>NC_091069.1:172448123-173073123 GCF_032405125.1 Capricornis sumatraensis
ATAGTATTTCTTCTCTTTAGCCACAGAAACAAAGGGCAAAATAAAAAGAGCTTTCTTCCGCATTTCCAAAACCCGCTTCAAAATAAGTAGCTCAGCAACGAGAGTCTTCCCAGCACTTGTAGGAGCTAAAAGATGTTATTCCACAAGATCATCACAAAAATAAGTAAAAATTGATACAGTGCAGTAATAAATGCTTTAAATCATATCTAGTGACTAAAGAGCCCAAGGCTAACTGGACAACATAAACTATCATTAGGGCTTCCCTGGCGGCTCAGTGGTAAAGGACCCCCCTGCCAAGGCAGGAGATGTGGGTTTGATCCCTGGGTTGGGAAGATTCCCTGGAGGGAACAGCAACCCACTCCAGTATTTTACCTGGGAAATCCCATGGAGAGAGGAGACTGGAGGACTAGTCCATAGGGTCGCAAGAGCAGAACACAACTTTAGTGACTAAACCGCCACCACCTATCAGTTGAAACCTTTCAGTTCAGTTCAGTCGCTCAGTCCTGTCCGACTCTTTGCGACCCCATGAATCGCAGCACACCAGGCCTCCCTGTCTATCACCAACTCCCGGAGTTCACTCAAACTCACGTCCATCAAGTCAGTGATGCCATCCAGCCATCTCATCCTCTGTCATCCCCTTCTCCTCCTGCCCCCAACCCCTCCCAGCATCAGAGTCTTTTCCAATGAGTCAACTCTTTGCATGAGGTGGACAAAGTACTGGAATTTCAGCTTTAGCATCAGTCCTTCCAATGAACACCCAGGACTGATCTCCTTTAGAATGGACTGGTTGGATCTCCTTGCATAACCCTGAAATGCCCAACTTTAAACCAGCTTTCTAAACACTCTCCCAATGAAAAACAGAGACAAAGAAATCTTTATATCAGCAATAAATGATGAATATTACTGAGTACCTAGCTTACACCTAAAGATCCTTTCCTTTAAGTACCAAATAGTTAAAAGCCCTACTATGAGGAAATAAACAGCTTAAATACATTGTGATAGAAGCTATGATAGACGCTGAAGGGGAAAAGCTATAAGGATTTATGTAAAGGAAACAGAATTTCAAAGGAGCAAAAAGGGAAAAAGAAAAGAATCCCAAGCAGAAAAAACAGCATGTGTAAAGGTCTACAGGAAAGCCCAGTATATTCAGAAGATGGTAACTGAATGTCTGAAACAAAAAGTACAAGTAGGTAGGTAGGTTTAGTCAGTCAGTTGTGTCTGACTCTTGCGACCCCATGGACTGTAGCCCTGCCAGGCCCCTCTGTCCATGGGATTTCCCAGGCAAGAACACTGGAGTAGGTTGCCACAAGTAGGGGAGTAAAAGAGACATGAAAGTGCCACAAGAAAAAAAGTTTTATAATCCTACCACATAAGAAATTTACCCTGAAAGCAATGGAGAGTGATTAGTGAGTTAGGTGAACGTGAAAAGGAGTGAGAAATTCATAACTGTACTTTACAGAGTTTGGCTGCAGAAGCAAAGTAAGGGCAGAAAGAAAAGATTCAGTTCAGTTTAGTTCAGTCACTCAGTCATGTCCGACTCTTTGCAACCCCGTGAATCGCAGCATGCCAGGCCTCCCGGTCCATCACCAACTCCCAGAGTTCACTCAAACTCTCGTCCATCAGTCGGGGATGCCATCCAGCCATCTCATCCTCGGATGTCCCCTTCTCCTCCTGCCCCCAATCCCACCCAGCATCAGAGTCTTTTCCAATGAGTCAACTCTTCGCATGAGGTGGCCAAAGTACTGGAGTTTCAGCTTTAGCATCAGTCCTTCCAATAAACACCCAGGATTGATCTCCCTTAGGATGGACTGGTTGGATCTCCTTGCAGTCCAAGGGACTCTCAAGAGTCTTCTCCAACACCACAGTTCAAAAGCATCAATTCTTCGGCGCTCAGCTTTCTTCACAGTCCAACTCTCATATCCATACATGACCACTGGAAAAACCATAGCCTTGACTAGATGGACCTTTGTTGGCAAAGTAATGTCTCTGCTTTTCAATATACTATCTAGGTTGGTCATAACTTTTCTTCCAAGGAGTAAGCGTCTTTTAATTTCATAGCTGCAATCACCATCTGCAATGATTTTGGAGCCCCCAAAAATAAAGTCTGACACTGTTTCGGCTGTTTCCCCATCTATTTCCCATGAAGTGATGGGAACAGATGCCATGTTCTTAGTTTTCTGAATGTTGCGCTTTAAGCCAACATTGTGTTCACTCTCCTCTTTCACTTTCATCAAGAGGCTTTTGAGTTCCTCTTCACTTTCTGCCATAAGGGTGGTGTCATCTGCATATCTGAGGTTATTGATATTTCTCCCGGCAATCTTGATTCCAGCTTGTGCTTCTTCCAGTCCAGCGTTTCTCATCATGTACTCTGCATAGAAGTTAAATAAGCAGGGTGACAATATACAGCCTTGACGTATTCCTTTTCCTATTTGGAACCAGTCTGTTCTTCCATGTCCAGTTCTAACTGTTGCTTCCTGACCTGCATAGAGGTTTCTCAAGAGGCAGGTCAGGTGGTCTGGTATTCCCATCTCTTTCAGAATTTTCCACAGTTTATTGTAATCCACACAGTCAAAGGCTTTGGCATAGTCAATAGAGTAGAAACAGATGTTTTTCTGGAACTCTCTTGCTTTTTCAATGAATCAGCTTATGTTGGCAATTTGATCTCTCGTTCCTCTGCCTTTTCTAAAACCAGCTTGAACATCTAGTTACAAAGCTACTGCATAATCTAGAAGATGATAGTAATGCACCCAAGAACAAAGAGTACTGGTCAGAATCAAGATATCTGAGGTAACAGACACTGGACCCGGTGATAAATTTATGTGAGTTGGTGACCAGAGTTATGAATGACACCCAAGTATTTAAGCAATTGAAATTGTCAGGGCATTCTACAACTACCACTAACTGCCACTAGCAGTTAGTAAGAGTGTTTCCTATATGCCAAAAACTTTTCTATGCCCACAAGCAGGCACTCATGCTTTCTGTGTGCACTGTCACTCCCTCTCTTTCTCCTCCTCTCTCTCAAGTAATCTGCAAGGTTACACAGCCAGTAAACAGCCTGAACTTGTATCTTGTTGTTAGGTCACCGAGTCATATCACACTCTTCAGGACCTTATGAACTGCAACACACCAGGCTTCCCTGTCCTTCACTATCTCCTGGAGTTTATTCAAACTCATGATATCCATTGAGAAATAGACAGAAAATCTCCTAGCTATTTTTGGCAGCCATAATGAAAAATCTGGGTAACTCACAACTTCAGAGAAAACTGACCTTACCAAGTGATTAGATTCTAAAGTCAGTATTCTAAAGACAGATGGTTAAAAGTTTTATAAGTCAAAATTACTCTTGAAAGCCCATATAACCTTTCATAAAGTATTACATAAGGTTTTATGTATATACTCCTGTATGAGCAGGTCAACTTATAAACAGGTATGTATTATAAAATGTTCACACACTGAAAGGCAACTGAGATCAACTGTTGGAAGAACACATTTACATCTCATACTGCATGCTCACACTGGGATGAATGTTTGTTGAGAGGAAAGGCAAGCAGATAACTCTCTTTAAACTGCAGGGGTTTTGCCTTTCCCCACCCCACCATATAATGGGATTTTCATAACTTAGGTATGCATATGATGAATCTCTGCTTTTCATATATTTTAAGACTTTCTCTAGTTATACATTTCATCTGCCTTACCTCAATAGAGCATTCTCTACATTCATAATGTCTTAAAAATGGTACAGAAATTAATTTGCACAAATTTGAATACCTGAATAAACTAAATTCTTTCCTTCCAGGACTTGTCCAAGCAAAAGGCACTCTGCCTGCCACTCAAACATTTTTTTAACACCAAAACTGTGATATTTCTCCAGAACCGCTGTAGGAAGTCCCCAATTTGCCAACAGCAGCTTGTCTATTTGATCATCAGGAAACGTCTGCTTGCATTCCCCTTTTGGGGAAAAAAAAATAAACAAAAAAGAAAAAAAGGAAGGAAGTAGTTAGTTTTAACGTAAGACTTCAGTAATTAGCCTTCTACTGAGTTTTGGATTCCTACGTGTTATATATAACCTGCCATAAAACACATCCAATTTAAGTATCTGTAAGGAGTACTGGCACTATTAGGCGTGAATCCCTTACAGGTGATGAGATTTGGCCAACTAGTAAGTTGTTTCCGTAAACAAATGTCGAAAGAATAAAAACCCAGAAACCACTTGAAGACTAATACCAGGAGGTCTCTGAACACGGACTGAAAGCTCTTCCTTGTCAACAGAAAGTGACATGCCGCTCAGGGCTGGAGTCACAAACTGAGAAAGGGAGTAGGAGCCGAGCGGGTCCTGTAAACGAGCGAGCTCCGCGCCGAAAGGACACCTCGCGACTAGCAGCCCGGCTGAGCTGGCCACGGAGTGCCTGGGAGTACCTGTAGCTCCGGCCGGCCGGCGCCCACGATCCTTCAAGCTGCGTCCCAGGCCCGGAGGTGGGCTCAGCACCGGCCCGGAAAGGAGCAAGGGGCTGTCACTGCCGTCAAAGCCGCTTCCCGAAGACGAGTCTAAGCCTGATGCTGAACGTCGCTGTTTCCCACTCCAGCGCGTTATATTCATCGCGAAACCTTCTCCGCCATTCAGGGAAACGCAGAGTCCCAGCGTCCTCCCACTCGGAAAAAACTGACCCTGGCGACGAGTGCGGCCGCCATCTTCCCGCCACGGTTTTAAAACGCAGGCCTCCCAGCCCGCCCCGGGACCATAGAGTTCCCAGTGGCGAGAGTAACCCGAGGACCATAAACTCTTGGGGAAGGAGCGGCTCTCGCTAGGTTTAGACCTCCCGCGTCTCTATGGTTAGCGTAATAGAAACAGAGTTGGACCTAGATTAAACGGGGAAAAAACAGGCTCAGTATAATCTCCAACTATAATCATACTGGCTTAAAATTTTTACTTTTCTTTTTGTCCATTTCTAGTTTAAATAGCAAGGTTATACTAACTTCGTAAAATGAACTGCCCATAATAGGTAGATTAGAGACGTAGTTCTATATAACATATTGGTATTTTTAAAATAATTATTATAAGTTGTATGTGCGAAGAGCTGACTCATTGGAAAACACTCTGATGCAGGATGAGATGATTAGATGGCATCATCGACTAATTTGAGCAAACTCCAGGGGATAGCGAAGGACAGGGAAGCCTGGCATGCTGTAGTTCATGGGGTGGCAAGAAGTGGGACACGACTTGGCCACTGAACAACAATATGTGCAAAATATTATACCAGTAAAATTTAGGATTTAGAATGGAGTGCAATTTACTCTCTCCTGGTGTATGATTGTAGGGCAGAGGCTATTTCTGTACACAATTTCTACTTTAGTCATTGTACACTGTAAGGAATATGTGATGGCGAGTACGGTACTGCCACCGATAGACTTCTTAGATAGCAGAACGCTGCATGGAAGGGGCTCTGGATGTTCCAGAGTGATCATTCGGAACCAAGAGCTTATTGATGGATCTATGCTTTACCTTTTGGCAAAGTAGAATCAAGCGAGCTCTGGACTTAAGCTGATACCTGCTATTCACCTAATTGCACAATCCGTTTCACCAAGCAAATCTAGTAAGGGAAAGCCTACCCTGAAGAGTCGGTGGTTTCCTATAGCTCTAAAAATCTCAAAAGGACCAGTCAAACAACAGCAAAGCCTCTAATGTAAGCCTGGGAAATAGAATGAGTTCTATGAAACCTATCTTGTTAAAAAAAAAATTTTTGGACAATATTCCAAAATTCCACACGATGGAGTCATTACTCCATGAAGGAAACATTTTTCTAAGTTATTTTTTATGCTTTCATTCATTTACTCAACTAATTATTGAGCATCTACTATTGAGTCTACTGTGCTAGGCACTGATATACAGGGAAATGGCAAGAAATGGTTCCTGCTCTCAAAGAGAAAGAGACTAGAGACAAATATTAAACTAATTGAAAAATTAATTGACAATTTTAAATTGTACTAACACTCAGGACGGAGAAGGCAATGGCACCCACTCCATACTCTTGCCTGGAAAATCCTATGGACAGAGGAGCCTGGTAGGCTGCAGTCCATGGGGTCGCTGGGAGTCGGATAGGACTGAGTGACTGCACTTTCACTTTTCACTTTCATGCATTAGAGAAGGAAATGGCAACCCACTCCAGTGCTCTTGCCTGGAGAATCCCAGGGACGGGGGAGCCTGCTGGGCTGCCGTGTATGGGGTCACAGAGTCAGACATGACTGAGGTGACTTAGCAGCAGCAATGCTCAGGAGGAAATAAAGAGTACTATTAAATAAAAGAGATCCTAATTTAGATGTTAAATCTGCTGCCAAAGATTGAAGGTGGGAGGAGAAGGGGACAACAGAGGATGAGATGGTTGGATGGCACCACCGACTGGATGGACATGAGTTTGAATAAGCTCCAGGAGTTGGTGATGGACAGGGAAGCCTGGCGTGCTGCAGTCCATGGGGTCACAAAGAGTCAGACACGACTGAGTGACCGAACTGAATTTAGATGTAGTCATGGAAGATCTTTCTGAGATGCAGTGTAGTTAGGGGTCCAGAGTATAACTCTGAAGACAGTCAGTCTGTGTTTGAAGACTTAGTAGCTGTGTAATCCTTGCTTAACTCCTTGAGCTTCATTTTCCTCATCTATATGATGAAGAAGGGGTTTCCCTGGTGGCTCAGAAGGTAAAGCATCTGCCCGCAATGTGGGAGACCCAGGTTTGATCCCTGGGTTGGGAAGATCCCCTGGAGAAGGGAATGGCAACCCATTCCAGTACTCTTGCTTGGAAAATCCCATGGATAGAGTCGGACACGACTGAGAGACTTCTTTCTTCACTTTCTTTCTTTATGATGGATATAATAAAAATAACAACTATTAATATTTGGTTATTATGAACACTAAGTTAGTAGGTGTAAAGTGCTTAGAACAGTCCTCACCACATACAAGTACTGTTCAGAGAAAATGCTATATAAATGTTCTAATATTGCTCCCAATATAAAACCAGCACTTTGACATAAAAAGAATAAACAAAAGAAATCTGTCACAAAGTTATTCTATTCTTATTAGGTGAACTATGATCAACTGAGAAAAATAACTTAGAAGAAATTGAAAGGCATGATTTGTGTCATCTTTCTGAAAAGCCTAGAGAATATTTTTTAATTTACAGTTTATTTCAAACATTCAACATAAATTTCTAATTTAAAAAACTCTTAGAAAATTCAAGACAGAGGGGACATATGTACACCTATGGTTAATTCATGTTGTATAACAGAAATCAAACCAATATTGTAAAGCAATCATCAATCAATTACAAATAAATATTTTTAAAGCTCTTAGAAAATAGAAAAGAGAAGTTTACTTCTCAAAAATGTTAAATATTTTGTGTGCTGTTACCATAATTATTAATGCAGTTTAGTACACCTGAAGTATTCCCCCCTGTCTTTTAACTGTGTCTGAGCTTGGATTCCTTGAATTTTATTTGTGGTAAATCTTCAAGGTCTGCATTAAAGCACTTGAAAAGATTTTTGCATGTATTTCTGCCAGATACCTAGGAGACATATCAATTACAGCCCATTTTAAATATAGAGAAGGACACTGCAGCCCATATCAAGAAGGAGTTTGACAAGAAGTACAACCCCAGCTGGCACTATATAGTGGAAGTCATGTGACACATGAAATCAAACACTTCATCTACTTCTACCTGAGCCAAGTGGCCATTCTCCTGTTCAAATCTGGTTTAAAAATTGGACTGTGTCACACATCCAATGATCCATCCAAAAACAAGAACTGCGGCCTAAATTCCAAATACCAGAGAGGAAAGTCTTCAGCCTTGCCTAAGGGAAGACCTTAATCTTTGAACCTCTATTATGTTTTGTACAGGGCAGGAGATGCTGGTTTAATCCCCTTGAAGATTCCATGGACAGAGGAGCCTGGTGGGCTACAGTCCAAAAGTTCACAAAGAGTAGGACATAAGTGATCAATTAAGCACTAGAACTAGCATAATGTTTGACATCCAGAGCCAAATTTGCACAGCTTCCACACGCACCATCTCAGTCTTCAGGATAGATATTTCTCAGCTCTCCTTTCTAAGGAGGCTGTCCTTTTTGGGGTTTGGCTCTACATGGGGGATTTTAGATCTTAACCCAGGACCTGCTAGGAACCCCAGATTCCTATCCCCCAGAACACATAATCTATTGAAATCTGTGCTCCAGACTACCAGAGATCAGCAAACATCACTATGGAAAGTTTTGATGCTAATGTTTCACTTACGTCTCTACTCAGTTCTATGATTATTTGACATTTCTGTCTGATAAGGAATTCTCCAATCTTACCAGTTTAGTCTCAAATTGTAAAAGATGTTTTTTATATTTTATAAAAATATCCAGAATTTTAAGGAAACTGTGCTGTTCTACAGTGGTTTGGACTGATACTGCTAAACACAGACATAAGGGAAACTCGATAACAATTGGAATATTTTTAAAGATGTCATCTGATTATTTTAATAAGTTTGTACAAATAATGAAGAGTGATTTATCTATGGAAATTGCTGAGGTTATATGAAAAATAATGAAATTTACACAAACTAAATTGGTGAATTAACTAAAACAGAATCTTCCAGACTGAATAAATTCTGTGCTTCTCAGGGATGTAGCATATAGTGTAATAAATCTAATGAATATTGCTGTATATTATATCTAAAAGCTGTTAAATGAGTAAATCCTAAGAGTTCTCATTACAAGAAAATAAAACTTTTTCTATTTAAGTTTGCATTTACATGAGATGATGGATGTTTACCCAACTTATTATGATAATCTTTTCATGGTGGTGTTGTTCAGTCACTAAGTCATGTCTGATTCTTTGTGACCTCTTAGACTGTAGCATACCAGGCTTCCCTGTCTTTCACTGTCTCCCAGAGGAGTTTGTTCAAACTCAAGTTCATTGAGTTGGTGATGCTATCCAACTATCTTATCCTCTGTCACCCCCTTCTCCTCCTGTCCTCAATCTTTCCCAGTATCAGGATCTTTTCCAGTGAATTGGCTTTTCTCATCAGGTGACCAAGGTATTGGAACTTATGCTGTTGCTGCTGCTAAGTCGCTTCAGTCATGTCTGACTCTGTGCGAACCCGTAGACGGCAGCCCACCAGGCTCTGCCGTCCCTGGGATTCTCCAGGCAAGAACACTGGAGTGGGACTTATGACTTAATTCCCTGCTTTCCATCTTACCCTTCCATTTCTCTAAATTTGTTTCTTAATGTCAAAGAAAAGGGAGCTAGTCTCAACTCACTTCAGTTCTCTGAGATTCAATGATATAATCAGCAAAGTGGGGGTAATCTCACGTATTAGTGGAGGGGTTCCATAAAAATACGCACTTATACACACTGGCACAGGGTTTAAAACCTAATGAGAAGCAATCAATGGGAGCAAGCTTTTTTTTTTATCTATAATTCAGTTGTCCCAGGATCTTGTGTGTTACCTGTCCTCCACCTCTATTTTATATTTCAGGTTTTAAAAATTATAAGTTACTTTCTCTGTCCAAATACTATTCTTAGCACAGCCAAGAATTGCCAACCCTCCATTGGTCCCTCAAGCCCCTTCATCTTGTCTCACTCCTCTTTTCTTGGTCTGTCTCAGTTCAGAGCACATCTCACTACTTTCTACTACCATCTTAGTGTCTCTCCCTCACTTTCTCGGCCACCTTTCTTGTGGTTCCTTTTGCATCAGTGTCTCTGCCCCTGTCCTGGTCTCCTATAGAAAAATGCTCAGATCTTCTTAGGCAAGAACATACTCTCAGACCAGGTGTGAATTAGAAATTGGAGAGAGGACTGAGCAGCACACGCAGTGAAATAATGAAAGTCTCTCTTGTGGAATATCTTGACACATTGGCAGCCTGGGAGAGAGAGAGGGAGGCTGAGAGCTATTTTTATAAATTTCTAGAAAAGGATAAGCTTTAAACAAAGACTCAAAATATATAAAACAAAAATAGGATTAAAAGGAGAAAGAAAAACATCTACCAACATAATAGAGTTTAATACAACCAAGAAACTGATAGAGCAAGCAGGTAAAATAATTATGATATAAAATTTTGAGTAATACAGTGAGTGAATAAGCTGTATGTATGTAGCTTTTATATGTAATTCTGTACCCAAATAACAAAACACTCTTCATTTCAAACATGCATGTAACAATGTAATATTTATAAAAATTAACTATAAATTAAGCCAAAGAGGAAGGTCAACAAATACCAAAGTATACTTCTCTCATTCTCTGGGTGCAATGCAAGAAAGGTAGAAATTTTTTAAAAAAATTCCCCTTCCAAAACATTCATATATTTTCATTTTTCTTTAATTCAAAGAAATAAAAAGTTTAAAGGGGGATTCCCTGGTGGTCCAGTGGTTAGGACTCAGTGTTTCCACTGCAGGAGTCAGGGGTTCATTCCCTGGTCAGGGAACTAAGATCCCACAAGCCACTCAGCTGTGAAACACACACACATATACAATTGAAGAACTAGGACAAAACATGCATCAATTTATTGGATCATAGAAAAAGCAAGAGTATTCCAAAAAAGCATCTACTTCTGCTTCACTGAATATGCTAAAGCCTTTGATTGTGTAGATCACGACAAACTGGAAAATTCTTCAAGAGTTGGGAATACCAGACCACCTTCCCTGACTCCTGAGAAACCTATATGCAGGTCAAGAAGCAACAGTTAGAACCAGACATGGAACAATGACTGGTTCAAAATTGAGAAAGGAGTACGTCAGGGCTGTATATTGTCACCCTGCTTATTTAACTTACATGCAGAATACATCCTGTAAAATGCCAGGCAGGATGAGGCCGAGCTGGAATCAAGATTGTTGGGAGAAATGTAAATAACCTCAGATATGCAGATGACACCACCATTATGGCAGAAAGCAAAGAGGAACTAAAGAGTCTTTTGATGAGTGTGAAAGAGGAGAGTGAAAAAGCTGGCTTAAAATTCATCATTCAGAAAACTAAAATCATGGCAGGCAGTCCCATCACTTCATGGCAAATAGATGGAGAGAAATTGGAAACAGTGACAGACTTTATTTGGGGGGGCTCAAAAGTCACTCTGGATGGTGGCTGCAGCCATGAAATTAAAAGACACTTGCTCCTTGAAAGAAAAGCTATGACAAACCTAGACAGCATATTAAAAAGCAGAGACATCACTTGGCTGATAAAGGTCTGTATAGTCAAAACTATGATTTCTCCAGTAATCATGTATGTGAGAACTGAACCACAAAGAAGGCTAAGTGCTAAAGAATTGCTACTTTCAAATTGTGGTGGTGAAGAAGAGAGAATCCCCTGGACTGCAAGGATATCAAACCAGTTAATCCTAAAGGAAATCAACCCTTAATATTCATTGGAAGGATTGATGCTGAAGCTGAAGCTCCAATACTTTGGCCACCTAATGCAAAGAGCAGACTCACTGGAAAAGACCTTGATGCTGGGAAAGATTGAAGCCAAAAAGGAGAAGCGGGCAGCAGAGAATGAGATGGTTAGATGGCATCACCAACTCAATAGGCCTGAATGTGAGCAAACTCTGGGAGATTGTGGAGGACAAGGGAGCCTGGTGTAGTACAGTCAGTGGAGTTTGCACAGTCAGACAGGACTTAAAGATTGAACAACAACAATTTATGTTAAAAGATGACATGCGTCTTACATGAAAAAGATAAAAAGAGAAAAGAAAAATGTACAGAGCAAAAGCAGAATGAACGAAATGAATTATAAGACTTGTGCTTCTCCATTAAATAAATATTGGTGCCTTTTTAGTAACAGTGGAAATGGTGAAAATTATCAGATTGTACATTTATACTGAAAGTAGATTGTTTATGGAGCCAATGTAGGGTGTAAAGGAAAGAGATCAGGGACTACCAAAAAAAGCCCCTTTGGCATAATTCAGCTGACCATAGCATTTCAATCTTACCATGTCTCCATAGCTGTTAACATTTTACATTAATTTCTTTACATTTAAACATTTCCATGCCCACAAAGGCCAAAAAAAGTAACATAAATGAGTAAAGTGAAATAAATGGGGACTGTGAAAAACTCGTTTTCTTCCTTGGACATAGTATGGTGGCAAAACCCGCCAATAGTTGACCCCTAGTAGCAGTTGTTCCGGAGGAGGCCATGGCACCCGACTCCACCCGACTCCAGTACTCTTGCCTGGAAAATCCCGTGAGCGGAGCAGCCTGGTAGGCTGCAGTCCATGGGATCGCGAAGAGTCTGACAGGAATGCGCAACTTCACTTTCACTTTTCACTTTCATGCATTAGAGAAGGAAATGGCAACCCACTCCAGTGTTCTTGCCTGGAGAATCCCAGGGATGGAGGAGCCTGGTGGGCTGCTGTCTATGGGGTTGCACAGAGTCAGACACGACTGAAGCGACTTAGCAGCAGCAGCAGCAGCAGCTGTTCACATCTTCTAGCATAATAAAAGAAAGCCGAAATTTTACCTGGGTAGATGATCATCCAAAACATGGAATATCAATGAGGGTTTGATCAGGAAGGCTTAATTGTATGAGTGATATAGAATAAGAGATTTATTGCAGAGATTAGACCTTGAAAAACTGAGATATGGTGAAAACTGCTCTACTTCTGCTTCTGGAGGCTGAGGTCAGCAGTCCCTACAAGTCAGCCGGGCCAGTGGTTGGGAAGAAAGCCTGGATGTGAAAAAGGGAAGCATCAGAACAAACTGGAACCTGCCAAGACAAATTGGGAGTCCATAACCACAAATGAGAAACTGCTCTCATCTCGTTGTGTCCTCCTCTCAATTGAAAAAGTAGCAAAAAAACCAAAAAAAAAAGCCATTTATAATCTACCATACAGTTTATATTTCTTTTCCTTCCTTGAATTCAAATAATGTGAGCATTTTAGTGTTCATGGTGTGTCTAGATGAGGAATTTTTATTAATCTTTTGAGATTTAACAGGCTCCTAGAATCTAAGTATTAGATTAATCCACTCTGGAAAATTCATATATATATTTAAAATACTGCTCAATCATTTTCTGTCTCTTTCTTCCAGATCTTTGGTTAGAAGTATGTTAGACTTTCCCATTCTATTATCCCTGTCTCTTAGTCCTTCCTTCCATCCCTCACTGGAAAAAGGTATGGCCAGCAGCTGAGATGGCACCAAAAGATTTTGAAATTTCCTCTTCCTGTAGACTAACTTGTTTCTTTTAAGACAGGTTTTCAGGGAACTGTTTGAACTTGGAATATTTTTTTGACTCATTCAGTTATGTAAGATCATCTTTAAACACTGATTTAGGGTTTTCCTAAAATATTTTGTCATCCCCAAAATTTGGTTGATGGAGGCCTACCCATCTCTTTCATTAAAGGAGAGGGAATAAAAAGATTGTATCAATCCATGCAATTATTGAACAAATCTGCTTTAACAGTGACCTTCTCGGAGAAACTTTTCTTTCTGAACATCATCTGCCAGCTCAGCACTGTCTTTTCCCTTCCTTGGCTCTATTTCCTTCACAATACCTATAACTCTCTGAAATGTATTATTTGTTCATATGTTTATAGACTGACTTCCTCATCAGAATGTAAATCCATGAGGGCAGGAATATTTTCTTGTTTTATCTTCAGAATTTAGTACAATGTGTGACACATAGCAGACACTCAAATATTTGTGAGATGGGTGAAATAACTATGCATCAAGCATTTTGTTGGGGCCTGGAACACAATGATGAAGGAAAGAAACACCTATCCTCTCCTGTGTATCTGAATTTCAACCCAATCGTCCTCCTTTTCTGAAATTTTTCAGTTTTGCTCTTTGATCTGGAAACTAGTCTAAGGAAGTCTTTACTGAGTGTACTATGTTCTCTGAGATGCAAATATTAACTCCTTACACCAGGGACATCAACTGTGAGCATTTGAGAAGGGTTCCTGAACTTTAAATCTCCTAGAGTTTCATTTTTGGGCCCTGATCTCCTCAGACTGATTTGTCCTTTTTCTTTCTCCTGGGATGAGAGCCGTAATAGCAATAAAAACTTTAAAGATAAAGAGGATTTCATTCATCAAGGGAGAATGCAGCAATAAATAAACAATAAAAACAATCATTTAGTTGTTTGAGTGATATGAATTGCTTCAACATCCTAACCACCTGGAGTTGCCCAAGATCTATGGGCTTCCCTGGTGGCTCAGAGGGTAAAGAATCTGTCTACAATGCAGGAGACCTGGGTTTGATCCCTGGGTCAGGAAGATTCCCTGGAGAAGGATATGGCAACCTACTCCAGTATTCTTGCCTGGGAAATCCAATGGACAGAAGAGTCTGGCGGGCTCCATGGGGTTGTAAAGAGTCAGACAGGACTGAGCGACTAACACACACACACACCACATTTATAGTGCAGCCTAGATGCTCACAGTCTGGTTCCAGAATCCATTCTCCTTTTTTCCACATTTTCCCACTCTCTTTTTCCTTCTTTTTCTGCTCCCCTCTTCTCCACTCTCCCTCCCCCAGTACTTTATGGACAATTTTTATTCCTGGGAGAAGTGCCAAAATTCCTGTTTTATATCTTTGCCTTCTCTTTTTTCATATTTGAAAAAGGACCCTGACAGAAAGGAGCCTGGAGGGCTGCATACAGTCAGTGGGTTCCCAAAAGATTTGACTTGACTTAGCAACAGCAACAACAGGCAACATTTAGGAGGAGTCTTACACTCCCGCCCAGCTAAGAAGAAAGATGGAAGAGAGCCACCCTGGGATTAAGGAGGAAGAATGAGCCAAACAGACCTTCAAAAACAGGACCTGCCCAGAAGATAAGGGTGTGTCCCTGGAGAACCAGCCATCTAGAATAAATAAATGGATTAGGTGGAATGAAGGCATAATGTCTTCAACAACCATGCCAGCACAAAGAAGAGACCATTGTCAACAAAGGTCCACGTAGTTAAAGCTATGATTTTTCCAGAAGTCACATATGGATGTGAGGGTTGGACCATATAGAAGGCTAGGGCCTAAGTATTGATGCTTTTGAATTCTGGTGCTGGAAAAGACTCTTGAGAGTCCCTTGGACTGCAAGGAGATCAAACCAGTCAATCCCCAACAAAATCAACCCTGAATATTCATTGGAAGGACTGATGCTGAAGCTGAAGCTCCAATACTTTGGCCACCTGATGCAAAGAGCCTACTCATTGGAAAAAACCCTGAGGCTGGGAAAGATTGAAGGCAAAAGAAGGGAGCAGCAGAGGATGAGATGGTTAGACAGCATGACAGACTCAATGGACATGAAACTGAGTAAACTCTGGGAGATAGTGGAAGACAGAGGAGCCTGGTGCACTGCAGTCCATGGGGTTGCAAACAGTTGGATGCAACTTAGTGACTGAAAACAACAATGCCACCGAACTTGCACCAGTTCTTTCCAGGATGAGAGAGGAGAATAAGCAACACTGCTCCTTCCAGACAATTTCCCACCCTTTCAGCACATGCCATGTGTTTCCATCCCTGCCAACAATTTTCTCCTTGCTCACTTCTGAGGCTAGAAATCCTTGTTAATGTCCTGGATGGTATAATCACCCAGGACATTCTTTTCCTCTCAGTGCTCCAGGGCAACTTTGCAGCCTTGCCTCTTCATAGACAGGCCTCTGTCTGCAAAGGAGGCATCTGTATTTCTCATCCACCCAAGAAGAGGGGTGGAGAAAAGGAGGGAGGAGCTGCCTGAGGGAGGGCTGGGATAGGCTCTGCTCTGGATCCACTTGAGGTAAAACCCAGAGTAGAACCAGGAAGGCTGGAAAATGGGAGAGAGACAGGAAAGGGTTCAGCAAATGAGATTTTTTTTTAACTTTCATTTTTTCTCATTATTGTAAATAATGAAAAAATAATGAAGAAAGTGAAAGTTCATCGGAATCCCATTCTTTTAAAATAATCCCTATTAACAATTTGCTTAAGTATAAATATATCATTAAAAATAAAAGCTCTGATAGAATCTTCCCAATCAGTACCTATTAACTCATCTATCTATCATCCATCTATGTATTCATTCATTAAACAACTGTTTTTTTTAACTTTGTTCCAAATTAAGGACTTGACTGGGGATACAGCAGTAAACAAAATACTTGCAGGGCCCTTCCTGGCCGACCAGTGGTGTGCTTCCAATGCAGGGGGTATGAGTTCAATTCCTGGTCAGAGACCTAAGATCCCACAAGCATGAAAGAAAGGGAAAAAAGGTTGCATTCACTTGAAGGAGGTAAAGAAACTGAGATATGTTAATTTCTTATACTTTAAGGTAGGTTTTCCAAATTCATTTTTTATTGCTGTGATACATATAGAAAATGTATCACAATTTATCTATTCTACTAATAGACATTCTGGTTCACTCAAATTTTTACAATAAAACATAGTAAGTATCATTGTATATTCTCTTTTTCACAACATCTTTTACGTATTTTTATAAACTCTCTTAAATATAAAAAGTGGGCTAAAGCTTATATGACATTTCGAATGTCATATAAATATTTTAAAATATTTATAATTTTAATGACAGTAACCTATAATAGTTTCCAAAAGATTAAAGAAATTATCATTCTCCCCAAGTGAATGAAAGTGCTCGTGCTTAACCTTGCACTGTGACTCCTGAGTTTTATTCATATTTTAACAGAATGGGGGTGGGGGGAGGAAAAGGAAAAACAGTTTAATTCCTGTATTAAATGGCATTTCTTTTTAATTATTTTTAATATTCTTATTAGCCAATCAAATCACTAGATAACAAATTCTTTCTGGGCAGAAACATTTTAATTCTTGCTTGTCACTCAGCACACTGCACATAACATGAACCATGATAAATAATGTACAGAAATAAATCTTAAGCAAATTGTAGTTGAGCTCAGTTCTTAGGTACTGAATGGATATAAGGTATGAAGTACAAGAGAATGAGAAGAAAAACAGAAATTGGTAAATATAGATAACTGAGAGATACTGAAAGTAAGAATGAGGTACTGAGAGCGAATAAGATTTTGAGGAAGATGCTGGCATAAATTGTGAGATTTCTTTGTACTGTATTCACTTTCTGGAGCACCTGCCAACTTTTATCCCATTTCCTGGGTTATCTCTTTAATGCCTAAATCTTTTCTTTCCTATTTTGTCTTGCTTTACTTTGGGTACATTTCTTTTCTCACATGGTGAATTTCTTGTCTTCTGTTTCTGGCACAATGCAAGATATGAATCTAGTCTTTTGTTTCTAGATCAGTGGCTTAATCTAAAACCTATGCCCTCTGGGCTAGCTGATGGGAGGAGTGGGAAGGGCCATGGTCAGAATTCCTCCCCAGTCTAAAGAAGCATAGACTAACAAACCAGTGATTGCTACTATGATTTGAAGTGGAAGTCAAGTCTATTACAGTTCTAATTAACTTCCCCCACCCAATGCCAGAATAGTGTTTGTCACCCAGTAGGCATTCTATAAACAAGTGATGAATAATGTACAGAATATACATTATTCAGTATTGTAGTTAGTAATACTGTATTGCATATTTGAACCTTGCTAAGCTATCGGTAAGCTCCAGTACTTTGGCCACCTCATGCAAAGAGTTGACTCATTGGAAAAGACTCTGATGCTGAAAGGAATTGGGGGCAGGAGGAGAAGGGGAGGACAGAGGATGAGATGGCTGGATGGCATCACTGACTCGATGGACCTGAGTCTGAATTAACTGTGGGAGTTGATGATGGACAGGGAGGCCTGGCATGCTGCCTTTCATGGGGTCGCAAAGAGTCGGACACGACTGAGCGACTGAACTGAAGCTATTGGTGACTCAGTTGGTAAAGAGTCTGTCTGCAGTGTGGGAGAACTGGTTCAGTCCCTGGGTTGGGAAGATCCCCTAGAGAAGGAAATGGCAACCCACTCCAGTATTCTTGCCTGGAGAATTCCATGGACAGAAGAGCCCGGTGGGCTACAGTCCATGGGGTCACAAAGAGTCAGACATGACTGAGTGACTCACTTTCACTTTCCAAGGGAGTAAATCTAAAAAATCTCATCCCAAGAAAAAAAAGTTTTGAAACTATGTGTGCTGAGGATGTTAACTAGATTTGTTGTGATCATTTCAAAATATTTACAAATACTGAATCATTATGTCTATACCTGAAACTAATATGTTATTATGTCAATAATAAATTAATAAATTTGAGGGAAAAATAAGTGATGAGTGGATGAATTAAAAAAACTAATGAAAGAATGAGTACACCTTCAATCATTTTGAGGAAAATGATGGCAGGGGTGGGTGAGCAAAGCACCACCAAGAAATCAAAATTAAAGGTCAACAGCAAGCATCACCCAGAGCGATAAAATATAGAGCATTATGGCTAAACTAGAGCTCAGCAGTTAAAAAATATTAAGAAAAGAAAGATAAGGTCTATTATAAATCGAATGGCAATCCCAGAAGAAGCTAGTAGAGATAACAGAGAAAAGCCAATATTCAAAGAATTAATCACTCAGAAATTTCCATAATTGAAGAAACTTAAGACTGTTTAGATTGAAGACATATAGTGAGATATAGACAGGATAAATATAAATCCAACCTAGACACTGAGAGGCAAAAAATACGAACTATGGACAAAGCATAATTCTTTTAAAAGAAACTAGAGAGTAGAGAAAAATTACCTATAAAAGAATAAAAGTTTGCTTTCCAGCAGACATCTCAAATGATTTCTATAGTCACCTAACTTATTATGCAAGATTGGCAATGCAGTCAATATATTTTCAGTTTTAAAATGTTTACTAATAGTAGACCATCACAAAAAACTACTAATGATGCTACTCCAGAAAGAATAAAACTGTGCCCACGAGGAAAACGGAGGGTGAAAAAAGCAATAATGACCAAAGAACCTGATAAACCTATGGTTAAATCTAAATAAATATTTAAGACAAAAATAATAATGATGACTTTTAAGGGTATAAAAGCAAGTTTGGTAACTGGGTCACTTTGCTGTACAGAAGAAATTAATGCAACAATGTAAATCAACTATATTTCAACAAAATTTTTTAAAAGGAGGTAAAATAGTAGACAAAAATAATGCAAAAGAATGAAGATGGGGAATTCTCTGTTAAAAATTCAAAGAGCATTTCATTGTTTGGAAGAAAAGAAACAGATTAATGTTTGAATTTCTAAGTCCAAATATTTTAAATATTTATGTGAAAAAACAAATGATGATTTTAAGCCCTGTATATAACTTATACACCATTGTGGGAGGGGGTGGGGAATACATGTAACCAATCCAATAGAAGCCAGGCAAAGTAAAAACAAAAAAAAAGAAAACAAAAAACAACAAAGATAAGGAAGTAGAAATCTGTCCACATACATTACTAATCATTATCCTATCAAACATTAATGGACTTAATCCAAGTTAAAAGTCTCCAGTTGAGCTGCTGTTTTAAAGAGACAGACCTATAACTTTAAATAATGCAAGTGTAAAAGTAAGGAAATGGGGCTATCAAAGAACACAGGAACCAGCTTAAAGGGGTGATCAAAGGTAGGGAGTCTGAGTATAAAGAGAATAATGACTATTTCCAACAACAGTTAATCAGTCTCTAAGCAGACTTTTATTGAATAAATAAATGATTGAATGAATGAAGGGTGGGACAATAGGGATGTGTCTGGGTGGTGCAAGGGTCTGATAGTATCAAGTTATGTTTAAATACAGGGTATCTCACCATAAGAACACACTTAAGGAACTGCATAAGGAGGCACATAGATCAGCTTGAAAATGGGCACTCCAAAGGAATTCATGACAGGTGAGCATGGGAAGTGGTGGACGGGAGGGCTCCAAAATGTGGAGTTTAAGTGGTCAAAAAGGATTTAAAAGACCAAAGGAGCAAGATTAAGGATGCAAATTGGGAACTTCCCTGGTGGCACAGTGGATGGGAATTGGCCTTCCAGTGCAAGGAATGCGGGTTCAGCCTCACATACAGTAGAGCAGCAATACCCAAGCACCACAATTGCTGAACCCTCGCTTAGAACCCAGGGAACCACCGCTACTGAAGCCCACGTGCCTAAAGCCACAGCAATGAGAAGCCCAGGCACTGGAGCTAGACAGTAGCTCCCACTCGCCGCAACTAGAGAAAGCCTGCGGGCAGCAATGAAGACCAGTGCAGCCAAAAATAAAAATAAAATTATTTTAAAAAAGAGGAAAATCACTCAGCTCCATCCCCACTGGAGGGGACTGTTACAGCACTGTAAATTGAGGACAGAGGGAAGATCAGGTGATCTGATTGCTTTCTGAAACTCAGGTAGTAAATGTGAGACTCCTTATTATGAAGGTTGGTGTCTGCTTCACAGGGCTCGCATACTTCCCCAGTTTGTGCTAGCTTGGACTTTGAAAAGTCCTCATTAGACTGTTCATCATCAGAAGCTCTATCATAGAAGCAGTTTTTGTATGTTTTGTTCACTGCAGAATCACCAGGCTGATAAGAACAGGCTGTAGAAGGCAGGCAATAAATATTTGCTGAGTAAGTGCTGTCCATGGCATATTTCAGGCAAGAATACTGGAGTGTGTTGCCATTTTCTTCTCCAGGGGATCTTCCTGACCCAAGAATCGAACCCATATCTCCCTCACTGACAGGTAGATTCTTTATCACTGATCTACCAGAGGAAGCCCTGATGAAACCTGTACTTCTTTGTTTAATATGCCAGCTTAAGCTATAGACTCGGGCTTCCCAAGTGGCGCTAGTAGTAAAGAACCCGCTTGCCAATGCAGGAGACTGAAGAGATGTGGGTTCGATCCCTGAGTCAGGACGATCCCTTGGAAAAGGAAATGGCAACCCACCCCAGTATTCTTACCTGGAGAATCCCATGGACAGAGGACCCTGTCAGGCTATAGTCCATGCGGTCTCAAAGAGTTACACATGACTAAGGCAGCTTAGAACGTACAAGGTATAGACTCAGTATGCTCTTCCTGGGGAAGTGTGTGGGGATTTATATTCTGCACACAGGAGTTAATAAAACCTTCTTTTCCAGTTTGTCTATCTGCACAGACTTTAAGATCTTGATTTTCATTTATAAGAGGATACTAACAACTGTGCTTCTCCCCATGTGTTTGCTGAGGTTTAAAAGAATCATGTATGTGAAGCATTTAGATGTCTGACATGGAAAACATCTCCAAATATTATTATATTAATCAGATAGTTACTATTTCTGTGGCTCTTCACTCCTAAAGTTCCAAGTTCCCCTTTAGCCTGAAGAACTTGCTTTAATATTTCTAAAGAACAGGATTAATGGCCACAGACCTGATAGTTTCTTTTAATCTGAGAATGTTATCGTTGCACCTTCATCTTTTTTAAGATTTTTTTTCAATGTGGGCCATTTATAAAGTCTTTATTGATTTATTACAATATTGTTTCTGTTTTACACTTTGGTTCTTTGGCCATGAGGCATGTGGAATCTTAGCTACCCAACCAGGGATCAAACCTGCACCCTGTGCATTGGAAGACTAAGTCTTAACCACTCGACTGCCAGGAAAGTCCTTCACTGAAAGATATTTTTCTGGATATACAATTATGAGTTGGCAATTCTTTTATCTTGGTACTTCAGAGATTTTGTTCTACTGTCTGTCTTCCTCAGTTTCTGATGAGAAATCTAATGTCATTTGATGTAGTCTAATTGTCTAATTTGTCCATCTTTTCATGTATGGACTGTTTCAACAATCTTACTGAAGAAAATATCCCCTTACTCTGTCACAAAGATGTTGACATATATTTTTTAAGTTTATTTTTAATTGGAGAATTGTTTTATAATATTGTGTTGGTTTCTGCCATATATCAACATGACTCAGCCATAGGTATATGTATGCCCCCTCCTTCTTGAACCTCTGTCCCACCTCCCACTCC
The DNA here is from genome assembly GCF_032405125.1 of Capricornis sumatraensis. Classification (NCBI taxonomy): domain Eukaryota; kingdom Metazoa; phylum Chordata; class Mammalia; order Artiodactyla; family Bovidae; genus Capricornis; species Capricornis sumatraensis. Next base: position 172,469,957 of record NC_091069.1, read on the forward strand.
ATCCTACCCCTCCAGGATATCACAGAGCCCGGGATTTGAGCTTCCTGCATCATACAGTAAAATTCCACTGGCTGTCTAATTTTATACATGGCAATGGCACCCCACTCCAGTACTCTTGCCTGGAAAATCCCATGGACAGAGGAGCCTGGTAGGCTGCAGTCCATGGGGTCGCGAAGAGTCCGACACGACTGAGCGACTTCACTTTCACTTTTCACTTTCATGCATTGGAGAAGGAAATGGCAACCCACTCCAGTGTTCTTGCCTGGAGAATCCCAAGGACGGGGGAGCCTGGTGGGCTGCCATCTATGGGGTCGCACAGAGTCAGACACCACTGAAGCGACTTAGCAGCAGCAGCAGCAATGTATATGTTTCAGTGTTCGTGCCCCCCTCTCCTTCCCCCACCATGAGTCCACAAGTCTGTTCTCTGTGTCTGCACCTCCACTGCTGCCCTACAGATAGGTTCATCAGTACCATCTTTCTAGATTTCATATATATGCATTAATACATGATATTTGTCTTTTCCTGACTTACTTCACTCTGTATAAATAGACTCTTGGTTCATCCACCTCATTGAACTGACTCAAATGCATTCCCTTTTACGGCTGAGTAATATTCCAGTGTGTATATGCACCACAGCTTCTTCATCCACTCATCTGCTGATGGACATCCAGGTTGCTTCCATGTCCTGGCTATTACAAATAGTGCTGCAATGAACACTGGGGTGCATCTGTCTTTCTGAGTTATGGTTTCCTCAGGGTATATGCCCAGTAGTGGGACTGTTGGGTCATATGGTATGTAGTTTTATTCCTATATTTTTAAGGACTCTCCATTCTGTTTTTTGTAGCAGTTGTATCAATTTGCATTCCCACCAACAGTGCAAGAAAGTTTCCTTTTCTACACACCCTCTCCAGCATTTATTGTTTGATGATGGCCATTCTGACTGGTGTGAGGTGATACCCCATTGTAGTTTTGATTTGAATTTCTCTAATAATGAGTGATGTTGAGAGTCTTTTCATATTTTGATTAACTATCTGTATGTCTTTAGAGAAATGTCTGTTTAGATATTCTGCCCACTTTCTTATTGGGTTGTTCATTTTTCTGGTATTGAGTTGAATGAGTTGCTTGTTTATTTTTGAGATTAATCCTTTGTCAAATGTTTCATCTACTATTATTTTCTCCCATTCTGAGGGTTTGGCACACATTTTCTTTTAATACTTCCAAAGTTTCATTTTTGATTAATACATCTGGAGTATTTTTCTATGGTATAAAATGTGAATCATTTATATCAGAGGTGGAGACTCCAGGGGTTAACTTTATTTATCAGAGATTGCTACAGTAAACCTAGTCCTCTTGAAAACATTGCTTCCCAGTGAATGAATGATTTCATCAGTGTCTTCTTTCTCATAAAGACTTTCCTTGCCAGATGTCAGCACCCCTGATGAACAAAATAGTCCAAGAGAATCCCCTGCCAGACGCTTTTGTCTACGTGGATGATTCTAGCATGAACTTCCAGGATGATGCACAGATACCAGCTGGTGCCAGTGAGTGTAACTCTCCTACACTGTTGCCCTCCTTACATGGGACCCTCTAATTGTATTTTGGATTTGTTTTAAAATAGTTATTTATTATATCTTTTTTTGTTTTTGTTTTTCACTTTCAACTCTTTATTTTGCATTGAGGTATAGCCAATTAACAATGTTATGATAGTTTCAGGTAACAGCAAAGGGACTCAGCCATACATACACATACATGAATCCATAACAGTGTGTATCTTCCCGATAGGGCTTCCCTGATAGCTCAGTTGGTAAAGAATCCACCCACAATGCCAGAGATCCCAGGTCAATTCCTGGGTCAGGAAGATCCGCTGAAAAAGGGATAGGCTACCCACTCCAGTATCCTTGGGCTTCCCTTGTGGCTCAGCTGGTAAAAAATCTGCAATGCAGGAGATCTGGGTTTGATCCCTGGGTTGGGAAGATCCCCTGGGGAAGGGAACAACTACCCACTGCAGTATTCTGGCCTGGAAAAGTCCATGGACTGTATAGTCCATGGAGTCACAAAGAGTAGGACACAACTTAGCAATTTTCACCTCTTTTTTTTTCACATGATCTTCCCAAGTGAAGCGAAAGTAGGGCCCTAACTATTCCTTCCCTTCTCTGGCAACCGTAAGTTTGTTTTCTAAGTCTGTGAGTCTCTTTCTGTTTTGTTAGTTCATTTGTATCATTTCTTTTTAGATTCCAAATATTTAAAATTTCATATGATATTTCTCCTTAAGGTCTATGTTTCCTTATTGATTTTCTGTCTGATCTGTCCATTGATGAAAGTGGGATATTAAAGTCCCCTACTATTATTGTGTTACTGTCAATTTCTCCCTTCATGTTTGTTAATATTTGCCTTACATATTAAGGTGCCCCTATGTTGGATATATACATAATTGCCATATCTTCTTGGATTGAACCCTTCATGATTACGTAGTATCTTTGTTTCTTATAACAGTCTTAATTTTAAAGTCTATTTTGTCTCATATGAGTATTGCTATGCCAGCTTTCTTATGATTTCCGTTTGCATGAAACAACTTCCCCCATCCCCTTACTTTCAGTCTGTAAATGTCTGTAGGTCTGAAGTGGGTCTCTTGTAGACAACATATTTGTGGGTCTTAGTTTTTGTATCCTCCCAGCCATTCTATGTCTTTTTATTGGTGCATTTAATCCATTTGAAAGAAAGTGAAAGTGAAAGTCATTCAGTCATGTCTAGCCCTTTGCGACCCCATAAACTCTATAGTCCATGGAATTCTCTAGGCCAGAATACTGGAGTGGGTAGCCATTTTCTTCCCAACCTAGGGATCGATCCCAGGTTTCCCAGGTTTCCCACACTGCAGGCAGATTCTTTACCAGCTGAGCCACCAGGGAAGCCCTTTAATCCATTTACATTTAAGGTAATTATCTATATGTGTGATCCTATTATCATTTTGTTAATTGTTTGGGGTTTGTTTTTTGGAGATCTTTCCCTCCTCTTGTGTTTCCTGCCTGGAGAAGTTCCTTTAGCATTTGTTGTAAAACTGGTTTAATGGTGCTGAATTTTCTTAACTTTGTCTGGAAAGCTTTTGGTTTTGCCATCAGATTTGAAGGAGAGTCTTGCTGGGTAGAGTACTCTTGGTTGTAGGGTCTTCCTTTTCATCACTTGGAATATATTGTGCCATTCCCTTCTGGTTTGTAGAGTTTCTGTTGAGAAATCAGTTGATAACAATATGGGATTTCCCTTGTATGTTATTTGTCTTTTTTCCCTTGTTGCTTTCAACATCTTACCTTTGTCTTTAATTTTTGTCAGTTTGATTAGTATGTGTCTTGGTGTGTTCCTCCTTGGGTTTATCCTGCCTGGGTCCCTCTGAGCTTGCTGGACTTGGCTGACTATTTCCTTTCCAATGTTGGGGAAGTTTTCAGCTATTATCTCTTCAAATATTTTCTCAGGGTTGTTCTCTCTCTCTTCTTCTGAGACACCTATAATGTGAATATTGGTGCATTTAATGTTGTCCCAGAGTTCTCTTAGGTTGTCTTTATTTCTTTTCATTCTTCTATATTCTGTTTTACAACAATGATTTCCACCATTTCACCTTCCAGGTCATTTATCCATTCCACTTATCTAGGATTTATCTTGTTCCTTCATCTGGGACATAATCCTATTTCTTATTTTGGTTAGCTTTCTGTGATTGTGGTACTAGGTCTGGAAGCTATGGGATTGTAGTTCTTGTGCCCTCTGGTGGATGAGGATTTTTAAGAGGCTTGTGCAAGCTTCCTGATGGGAAGGACTGGTTGTGGGGATAACTGGGTCTTGCTCTGGTGGGCAGGGTCATGCTCAGTAAAACTTTAATCCAATTGTCTGCTGATGGGTGGGGTTGCACTCCCTCCCTGTTAGTTTTGCCTGAGGTAACCCAGTCCTGCAGTCTACAGGCTCTATGGTATGGCAATTGGCAACCTCCAAGAGCATTTCCACCTGACTGCTGCTGCCAGTGCCCCTGTCCCCATGGTGGGCCATTGCTGACCCACAGCTCTGCATGAGGTCCTCAGACACTCACAGGTAGGTCTGACTCACTGTTCTATGGGGTCCCTGTTCCTTTTCCCTGGGTGCTGGTGCACACAAGGTTTGTTTGCACCCTCCAAGAGTGGAGTCTCTGTTTCCCCCAGTCCTATGGAGGTCCTATAATCAAATTCCACTGGCCTTCAAAGTCAGATTCCCTAGGAATTCTCAATACTTTTGCTGATCCCCAAGATGGGGAGCCTGATGTGGGGCTTAGAACCTTCACAACAGTGCGAGAACTTCTTTGGTATTATTGTTCTCCAGTTTGTGGGTCACCCGACAGGTATAGGATTTTATTTTATCGTGATTGAGCCCCTTTCACCATCTTGTTGGAGTTTCTCCGTTGTCCTTGGATGTCGGGTATCTTTTCTTGGTGGGTTCCAGTGTCTTTCTGTCTATGGTTGTTTAACAACTAGTTGTGATTTTGGTGCTCTTGGTTTTGGGGTTTTGTTCATTTGTTTGTTTGGCCCCAGCCAGGAACCCTGCAGTGGAAGTGCAGAGTACTAACCACTGGGAAGCCAGAGAATTTCCTGTTATATCTCTTATATATCTCTTCAAAAATATATTCAAAAACTATTCCTATCATAAAGGGGAAGTTATAAATTTCATATCAAGATCAAGTGACTTTGGCCCATGTCTAATCAAATTATGATAGATAAACTGAGAACACAAGATACAGAGCAAGTGAGAATGTTCTTCTAGAAGAGAAAGACTGAAGCAAAGAGAAAGAATAATATAGAAAGCTTCTTTTCCAAGGGAGAATACAATCCTGACACTTCTGATAAAGTGTTATGCAGGTTTTTTCCCCCGCGTTTCTCCTGACACCAGCTGGGTATCCTACAATTCAACTCAACTCTAACACTATCTACCCAGAGAAACCATTAGATTCCATAGGTTAAGAGCTTAGTCCCATAAGATTACTCCTACTTCAGTCACAAGACCAGGTTGTCTGTGCTCCTAACCAATTGGCTATAAATCAAAGGTTCCCATGACACCCTCCTTGAAAGTGAAAGTGAAGTCGCTCAGTCATCTCTGACTCTTTGTGACCCCATGGGGTGTAGCCCACCAAGCTCCTCCGTCCATGGGATTTTCCAGGCAAGAATACTGAAGTGGGTTGCCATTGCCTTCTCCAGGGGATCTTCCCGACCCAGGGATCAAACCCAGGTCTTCCGCATTGCAAGCAGACGCTTTAACATCTGAGCCACCAGGGAAGCCCATTTACTTACCTGAGTACCATTTCATTACAAAGGATATTAAAGAATAAGAATCAACAGCTGGATGAAGACATACACAGGACTCAAACAAAAGAGCTTCTGTGCTCATGAGTTTAGATCTGGCTAGGCAGCCAGCGGAGCCTGTTGGGCTGCCGTCTATGGGGTCGCAGAGTCGGACAAGACTGAAGCGACTTAGCAGCAGGCAGCCTGTGGATGTGATCTGGTTCATCAGCCTAGAGGTTCTCTGAACCCTCCTATCCTTTTTGCTTTTTTTAATGGAAGCTTCATCACGTAATCTTAATTGACTAAATCACTGCCCATTGGTGACTGATTCAAACTCCAGCCCCTCTCCCCTCCCTAAAAATCATGATGTAGGGTTGAAAGTTCCAGTCCTCTAATCAGAGTTGGTTCCCTGGGCAACTAGTCTCCCATCTTTAGAAGGTTTCCAAAAGTCACCTCATTAACAAAATCAGTTAAGGCCATTTCATTAACATGAAGTCAGTTGTGGTTGAAAAGAGCTTAATGTGAATATCAAGACATTCATTTCACCTTGATGGCTCTGGAGAAATTTCAAAAGCTGAGGAAAAAAGACAGAAATATTATAACAAAAGATGCTCCCATGCTCTGATGGCTTAGGAAATTCTAAGAATTTGGGGAGTTGTGAGCCAGGAGCCATGGACAAAGACTAAAATATATATGTGTTATACATCACAATATCACACAAGAATATTGTGGTCCAATATTGTGGGTAAACAGGAAAAATATCATTTTATATAGAGAGAGTAGTTGTGTATTAATACATACACAGATTTACAGATTTATTTTTATAAATTGTACCTTAGTAACAGAACTCTCATTTTATTCAGGCAGCAAAGTAAATAACTTTAAAGTTTTCCTAGTCAAAGTTGTATCTTGATGAATTCTGAAATATGTACAGACAGTCCCTGACTTATGATGGTTCTACTGACGATTTTTCAACTTTTATGTTTTATGATGGTGAAAAGCAATATCCATTCAGTAGAAACCATACTTCAGTTTTGAATCTTGATATTTTCCCGGGTTAGAGAATTAAGAGTACAGAAATACACAGAAAAACATTCTGTGTGCTTGATTGGAAGATAATATTGTTAAAGGTGTCAATACTACTCAAAGTAGTCTATAACTGGTAGCACTGTTGTATTGGGCAACATTTCTTCAGACTTGGCTCAGAGTTACAATTCATTTAGCATATTAAAGCTGACAACATGGAGACTTTTTGCAGGCCTTCCCAGACAGTGGAGTTTTCCTACTAATTTGCCACATTAGATTATAAAATATCTCATTAACAGTTATTTTGCAGAGGAGTCTAAGAACATGCAGTTGTTCCATTTTCTTGCTAGACTTCAACTTGTTCCTTTCTTACAACTCTGTCATCTTCCACATCACACTTATTACCAACCAGAATTTTGGAGCATCATCAACGTCTTTAACTTAAAGAATCTGTTCTCTCAGATCTTTTGTATCATTAAATGTGAACTGTGCTGTGTAGGAATAAAATAAAGCAAAGCCTTGTCCATGTTTCATGTACAAATCTATCATCACTGTAAATGGCCTATTTCTATATTATCCAAGATTTCAAGCGTATACTGTTTTGCATCTACTTTAACTTGCTTTCTATCATCATCTTCTATGGTAGGATTATATTTTCAACAAAAATTCCTTGAATAAAGTGTACAGTGAGAGTCCATTTTCCAATGACTCCTGAATCAAGAACTGCTAGCTTATACTCACACATAGTGCAAACTCGTAAGAGCTAGTACCTCTCACACTGTCTGTGGGGCCCGGTAGCCAAGAGCTCCCTCTGCGTCGATGCTTCTGTCACCCAGTCTGTCCTGTTGCTGCAGCTGCCAGGGCTGGTTTGTTTAGAAGCCCAACTCTGGGCAAGTTTTGCCCTCTCTTCTCAATTTCAGGATCAGCTTGTCCAGCTCAGTAAAGATTTCTACTTAGGTGTTGATTAAGCTTAAAATGAAATTATTTGGTCATTTGGAAGGAGAAGTTGACATTTTAAATGTTTAGTCATTTAAGAATATATTTCTCTAATTAAGTCATTTATGCTCTTTAAAACAATTTTATAGATTATATCATATAGTCCTTATACATTTCATTAAAATGTATTCTTAGGCATTTTATAATATATATTTTGATGTTATTGTACATAGGATTTTTTTCGTCACGACCTACGACGTGTGGAATCTTAACTCCCCAACCAGGGATCAAACCCAGGCCTTCAACAGTGAAAGGTATAAATTTATTAGTTTTCAACAAAGTATACCTCCTGTTCGTATTATATTGGGAAATAGGAGTAAGCAATATGGTTTTTTGGTTTTGTTGTTAGTATTAGTTTTTATTTCAGTAGATATGTGGGAATCCATCAAATATTTGTTTGAAGAAAGAAACTTTTGATATGCAACCCCTTTCCCTCACATATTAGATTTTTAAAAATATTTTAATTTTATTGGAGTATAGTTGATTTACAATACTGTATTAGTTTCAGGTGTACAGCAAAATGATTTAGTTATACACATATTCATTCTTTTTCAGAGTCTTTTCTCATATATGTTATCACAGAATATAGGATAGGGTGCCCTGTGCTGTACAGTAGGTCTCTATCAGTCGCGGTGTGTGTGTGTGTGTGTGTGTGTGTGTGTGTGTGTGATCAACCCACATGCAATAAATCTTATAGAAGAATTATTTTCTATAAAACCACTTAGCTAATTAACTGGCAACACTTTCCTAATTTACACTTGATATGTTGAGTAGGTTAATTGTTATAAAAGATCAGTAGAGTCATGGGCAATGAACTAATTATCAGAAATGTGATGAAGTTACACAGTCTATGTTAAATGTAGTTTGTAACTTCAAGCAAAGACTTCATTTTTACTGACAAATATCCTACAATAACAAAATTAATAAAATATTAATGCAGGACATGTTATGTGGTATGTATTATTGTTTCATGTGTAGTAATGACTTAAATTAATACATTCATGTAATACATTACAATTTTTATTATAAAGTAAATAGACATTCAGGGCATTCCTTTGCTTGATAAAACTAAGGTGAAGAATTGAACTAATCTGTGATCACATTTCTAGAAAACTACATTTTGTAACAAAATTTCTACTATTATAGTACTACACTCAATATAACAGCAAATTTGGAAAACAGCAATGGCCACAAACTGGAAAAGGTCCATTTTCATTCCAATCCCAAAGAAGGGCAATGCCAAAGAACGTTCAAACTACCACACAATTGCTCCCATTTCACATGCCAGCAAGGTAATGCTCAAAATCCTTTAAGCTAGGCTTCAACAGTATCTGAACCAAGAACTTAGATATAAAAGCTGGATTTAGAAAAGGGAGAAGAACCAGAGATAAAATTTACAATACCTGTTGGATCATAGAAAAAGCAAGAGAGTTCCAGAAAAACATCTACTTCTGCTTTATTGACTATGCTAAAGCCTTTGATTGTGTAGATCACAACAAACTGGAAAGTCCAAGAGATGGGAAGACCAGACCACCTTCCCTGCCTCCTGAGAAACCTGTATAAAGGTCAAGAAGCAACAGTTAAAACCAGACATGGAACAATGGACTGGTTCCAAATTGGGAAAGGAGTGTGTCAAAGTTGTATATTGTCACCATTATTTAACTTCTATACAGAGTACATCATGTGAAATGCAGGGCTGGGTGAAGCACAAGCTGGAATCAAGATTGCCAGGAGAAATAAAACAACCTCAGATATGTAGATGACACCACCCTTATGGCAGAAAGTGAAGAGGAACTAAAGAGCCTCTTGATGAAAGTGAGAGAGTGTAAAAGCTGGCTTAAAACTTAACATTCAGAAAACTAAGATCATGGCATTTGGTCCCATCACTTCATGGCAAATAGATGGGGAAAAAATGGAAACAGTGTCATACTTTATCTTCTTGGGCTCCAAGATCAGTGTGGATGGTGATTGCAGCCATGAAATTAAAAGATGCTTGATCCTTGGAAGAAAAGCTATGACAAACCTAGACAGTATATTAAAAAGCAGAGACACTACTTTGTTGACAAAGGTCCCTATAGTCAAAGCTATAGTTTTTCCAGTGGTCATGTATGAATGTGAGAGCTGGACCATAAAAAGGGCTGAGCACCAAAGAATCAATGCTTTCGAACTGTGGTGTGGAGAAGACTTTTCAAAGTCCCTTGAACTGCAAGGAGATCAAGCCAATCAATACTAAAGGAAATAAACCCTGAATATTCATGGGAGGATTGACGATGAAGCTGAAGCTCCAATACTTTGGCCACCTGATGCGAAGAGCTGACTCATTGGAGAAGACCCTGACACTGGGAAAAGATTGAGGGCAGGAGGAGAAGGGGGCGACAGAGGATAAGATGGTTGGATGGCATCACCAAATCAATCGACATGAGTTTGAGCAAACTCCAGGAGATAGTGAAGGACAGAAGGACAGGGACTGGCGTACTGCTGTGCATGGGGTCACAAAGAGTTGGACACAACTGAGCAAACGAACAACAAACTCCACTTCACTTGCAGCACTTACCTTAACAAACATAGTTCCTGCTCATAACAGTTCATCTCAGGATGAATCCATTTCCTTTTGGAAAAAATAATCGCTGAATATTACATTTTACTTGTTTATTTAACATTTTACTATATAGAAAATTTTGAATATAAACAAAAACAGAGAGGAGTTCCCTGGTGGTCTAGGGGTTAGGTTTTGGTGCTTTCACTACTGCAGCCTGGTTTCAATCCCTGGTTGGGGAACCAAGATCCTACAAGTTGTGCAGTGTGGCCAAAAAAAATAAAATAAAAACAGAATAGTATAATTTCATGAGTCTATCATTCAGTCTCAGCAAATATATATCTCTTTAGCATAGTGATTTTGAGGTTCATTCAAATTGTAAAATGCATCAGTGATCCATTACTTTTATTGCTGAATGGCATTCCATTGGATGAATACACAGTCTGTGTAGTGTATTCATTCAATAAGGAGATTTGGATTGTTATCAACATGGCAGTTATGAACAATGCTGCTATGAAGAGTTGGGTATACATCTTTGCATAGATAACTGTTATTCCCTTGGGTAGATTCCTAGGAAGAAACTGCCAGACAGTTTTTCAAAGTGACTGTCATTTCACAGTCCAATCTGCAGTTTCCAGCTGTTGTACGAACATTCCAATTTCTCTACATTCTTCTGCATGTCCATTTATACATCTTTGCTGAAAAGCTCATTCAAATCTATTAACTAGAATAATAGGATTTTTAATCGGAATATTTGTTGTCTTATTTTGAGATGTCTATTACAGATACAAGTCCTTTCAGATAGATGACATTTTCCTTCTGTCTGAAGGATGACCTATAACATATCCTATAGTACAGATTGGCTGGTGATGGATTATTTCAACTTTTGTAGGTCTAAAAGCATCTTTTCACAGATGGCTTTTCTCAGAATGTTCTCAACTTTACAGTGTATCCTTATTGATGGTTGGGGAGGGGGTGGTGGTTTCCTCCTTGTCTTAAGCCTTGATAATTACCTGCTATCTTCCTTCTGAATCTTTGTGCACAGATAATTGGGAAGCCACAATCAACAGCTCCAAGATCCATTTGATAAATACCAGAAATGAGTTTTCAGAAGAATTTGATTATTACACCAGGATATAGGAATAAATCTTTAAGGAAAAAAAAAAATGTTATAGCCTTACTAAAAGGGGTAACATTACAAAAAACACAGAGCAAGCTGATAATAATTTAAGAGTATGTAAAAAGTTAAACATATACACAAAGGTTAATGAGCTTTTTATTTAATTTACTTTTATATTTATGTTTAATATACAAAGAGATAATAAATTTAAAGCCTTTATTTTATTTTTAATACATAATTAAAAATCTGATATTATATATATGATTTCACATCTTAACCCATAACATCTTTTTGCTAAACAGACAAAATGTAGTCCAATGGATAGTTACATTCTTTTGTTCATATCAAAACTTTGAAATCCAGTGAATAATTTGTATTTATTGGCATATCACAATCTAAATGCTAAATTTTCATCGAAATACTTACTCTGAATTTAGAATTCATAAAATTTACAGTTGAAAGAGTATATTCACATATGCAAGCTGTTCTAAGCATACTAAAAAGCTTCCCAAAAACTGGATTAAATGTCAGCATTTAAAGTTTAAGCTAAAATTCAATAAAATTAAAAATTCAGTACCTTGGTAGAGCTAGGTACATTTATGTGTTTGATAGCTGTGTTGAGTAGTGGCTACAGTAGTATACAGAACAACTCTAGAGAGTAATTAAGTGGCTGGGGAACAAAGATGGCTTCAATCTTGTACCAGTTCCATACACGACTTACCCAAATGCATGAACAAAACATTTCCTTGTTTTAAATATGGTAACTAGTAAGTTGTAGAGATCAGATATACCCTACAGGATGAATGTTGGGGTAAAACAGTTATCTTAATATTATATAAGTTTCTTGTAACTTAAAATGAAATTTCTAGTAATGGCATTTCACAAACACATTACAAAAGTGCTATATCACAAAAAAATTTATTTCAAAGTAAAGACTGTGCCTGGTAAAACTACACTGTTTAATTAATAGGATCAGAGTGTCAATGAAGACATGGATATTTAAGGTAAATGCAAACAGTTTGAATAATTTTGTAAACTGTGAGTAGAAAAATAAATATTTATAAATTAATACTTTATATGCTGTGCTGTGCTCAGTCATGTTCGACTCTTTGCAGTTCCATGGACTTTGGCCTGCCAGGCTCCTCTGTCTATGGAATTTTCCAGGCAAGAATACTGGAGAGGGTTGCCACTTCCCACTCCAGATGATCTTTCCACCCCATGGACCAAACCCAGGTCTCCTGCATCTCCTGCATTGGAAGGTGGACTCTTTATAACTAGTGTCAACTAGGAAGCTCAATATTTTCTATATTTGATTTAAAATACTTGTATATGAACTTTAAAATTAAATTAGATACTATAAGTTTAGGCATATGTACATTTATATATGTGATTGTGCTTCCCTGGTGGCTCAGTGGTAAAAAATCCATCTGCCAATGCAGGAGACTCAGCTTCCATCTCTGGGTCAGAAAGATTGAAGATCCCTTGGGGAAGGAAATGGCAACCCCCTCCAGTATTCTTGCCTGGGAAATCCCATGGACAGAGGAGCCTGGTGGGCTACAATCCATGGGGTCACAGAAGCATCAGACACGACTTAGTGACTAAACAACAACACAACAACAAATATGTGATTATATTAATACATTTTATAAGAGGTATTTCCATGTATGGTCATAAGTGGTGTTCAGTTCAGTTCAGTCGCTCAGTCGTGTCCGACTCTGCAACTCCATGAATCGCAGCACGCCAGGCCTCCCTGTCCATCACCAACTCCTGGAGTTAGTCTTATAGTTTTATTGGTAGTGTTTATTCTTGTCTGATTTTAGTATTGATGTTAGGAACTTCAAAGACATAAATGAGGCCCGAGTGAAGGTTTCCTCCTTGTACTGAAATGGGCATGTAACAGGAGAATTCGCACAGCATTGGCTTGAATTCTATAACTTACCTAGGTTTTGGGGTGGTTGTTTTTAGTCTATTCAAGTGTCTGCAGCTCTTTTTCAGCAAATTTTCTTAATCATGTGTTCTTAGAAAATTTCCTTCTCTCCATAGCCATTAAAAAAAATATTCCATAGTTTTTCAATTGTCTCCACATCTTTAGTTATATCTCATTTCTATGAACCTCTTTCCAGAGGAGGGAATAGAGCTTCATAAAGCCTGGAGAAGAAAAATCCCATTTTCCAAATTAGATAGACTAGGTTTCTGATAAATAAATAAAAAGAGGAAACCATTTTGAAGAATGTGTTATATATTCAGGTGTAGGGTACATGAGGTTCCTTCTCAGTTTCTAAAAGAAACAAAGTGTGGGAAAGAAGACAAGGGAGACCACTGTCTGCTGCCCTGAGGTTAGGCAGGACAGACAGAACTGAGTACAGAGAAAGTTAAAGAGGTAACATTTCCCAACAGGAACAAACTAAATTTCACAGGACTCAGCCTCCTAGAGTCAAGACCCAGGAATTTACTTAATCTGGATTCCAAGCCTGGTTGAGGGGAGAGGTCACAGGAAATTCACAGCGGTGGTGTCCTGGGAGATTTGAGTGGGAAGGGAATTGTGTTATGTGACCACCTCCTCTCTATCTCTTGCTCCACAGCAAAATGGAAGAAGAGTCATGAACGCACCTCATTCACCCACACACAGTATAAGGAGTTGGAGGCTCTGTTTAGCTGCAACATGTTTCCAGATAAAAACCTCCAGAGAGAACTTGCTTTAAAACTCAATCTACCAGAGTCAACAGTAAAGGTCTGTCTGATCATCGGAGATGTGCTTTGAACCCTCATTCAAATAACATTCTACTGTTCAGCCTGGAAATTCCCTCCGTAAAACAGTAACACTTCATTTATTGAGTCCCTGCTGTGTGCTAGTACTGAGCTGGGCACGCTGTATTAATACATGTTGGCTTTATTATCATCTAGTTTAAAAGATGAGGAAAACTGAGGTTTGGGAGCAAAGTGGCTGGGTTACAGAGATAATGCATGTAGGTATCACTGGAATTGGAACTCCAGAGGCATGACAGAATTCACATAGGAGAAATGCTCTCATCCAGACACTCTCATTTAGGGTCTTCTCTAGCAAAACCCTGCAATCATTTATTCACAACATTACCAACAGACAACAACTCCAACCTTTGAGTCTGCTGAGCCCCCAAGTTTTTGTTACAATATTGTTCACTGTTCAGTTCAGTACAATCACTCAGTCGCGTCCAACTCTTTGTGACCCCATGAACCACTCCAGGCCTCCCTGTCCACCAACTCCTGGAGTCCACCCAAACCCATGTCCATTGAGTTGGTGATGCCATCCAACCATCTTATCCTCTGTCGTCCCCTTCTCCTCCTGCCCTCAATCTTTTCCAGCATCAGGGTCTTTTCAAATGAGTCTGCTCTTCCCATCAGGTGGCCAAAGTATTGGAGTTTCAGTTTCAACATCAGTCCTTCCAATGAACACCCAGGACTGATCTCCTTTAGGATAGACTGGTTGGATCTCCTTGCAGTCCAAGGGACTCTCAAGAGTCTTCTCCAACACCACAGTTCAAAAGCATCAATTCTTCAGCCCTCCCTCAGCTTTCTTTATAGTCCAAATTTCACATCCATACATGACCACTGCAAAAACCATAGCCTTGACTAGATGGACCTTTGTTGGCAAAGTAATGTTTCTGCTTTTAAATATGCTGTCTAGGTTGTTCATAATTTTTCTTCCAAGGAACAAGTGTCTTTTAATTTCATGGCTGCAGTCACCATCTGCAGTGATTTTGGAGACCCCCAAAATAAAGTCAGCCACTGTTTCGACTGTTTCCCCATCTATTTGCCATGAAGTTATGGGACCAGATGCCATGATCTTAGTTTTCTGAATGCTGGGCTTTAAAAAGCCAATTTTTTCACTCTCCTCTTTCACTTTCATCAAGAGTCTCTTTAGTTCTTTGCTTTCTGCCATTAGGGTGGTGTCAACTGCATATCTTAGGTTACTGATATTTCTCCTGGCAATCCTGATTTCGTCTTGTGCTTCATCCAGCCCAGCATTTCTCATGATGTACTCTGCATATAAGTTAAACAAGCAGGGTGACAATATACAGCCTTGACGTACTCCTTTTCCTATTTGGAACCAGTCTGTTCTTCCATGTCCAGTTCTAACTGTTGCTTCCTGACCTGCATAGAGGTTTCTCAAGAGGCAGGTCAGGTGGTCTGGTATTCCCATCTCTTTCAGAATTTTCCACAGTTTATTGTGATCCACACAGTCAAAGACTTTGGCATAGTCAATAAAGCAGACATAGATGTTTTTCTGGAACTCTCTTGCTTTGTCGATGATCCATTGAATGTTAGCAGTTCCTCTGCCTTTTCTAAATCCAGATTGAACATCTGGAAGTTCACAGTTCATGCACTGTTGAAGCCTGGCTTGAAGAATTTTGAGCATTACTTTACTAGCGTGTGAGATGAATGCAATTGTGAGGTAGTTTGAGCATTCTTTGGCATTTCCTTTCTTTGGGATTGGAATGAAAACTGATCTTTTCCAGTCCTGTGGCCACTGCTGAGTTTTCCAAATTTGCTGGCATATTGAGTGTAGCACTTTCACAGCATCATCTTTTAGGATCTGGAATAGCTCAACTGGAATTCCATCAACTCTACTAGCTTTGTTCGTAGTGATGCTGTCTAAGGCCCACTTGACTTCACATTCTAGGATGTCTGGCTCTAGGTGAGTGATCACACCATAGTGATTATCTGGCTCGTGAAGATCTTTTTTGTACAGTTTTTCTATGTATTCTTGCCACCTCTTCTTAATATCTCACTGTAGAAGCCTTCTAATAGTCTTTGAAAATCCTTCAGTTCGAATTCTGCACCTCTCCTTTGCTTTTCTAGAGTTTAGGACCTTTTCTCTGAGCTCCCAGCACAACCTCTGAAAAATACTTCCTTTGTTTCTTTTTCTTCCGGGGCCCAGTCCAGATCCGTCACGGTTACTATTGACTCCATTCTTACCTACCTCTGCTTTCTCAGAACTCAGTATCATAGTGACTTGGAGAGAACATGAGAGTTACAATATGAATTTTTTGACTCAGGAAAAGCCTCAAACCCCTTCTCCAGTAACAGACCATAATTTCCTCTCTTTCCCCACTCCAGATTTGGTTCAGGAACCGGCGGTTCAAAATGAGGAAGCAGCAGCAGCAGCAAGAGCAGCAATCACTAAAGCCACCAAGCCAGGTCCTTCCAGCCAAGGATGTGCCCACAGCATCAACCAGCCCTCATTCTTTTCTCCTTGAAGTTTCAGATTCCTATAACTCCCTCTCATCTCAGCCCTTAGACCCTTTCCCCTGGGCAGGGGACCCTATGATCATGGAGATTCCTACAAGTGATGTCCAAATGCAAGATCCTCAATTGGAGAGGCTAGTGGCCTCAGTTCCTGCTCTGTACTCTGATGCACTTGACATCACCCAAATCATGGAACTGTACAGTTTTCCTGATGAGGATGACGTCACCAACTCTTCCTTCTATTCTCTATATCAGTATCTCTCACCGACAAGGCCCAGTTAGAATAGAGTTCTTCTCTTATAGTCTTTGCTGATTCAGCTGTAGGTTTATTTCCTGGGCAGACCTGCTTCAGCGTGACAAGCTGGAGCTTTGCAGTCTATAGTCCACAGGACAGCCTGGAATTCCAGAACCCCTCCATTATGGTGCACTTTGGGTTTCTCTGATCCAAGTACTAATAAATATCAGACAGTATAGAAAAAGGATCTTCTTGCATGCTCTTTCATTTGTCTGTTTTTAACCCAAATATTTGGCCCAGTGTTACTTTGATTTCCATGGAAATATTGTAAAAACTAGGGAGTTTCCCTCAAATATAGCTCAGTACTATACAATCAGCCCTGTGACTCTTGCTGGAGAGGCCTTTCCAGACCCACAGATGGCCAATGAATGAGACTTCAAAATTCCCTCTTCCCAAAACTACCTTTGACTTTTTAAAAGGTCAACAGCCTCTAAGGGTCCTCCACTTTTAATGGCAGCAGGTTTATAAACTCACATTTCAAATGACAGCTAAGCAAGTTTTCTAGCTACATGGTTAGCATAAAAAAATTATAGCGATTCTCAAACCAATAATAAAGAAACACATAACAAAATGAGAACCTCTCAATGAAAAATATAAAGTGTCTAGGAATTAACTAAGAAAATTAAAAACTTTGTACTGAAAACTTAATAACTTGAATAATGGACATTGAAGATGTTTTGAATAAAAGGCATTTGAAGCCATAAAATAATTTAACAGGGCTAAAATCATATAAAGCATGTTTTCCAAACACAATGGGATGAAATTAGAAATCAATAATAGAAGAAATTCAGGAAATTTGCAAACATATGGATATTAAAAGGCACTCCTAAATAACCAATGGATAAAGAAGAAATCAGAAGGAAAATTAGGACATATGCAAAGATGAATGAAAACAGAACCACAATATACCAAAACTTATGGGATGATGCTTATAATTGGTACTTAGAAAGAAATCTACAGCTATAAAAGCCTATAAAGAATAAGATCTCAAAATCAACCTTTTTTAATTGTAGGGAGGCTGCCATAGCTATGTATGTTAAATTAAACTTTAAGGCAAAACATTTTGTTGGAAGTAAAAGTATATTAAACAAAGAATAAAAGGAACAATTAATCTGAAAAATATAATAATTCTGAATGCATATCAGTCAGTCAGTTCAGTCGCTTAGTCATGTCCAACCCTTTAAGATCACATGTACTGCTGCACGCCAGGCCTCCCTGTCCATCACCAACTCCTGGAGTTGACTCAGACTCATGTCCATTGAGTCAGTGATGCCGTCCAACCATCTCATCCTCTGTCGTCCCCTTCTCCCACCTTCAATCTTTCCCAGCATCTGGGTCTTTTCAAATGAGTCATTTGTACACAAATGAATTTGTACTTTTGTCAAATTCCTCAAATATATCAGTTTTATCAAAAATTAATAAAAATTATTGGGGAAACTGAGATGCATAATCATAACAGATGATTTTATCCACAGGATAAGTGGTTTAAAATTTCATATGGGTAGAGATTTTAACTATACAGTTAATAAGTTTGGTTTAATGAAAGTATGTAGATTTTTTCATTCAACTGGTAGAGAATACACATTCTTTTCAAGCACATAATGACTAATATTAGACCATAAATCAAATCTTAACAAACTCAAATGAATTAATAACATACAAATAGCATTCTTTGATCAAAATATAATTTACTTAGAAATTCTGACCTCTCTCTCCATTTATAAAGTAAAAGAATTTCTAAGTAATTAATTAAGCATGGGAGAAATTATAATGTGAATAATTTGGTAGCATATAATAACAATAACTGGATCAGCATATACTGGGGGAAACTAATAGGGATAGTGAGAGTAGCAGGTTTGAATGTCCTGATACCATCACATTCTGGGCCATCACAGGGATCTTGCAGAATAAGACTTCAGATCTAGGGGAGAGACATGTGCCCTTAATTTGTGAGGTTTTTAAATTTTTTTAAAATTACTTTTGATTTTTAATGGTCTTATTTTTTAGAGCAGTTTTAATTTCACAGCAAAAATGATGAGAAGGTACGAAGACTTCAGTACCTTATATGGGAACATATAACCCCTGCTCCCAGATACACACAACCTCCCCAGCACTATCAGCAACCCACACCAGAGTGGTCCATTTGATATAATTGATGAATCTATACTGATACATCTTTATCGTCTAAAGTCCATAGTTTACATTAGGGTTCACTCTCGATGTTGTACATTATATGGATTTTGACAAACATGTAATTGTTATGCATCCACCATTACAGTGTCTTATAGGATACTACAACGCCCTAAAAATCCTCTGTGCTTCACCTATTTGTCACTCCCTCTCCCCTAACCTCTGGCAACTACTAAACCTTATCTCCATAGTTTTGCTTTCAAATCAATAACTTTTTACCTTAAGAAACTAGCAAAAGAAGAGCAGAGTCAATCCAAAGCAAGCATAAGGAAGAAATAAAGCCTAGAGTGGAACTAAATGAAATGGAGAATATAAAAGCAATAGAGCAAATCAATGAAACCAAAGCTAGCTAGACTGAGAAGAAGGGGAGGGGGAGGGGGAGAGAGAGGAGGGGAGGGAAGGGGCCAGGGAGAAAGAAGAATCACATTACTAGAATCTGAAATGAAAGGTGGGACGTAACTACCAACCTCCCAGAAATAAAAAGCATTATAAAGGAATGTGTGTGCGTCCTAAGTCACTTCAGTCTTGTCTGACTTTTTGTGCCCCTGTGAACTGTAGCTCACCAGGCTTCTCTGTCCATGGGATTCTCCAGGCAAGAACACTGGAGCGGGTTGCCATTTTCTCCTCTGGGGATCTTTCAGACTCAGGGATCAAACCCATGTCTCTTATGTCTCCTTCATTGGCAGGCAGATTCTTTACCATCAGTGCCACCGGGGAAGCCCCTTATAAATGAATATTATGAACAATTATATAACTTTAAAAATTTGTATAACAAATTAGATAACTTGATAAAGTGGGCAAATCCTTAGGAAGACCAAAATACCAAATTTGACTCAATAAGAAATATAAATGCTGGGAATAGAGCTTTAACTAGAAAATAGATTAAGTTAGTAATTAAAAACTTTCCACGAAGAAAAGTCTAGGCCCAGGTGGTATCATTGCTAAGTTCTACTAAATGTTTAAAGAATTAACAATTCTTTACAAATTCTTCCAGAAAACAGAACACTTCCTAACTCATTCTGTGAGACCAGTATTAGCCTGACACCAAAACTGCACAGCTATATGTGAACAATGAGATTAAAACATTCCCTCACACCATATATAAAAATAGATTCAAAATGCCTTAAAGACCTAAATGAAAGATTTGAAACCATAAGACTCCTAGAAGTGAACATAGGCAAAACATCCTTTGACATAAATCATAGCAATATTGTCTTTGATCTCCTAAGGCAAAAGGGGAAAAAAAAGCAAAAATTAGCAGTTGTGACCTAAAAATTTTGCACAGAAAAAGAAACCACAAAACAAAATGACCATCTATGGAATGGGAAAAAATTTGCAAATGATGTGACCAACAAGGTGTTACTATCCAAAATATACACCAGCTTAAACAACTCAGTATCAAAATAACAACCCAATCAAAAAATGTTCAGAAGACCTGAGTAGACATTTCTCCAAAGAGACATACAGCTAACAGGCACATGAAAAGATGTTCAACATACCTAACTATTAGAAAAATGCAAATCAAAATCACAATGAGATAGCACATGCGTCAGAATGACCATCATCAAAAAATTTACAAATAACTTGTTGGAGAGAATATGGAGAAAAGAGAACCCTTGAACACTGTGGGAATGTAAATCGGTGCAGCCACTGTGGAAAACAAAATGGAGGTCCCCTAAAAAACTAAAAATAGAACTACCAACTCCACTCTAGGGTCCACATTTAGAAAAAACAAAAGTACCAATTAGAAAAGATACACGCACTCCAATATTCATAGCAGCACTATCTATCTATATCTTTATACACAATGGAATATTACTCAGCCATAGAAGAATGAAACAGTGCCATTTGCAGCAACAAGGATGGACTTAGAGATTATCATACTAAGTGAAATGAGTCCGAAAGAGAAAGGCAAATCCCACATCATATCACTTATAGGTAGAATACAACGCAAATGAACATATCTAAAAAACAAGTTACGAGATAACCACTCAACCCTTTTGTTCAACGTAGCGCTAGAAGATCTAGGCAAAATTTACTTTCTCTAAATCTCTGCCTCCTCAACTGTAAAAAAGAGAGAGTTGGACTAAGTAATAGCTAAGCCTCCTACCACCTCTAGTTTCCTCACACTGGACTTAAACTATGCCTGATTTCTGAATTACAAACTCCCTTTCCCAACCACCAGGGAAGGAAGAGGGCTGGGAGAGGACAGCCACTTCCTTGTCAAGACAAGAAATAGGAGAAACAGAGGACCACATGTCACTTTCACAAGTTGCTGCCTCAGCCAGTGACAGGTTTAAGTGCAAAGCACGGTTATAATTAGAGCAGCAGCCTGTCCTGAGTGCTCCACCAGCCACGGGGAGCACAGCTGGATCTGCCAACCCTATGCACAGGACTCGGAGAGGCTGCTCTGGCCTTGAAAATTACCCTTCTTAAAAGGATTTTCCTCCTTCCTCAAGGGAAAGAAAACCCACTGATATAAAACCCCATTTGCCTTCCGGCTTCCCCTGTGACTGCCTCTCCAGCAGAGACAGAGCGTTGATAAATACAGGAGAAAGAAAAAAAATCGTAAGCTGAGCCTGGTCACATTGGCCCTTGTGATATAGTTTTATTTTTAACTTCGAAGCACTTGGACTATTTCTGTTGAAGTTTTTTCTCCTTTCCCTACCTCCACGACAGAATTCGGTCCTCTGCAGCAGCCGATGCACTCCCAGCCACCTCCGGCAGTCTGCCTGCTCACAACCAAGGGACGCGGGTGCAGCACTTGCTGACTCAGCCCGTGCCGGCAAGGTAAGCTTTCTAGATGCGGGCAGGCTCATCAAGGGGGAATTTAGAATGGTGAACGTGGACGCACAGGCTGAGCTGCCCATCACCTTTTTGCTCTGAGCAAGAGGGTTGTTAAAACAAATTAGTTACATATGAGGGAGAAAAGGTTGGCTCAGACAGTGAAACTCTGCTTTCGTTTCATATGTGAACTCCTGCTTTGAATCTAAAATCTTAGACTAGGAGATTACCTGCTTTCTAACAGCTTAGGTTCTTTCTTCTGCAATCAACCATAGTAGTTATGTGGTGTCTCTAAGGTTACACAGTATTGATGGGGGTTCAAGATAGGGGAGGGGGAGGAAGTGGTGATAAAACAGATAAAAGGTCCAGACCCAGAATTTCTGTTTTCTGAAGTCCAAATGTGTGATCTTTCCCCAACCAACATTCACAGTGTTAATTGCAAGCCATTCTCGTGTACTTTAAATTTCATCACCTGTGACACTACTGGTTAATTTAGCACAATTGTATTTACTGCGTATATTTTTAAAATTCTGCCTGCAGTGTTTAAAATCTGTTTTTATTTAACAGTATTTCCTAAACATGACTCATTCCTTCCCAGCTCTCTTGAATCCAAATACATTTGTGGAATAGAAGTGAAAGTATTTCACAAGTTGAAAAACTTCTACAGGCAGGTAAAACAAAAATTGTCACAAACTTGAAATTTGCACATCCTGAGGGATAAAAGTAAAATGATTAATGATACTTAAAGTATCAAACCCTTTAAAGTGTAGACAGGTTATTTCCAGCTTTGGGAATAATTTCATAATGTTGCATGTACAAACAAATTGGCAGGGAGAAGGGTGCAGTGTTTATTTTCCTGTTTTCCTCTGGACCTCGCTTAGTGTGATAGAGTTAAAAGTTCAGCCAAGGACATCCTGGGAAGTGGCCTGTGCAGCAAAAATGATTCTGCACACTCTGAACTTTGCAGTGTACTGGCTAATGCCACCAATGCCAGGAAAAGAAGACCTACCACCAGACACCCTAATGCCTGGTTCCTTCCTGCCAGCCTCTGTAACCTCCAGATGCATCCCATAACTTTGCTATCAGTGTCTGGGTTATAATTATGCCTGTTTGCTAGGTGCAATCAAATGCACTGTGTATAACTACCTCACTTCATTTAATTTTGTCAAGGTTTCTGGAGCACCAAAGTTTTCAAGGTGTATACTGAATACTGTCCTAGCAAAATGGTGTGTTAGCTTAGCAATAACCAATCAGACCAGTTGACTCAGAGCTACTTCTAAATAATCCGGCCAGTTTGCATTTTCTTGGCCAATACAAAACAGAAATTTAAAATACTGACACTAGTAATACAAGAGCCAGTTATGAGAATTAACTAGCTAATTAAATAACTAGAAAGTTTAAAGATAGATTTCTAGTGTAGGTAGAGAACTGTAAATGGTGATTTAGGGGAGGATGGTTTTTAGGGTATAGTGAAAGGGCTGAAATCATAGCCTGAAAGCCCAGGATTATGGGACCACATGTGGGAATTTTCCTTGGCCAACTGGTTGTGTTAAAATCTCAAGAGGCAAAGGAATTATTTGAATATTTAACTTCATACATTTTCTTTCCCTAAAATTAAATATCTCCACAGCAGGGAAACAGATTAACAATGTATAATTAAGGTAACAAATTAATTGGCTGGTTAATAGCTTAACAGTTAATCTCTGTTCTTAAACTCTTGACCTTGTCACTTCCACTAAAGTTAAAGCTCGGGAATAAATAATTATTGCCAGGGCTAGCCACATGAGGAAGCAAAATAGTTAGTCGCTGACATCATGTGAGGGGTGCTGGGAGGGCCCCTTGCCTAAAAATACCTCCGTGACACCAACCCTGATTGTCTACTAACTTTGTAGTAAAGAATGTGAAAACTATCATCTGTTAATCCCATCCTCTTTTGTTTGAGTCAGTGATGTAAATATACCTGCTGTATGCCTTCTCACGACCTTCTGGCCAGTGACCCTTGGTCACCACCTCTTCCTCATTCTTCCAGGCTCTGTCCTGCTTTGCCCCTGGTATCATCTCAGCTGCCCACAAGCCCTTGGCCGTTGTCACACAGGTAGCTCTGTGTGGTACTGTGGTTTCCACAGAATTTCTTAATAAACATCAAGGTGAAGTAGAAAAAATAAAAGCGTGTGCTCAGAGTCAGAGACTCTGGGGGGCATGGGCAATGAGACATTCCTTCTCTGGGCTTCCGTTTCTCTTGTAGAAAATGAAGAGGTTAAACTAGACCCTTTTCATAACCCTTCATTCTACAAGATCAGAACCTGCATTTTAAAAGGACTGCTCAGGTGATTCCTATGCACACTGACGTTTGCAAAACTCCAGAGCAGAAGATTTCTGGTTATCTGCCTGATCCAGATTTCTGATTCTATGAATGCAAGGGTGAAGAACAAGTGCTGTAAAGTCATACAAATAATCCTGGCAGCATTCAGAGTATCTGTCATAACTGGAGTCCACTGAGTCTTTTCCATTCAGTTAAGGCCACATTAACGTGATAAAGTTGAAAATGTTTCTTTTTCCCCCTTTAAAACAAAACAGAACAACAATAAAAAACAAATTAGCATGTGTGCAGTGCTGTGCCATGCTTAGCCTCTCAGTTGTGTCCATCTCTTTGAGACCCCATGGACTGTAGCCCACCAGGCTCCTCTGTCCATGGGGATTCTCCAGGCAAGAATACTGGAGTGGGTTGCCATGCCCTCCTCCAGGGGATCTTCCTGACCCAGGGGTTGAACTGCCATCTCTTACAACCTTCATCTCCTGCACTAGCAGGCACGTTCTTTACCATTTGCGCCACCTGGGAAGCCCTTTGTGGCGAATACAAGAGGCCAGAATTGTGGGAAATTAGGGAGATTCACCGAAAAAGGCACTCCAGTACTCTTGCCTGGAAAATCCCATGGACGGAGGAGCCTGGTGGGCTGCAGTCCATGGGGTCGCTAGAGTCGGACACGACTGAGCAACTTCACTTTCACTTTTCACTTTCACGCATTGGAGAAGGAAATGGCAACCCACTCCAGTGTTTTTGCCTGGAGAATCCCAGGGACGGGGAAGCCTGGTGGGCTGCTGTCTATGGGGTCGCACAGAGTCGGACACGACTGACTGAAGCGACTTAGCAGCAGCAGCAGGGAGATTCACATTGATAAAGGAGTGAGGAAAGATTTTTTTTTTTTAATAGGGGCTTGAGAATGGTTACACTGACGGGGTATGTAAGATCCAGTGGAATGAGAGAGAACTGAAAATGGAAAGGTCAGCCAAGGGGTGTGGGTGTGATGCCATGGGCAGAAATAAGGTCTGGACAGGGGTGGTGACCGTGAGAGTGGGCTCGGTAGATAAAGGACAGTTTAGTGACTCCTGTATACTGGATACATTCGCTACTCTCTCTCGTTTGATCCTCACACAATCCTATGAGTTATGATGAGGCCTGTTTTATGGATGAATACATTAGCTTTAGAGAGATTCAGTAACTTGTCAAAAAATTACCCAGCAGAACATGTGTTCATTAATTTATTTTTATTGTTTTTAATTTTTGGTTGTGCCGCACAGCTTGCGTGATCTTAGCCTGACCAGGGATTGAATCTGTGCCCTCGGCAGTGAAAAAGCAGAGTCCACCAGACCACCAGGGAGTCCCCTCTTTAATTTACTTCGGATTGGGGGTATCAGGTAAGACCTCTGTGGAAGTAGTAGGTAAGGTAAAGTCTAAATGGGGAGAAGAAACCCATAAGCAATTAAGGAGCAGGCAGTGAATTCTCTTGGGAGAAAGAGCAAGTACAAAGTTCCTACAGAAGAATGAGCAAAAAGTTCTGGAACTAAGTGCTCAAGGGAGAGAGGTGAGGTAAAAGAGACAAGCAAGGGACACTCAGGGAGGATCATGTGGGCCAAGATAAGGACAATGGACCTTATTCCTTGTGATAGGATGGGATCCTCTGAAGATTTTAAGCAGGGAAGTCATAATCTAATGTTAAAAGTTGTTAAAATCACTCTTTTTGCTGATGAATATAGATTACGGGGCACAAAATGGGAGGAGTAAGAGAGATTATAATTGTATTGCTCCAGACTGGATGAGAGATGATGGTGCTTGGACCTGGGCAGTGGTGGTGGAGATGGAAAGAAATGGATAGATTTGCCAACTGCCTTTTCAGATCTTTCTCCCAAGCCTTCCCTCGTAACCAGGCACTAGTTTCTTTGTGATTGGGGCATAATATCAGGCTCTTATAGCTCTCAGACTTGAGCTTACAGTACAATCAGCTGGTAGGTCTGATTCAGTAGTTCTGATTTGGTGGGGCCCAATACAGTACTTTTCTAACCAATTCCTGGGTGATTCTGATTCTGTTGGTCTAGGTACCGTATTTTAAGGACTATTATTCTAGCTGACTTGCCTTTGCTTATTAATTTACTCCTTTCTGAGTGATCCACAGAGCACCAAACTTGCATCAAATAGTTTCTGCTCCTTTGTCAGGTTCTAAATTCTCCTCTATCTCTTTAAAGAAGGATTCATCCCTTGAACTCATGTACTGCACTTGGTCCTTCTATCTACTATTCTCCAGGCAAGAATAGTGGAGTGGGTTGCCATTTCCTTCTCCAGGGGATCTTCCTGACCCAAGAATCGAACCCAGGTCCCCCACATTACAGGCAGATTCTTTACCAACTAAGCTACGTGGGAAGCCCCTATCTACTCATATTCTATTTAAACTCCATCCAGTACAATTAGTAAAATCTAGTTCTGTGTAGATCTCTCAACTATTTAAGTATAAATTATATAGCATTGTGTCCCCTAAACAGGGGAACTTTAAAACATATTTTGGGGGAGAGTGTTTTGGCCAAACTTGATTGAAGTTCATTTTTAAGAGGAGGGAATTTATGGAGACTGAAGGGGAAAATGTCACCCAAGTAACCATATTCTGTTTCATAAACAGAACATCAGGTTTTTCACAGTGAAGAAGTTCTATATGCTTTGATTTGGTAGATGTTTCATTTTAAATCTCAGACTCCATATGGAAGTGAACATTTTTAACCCTAAAAAATTTCCCTGAACTGTGAAGGCATAGGACCTGGATGGTCATCTTGTTTCTGTTCAGAAGGGCACCATATGGGATGGCTCTAGAGGAGGACCCTCCCAAAAAAATCATCATTGGGATGAAGGTGAAGCATCCAGCTCCTCTACAATTTGGAAAGATAATACATGTAGACACCTTTCTGCACCTCATCTGAAGGAAAAGAGGCTATCACCTAACAGAGTATAGCCATGGGCTCACATTCTCCCCTGATCATAGAGATGGACCACAGAGGTCTGTATGGATCTCCAACGGACACTGTGATGTAGTGGAGAGTAGAGTTTGAAGTCAGACAGACTTAAGCTTCTTTGTGCCTCAGTGTCCTTATCAGTAAACTGGAGATGGTAATACCCACCTCACAAGACTGTTGTGAGGATTAAATGAGATGTTATATAAATACACATGTTAAGCATTGATATCTTATTTCTCTTCCTGTATGATATCCAAAATGCAGAGAGATCACTCAGTCTTGGCAAGTTAGACAAACCCCATGGAGGATAAGGATCCAGTCACTGCACTGAAATAGAAATTGGGAGAAAAGGGCATCTCATATCATGAGACAACCTATGATAAATCTAACTTGGTTAAGCTGAGGCAACACCAGTTGGCTCCAACCTAAGGTGATCAATCAGTTGTCAAAATTTGTCTGGGACTAAGAGGTTTCCTGGGACCTGGGACTTTCAGGACTCACTCAGTGTCTAAGGCAAACTAGCGTGTTTGGTCACCCTATTTCTCCGGCAATAATTAGGATATCAACAATTTTGAATTGTCTTTTATCATAGTAGGAATGTTTTTGGAATGTATTTTTTCCCCAGCTATACAACAAAAGGTTTAGATGTGATATCTTATGCCCTTAGGCTATATTTATCTTTCTCCTTTCCTCCACTGCCAAACATCTCCAATGAGTGGTCTCCACTCAGTGTCTTCCTGCTGAGCACATGTCCTCTCTCAAAGTCACTCATCTGGGGTAGCTCCAGAGCCTGGCAGAAGCTCTTTAAATAGCAACATAGAGCAACAACAGCAGCAAAAGCATCTTTGTTGCCTCCATGCATTGCTTTTCTTTTCTCTTAAAGGGATAGTTTCAAATAACTTCAAAGAGATGGAGAGCAATAAGGCTCCACTACAAATGTTCCTAGCCTCAAAACCACTGTTCTTAAGAATCTTTTATAATGCTGAAGGATAAGAAATCATTGGCAACAAAGACCTACTATATAGCACAGGGAATTATACTTGATTTTTGTAATAACCAATAAAGGAAATGAATGAAAAAATAGATACAGATGTATGTATCACTTTGCTGTACACCTGAAACTAACACATTATAAATCAACTATACCTCAGCTTAAAAGAAATGATTGAGCTTAGAGTTTATTACTGTTGTTCCTCCAGCTAGACACATGTCTGCCGATAAGGGCAGAGTTCTCACTACACACAGGGAGTGCACAGAACTAGTCAGGGCTGCTCTGCCCTTGCTGGGAAATGGGCTCAACTTTGTCACAGAATCTGACTGGCAAACATGAAGTTGGACATTCCTGGTACTGTTAGCTTTTTTTCACATAGCCTTGCTCCAATCTTCTTTCCCACCTAAAACCCAACAGGAGACCATGAGTCATTCATAGTTCATTCTTGATGAATGTCTGTCATGAATAGAAAACAGATGGTCTCATTCTCCCAGGCAGGGCATAGGCCCTGCCAGCACTGAAGTGTGTGCTTAATAGCTTTCTCCTCTACTCCAAACATGCCAGCACTGAAGTGTGTGCTTAATAGCTTTCTCCTCTACTCCAAACAAACGCCAGATTTTGAATGGCCAAGAGTCCCACGTCACAGCTGAAATGCGCATGCTCTGGCAAGAGTTCTTCGGGGACCTGCCACGAGCGGCAGCACTGTCATCGCTGTTCTTAACCTCACGGTGGCATCGGAGGCCATCGCTCACCCTTTCCGTTAGATCTGGCAACATAGTCCCGACTCTCTTAGCTCTTGGCGTTCCTTCTGTGGCTCTACTTCTTACCCCAGAGTGGTCACACTTAGCCTTGTACCTCATGGCTCCGATTTCTATTCTGTGTGCTCACTTCTCCAGTTATGGCTTCCTCTCGCTTTTAAGTGGGTAACTCGCAAGTCTGCGTCTCTGTTCTCCTCCCTCATCTTCCCACCCACACGGTCTGTCATGACCTAAAGCAACTTGTGTTGTACTCGCTGGGCCCATCCTTCCTCCCCAGACAGTTTCCTCCTTAGACCTCCATTTTTCTCAGAATTACACCCAATGTTCTCTCTTCTTGATTCACTTTCTTGGCATCATCTTTGGCTTTTCTTCTTCCCCCATCTCAAGTCAGAAGCAAAAATGTTACTTGTAACTTTGTAATGTCTCCTGTCTGTCTCGTCCACTTCTGCTGTCTTCTGTCTCACCGTCTCAGCCTCCAGCATGTTCTCCACATGGTAGTTTCTAACTCCAGGTCCTTCCACACCATCCTCCCACTCCTACTTATTAGTACCCCTAATTACAATGATAAATGGTTCCTTTTTAAAAAATTCCCAGATGGGTTGTTTTTAATTAATGCAGCCTGTAGGAACTTAGTTCCCCAACCAGGGATCAAACCCATGCCCCCTACACTGGAAGTTCAAAGTCTTAACCACTGAACCGCCAGGGAATTCCCAAATGGTTCCTTATTGAATACCAAAATTCCAGATGCTTGAACCTAATATTTACAAATTCCCACAGGTCCACAATGGGAATTCCCACCCACCCCCCACCCCCCCAACCCAGGAGTGATCTGGAATATGGCGGAAGCCCACCTGAATGTTAAATTTTATGTTGAAAGAACTGGCTGGACTCCTGCATCCAAAAGATCCTTGTCTGAACCTATTCTGCTCCCTCTCAGCCCAACCCTCACAGTCCTTCCACTCTGCTCAGCATTCCCTCTCTCTCTCTGGCTGATTTATCTTCTACTTGGCCCTGAACCTATCAATGTTCAGGCTAGCAGCTTCTCACCTGCCTCCTGATTCAGGCAATTATAGAGCATTCTGGCACGATCTCTCTTTCACACTTTCAGTGCACGAGTCAGATAGGGAATGTGTTAAGAATGTAAGTTTCAGAACACTCACTTCACTCAGGCCAGCATCCATAGCAGGGTTGTCCAATAGAACTTTCTATGAAGATGAAAATAGTCTATTCTGTGTTGTCCAATAGAGTAGCTACTAACCATATGGGGCTACTGAACACTTGAAATGTAGTATGACTTGAGGAACTAAATTATTAATTCTAGTTCATTTTGATTAACTTAAATAGCCACATGTGGCCAGTGGCTACACTACTGAACAGTGCAAATCTATATATATAAGAAGCATTACAGCTGATTATAATGAACAATAGTGTTTAAAGCCACTTTAACAAGCAGTCTGCTGCTGCTGCTGCTGCTGCTGCTATAGTCGCTTCAGTCGAGTCCAGCTCTGTGCGACCCCATAGATGGCAGCCCACTAGACTCCCCAGTCCCTGGGATTCTCCAGGCAAGAATACTGGAGTGAGTTGCCATTTCCTTCTCCAACGCATGCATGAATGCTAAGTTGCTTCAGTTGTATTCAACTCTATGGGACCCTATGGACAGCAGCCCACCAGGCTCCTCTGTCTACAGGATTCTCTAGGCAAGAATACTGGAGTGGGTTGCCATTTCCTTCTCCAACAAGCAGTCTAGGTAACCCTTAAGCTCACTTACTGGCATATATAGTAGGTAACTAAATACTTGTTGAATAAATGGATGGAAGAATGAATACAAGAATAAACGAGCATACAATTTCCTTGAGATTTAAGGCTGTCTTTTCTAAAAAAGAAAAGTTAATGAGGGTTTTCCAGATTAAAGGAGGCTAAAAAGACTTAAACAAATGTAATAAGTCGACCTTACCAGGATTCTGGCTCAAGAACTGAACATTGTTTTTTAAAGTACAGAAGACATTTTGGGGATAATTGGGAAAATTTGGATATAGACAGCATGTTACATGATATTAGAAAATTGTTTTTCATTTTCTTAGGTGAGATAATGTTACTGTAGTCACAAAAGAAAATGTCTTATTCTTAGGAAATACATGCTGAAGTGCTTACAGATAAGTAAGCATATATACGCCAGTAAGACAAAGTGTAATAATGTCAGCAACTTATCTTCAAGTGGCTTGGCAAAAAAATGTGTGTGTATTGAAAGAAAGAGAAAGTAAAAGTGTACCTAAGAAGAGCATATTTGACTGTAAAATGGGGGGCCCAGGGTGATGGAAGAGTACTTGAAGTCGTTTTGGCCCCTGTTAAAGTAGATAAAATAACTTTTTCACGAATCATTCATGTTTGTATTTTTATATTTTCCCCTAGAGTTCTTATTCAAAGCCAGAAGAAATTTGGAAGCTATGGTAAGTACCAGGTGCTCTCTGGAATTTCACCTTTCAGAGGTCCAGGTGTGGCCTCATTTAGCCTGTAGCCCAAGCTGCTGGTGGGTTTGTCCTTTTGGTCTAATGATATATATCGGCTTTTTGCTGAACCAGAGCTTCTAGAGCAGAACCTAGAATAAACTGACACAGAGTTAAGGGAAAGTAGAGACCTGAGAAAGACTGATGAGCAAAGATTTTTGGTAAAACTTTATATAAGAAAAAGAAAAAAATCCAGCTGTAATCTAAATGGCTAACACTTCCTTCATTCAACAAATATTATTGAGTGCTTACAATGATCCAGGCCCTGTGACAGGTGCTGAGGACCAAAAGATATGAACAAAACCAGACCCGCCTTGGGTCCTCCCAGCATGCCCCCTGGTGGTTGATCATGTGAATGATCACTCGTTCTGGAATGTTACACTGCCGCTATGAAGAAAGTTTGCAAAGAAAAATTTCTAAAACAGCCTAGACATAACGTAATAGCAAGTTAAAGCAGAAAAATTGTATTCAGAGTATTAAATGTGCATAAATCCTCAATAATCCACAACTCAAAAATAGCAATTGTCAACTTCGTAGCCCACTTTCATGAGTGTGTGTTTTCCTCCCCCTATTTTCAACACATCTAGTACACAGATAAAATAAACTACTGGAAAATAAAGAGTATTGATAGTTGTTATTTCTGGTTGTGGTATTATGAATGTTTTTGCTTTCTTCTCTGTGCCTGCTCAGTCACTCAGTCATGTCCAACTTTTAGTGACCCCATGGACTGTACCCACCAGGCTCCTCTATCCATGGGATTTTCCAGGCAAGAATACTGGAGTGGGTTGCCATTTTCTTCTCCAGCTCTCTTCTCTATGACTTTCTGTATTTTCCAAGGTTCCTACAATCAGCGTGTATAAACAGGAAATAAGTAAAACTTAAACCCTCACAGACATGTAGAGCTTGTCTGCCAGCAGTCACTTGTTTTCTCCTTCCCCTTGCCTTTGGTGTCTCTAGGGTAGGACACGCAGGCCTCCGCCAGAGCAGCACAGACACTGCGAGAGATGCTTCAGCCGTGACTGCCACATGCCCATGGAGCCCAGTGTCTCTTGCCCGGTGATAAACTGCCACCTGTCCTGCGGTGCTACCTTCCACATGTGCAAAGAGGCTGAGCACGAGCTACTCTGCCCTTTAGAGCAGGTTCCATGCCTCAACTCCGAATACGGCTGCCCCCTCTTCATGTCCCGCCACAAGCTGGCCAAGCACCTGCAAGTGTGTCCTGCCAGCGTGGTGTGCTGCTCCATGGAGTGGAACCGCTGGCCAAACGTGGACTCTGAAACAACGCTTCATGAGAACATCATGAAAGAGACCCCTGATGAGGAGTGCTTGGACACAGCCCTGGCCCTTCAGGACCAGAAGGTCCTTTTTAGGTCTCTGAAAATGGTAGAGCTTTTCCCAGAAACTAGAGAACCCATGGAAAAGGAACCTCCTGTGAATGGTGAAGCCAGCTGGGAGGAATTGGGTGGAGCCGTGGGTGGGGAGGATGCTGGTTTGGAAACAGGCTGCTCTCTGTCAGCCATGAATGGGGAGGTGGTAGAGCTAAGTCAAGAAGAACGAGAGGCGTTAGCCAAAACCAAAGAAGGGATGGACCTGGCCAAGTTTGACAAGTGGGAAAATATGTTCAGCAAAGAGCATGCGGCCTCAGCTTTAACAAGCTCATCAGCCAGCAGTGACAGCAAGAGCAGGAACAGCCCAGAGAAAGAACAGATTTCCAGCAGCAATAGAACGGTAGAGGAGGGAGCTGCCAAAGGAAAAGAGCCACAGGAAGACCAGAAGCAGCAGGACTTTCATGCAGCCATAGAAAAGACAGGACTTGCCCCTTGGCAGGATGGTGTTCTGGAAAGACTGAAAACAGCTGTGGATGCAAAGGACTATAATATGTACCTGGTGCACAATGGGAGGATGCTTATTCACTTTGGTCAGATGCCTGCTTGTACACCCAAAGAGAGAGACTTTGTTTACGGCAACCTGGAGGCTCAGGAAGTGAAGACTGTTTACACTTTCAAAGTTCCGGTGAGCTACTGTGGGAAGCGGGCTCGCCTAGGTGATGCCATGAGTTGTAGGCCAAGTGAGCACAAGGCCGTCGATACTTCAGATTTAGGGATCACTGTGGAGGACCTGCCCAAGTCAGATCTCATCAAGACCACCCTCCTGTGTGCTTTGGAAAGAGAACTCAAAGGTCATGTCATCTCCGAGTCCAGGAGCATTGACGGGCTATTCATGGATTTCGCTACACAGACATACAGTTTTGAGCCAGAACAGTTTTCTTCTGGGACGGTGCTGGCTGACCTCCTAACCACTGCCAACCCAAACAGCAACGCAAATGGGCTCCACGTGGAGCTCCACAGTGAGTGTGTGACCAGGAGACACAACAAGAGCAGCTCTGCCTTTACTTTCACCTGCAACAAATTCTTCAGGAGGGATGAATTTCCCCTACATTTCAAGAATGTTCACACAGACATTCAGTCATGTCTCAATGGCTGGTTCCAACACCGATGCCCCTTGGCCTACTTGGGATGTACCTTTATTCAAAACCATTTCCGTCCCCCAGGGCAAAAGGCAAAAGTGATCTACAGTCAGGAGCTCAAGACCTTTGCCATCAAGCCAGAGGTTGCTTCAGAGCTGAGTGAGGGAAGGAAGAACAACCATTTCTCAGGTCGAGAAGGAAAAAACCAGAATTCTCTAACCAGCCTGCCCCTGGAAGTCCTGCAGTACATTGCTGGGTTCCTAGACAGCATTAGCCTGTCCCAGCTCTCCCAGGTGTCCGTGCTGATGAGGAGTATCTGTGACACTTTGTTACAAGAGAGAGGGATGGTCCTCCTGCAGTGGAAGAAGAAGAGGTATTCCCATGGAGGCACCTCCTGGAGAGTTCACAGAAAGGCAAGTAATTCACCTAGTCATTCACTTCATTCATTCAGCAATTATTTACTAAGAGTCTTCTATGCACCAGCACTGGGATTGTACTAGGTTACTAGGAATGAGGCACAGTCTATGAGCCCAAGGAAGCCAGCCTAGTAGAGGAGACAGACCCATAAACACAAAAATAGTAATACAGATCGTAGCGTCTATGTTATCTCTGTGTATGTGTTCAGAACATCTGCTGTTTGCTTCCATGATCCATTCTCCATCGTGATCTGTCCCCCAGGAGGCTGATCTCTGCAGACTACCTTAACCTGCTCCCTTGCCCTCCAGCTTCCAGGTGGGCTAGTCTAATGGGACATGGGCAGATGGGAGAGGATGACACAGGTATTCTTCTGGCTTCCTCTCTGCATGCATTTTCCCCTTCTCGACACTTTGCACTGGGCTTGTCTCTCCGCTGAAGACAGCTGTATCTGATGGTTTTCCTCCACACAGTTACCCATTCTGGATTCTAATAAACTCCTCCTTCCCATTCAGGCCTAGAGTAGTAACACTCAAGATTATTACTAGCCTGGAAACTGCCCTAAATCTTCTGGTTTTCCTATATACTGCTCACACATTTATGTGTCTTTCCTTTAAAAAATTCTCTTCAAATTACCCAGTCTGAGTGTGCCATCTGTTTTCTGCCTAGACTCTAATTGATACAATATGCCAATAGATTCTCCTCAGACACAGTCAACTAATTTTTGCCGTTGTTGAATTCATTTTGAAGATCTAAAATAATTTGGTCCACTGATTTCCCCTGGTTAAAATGCTTATTTAATTTTTAAAATATTGTCTACATCAAAGCATCTTTCCCCTTGGAAAAGCTTTATTCCCTTTTTCCGATAAAGCTAGGCTTAACTGTATTATGAGTTCTATTCAATTCAGTTCAGTTCAGTTGCTCAGTCGTGTCTGACTCTTTGCGACCCCATGAATCGCAGCACGCCAGGCCTCCTCGTCCATCACCAACTCCCGGGTTTCACTCAAACTCATGTCCATCGAGTCGGTGATGCCATCCAGCCATCTCATCCTCTGTCGTCCCCTTCTCCTCCTGCCCCCAATCCCTCCCAGCATCAGGGTCTTTTCCAATGAGTCAACTCTTCGCATGAGGTGGACAAAGTACTAGAGTTTCAGCTTTAGCATCATTCCTTCCAAAGAACATCCAGGGTTGATCTCCTTCAGAATGGACTGGTTGGATCTCCTTGCAGTCCAAGGGACTCTCAAGAGTCTTCTCCAATACCACAGTTCAAAAGCATCAATTCTTCAGCCCTCAGCTTTCTTCACAGTCCAAACCTCTCACCCATACATGACTACTGGAAAAACCATAGCCTTGACTAGATGGACCTTTGTTGGCAAAGTAATGTCTCTGCTTTTGAATATGCTATCTAGGTTGGTCATAACTTTCCTTCCAAGGAGTAAGTGTCTTTTAATTTCATGGCTGCAATCACCATCTGCAGTGATTTTGGAGCCCCCCAAAATAAAGTCTGACACTGTTTCTACTGTTTCCCCATCTATTTCCCATGAAGTGATGGGACCAGATGCCATGATCTTTGTTTTCTGAATGTTGAGCTTTAAGCCAACTTTTTCACTCTCCTCTCACTTTTATCAAGAGGCTTTTTAGTTCCTCTTCACTTTCTGCCATAAGGGTGGAGTCATCTGCCTATCTGAGGTTATTGATATTTCTCCCACCAATATTGATTCCAGCTTGTGCTTCTTCCAGCCCAGCATTTCTCATCATGTACTCTGCATATAAGTTAAACAAGCAGGGTGACAATATACAGCCTTGACGTACTCCTTTTCCTATTTGGAACCAGTCTGTTCTTCCATGTCCAGTTCTAACTGTTGCTTCCTGACCTGCATAGAGGTTTCTCAAGAGGCAGGTCAGGTGGTCTGGTATTCCCATCTCTTTCAGAATTTTCCACAGTTTCTTGTGATCCACACAGTCAAAGGCTTTGGCATAGTCAATAAAGCGGAAATAGATCTTTTTCTGGAACTCTCTTGCTTTTTTGATGATCCAGCAGATGTTGGCAATCTGATCTCTGGTTCCTTTGCCTTTTCTAAAACCAGCTTGAACATCAAGAAATTCACAGTTCACATATTGCTGAAGCCTGGCTTGGAGAATTTTGAGAATTACTTTACTAGCGTATGAGATGAGTGCAATTGTGTGGTAGTTTGAGCATTCTTGGTATTTCCTTTCTTTGGGATTGGAATGAAAACTGACCTTTTCCAGTCCTATTAGCTTGTACCAAATAGAAGTGAAACTCCCAATTTGTCATATCCAAGGTGCCCTTAGCACCCTTTCTTATGGTACATGTATTAGTAATGTGAATCACAAATATATGATGCCCATTTACATCATTAATTCCAAAATCTCACTGTTGACTTTCTTCCCAGTATGTCAGTGTAGGCAAACTGGCATTGGGGAGTTAGGAGATGTTTACTTCTATTTTTTATTTGTTATGTGTAAAACATCTTGCATATTTTCTATTATTTATTCCCTGAGCAGTCTTCTTCAAAAAGTAATTATCACACTCTCCCTTATGAATCCAGGCCTGCATCCATATGTTAAATAACTGACTGCCAACTGACCATGTGTTAGGAATAAACATGAATGAGACTATGACCCTGCCTTCGAAAACTGTACAGTCTGGAACTACCTAATATCTTCCTCTGTAAAATCAAATGCAAATAATTTAATTTACATACTAGGAATTTCATTATTTTTTGACTAACAATTTTCCCAATTCAGTCACTGCTGACAACTCTTAAATATCATTCAGGACAAATTGATTTCCTTGTAGAAAGGAAGAAAGACAGTTTTGTTGGAGCTAAAGGATACTCATATTAAAATGGCTTTTTAAAGTAAAAAGGGAAATAGTTCCAAGATCCTAGGTCACATTTTTTTATATAAGAACAATGACAAGAAACTGATGATGAAGTGATAAAGTTGAAGAATATCAGGTTATGCCTGTCTTCATAGCCAGATTTTAAAGCTAGTTACTTTGGCACCATCCTAAGTGCCAAAGGCCAGCAGGGGTTTGAGTACTAGCCTTTTAGATTTCTCCTAAGGATTCTGTTCTAGTGAGACTCTTATTAATTAGCATACTTTAATTTTTAAGCAATATAAAACCAACTTAAAATACACAAATGTAGAAAGAAAAGAAAGTGAAGTCGCTCAGTCGTGTCCGACCTTTTGCGACCCCATGGACCATAGCCTACCAGGCTCCTCGATCCATGGGATTTTCCAGGCAAGACCACTTGAATGTATTCTTTATAAATAAGAATATTCTTTATACAGGTATTCTTTATATGTATAAATGTATTCTTTATACATAAGAAACTTTACACATAAATTTATACATAAACTGTAAAGGGAATTTATTGGCCCATAACTTAAAAGTCTAAAGGTAATAGCTTCAGGTATGGTTTGATCTAACTCCTCAAAAATGCCCCCCAAATGACCTTTTTACTATCAATTCTTATCTCTACTTCCTCACTAGTGACTCCGCTCTAAGACACAGTTCTCCCTTCATGGTCCATGGGGGCTGTTAGCAGCTCTGAGAGACAATAGCTTCCAAATTTAAGCACAGAAGGGAAAAAAAAATGTACTTCCTGATATCTCAGACAAAAGTTCTGGAGTAGACTCTCATTAGCACTGGTTGTCTTGATTTGAATCATATGTCTATTCTAGAACTAATCACTTTGCTGGGGGGCGTGGCGGGGTGAGGGTGTATAGCAATAAACATGGGTATTAGTTGGTATTAGTCGTTTTCACACAACATGTGGCTGGCTGGGAAGGTTATCAGTTGGAAGGGTGTCTAGGAATTGGATGCTGGAGAAGGGACTAACATGTCTGCTGCAGTCACTAAACACTTTCTGGAATCTGAGACCAGGAAGAACAGAAGGCATTTCTTCAAACTATTTAAATAAAGTTGACCTGAGGGTATCGCACTCAGGGCTTACTTTCATGCGTCTGTCTCTTCGCAGATTTGGCAATTCAGCAGCCTCTTCTCCAAAATCAAGAGCTGGGAGTTTAATGATGTTGCCTCCATGTCTGAGCACCTGAAATCCTGTCCCTTCAATGTTGTAGAACACAAGACTGACCCGATTCTTTTGACCAGCATGTGTCAGTCCCACGAACAGGCCAGAGAGACCTTAGTCACCACCTTCAGAGCCAGACCACGAGGAAGACACACCTTACGCTAAAGACTCAGAAGCCACCGTTCTTGGATTCCTATTCAGAGTTACTGAAGTTGGACAGAGTGATTTTGAGGACTTGCTTCTGTAAACTGCAAATGTTCTTATCTAGGTGTTTTCGAACATGCAATGCCCTTCAAAACCTGAGTAGCTGCATAAGGTGGAAGAATTTCCTAAGCCGTGGCTTGTATAATTGCTATAGCACCATACTGATAACTAATAGCCTCCCTCCCCCTACTTTTTTTTCTAAAATAAATCCGTCTGTGGAGTAAATAGGTAACTTGAGGCCATTTAGAAGATGAGCCCAAGACCTTAGGAGATGAGAGAGCCGTGAAATTCCATAACCAGCATAGGCCTGTGCTTTTGTGGAGAACTTTTCAGTTTATGAGCGCTTTCAATGATATGGGGCAGAGGCAGTATAGGAAGAGGGACTGAGATGCCTCCCAGGGCACCCAGGGTAAAAAGCACAGTCTGAAGTTTCTGGAGCTGGACTTGTCTTGACAGCCAAGTCCAGGGCTTCTTTTAGTTACCCCACTGTCTCTAAGCCCAGACAGTCCAACAGAATAGAGACCTAGGCTAAGCACAGAAGCCTCAGGGACACCTAAAGTCGAACAGTAAGAGGCAGAAATGAGGTCACAGATGAGATGGTTGTGTAGAATCTTGGCAACATATAGAAGGACTGCCTTGAAAAATGAGATGAATCCAGAGGAGATACTATATGTATGAAGAAAATTAGGACAAAAATCACAGACTGCTTTTGAACATTTTAATAGTGACTTAAGATTCAAGCTTCTTTTCCTCTGAAAATTCTATTCTCGGTCTGGATTAGGGAGAGCACAGTTATGGGCCAGCACCACCCTGGGCTATGTGAAATGATCACAAGACACTAACCCCAACTTCAGTGTCATGCCAGAAGGCTCAGGGTAGCCCAAGGAGACCATGCATATGGAAAAGTCAGGCCCACCGTACGTCCTGTGGTACCAGTCACTAGGTCCTAGACACCACCTGAGTATCCCATGGGGAATCTTGAGAAGGAAGACATCTGAACATAGTGATTCCCTGTAATTGCTCTTACCTCTTGCTGGGCATGACTTCATTCTGTGAAAAATGGATGATACTTCTGATTTTTGGTAACAAATAGTCAAAACTTATGAGAACAAAAGTAAAATAAAAATACACAAGAGAAACTGGCATCCCCCAAAGCTGGGTTTCATGGGACTATGGACATTTTAGACTGTATAATTCTTTGTCATAGGGACTGTCCTGTGTGTTAGAGGATGTTTAGTGACATCTTTGGCCTCTATTCAGTAATACCAGTAGCTCCCCTACTGCTTTAACAACCAAAAATGTCTCTGGAAATATCCTCCAGGAGCGAAATCACTCTTGTTGAGAACCACTGCCCTAATGAATGACACACCAATGGCAGTAAGTCAGGTAAGCTTTTTAGAACAGCAAATTCTTACCTCACATAACCATCTATAGTAGTCACGATTTCATGCAGCTCTTTATTTACCAAATAGATTTTAGATGATTTTAAGTTGGGAACCAAATGGAGTTAAGTTTGTTTGATGTGGCTTCATGTCCCTGGGTCATGTGCAAAAAATATATCCTATCAGGTCTCCAGGCATAGCTGAAGCCAGGATGGTTGAACTGCTTATCCTGTGCTTATATCCCTCTCACCTTAATTGATGCCATTTTCCTAGCAATTATCAGCAAGCAAAGGCAGAGGGATAAGGAAGATGGGTACTGTGGAGAAGCAGAGAACAAAGAATTTAACCAACAACAATAAAAGAGTCTAATCGATATGAAGGCATAAGAGCAAGTGCCAGAGTAGACGTACCCTCATCTTTCATTTTAATATGCCACTTG
Source organism: Capricornis sumatraensis (assembly GCF_032405125.1). Classification (NCBI taxonomy): domain Eukaryota; kingdom Metazoa; phylum Chordata; class Mammalia; order Artiodactyla; family Bovidae; genus Capricornis; species Capricornis sumatraensis. Next base: position 172,509,915 of record NC_091069.1, read on the forward strand.
GTACTAGTCAGTAATGTAACTCTGCTTTTCCTAATCCTTATTGTTTGATTTATATTTCACATTTGTATATAACGTGCCATTTTCTAAAAATTATAACTAGAGTGTGAGCTAAGGTTTTATTCAGTGAAAATGAGTAATTGCAACAACTAAACAATAAAGTGGGGGAAAAAAAGGAAGAGTTCTCCAGGGATCAGTTCCACATTTTTGGAATCTAGTCCTTCCTATATGCAGAAAGAAAGCTCTGAAAATCCATTCTGGGGTTTTATTTTATTAGAAAAAGAAAGCAAGGGGAGCTGTAGCCTAAGGGAGATGAAAATCCGGGGCTACTGTGAGCCCGATGAGAAATATAGAGAAAGAAAAAGAGCAGAGGGCTCTTCCTTGACAGTCTGGGCAGCCCAGGGTTCAGGAGGGCAGGCAGAAATGTGACCGCACCTCTCTATGGGCCCCACCATTCCAGGTACACTTTACTTTCCCAGTTTCTATCTAAAGTGCAACATTGAGCAGATCAACACCATCAAACACATTTTATAAGGCATCAAATTATATATGTAGCAGGAAATCAGAGTACTACAGGTATCCACTAGCCTATACAAAAAAGCACATTTTATGGTGACAGGGCAATTGAAGAAAAAGGAAAGCCTTTTAGAGAGACAGTGATCTGATTAATGGGATGAAGCTACAGTGAGCAGCATGAACAGCAAGCATTATCTGACAAAAGCAAGATAGCTAGAAATGGTTTCAGCTTAATAATCAGCTAAGGAGAGTGAAAGGGGACTGTGGACCCAAGAATAAGAACCTGGATGGGGGAGGTGTCTGGGCAGAGCCCTTGAAGAGTATCACACCAAGAAATCCAGTCCAAAGTAGGGATCAGCTGTATGTGGAGGGTAAGGTCTGTGGAACCCAGGCAGAAAAGATTATTGCCTTAAGGACCTGGAAAAGAAGCTTTTGTCTTATAATGAAGGAAAAAGTGAAAATCAAGGTGGAATTTGGATGTAGGAAGAAAATCACTGCCAAAGTATGTGATGATGTCTAATCAAACTGAAACAAAGAATGAGATTGTAAATATCTAGTGTGACTTACCTCTATACCCTGGAAACCCCAATATCTCTACAGGCAAAAATAAAGGCTGTTTTGTACTCTGAACGTCTAACTGGGTGAATCTTGCAAGTGAGGCACAGAGACAGATGTGTCTCACTGGCACAGAGGTCACTGTGGCAACAAAGGAGTGTGTGTCTTGAAAGCCAAGGAATGAGCCTGAGGGTTGCAGTGCTCTAAGCACATGGGCAGCTCACCAATGAACTCTAAGGATTTTCATGAAGTCTTGCCACAACTACGGGTCTCAGTCACCAATCCTAGCTCTTCCTTGATCCCACTGTCTTCTCCATCTTTGAAAGCTGAACCCAAGTTTAGATACTGGTTATAGCACAGACTTCAGATTCTTCACCATCTGAGCCACTAAGAAAGCCCCCATTTTCTACCAACCCTATACCGAATCCTGACTTTGAGTTTGATTTGATTTTGTTTTGCCTAGGGTCTCCTATTCTGGACCTTGCCAATCCCAATGGCTTTGGGTTAGATAAACTCACTGCATCCTGGTCTCATTCCCATATGTTGCTTGATGACTTGTTTTTTGCCTATCACTGGCTGTCCAAAGGTCCTCACCTCTTCTATCAGCCTCAGCCCTGTACCACAGAGAAACTTCATGTACCACAGAGAAACTCAATCTCCCTTCTTACACGGCCATTGATTTCATTCATCCAGCTACAGGGAAGCCTAGACTTTCTTTAGTAGAGGGCACTATCTTTGACTCCAAATCCTTTTTATCATCTCATTGTTCCCTTTTGTGCTGAGTTGCTCAGTCATGTCTGACTCTTTGCAACCCCATGGACTGTAGCCTGCCAGGCTCTTCTGTCCATAGGGATTCTCCAGGCAAGGATACTGGAATGGGTTGCCATACCCTCCTCCAAGGCATCTTCCTAGCCCAAGAATCAAACCCAGGCCTCCGCAGTGCAGGCAGATTCTTTACCATCTGACCCACCAGGGAAGTCCAAGAATACTGGAGTGGGTAGCATATCCCTTCTCCAAGGGATCTTCCTGACTCAGGAGTCAAACCGGGATCTCCTGCGTTGCAGGTAGTTTATTTACCAGCTGAGCTACCAGAGAAGTCCAATTGTTCCCTTTTAGTTTTAATCTTTTGTTGTTGGCCAGTCTTTTCCTCCTCCTTTCCCCAATTTGTGCTTCTGTCTCAGCCAACATCGTGCACTAAAGAAATGTCATTACTCCCAGGTGGAAGGTGGCTGACCTCTCACAACTGCTGAAGCCAGTAGAAGTTGAACTGCTTAATGTAGACCCTTCCTGGCCCCTGTTTCCCAACCTAACTGCCATTCCCCAGGCCCATCTGTTTTTCGACTGGATATCAGTATAGTCTAAGGAAAAGGCACAGCCCTTGACACCAGTGTTCAGAGTGATGGGCGGTGGTTGGAAGGATTTTTCTGAATATGTGAAAGAGGGAAGGAAAATTCCCTCTACCTGTAATGAGAGTTAGGGTCATCGAGGGCCACGTAAAAGTACTATTTACCTCAGAATCACAAGTATAATATCATATAAGAAAAGAATCGCCAGTCCAGGTTCAATGCAGGATACAGGATGCTTGGGGCTGGTGCACTGGGATGAGCCAGAGGGATGATATGGGGAGGGAGGTGGGACGGGGATTCAGGATTGGGAACATGTGTACACCCGTGGCAGATTCATGTTTATGTATGGCAAAACCAATACAATATTGTAAAGTAAAAAAAAAAAGAATAGAGGTGAACCATGGTCCCACTTTATTTCCAATTTAGGACCAATCAGAGAGAAGAGTCAGAGATATCTCTGCAGAGAAGGAAAGAGAGAAAACAACACATCTAGGAAAATTAGGAAATATAGACATACCTTGCCATGCAAACAGACCAGGAAGCTCAGCACTCACAAAGGAAAGGAGAGTTAGGGGTATGGGTTAGAGGGGGCACTCACGGGGAAGGAGGCAGGACCACAAGATAAGCATCCCTGAGATCATCCTGGGTATGCAGGATAGAGAAGACACTGAGGGGAAGGAGACCCCCTTCTTCATGCCTCCTCGGCTCCAAACCCTGATGGAGAGGGAGAGGGAAGTCTGTCTAGAACTTCAAGCAACTCATGACATCCTGTCAGACACTGGCAGCAGAAATGGAGAGCAGCTGGAGGCAGGGCCACTGGGGACATGCGAAGTCACAGTGCAGCAAGAAGACAGGAACAGTTACTGGAGGAGCTTGACATAATTTGCAGGGAAGAGTCCAAAGTGGCCGTGGCAACGTCCCCGCCACCAGCCCTCGTCCACCATCTCAATGTCAGTGATGACATCATCTGGGTCAAAGGAAATCTCATCACTTCCCTCTGGGGAGAAAATTGACAGACTATTAGGATGGTCAGGCAAAAATCCCTCCACCCTGTGCCCCCTTTAAAGCTCGGGAAGGGAAAGAGGCCTGTCCTTGATGCCAAGTTTGGGGCCCTATTCTGACCCCCCAAATCTACCCTCCTCTCATGTATCAAGGGGCTCCAGGCACCAGACCCCTCAGACCACTCCCAACCTACCTCCTTGGTAATCATACAGGGCTACAGCTGAGATCCCAGCTCCAGCCCTGGCTGGGTGGCCTGATGATCCTGCACAGTGAGAAATATGAACATGGTCTTACCAACATGGAGAAGGAAAACAGACAGGTCCTCCCATGTAATGGGGGAATTCTTCTGCCCCACCACTCACCAGCCTGAGTGGAAGAAAAAGAGGGGTCCTCAGGCTCAAGCACATCCTCATAGTCCGCCTCTGCTTCCTCATCCTGCTCATGTCTGTCTATCTCCGCAACATCCTCGTAGTCATTCTCAGGCTCGGGCTCGGGCTCGGGCTCAGGCTCAGGCACTGCTTCATACACTGGCTCTTCCTGCAGCTGGAAGACTTCTGGAGTCCTGGGGGGCAGAGCTGGGGCCTCCTCATTGTCCTGAGAAAAGATAGTATACTTGAAGCAAGGTGACTTCTGTTTTCCAGGAACTGACTCTCCAAAACCTCCCAGTGGAGGACTGCTAAGATCCTATCATCCACATGCTTCCACTTCCATGTCCAGTCCTGGCTCCTTCTAACAGCCTCTCCTATGGAACAGTCTCTCACCCCTCTTCCTTCTTCAACCTCTTCCCACATCCATCCACTCAAAACATCTACCAACAGATGATGTTAATAGAAGGGGAATGTAAAAGGTATGAGGAGAAGGAAATGGAACACAAGACAGATTCCTTGGAAGACCAAGGAAAAACCTAAAAGGGGAAAAGATGACAGCTAGGATGGCTGTCCTAGTCTGCCGAGGACTGGGTAATTTCCCAGAATATAATACTTCCAGTGCTAAGGTCAGGATAGCCCCAGGCAAACCAGGGTGGCTGATCAGCCTGCAGGGCCATGTCCACCTACTAGGACATGAGGAGATGGGAAAGGTGCAGATCTTTGAGGGGCGGTCTGCTTACCTCTGGGGGATCCTGCCTTGAGGGCAGGGCAGGTACTGGTTGTTCCCTCTTGGTTCTCACAGGCTCAGGCTCTGATGGTGGACGACTCCCTGCCGGAGGCCAGGCCTGTGAAGGATGAAGCATCTCTCCAGTGAGCAAGAAACTTTATCTTCTCTCCTGTACTGGAACACCCCTTCCTGTCTCTGCCAGTTCACATCCGTCATTCCTCAAGATGGGCTCCAACCTGAAATGACAGCTCCTTCCTCTTGTTCTTGTAGCAGTAACTGACTGCACTGCCTGGTGACCTACCTTTTGTTGAACTATGTAAATCTTGGGGTTTTTTCCACTGAGCATTCTCATATGTATATATGAAGCTCAATTACACAATTCGATTGAAATCTTCCGAAGACAAGGATAACACTTGTAGATTTTGCTAGCACAGGGAAGTTCTGGGTCTTACCTTTTACTAAGGATACAGACCCCCTAGGCTCTTGTCTGGGCAAAGAATGCTGGAGGGCTGAGTACTTACCTCTGAGGAGATTTTCTTAGGCAATGGGGCTGGCGCTGCCGGCTCTTCCCTAGTGGCCACTGGTTGCTGAGCCTCATGGCTCATCTTTACCAAGGCCTTTCTCTCCTGTTGCTGCCTGGCCATCTGTTGTGCCTTCTCCTCTTCCTCCCGCTTCCTCTTTTCCTCTGCCATGGACTCAAATTTTGCCTTCAGCCCACGGGCACCACTAGAAGCTACAGACACAGTCAAGAAAAATTAGGGTTGTCTTGGGTCAGAGGTAGGAGGGTAGCACTGGAAAGAAGAAGAGTCAGTTAAACATCCAGAAGAAGAGAAAATCAAGAAGGGACTCATGGAAATGAAGGTAAAGAGGTATTAATGAAGGAACAAGGGGCTTAGAGGAGGATAAGGTCGCCCTGAAGCCTAGATTTTCACATAGATAGACCATGTGACCTCAGGCTCTTACTTCTTCTAAGGCTTGGTCCGCTAACCTGCATCCTTCCTTGTGCACATTTCTTAATCTATATACCCTCAGGCTACCATCTACCCACTGTCCCCCATCCAAAGTTCCTTTCCCTTTGTGTTCTTCCCAGATGGCTCCCCTCATCCCTGTGTTCGCTACGTACAGTTTCTTCCCCAGTGTCACTCAGATATCCACCTAACCTAATTTTTTTTAGGATAGAGAATCTGGGAATTGAGGGTAGGGGTCAAGTCTACCTCAGCTAACCTAGGTAGTTAAATGCTTGGAGTAGGTAGTCTAGGAAGAAAAAGAATGAGAAGGCAGAGGAGATTGAGGAGCACAGAGAGAGGGAATTAAAACTCACCAGCCTCTATGGGTGTCGTCTTCTTGTAAGCTGTGGTTGGGGCCTCCATTTCATTGAAGCCAACAGCACTCTGCAGGTAGGAGAATAGTATGTGTAGTGGTGGGGAGAGGGAAGGGAGTGGTAATGACCCAGAAGGCAGTATCAGGGATTGGGGCCACTACAGGAGGTCTCCCTAAACTTCTGATGCTCAGTAGTAGTTAGACAGGGTATTCAAATATTGTTGTTTTGTATCAGAGAGATGGGTAAAAAAGTTCTAGGCTTGTAGGACTAGCTGTCCCTTTAAAAAGCTCCGTGCTCCTGGAATCTCACATCTTTTAAGTCCAGTTGCCTGGAATGCAGGGGTACATGAAGTACATGGAGAGGCGTAGGGGAAGACCGAATGGAGTGGGGCTAGATTATTGACTGAGCTAATCAATACCAAGCAATCAGTGAAGTTTTAAATGCTTTTCCCTGGAGTTTGTCTGCCTCCCTGTCTCTCTCCGCCTCCTCACTCTCCTTGATAAAGCTCAGGCGTCAGAAGACATACCCATTAGATGCTGAGGGCAGTCAATGGGAAGAGCAGGAGGACAGTGCGGGGCACCTGGCTTTGCTCATCCTTTTACCCACTTTGCCTCTCACTCCGCTCCATGGACGTCAGGGAACTCTTCCCAAGACACTGGTGCTCCGGTGCTTTACCTTATCCACTCGGTCCTTCTGGATGCCATACTGCCCGCCAAATCCCTTGGCATAATCTGCAGGATGGAAATATCTGAGAGTCACAAGAGGAGTTAAATGCTAGAAATGTATGGGAAGAGGGGGTAGGAGCAGTGGGAAAGAGGACCAGAAGACAGGAATGAGGAAAACAGAGAGATCGATGAGGAAGTGTGTAAGTCAGGGGATAGACAGAGGAATGTGTGGGAAAAGATGAAAAAGGATCGGGGAGAAAAACACCTGGGAGAGAATGGAGATATGAGACATGGGAAGAGAAAAACAAAAAAGAGAGAAGTGTCAGAAAAGGGGAAAATATAAAGGAAGACACAGGAAAAATTAAAGCGAGAAGTTGCTGTGTAGCATAGGCAGCCCAGGCACTCTGTGATACCCTGGAGGGCTGGGATGAGGGGAGGGGAGGGAGGGAACATATGGATAATCATGGCTGATTTACATTGTTCTATGGCAGAAACCAACACAATATTGTAAAAAAATATTTTGATTTAAATTTTAAAAAATAGAAAAAAAATTAAAGTGAGCCCCCCACCCATCCTCTATACGTCCCAGGGAAGAAGGCCTCTCTCTGTGAAGCAGAGGGGCCTCTCAGATTCACAGCCAAATCACACTCTTGCCATCACCCAGCCTGTCCATCTTCACCCATTCCTCAATGACCCCTTCTCTTTGGTCACCTTCCTGTGTCCTGCTCCTAAGCTTGCTGCTCTCCTCTCCATCCCGGTGGGTCTCCCCCCAGCTACCCCCATACATGTAATGCAGACTCTTCACCCTACCACTTCCTGCATACCTCATATTCTGGGTCCTCTGTGTCAACTTTCAGGAAGTGCAGAAGGAGGGCTCCATGTACGCTATGGCCTCCCTCCTCTCCAGCCCCAACTCACCTCTCTGGGATTCATGTTTCTCTGTCTCTCCCTTGTAGTCATATCCGAGAGCTGCCTTGTCCCGTTTATCCTCCTCTACCCCATAACGGCCACCAAAGCCACGAGAGTAATCTACGGTGGAAGGAGCAGTTGTGAGAGCCCACTCTCAGGCCATGGGAAAGTGCTTGGAAGAGGAGTCAGGAGGGGTGGGGCCAGGATGATGGGAAGACAGCGGGGCCTGAACCAAAGGGAAATGGAGTTCTAAGCCAGGCTTTGTAAGTTTTAATTCAACAATGTTCACTCTTTTCCTCACTTCCATTCCAATATAGAAGATTATTTCAATTTTTTCCCTTCTTCAAAGAAGGAGAAAATACAGAGAGTGTAAGGAGAGACATCCAGAAAAAAAGACAGATACACGTGAACTACATGCCTTTCCCTAATTCTATGCAAACACTTGGTAATTTGAGAAAGGTATAATGATCTTTTTTTAAAAAAAAAAAAAAAGAACAGTAAATCTCAAAAGAAAACAAGAAAAAAAATTCCTGGCTCCAGGAACAAACAGATGAATCAAAATAGTAGATATGATGGTAATTATGAGCTGACACTGAAAACCCAAGCTGTTTTCAGTCACAAATTTAGTGCCTGGGGTATTCCCAGGATAGGATGTAGGGTCTGAGGTTCTAGTTTCTATACAAGAACAGGTAGCTGGAGCAAGAAAGTAAGGCTCTGCCCACTTCTATAAAATAATTCTAGAAAAAATCTACTACTTGTCCAGGGAAATGGTAAGAGGAATTCTAGTTTTTTAGCATTTGGAGAAGATTTTACCTATGAGATTTGTAAGCTCCAAACCTGCACCTGAATGTGTGAGATACAAATATCCAGTTTCATACTACTTATATTATACAGAAATTCTAAGCTGAAAAAATAATTGAATACTGATATAGGAAAATATATACCACAGGAAGAGTAAGCATCAGAAAGATGACATGAATATGAGACAAAGTGGACTTCAAGACAAAATGCATAAGAGACTTAACACAATGATAAAAGGGTAATTTGTCCTTCATCAGGATTAAATATGATGAATCAAAATTATCAGAATCAAAATTCATGAAACAAAGCAGAAAGAGAAAGAGACAAATCTATGACCATAGTAAAAAGTTTTAACACTCTTTTCTCATTATTAATAAAAAATTTAGACAAAAAGGATCTATTAGAGAAGTCCCAAACCACATTATCAACAAGACCTAATTGACATCCATAGAATATTGCATCCCCAAACTTCATGATATACAGTTTTTCTACGCACATATACTATCCACCAAGATAGACCATATACTTGTTCACATAAAAAGTTTCAGTGCATTTCAAAAGATTGGAATATGAGATATTATATCCTCTAATTATAATAGAATTAAACTAGAAGTTCATAACAATAAAATAAGAAAATTTCCCAAATACCTGGAAAATGAGCAATTACACTTTTAAATGATTCATGGAGCAAAGAAGAAATGAAAAGAAAATGAATATTTTGAACTGAATAAAAAATTAAAGTATATATAACATTGTGGAATGTAGCAAAAACAGGGTGTTTCCCAGGTGGCACTGGTGGCAAAGAACCTGCCTGCCAATGCAGGAGATGTAAGAGACATTCAATCCCTAGGCCGGGAAGATCCCCTGGAGAAGGGCAAGACAACCCACTCCAGTGTTCTTGCCTGGAGAATCCTGAAGGCAGAGGAGCCTGGCAGGGTATGGCCCATAGGATTGCATAGAGTCAGACACGACTGAAGTGACTTAGCACACACACATATATAGTTTTAAGTACCCATGAAGTAAGCAAAGGTTTAAAATCAATTTTCTATGTTTCTACCTCAACAAGAAAGAACAAACTAAACCCACATTAAAATGAAAGAAAAAAAAATACTGAAAAGCAGAATTCAATAAAATTTTAGAAACAAGTAAACAATGGAAAAAATGAGCAAAGTAAAGATACTTCTTTGAAATTAATAATAAATAACATTAAAGAACCTCTAGCAAAATAAATAAAAAGAATAACTACAAATTAATAATATCAGTAGTAAAAGTGAACATGTCACTTATAGATCTTACAGAGGTTGAAAAAAAAATAAGGGAATACTATAAATGAATTTATACCAATATATTTGAAAATATAGATAAAATGGAAAATGTCCTTGAAAAGCATACATTACCATAATAAGAAAAAAATCAGAAGACTGACTAGACCTATATCTATTTACAAAATCAAATTCATAATGGAAAACAATAATTGTAAAGAGAACATGGTCTTTACTATTAAGACCCTGGAACTCAGCCAGAAATAAAGGCAGAATTTCTCTGATGGGAAATATTCTCAATCCAGGGCACATAAAACAAATATCCCTTTCTCCCCACTGAAATAAATTTGCAAAATCTAATAAATTATAAACTATCAAAGAAATAAATAACCATGATGGAAAATAGATTAGTTGAACAGAAGAATTGGCATCCCCAAGAGTTGCAAATAGTATAACAATATGAAAGAAACTATAAAATGAGTATTTTAAAAATAATTAAAGCACTTAAAGAAGGGGAAAAATATAATGAAAGCAATACGAGATTAAGGAAAAGAAATCAGCAGATTTGCAATAGAATCAAAGGGAACTAGTACAAATGAATGAAATAAATGAAATAAAGTTGAAAAATTAGTGGATGGCTTGAATGATAGTTAAATACAGCTGAAGGAAGAGTTAGAGAACTTAACATAGATCCAAGGGAATTACCCAGAATGCAACATAGCAAGATAAAGAGATGAAAGTAGAGAACAGAAATTAGAAGACATCAAGAACACAATTTGGGGTATGGGGGGGGGGCAGTCCCAAGATAGCAGAGGAATAGGGCAGGGAGACCACTTTCCCCCCACAAATTCATCAAAAGATCATTTGAATGCTGAGCAACTTCCACAAAACAACTTTTGAATGCTGGTGGAGGTCACCAGGCACCCAGAAAGGCATTCTCTTCAAAAGGAGGTAAGACAAAATATAAAAGGCAAAAAGAGAGACAAAAGCGTTAGGGATGGAGACCTGTCCTGGGCAGGGAGTAGTGAAGGAGGAGACGTTTCCAAACAGTAGGGAACCCTCTCACAGGCAAGTCTGTGGGGAGTTTTCGAATCTCAGAGGGCAACATAACTGGGAGGAAAAAAAAAAAACAAAAACCTCACAGCATAGGTGCCTAACCCTGCCAGCAGAGAAGTAGCCCAGACACTCACATCTGCCACCAGCGAGCAGGCGCTGGACAGGGAGGCACCGGTGGCATCATCGGTCCTTAGGGTAAGGTCTGGGCCTGAATACCCTGAGGGCAATCTGAAGGAGCTAAAGTGAGATAGCAACTCAAACTGTGGGATTGCCAGAGAGGGAAAAAAAAGAGAGAGAGAGAACTTTCCTGCAAAAGGTTCCAACTAGCAGCCTGGCCCACTCACTGAGCTAAGGATTGAGCAAATACTAAAGGAGAGCTAGCTGGCTGCATACAGACCCCTGCCCACCCCTACCAGAGGCAGAGAGGCAGTTGTGCGACAACCAGAGCCAGAAGGCAAGGGGCTGCTCCAATCTCGGCCCCAAAGACCAGCATCCTCCACCAAACTGTGAGCAGGCTTCCAGTTGCTAACCATGTCTTCCTGGATGATTGACATCTGCCAGGAGGGTCGCAGCCTGAGATCAGCTCCCCAGAGGAGACACACAGCACACCTGAGACAGTGCTCTCACAGCACACTCAGGAAGCTGAGCACCCAGGACCAGGGATGTAATTAAGATGTACGGTCCCCCTTGGACACTGTGCTTGCCAAGCACCTGGTCACCTGAGCTGCTCGGACCAGGGAAGGGCACAAAACACATGCTCAACCGAGTCTGTGCCCTTGCGGCATACCCGAGAACCTGAACCCAAGCAACTTAGACCTGGGAAGTGCACAAAACCCAGGGCCTGCTTTGGACAGTGTCCTGCAAAGCACCCTGCAGCCTGGGCAGTGTGGACCTGGAAAGCACAGGCTGCTGTGAGCTGGGGCAAACCCAGGGTGGTCCCAGACCCGGAAGCACTGTGAGCACTTCCCACACACGCCAGCAATATTTGTTTGCAGTGTTCCTCCCTCCCCACAACACAGCTGAACAAGTGAGCCTAAATAAGTGACCACCTTCGCCCCCTTGTGTTGGGGTGGAAATTAGACACTAAAGAGACTTGCAAACAGAGGAAGCCAACATAAACAAAGAAGAGGGAACTGCTCCAGAAGTGACAGGTACAACAGATTAAAACCCTGTTGTTAACACTGATTAAGCATTGGAGGGGGCCTATAGACCTTGAGAACAAGTACAAGCTGGAACAAGGAACTATATGAAACTGAACTGACCCCACACTGCCCACAACAGCTCCAAAGAAATTCTTAGATATATTTTTACTATTATCACTTTTTAATTTTTTTAAATTTAAGTTCTTTATTACTCCTTTAATTTTCATTTTTATAACCTACTGCTGCTTCTGCTAAGTCGCCTCACTCATGTCTGACTCTGTGCGACCCCATCGATGGCAGCCCACCAGGCTCCCCCGTCCCTGGGATTCTCCAGGCAAGAACACTGGAGTGGGTTGCCATTTCCTTCTCCAATGCATGAAAGTGAAAAGTAAAAGTGAAGTCGCTCAGTCGTGTCTGACTCTTCGCAACCCCACAGACTGCAGCCCACCAGGCTCCTCTGTCCATGGGATTTTCCAGGCAAGAGTACTGGAGTGGTGTGCCATTGCCTTCTCCTTATAGCCTATTATTGCCATGCAAAAAAAGACCCTATTTAAAAGCAAATTTCATATATATATTTTTTATAATTTTTGTAATTGATTTTGTTCTGTATTTTTAATATTGTATTTTTGAGAGTCTAACCTTTACTCTAGATTTTTAATCTTTGCTTTTTGGTATTTGTTATCAATTTTGTACCTTTAAGAATCCAATCTTCAGTAGTATCCATTTTCACTTAGGGGTGTGATTACTGGCTTGATTGCTCTCTCCCCTTTTGACCCTCCCTTTTCTCTCCCAGGTCACCTCTATCTCCTCTCTCCCTCTTCTCTTCTTTGCTTAACTCTGTGAATCTCTCTGGGTGTTCCAGGCTGTGGAGAACACATAGGGCACTGATTACTGGCCAGATTGCCTCTCCCCTTTTGACTCCTCCCTCTTCTCCTTCTGGTCATGTCTATCTCCCTCCTCTCTCTTCTCTTCTCTATGTAACTCTGTGAATCTCTCTGGGTGTTCCAAACTGTGGGGAGCACATACAGAATTGATTACTGGCTAGATTGCTCTCTCCCATTTTGACTCTCCCTCTTCTTCTGGTCACCTCTATCTCCCTCCTCCTTCTTCTCTTCTCTATGCAACTCTGTGAAACTCTCTGGGTGTCCCTCGCTGTGGAGAATTGTTTCACCATTAACCTAGATGTTTTATCATTGGTGCTTATGGATGGAGAAGTCTTGAAGCTATTGTAAGAATAAGACTGAAAGCCAGAGGCAGGAGGCTTAAATCCAAAACTTGAGAACATCAGAGAACTCCTGATTCCAGGGAACATTAAGACAAGAGCTCATCCAAAAGCCTCCACACCTACACTGGAACCAAGCTCCACCCAAGAGCCAACAAGTTCCAGAGCAAGACATATCATGCTACTTCTCCAGCAAAGCAGGACTGCAGCACTGACCATTTAAAGAAAAGCTGTCCAAAGCCATACCAAACCCACAGACACCCCAAAGTTCACTACTGGACACTTCATTGCACTCCAGAGAGAAGAAATCCAGCTCCACCCATCAGAACACAGATGCAAGCTCCCCTAACCAGGAAATCTTGACAAGCCACTAGTCCAACCCCACCCACAGGAAGCAACCTCCACAATAAAGAGGAACCACAAACTTCTAGCCTACAGAAAGGGCACCCCCAAACAGAGCAATCTAAAATAAATGAAAAGGCAGAGAAATATTCAGCAGGTAAAGGAACATGGAAAATGACCACCAAACAAACAAAAGAGGAGGAGATAGGGAGTCTGTCTGAAAAAGAATTCAGACTAATGATAGTAAAGATGATCCAAAATCTTGAAAACAAAATGGAGTTACAGATAAATAGATTAGAGACAAGAATTGAGAAGATGCAAGAAATGTTTAACAAGGACCTAGAAGAAATAAAGAAGAGTCAATCAATAATGAACAATGCAATAACTGAGATCAAAAGCACTCTGGAGGGAACCAACAGTAGAATAAGTGAGACAGAAGATAGAATAAGTGAGGTGGAAGATAGGATGGTGGAAATAAGTGAAGCAGAGAGGAAAAAAGAAAAAAGAATTGAAATGAGGACAACCTCAGAGACCTCTGGGACCATGTTAAACACCCCAACATTCAAATCATAGGAGTCCCAGAAGAAGACAAAAAGAAAGGGTATGAAAAAATACTTGAGATAATAGTTGAAAACTTCCCTAAAATGGGGGAGGAAATATCCACCCAAGTCCAAGAAACCCAGAGAGTCCCAAGCAGGATAAACCCAAGGCAAAACAGCCCAAGACACATATTAATCAAACTAATGAAGATCAAACACGATGAGCAAACATTAAAAGCAGCAAGGGAAAAGCAACAAATAACACACAAGGGGATCCCCATAAAGATAACAGCTGATCTTTCAATAGAAACTCTTCAGGCCAGAAGGGAATGGCAGGACATCTTAAAGTGATGAAAGAGAAAAACATACAACCCAGATTACTATACCCAGCAAGGATCTCACTCAAATATGAAGGAGAAATCAAAAGCTTTACAGGCAAGCAAAAGCTGAAAGAATTCAGCACCACCAACCAGCTCTTCAACAAATGCTAAAGGATCTTCTCTAGACAGGAAACACAGAAAAGGTTTACAAACTTGAACCCAAAACAACAAAGTAAATGGCAATGGGATCATACTTATCAATAATTACCTTAAATATAAATGGGTTGAATGCCCCAACCAAAAGACAAAGACTGGCTGAACGGATACAAAAACAAGACCCCTATATATGCTGTCTACAAGAGACCCACCTCAAACCAAGGGACACAAATGAACTGAAAGTAAAGGTCTGGAAAAAGATATTTCATACAAATGGAGACCAAAAGAAAGCAGGAGTAGCAATACTCATATCAGATAAAATAGACTTTGAAATAAAGGCCATGAAAAGAGACAAAGAAGGACACTATAAAGGATCAATCCAAGAAGAAGATAAAACAATTATAAATATATATGCCCCCAACATAGGAGCACCTCAGTACATAAGACAAATGCCAGCAAGTATGAAAGGGGAAATTAACAGTAACATAATAATCGTGGGAAACTTTAATATCCCACTCACCCCTATGGATAGATCAACCAAAAAAGAAAATTAGCAAGGAAACACAAACTTTAAATAATACAATGGACCATTTAGACCTAATTGATATCTATAGGATATTTCACTCCAAAACAATGAATTTCACCTTTTTCTCCAGTGCACATGGAACATTCTCCAGGATAGATCACATCCTGGGTCATAAATCTAGCTTTAGCAAATTTTTAAAAATTGAAATAACTTCAAGCATCTTTTCTGATCACAATGCAGTAAGAGTAGATGTCAACTACAGGAAAAAACTATTAAAAACACAAACATATGGAGGCTAAATAACACGCTTCTGAATAACCAATAAATCATGGAAGAAATAAAAAAAGAAATGAAAATACACGTAGAAACAAATGAAAACATGACAACCCAAAACCTATGGGATTCAATAAAAGCAGTGCTAAGGGGAAGGTTCATAGCATTACAAGCTTACCTCAAGAAACAAGAGAAAAACCAAATAAATAACCTAACCTTACACCTAAAGCAACTAAAAAGAAGAAATGAAGAACCCAAGGGTTAGTAGAAGGAAAGAAATCTTAAAAATTAGGGCAGAAATAAATGAAAAAGAAACAAAGGAGACTATAGAAAAATCAACAAAACTAAAAGCTGGTTCTTTGAGAAGATATATAAAATAGACAAACCAGACTCATCAAGAAAAAAAGGGAGAAGAATCAAATCAACAAAATTAGAAATGAAAATGGAGAAATCACAACAGACAACACAGAAGTACAAAGGATCATAAGAGACTACTATCAGCAACTATATGCCAATAAAATGGACAATGTGGAAGAAATGGACAAATTCTTAGAAAAGTATAACCTTCCAAAACTGAACCAGGAAGACATAGAAAATCTTAACAGACCCATCACACCACAGAAATAGAAACCATAATAAAAAATTTCCAGCAAACAAAAGCCCAGGACCAGATGGCTTCAGAGGCGAATTCTATCAAAAATTTAGAGAAGAGCTAACACCTATCCTACTTAAACACTTCCAGAAAATTGCAGAGGAAGATAAACTTCCAAACTCACTCTATGAGGCCACCATCACCCTAATGCCAAAACCAGACAAAAATGCCACAAAAAAAGAAAACTACAGGCCAATATCGCTGATGAAAATAGATGCAAAAATCCTCAACAAAATTCTAGCAAACAGAATGCAACAACATATTAAGAAGATCATACATCATGACCAAGTGGGCTTTATCCCAGGGATGCAAGGATTCATCAACATTCACAAATCAATCAATGTGATATACTACATTAACAGATTGAAGGATAAAAATCATATGATTATCTCAATAGATGCAGAGAAAGCCTTTGACAAAATTCAACACCCATTTATGATAAAATCTCTCCAGAAAGCAGGCATAGAAAGCACAAACCTCAACATAATAAAAGCCATATATAATAAACCCACAGCAAACATTATCCTCAATGGTGAAAAATTGAAAGCATTTCCCCTAAAGTCAGGAACAAGACAAGGGTGCCCATTCTCACCACTACTATTCAACATAGTTTTGAAAATTTTAGCCATAGCAATCAGAGAAGAAAAAGAAATAAAAGGAATCCAGATTGGAAAAGAAGAAGTAAAACTCTCACTGTTTGCAGAGGACATGATCGCCTACATAGAAAACCCTAAAGACACCACCAGAAAATTACTAGAGCTAATCAATGAATACAGTAAAGTTGCAGGATATAAAAATACACAGAAATCCCTTGCATTCCTATACACTCACAAACAATGAGAAAACAGAAAGAGAAATTAAGGAAACAATTCCATTCACCATTGCGATGAAAAGAATAAAATACCCTGGAATAAATCTACCTAAGGCAATGGCACCCCACTCCAGTACTCTTGCCTGGAAAATCCCATGGACGGAGGAGCCTTGTAGGCTACAGTCCATGGGGTCGCTAAGAGTTGGACACGACTGAGCGACTTCACTTTTACTTTTCACTTTCATGCATTGGAGAAGGAAATGGCAACCCACTCCAGTGTCCTTGCCTGCAGAATCCCAAGGACAGAGGAGACTGGTGGGCCTCCGTCTATGGGGTCACACAGAGTTGGACACGACTGACACGACTTAACTTAAAGAAACAAAAGACCTATATATATAAAACACTGATTAAAAAAAGATGACACAAATGGAGAAATATACTATGTTCATGGATTGGAAGAATCAATATAGTGAAAATAAGTTTACTACCCAAAGCAATTGATAGATTCAATGCAATCCCTATCAAGCTACCAGTGGTAATTTTCACAGGACTAGAACAAATAATTTCACAATTTGTATGGAAATACAAAAATCCTCGAATAGCCAAAGCAGTCTTGAGAAAGAAGAATGGAACTGGAGGAATCAACCTGCCTGACTTCAGTCATCAAGACAAGTCATTAATACTGATACAAAGACAAACATATAGATCAGTGGAACAAAATAGAAAGCCGAGAGATAAATCCATGCACCTGTGAGCACCTTATCTTTGACAAAGGAGGCAAAAATATACAATGGAGAAAAGACAATCTCTTTAACAAGTGGTGCTGGGAAAACTGGTCAACCACCTGTAAAAGAATGAAACTAGAACACTTTCTAACACCATACCCAAAAATAAACTCAAAATTGATTAAAGATCTAAATGTAAGACCAGAAACTGTAAAACTCCTAGAGGGAAACATAAGCAAAAGATTCTCTGGCATAAATCACAGCAAGATCCTGTATGACCTACCTCCCAGAGTAATGGAAATAAAAGCAAAAATAGACAAATTGGACCTAATCAAACTTAAAAGTTTTTGCACAATGAAGGAAACTATAAGCAAAGTGAAAAGACAGCCTTCAGAGTAGGAGAAAATAATAGCAAAAGAAGCAACTGACAAAGAATTAATCTCAAGAATATAGAAAGAGTTCATGCAGCTCAATATCAGAAAAACAAACAACCCAATCAAAAAATGGGCCAAAAAACTAAACAGACATTTCTCCAAAGAAGACATACAGATGGCTAACAAACACATGAAAAGATGCTCAACATCGCTCATTATCAAGAAATGCAAATCAAAACCAAAATGAGGTACCATCTCATGCTGGTCAGAATGGCTGCTATCAGAAAGTCTACAAACAATAGATGCTAGAGAGGGTGTGGAGAAAAGGGAACCCTCTTACGCTGTTGGTGAGAATGCAAACTAGTACAGCCATGATGGAAAACAGTGGAGATTCCTTAAAAAACTGAAAGTAGAACTGCCATACAACCCAGCAATCCCACTATTGGGCATACACACTGAAGAAACCAGAATTGAAAGAGACACATGTACCCCAATGTTCATTGCAGCACTGTTTACAATAGCTAGGACATGGAAGCAACCTAGATGTCCATCAGCAGATGAATGGATAAGAAAGCTGTGGTACATATACACAATGGAGTATTACTCAGCTATTACAAAGAATTTATTTGAATCAGTTCTAACAAGGTGGATGAAACTGGAGCCTATTAAACAGAGAGGAGTAAGTCAGAAAGAAAAATACCAATATAGCATATTAACAAATATATATGGAATTTAGAAAGATGGTAAGACCCTGTATGCAAGACAGCAAAAGAGACACAGATATAAAGAACAGACTTTTGGACTCTGGACGAAGGCGAGGGTGGGATGAATTGAGAGAACAGCGTTGAAACATGTATATTACCATATGTGAAATAGATCACCAGTGCAAGTTCGATCCTCAAAACAGGGCACTCAAAGCTGATGCACTGAGACAACCCAGAGGGATGGGATGGGGAGGGAGGTGGGAGGGGGTTCAGGATGGGGGACACAGGTACACCCATGGCTGATTGATGTCATTGTATGGCAAAAACCACTAAAATATTGTAAAGTTATTAGCCTTCAATTAAAATAAATATGCTAAAAAAATTTTTTTTAAAGAACATTACTTATCAAAATATTTTGAATTCAGTGAAAGCAGTGCTCAGGGCAATAATACATACATTAGAAAATAAAAAAGTTCTGAAAATCAGTAATTTAATTTTCCACCTTAGGAAACTAGAAAAAAAAGAACAAATTAAACCAAAAGTAAGCAGAAAAAAGAAACAAGAATTAGAGAAAAAATCAGCGAAATTAAAAACTAGAAGCCAATAGAGAAAATCAAGAAAACTTAAAGCTTACTTGAAAAGATCAATAATATAGATAAGCCTCTAGTCAGGCTAACTAAGAAAAAAAGAGAGAACATAAATTACTCATACCAGAAATGAAAGAGGCTACATCACAACAGATTCCAAGGAAACTAAAACAATAATAAAATAATACTATGAACAACTTTATACCCACAAATTTGATAACCTACATAAAATGGACCAGTTCCTTGAACGCTGCATCTGCCAAAACTTTCACAAGCAGAAACAGATGATCTGAATAGGCTTGTATCTACTAAGTCCACAGTTTGGCAGTTTCTTACAAAATTTAACATACTCTTGTCATAGGACCCAGTGTTTGTACTTTTTGGTATGTATCCTAAAGAGTGGAAAATGTGTATCTACACAAAAACCTGTGCACAGAAGTTTTTAGCAGGTTTATTCATAATTACCAAAACTTGGAAGCAATTAAGATGTGTTTCAGTAGGTAAATGGGTAAAAAAACTGTGGTCCATCCAAACAAAGGAATAATATTCAGGACTAAAAAGAAATTATCTATCAAACTATGAAAAGACATGGAGGAAACTTAAATGCATATTACTTAGTGAAAGAATCCAATCTAGAAATGCTACACGGTATGTGATTTCAACCATATAATATCCTGTAGAAGGCAAAACTATGGAGACAGTATCAGTGGAGTGAGGAGTGAGGGAAATGAACAGGCAGAGCACAGAGGACTTTTAGGGCACTGAAAATACTTTGCATGACAATATAATGATAGATATACGTCACTATACTTTTGTCCAAACTCATAGAATGTACACCATCAAGAATGAACCTTAAAGTAAACCATGGAATTTGAGTGATTTTGATATATCAACTTAGAATCATCCTTGACCAAAAGAAACCATTCTGATCAGTAATGATGATAACAGGGAAGGCTATGCATGTGTAGGGGCAGAAGTGTATTAGAAATCTATGTACTTTTCTCTCAATTTTGTCATAAATCTAAAACTGATTTAAAAATATAAAGTTTTTTTTTAGCATGTATGAGAGAGAAGAGAATGAAAAGTTCTAATACGCACCTGAGTTCCTGAAGAAAGAATAAAAGAGAAGAGAGGAGAGGCACTACCCAAAGAGAAAATGTCATATTGAAAGTTATCTCTCAGGTTGAAGAGGAGCAGTAAGTCTCATGTAGAATAATAAAAATAGATCTAATACTTGGACATAGACTGATTATATTTCAGGATATCAGAGACAAAGGGAAAATTTTTCATGAGACCAAAAAATAAAATAAAAATTTAAGAGATGAGACATATTACCTACAAAAGAATGTTGATTAGACAAACCCAAGAGAAATGCCAGAGATGATGGAATCGTATCTTCAACATGAAGGGAAAATAACAATGAAGAATGGATCAAAATAAATTTTTTTTCAGACAAAGCCTGAGAGTTCTTTCATAAGCTGTCACTGAAAGAATTATCAAAGGATATACTCTTGCAAGAAGGAAATAGAGGAAGCAAGGAGGAAACAATGAACTATAATAAACAATGATAAGCTAGGAAGTTGATAAACACACTTGGTCAGTTTAAATAAGCATTCACCTAGTAATGATAATGATTAATTTTGGGGGGTTTAAAAACAAACAGATAGAACCAATATACTGGATTACAATTATCCAGTTTTTACAAAGACTTTAGAATGTAGAAGAAATGTAATTAAATTATTCTAGGTTTCCTGTATTACTCATGAAGAAATAGTGACTAATTTTAAGTCACAGATACACATTAATAGTTAGGAATAACTTCTTAAAATGAAGGAGTATAATATCTTATTTTTAATCCATTAAAGGGGAAAGGGGACTAAAAAATTGACCAATGATGTAGCAAGTGATGAAGGAGGGACTTCACTGGCAGTCCAGTGAGTAAGACTCCATGTTTCTACAATAGGGGGCACGGTTCAATCCTGGGTCCAGGAATTAAGGTCATGCATATCACATGGCATGGCCAAAGGACAATAAAGCAATAAAGGAGAAAGAAGCAAGCACAGGCTTGTATTTCAAAATAAATAAAATAGTGGGGAACTGGGTCATGGAACTAAAGGGAGTTGATGGTTGTTGGGAGCTGAAATCTGAGCAGTCAGGTTGAAGTGCAGGGTCCTTGCCTTTCTGAGATGTGTGTTTCTCCACTTCTCCTTTGTAATCAAAACCAACTGCTGACTACAGAGAAAAGGAGAGAGAATCAGTTAGAGTCAGAGTCAATGTTTCCCCTTCCCTCACATACCCTAACACCTAACTCAGCCCAGGAGTTCGTTATAGGGGTTCAAAGCTGAGTATGGGAGTCCAGTGTAGAAACAAATAGTACCCTGACAGCTGGTGTAAAGGCAGCATGCTACAGGGCAATGACCATGGACTCTGCACACAGATCTAGGTCCAAATCCTAACCTCACCTCCCTTTTTAAAGGTTTGTAACTTTTTTAATATTCCTGAACCTCAGGTTCTTCAAACATGAAATAAAAATAGGTATATCTGTCTTACTAACTCAACTTAATGATTCCAGTATATTTGGGATATTGTGAGGACTAAATGGGAAAGATATAGAGAGTGTAGTTCACTCATTAAGTCAGTGTTTTTCTTCCTAACTCTTACTAAACTAAAATGAGACAATAACTAGAAAAGTGCCTTGTGAACTATAAAGTACTGTGCACATGTTCAGAGATATCATCCTATACCGGCTGATTACACTACACTTCTCTTTTCTTACACAGCAGCTCAAACCCAGAGATGTGGATTTTGTTGGATAAGAGGCAGCCAGGAGAATCTGGATCCTAGCTGCTTTGGGACTGGATATCTTGGCGAATACCTAACATAGCTGTGTCCCCATATGGCTTAGTAATCATGAGTCTCTAAGCAAGTCTATATTTTGCATTTTAAAAGCTATTAGTATGTGTTTTTTCTTGATTTACAAGACACACTGGCTGTTAATGGAATTCAATTTGTGGCTGGTGAGGCAGAAGATGAAAGAAATAACAATGAAAAAGTAGGCAAAGGCAGGAACGGGGCCAAGATGGAAGGGAAATTCCACCCTGATTAGAGAAGAACATTACAAGCTCCATATTTCCATTACTGCTTTTAAACATTATCCTCTATGGTTCTCCTTTACCTTACAGTATGTTTTAAATTTTTCTGTTTTTTTTTTTAACTACCTACAATTCAAATAACATTCTAACACTCAACTTTAAGGATTCAGGCCTACTTATTAACAACTGCAAGTTAAAAAAAATTTAAAAGCTCAGGTAGCAGTGAAGATAGCCTTTCTGTGTGCTGCTGCAGGGCAGAGATACTATTTTGCACCATAAAAAATGAGCTCAAAGAAACTGATCTACTAAGGTATGAAAATGAGAACATGAATGAGTTATCAGTCTTACTCTCTTGACCACTCTGTCATCTGTACTTATACAGATCTGTATAAGTCATCTGTACTTATACAAAACTACTCTTTGTACAAAGAATTCTTTGTACCATGACGTCCTTAAAAACACCTGGACTGTAGCAAGTTGATGCTAAATGCTGTGAAAAGTAACATTTACATGCTAAAAGTATTGTAACCTTAATTAGTTGTTTTACTTGATTATTTGCTACCATTGTAATAATATTTCAGCTGATATTTCTGTTTTCCTGAAAGGCATAAATATTTATAAGACTTTGCTATTAGGCCAAAGGAGGAGCTTTGGAATTTTCACTTTTCTCTTCATGCACACAGGATTGATAAAACCAGTGGCTTAGGGATTCCTTATTCAGAGTTTGAGAGTCTTCGTCTCTTTTAAATGAACAGCTTTCAGCTCAGGATGTGGCCTCCAACAGTGGCACCAAAGAACTTGCTGATGTAGTTGTGTGGGAACCATTCTCATGATGGACCCTCCTTGAGACCACTGCCCCATCTTTCCACAGGAGAAGCACAGGCTACATTCAAGGTATTGTTGGTAAGTCCCACATGATCTGAGTTGGATGGCCCAGGGAGAGAGTGTTGTCACTTACCTTGTCTGCCCTGTCCTTCTCAACTCCATATTTACCCCCAAAGCCTCTGGCAGCATCAGTCTGAGAAGAGTGCTTCTCCACCTCAGCAATGTACTCATGGCCCACGGCACTCTGAGAAAAATCAAGATGGGAATGAGTAAGTAGATAAAAAATGACCAAAGGAAAAATAAAATGATGCAGAGATAGGACAGGATGTAATAATATAAGAAATTTCATTCTGGGTCATACTGATAACCTATGTTGATATATACTATACTGATAATCTGACAGTAGTGCCAAGGAACATGTAATGGGAGAGCAAGGTTACTTTTTCTGGAGCCTTGCACATCCTGATTCTTCAATACCACTAGGAACCCATCCTTTAGGAAACTCCCATAAGATGGGTTGGGAACCAGAAGGATAGAGACTGCATAGACAAAGTGGTGTTTAAACTGGAAACAAAAGAGGGTGAAACAAGGGCTTTGTGTATCAAAATAGGAATGAGGGTAGCTACTGAGGAGAGACCTAAGGGGACTGACAAGACGCCATAGCCAGGACTGAATATTTCTCTAACACAACCAGGTGCTTTTGTTTTGGATCTTTGTTCCTGTAAGACCATCAGAGTTCTGAAGTGCTACATGAGCCCTGATATTAAGCGACTGACTCTTTATACCAAATGGGGCTGGTAGACAATACCATGAATAGTCATGACATAAAATTTAATTTTTTAAAACACCCTCTTCCACTTCTTCCTCCTACCATTTTCTACTTGGTTTTGAAAGGTATGTCCCTTTCAATGTTTTAATATGGATGCTTTAATAACCTTGGAATTGAATAATACTTCAAACCAAATGGGCTTCCCCGGTGGCTCAGATGCTAAAGAATCTGCCTGCAATGCAGGAGACCCAGGTTAAATCCCTGGGTTGGGAAGATCCCCCAGAGAATGAAATGGAAAACCACAACAGTATTCAAACCAAACAGTGATACCTTACAGAGTCTCAACTAAGAAGAAATTAGAAAGCTTCCTCTTCCTCCTGCATTTCCAATTCCATGCTGACATAAATACAGAGAGTGATGTGAAGCACTGCCCTATATGAGCTCCTGGGAGCTCACTTTGCAGTATTTTTGGGTCTGAGTAGGTCAACTTTGCTTGCTGAATTCAAGAATGAATGACTGCTTCTCTACATTTCTTTTTCCTAGGAATTCTGTAGGAGAATACAATGTCTGGACTGCATTTTACACAATGATCAAACAAAACACTTCTTGAGGGTGGACTAAAGGTCTTCATTGAATTGTTTTTTCTCTGTGGAGATTAAACATTTTTAAATTATAGGAATATATCTCTATTTCTGAGGTTAGGAAAATCAATGGAAAAATATGATTCACCATACAAGCTTTCTTATATCATACTTTCATAGTATCTAGTGGATAAAGGAAAGATAATATTATATTCAAGGGCATCTAATAGATAAAACCCCATCAATATTTTTCACACCTATGTGCAAATCATAAGTGATGTGTCAGTTCAGTTCAGTTCGTGTCCAACTCTTTGCAACCCCATGAACTGCAGCACTCCAGGCCACCCTGTCCATCACCAACTCCCGGAGTTCACTCAAACTCATGTCCATCAAGTCGGTGATGCCATCCAGCCATCTCATCCTCTGTTGTCCCCTTCTTCTCCTGCCCCCAATCCCTCCCAGCATCAGAGTCTTTTGCAATGAGTCAACGAATGTATAAAAAAAACCCCACTAAATATACAGTAAACAGTAAAAGAAGTTGCAGCAAAGACATAATACGCATACATTTTAAAGCTGTAAATGACTTTAAAACCTGTTTTCCCCTTCTCTGTGTGTGTTCTGTGTCTATTCAGTCTAGGAATTACAGTGTAGCTGAGCCTACACTAGGCCAGTTCTAAATTCTTGGCTCCCATTTTCTGCCATCTATATATTATGTGTTGAAATCAGGGGAAAAATGATACAAATAATATGTGAACATTCTATTTTAATACTTATTTTATTTGTCTGTACCAGGTATTAGTCATGGTATGCAGGATCTTTAGCTGTGGCATGTGGGATCTAGTTCCCTGACTAGGGATCAAACTCAGGCCCCCTGTATTGGGAACTTGGCATCTTAACCACTGGATCACCAGGGAAGTCCGTGGACATTCAACTTTAAAACCAAATGGATGTTTTACTTTTGAGTAAGTTTTAACCATAAAACCAACAAATGAATCGATTTATCTTTTTTTTATTTTTAAGCAAATACCCCCTTTCAATTCACCTTGTCCATTCGGTCTTTTTCCACTCCAAACCGACCTCCATAGCCATGAGATGCTTTGGGCCCTGACTCCATCTCTTTCTTCTTGAGAATATCATGCTCCTCTGATACTTTGTTCCTCAGCAGGTGGATGCTAGAAGCAAACACATCACAGAGACTTGTCTAACACAGAGTAGTCAATGAACCCTCCTTGCCAGAAAAATAGTAATTTTGCAGTGTGTTATGTTCATTTTTAGCAATAGTCCCAAACAAGTCCCAAATAACCTGTGCTGGGTCTGGGAGTAAGGGATTAGTGTGGCCAGCATATATACCCTGATATGAACTCTTCATAAACCAATAGTATCCTCTAGTCTGTCATTTTGTTCACTAAATAACCTTCTGATATTTAGACTCATGTTTCTGAATGTTAGAGGCCAATAATTGAAGAGTTATTTTCCTCTCTGAATGGATTTGCTGTCTAACAATTAGGTGTTCTACCTCAAGAAGCACAAAAAGATTCATATACCCTTTACCCACACATTCTAGAAGTCTATCCGGAGGAAATAATTTTAACTGTGGCAGAGTGTAGTGTCTAATGATATTCACTGAAACATTGTATTTAATAATAAGAACCAAGAAACATTTTTTATGTGGAGAAAATTGGGGAATAGTTAAGTAAATTGCACATTACTTTTTAATGGCACATGAGGAAGTCATTAAAGACACTGAGTAGGAAAAATACATCATTGAGGAATTTATCTACACATAAAGTATTTTATGTCCTTGTCAAAAATGAATGCCCTTCACACTGCCGCTAAATCTGCTTATTCCCAAGAGAACTAAAAATTAATAACCTTTATCTGGGACACCTCTATCCTTAAGAGAACATAACACTGAAAGGAGGCATTCTCCCCTTTACTCCACTTTCATCTTTACCATGGTGGTGGTGGTGGTGCTGCTGCTGCTGCTAAGTCGTTTCAGTCGTGTCCGACTCTGTGTGACCCCACAGACGGCAGCCCACCAGGCTCCCCCGTCCCTGGGATTCTCCAGGCCAAGAACACTGGAGTGGGTTGCCATTTCCATCTCCAATGCATGAAAGTGAAATGTGAAAGTGAAGTCGCTCAGTCATGTCCGACCCTTAGTGACCCCATGGACTGCAGCCTACCAGGCTCCACCCTCCATGGGATTTTCCAGGCAAGAGTACTGGAGTGGGGTGCCATTGCCTTCTCCATGGTGGTGCTAGTGGTAAAGAACTTGTCTATCAATGAAGGAGACATAAGAAATGCAAGTTTGATCCCTGTGTTGGGAAGATCCCTGGGAGAAGGAAATGGCAACCCACTCCAGTATTCTTGCCTAGAGAATCCCATGGACAGAGGAACCTGGTGGGCCACAGTCCATAGGGTCACAAAGAGTCGAACATGACTGAAGCGAATAAGCACAGCACAGTACACAGAAGATCTACGGGTATTTGTTTGGCCTGAGGATATGAAGTGATAGCTCAGCACCAGCACCAACTCCAGCTCCAATAAGTGACAATCAGGACTGATACTTAGACACATATAATGACCACTGGGGATTCTTAGAAACACTTGGGCAAGAGAATCCTAAATAAAAAATTTAATTTCCTGCAGCGAGAAATGGAGGTTTGGAGAACTGAGATAGCAATTTTCCTGGAAATTTATTAGCTCATATAAACCAGACATATTGGTTACAGTTAGAGTGGCCATCTCATAGACAAAATCCTCCTCTTTCATGGAAGAATAGATCCATCTTGTGGCCTTGTAGTGTAAGGCCACCAGAAGTCTTTTTTTAAAGCCATCTCAGCTTTAGTCAAAGTTAATTTTAGAAAATTGGCTTTGACCCAGATGAAATTAAGCTAAGAGCTGGAAGAACCCTCTGTTCCTGTGCCTGCTCTAAACCTTCTGGCAGCCGGGAAGGCAGAGATCCTGTGTTGCTAGTTTGACAACATCAACACTTAAGAACTACCTGTGTCCAAAAAAGTTACTGGTGCCAAGAACAGGTAAATGATCTATTTCCCAACCAAAGTATTCAGGTGAAGAATGAAGAAAATGTGACTAGACATTACTTTCAAATGGGGGAAAATATGCAAAGTTTTAATAAATCCAGTCACTGTTGTATGAATCATAACTGTACTATAGTTGAAACAAGTTTTTAAAGGGATTAGAAAATGAGATTCAGGAATATCCCCTTAATAGTTGGTGGTGAGGCTAATCAGAGAATCATGACAACAGATAATAAAATTTGAATGAAAATGTTGGGGCCAGCAAAGAACAACTTTTTACCAAATTCTTTAGACTATAGCTGAAGCTACTATAAATGTGTTATATTATTCCACTATTAAATAAATATTAATTAAATATTTATAAATTTTTTTTAGTGTGAAGTACCGTTAGACTCTGACAATACAAAGATAATTAAGATAATAGTGATCAGATGCAAGATATAGAGAGGAAACTAAAAGTTATATTTCAATGTCCTAATTGGCATACCTAAGAAACTTGACACATTAACTCTCAGAAGCCTATTTAAAGTCTTGCCTTGGATGTCCTGCTCGACTTCTGGTGCACACACTGGGGTGTTGCTCCAGGACCTTGCTTCAGACAAGCTGCATTCAGCAAGAGCACTGAGGGGACCAGTTAGTGACTCCACGTCTACTGAGCTCAATGACTGCAGGACTCCAACTGTATACAAAGCACCTGAGACACTGAGGGCCAACAAGTTCCAAAACAAGACATACCGCTCAAATTCTCCAGCAACACAGGAACACTCCCCTGAGCTTCAATATATAGGCAGCTCAAAATTATTCCAAAACCTTTGATGTCTCATAACCCATTACTGGTCACTCCACTGCACTCCAGAGAGAAGAAACCCAGCTACACCCACCAGAACTCCAACACAAGCCTCCCTAACCAGGAAACCTTGACAAGCCACTGATAGAACCCCACCCACAGTGCGGAAGCTCCATAATAAAGGGAACTCCACAAATTACCAGAATATAAAAAGGCCACCCCAAACGCAGCAATATAACCAAGATGAAGAGACAGAGGAATACTCAGCAGGTAAAGGAACAGGAGAGTTGCCCACCAAACCAAACCAAAGAGGAAGAAGTAGGGAATCTACCTGAGAAGGAATTCCGAATATTGATAGTGAAAATGATCCAAAATCTTGAAATCAAAATGGAATCACAGATAAATAGCCTAGAGACAAGGATTGAGAAGATGCAAGAAAGGTTTAACAAGGACCTAGAAGAAATAAAAAAGAGTCAAAATATAATGAATAACGCAATAAATGAGATCAGAAACACTCTGGAGGCAACAAATAGTAGAATAACGGAGGCAGAAGATAGGATTAGTGAAATAGAAGATAGAATGGTAGAAATAAATGATTCAGAGAGGAAACAAGAAAAACGAATTAAAAGAAATGAGGACAATCTCAGAGACCTCCAGGACAACATGAAACGCTCCAACATTCGAATTATAGGAGTCCCAGAAGAAGAAGACAGAAAGAAAGATCATGAGAAAATCCTTGAGGAGATAATAGTTGAAAACTTCCCTAAAATGGGGAAGGAAATAATCTCCCAAGTCCAAGAAACACAAAGAGTTCCAAACAGGATAAACCCAAGGCGAAACACCCCAAGACACATATTAATCAAATTAACAAAGATCAAACACAAAGAACAAATATTAAAAGCAGCAAGGGAAAAACAACATATAACACACAAGGGGATTCCCATAAGGATAACAGCTGATCTTTCAATAGAAACTCTTCAGGCCAGGAGGGAATGGCAAGACATACTTAAAGTGATGAAAGACAATAACCTACAGCCCAGATTACTGTACCCAGCAAGGAACTCATTCAAATATGAAGGAGAAATCAAAAGCTTTACAGACAAGCAAAAGCTGAGAGAATTCAGCAACACCAAACCAGCTCTCCAACAAATTCTAAAGGATATTCTCTAGACAGGAAACACGAAAAGGGTGTATAAACCCGAACCCAAAACAATAAAGTAAATGGTAACTGGATCATACTTATCAATAATTACCTTAAACATAAATGGGTTGAACGCCCCAACCAAAAGGCAAAGACTGGCCGAATGGATACAAAAACAAGACCCCTCTATATGCTGCTTACAAGAGACCCACCTCAAAACAAGGGACACATACAGACTGAAAGTGAAGGGCTGGAAAAAGATATACCACGCAAATAGAGACCAAAAGAAAGCAGGAGTGGCAATACTCATATCCGATAAAATAGACTTTAAAACAAAGGCTGTGAAAAGAGACAAAGAAGGCCACTACATAATGATCAAAGGATCAATCCAAGAAGAAGATATAACAATTATAAATATATATGCACCCAATATAGGAGCACCGCAATATGTAAGACAAATGCTAACAAGTATGAAAGGGGAAATCAACAATAACACAATAATAGTGGGAGACTTTAATACCCCACTCACACCTATGGACAGATCAACTAAACAGAAAATTAACAAAGAAACGCAAACTTTAAATGATACATTAGATCAGTTAGACCTAATTGATATCTATAGGACATTTCACCCCAAAACAACGAATTTCACCTTTTTTTCAAGTGCTCATGGAACCTTCTCCAGGATAGATCACATCCTGGGCCACAAATCTAAACTTGATAAATTCAAAAAAATCGAAATCATTCCAAGCATCTTTTCTGACCATAATGCATTAAGATTAGATCTCAATTACAGGAGAAAAACTACTAAAAATTCCAACATATGGAGGTTGAACAACACACTTCTGAATAACCAACAAATCACAGAAGAAATCAAAAAAGAAATCAAAATATGCATAGAAACTAATGAAAATGAAAACACAACAACCCAAAACCTGTGGGACACTATAAAAGCAGTGCTAAGAGGAAAGTTCATAGCAATACAGGCATACCTCAAGAAACAAGAAAAAAGTCAAATAAATAACCTAACTCTACAACTAAAGCAACTAGAAAAGGAAGAATTGGAGAACCCCAGAGTTAGTAGAAGGAAAGAAATCTTAAAAATTAGGGCAGAAATAAATGCTAAAGAAACAAAAGAGACCATAGCAAAAATCAACAAAGCCAAAAGCTGGTTCTTTGAAAGGATAAATAAAATTGACAAACCACTAGCCAGACTCATCAAGAAGCAAAGAGAGAAAAATCAAATCAATAAAATTAGAAATGAAAATGGAGAGATCACAACAGACAACACAGAAATACAAAGGATCATAAGAGACTACTATCAGCAGTTGTATGCCAATAAAATGGACAACGTGGAAGAAATGGACAAATTCTTAGAAAAGTACAATTTTCCAAAACTGAACCAGGAAGAAATAGAAAATCTTAACAGACCCATCACAAGCACGGAAATTGAAACTGTAATCAGAAATCTTCCAGCAAACAAAAGCCCAGGTCCAGACGGCTTCACAGCTGAATTCTACCAAAAATTTCGAGAAGAGCTAACACCTATCCTACTCAAACTCTTCCAGAAAATTGCAGAGGAAGGTAAACTTCCAAACTCATTCTATGAGGCCACCATCACCCTAATACCAAAACCTGACAAAGATGTCACAAAAAAAGAAAACTACAGGCCAATATCACTGATGAACATAGATGCAAAAATCCTCAACAAAATTCTAGCAATCAGAATCCAACAACACATTAAAAAGATCATACACCATGACCAAGTGGGCTTTATCCCAGGGATGCAAGGATTCTTCAATATCCGCAAATCAATCAATGTAATTCACCACATTAACAAATTGAAAAATAAAAACCATATGATTATCTCAATAGATGCAGAGAAGGCCTTTGACAAAATTCAACATCCATTTATGATAAAAACTCTCCAGAAAGCAGGAATAGAAGGAACATACCTCAACATAATAAAAGCTATATATGACAAACCCACAGCAAACATTATCCTCAATGGTGAAAAATTGAAAGCATTTCCCCTAAAGTCAGGAACAAGACAAGGGTGTCCACTTTCACTGCTACTATTCAACATAGTTCTGGAAGTTTTGGCCACAGCAATCAGAGCAGAAAAAGAAATCAAAGGAATCCAAATTGGAAAAGAAGAAGTAAAACTCTCACTGTTTGCAGACGACATGATCCTCTACATGGAAAACCCTAAAGACTCCACCAGAAAATTACTAGAGCTCATCAATGAATATAGTAAAGTTGCAGGATATAAAATCAACACACAGAAATCCCTTGCATTCCTATACACTAATAATGAGAAAGTAGAAAAAGAAATTAAGGAAACAATTCCATTCACCATTGCAATGAAAAGAATAAAATACTTAGGAATATATCTACCCAAAGAAACTAAAGACCTATATATAGAAAACTATAAAACACTGATGAAAGAAATCAAAGAGGACACTAATAGATGGAGAAATATACCATGCTCATGGATTGGAAGAATCAATATAGTGAAAATGAGTATACTACCCAAAGCAATTTACAAATTCAATGCAATCCCTATCAAGCTACCAGCCATATTTTTCACAGAACTAGAACAAATAATTTCAAGATTTGTATGGAAATACAAAAAACCTCGAATTGCCAAAGCAATCTTGAGAAAGAAGAATGGAACTGGAGGAATCAACTTGCCTGACTTCAGGCTATACTACAAAGCCACAGTCATCAAAACAGTATGGTACTGGCATAAAGACAGACATATAGATCAATGGAACAAAATAGAAAGCCCAGAGATAAATCCACACACATATGGACACCTTATCTTTGACAAAGGAGGCAAGAATATACAATGGAGTAAAGACAATCTCTTTAACAAGTGGTGCTGGGAAAACTGGTCAACCACTTGTAAAAGAATGAAACTAGATCACTTTCTAACACCGCACACAAAAATAAACTCAAAATGGATTAAAGATCTAAATGTAAGACCAGAAACTATAAAACTCCTAGAGGAGAACATAGGCAAAACACTCTCAGACATACATCACAGCAGGATCCTCTATGATCCACCTCCCAGAATTCTGGAAATAAAAGCAAAAATAAACAAATGGGATCTAATTAAAATTAAAAGCTTCTGCACAACAAAGGAAACTATAAGCAAGGTGAAAAGACAGCCTTCTGAATGGGAGAAAATAATAGCAAATGAAGCAACTGACAAACAACTAATCTCAAAAATATACAAACAACTTATGCAGCTCAATTCCAGAAAAATAAACGACCCAATCAAAAAATGGGCCAAAGAACTAAATAGACATTTCTCCAAAGAAGACATACAGATGGCTAACAAACACATGAAAAGATGCTCAACATCACTCATTATCAGAGAAATGCAAATCAAAACCACAATGAGGTACCACTTCACACTAGTCAGAATGGCTGCGATCCAAAAATCTGCAAGCAATAAATGCTGGAGAGGGTGTGGAGAAAAGGGAACCCTCCTACACTGTTGGTGGGAATGCAAACTAGTACAGCCACTATGGAGAACAGTGTGGAGATTCCTTAAAAAATTGCAAATAGAACTACCTTATGACCCAGCAATCCCACTGCTGGGCATACACACCGAGGAAACCAGAATTGAAAGAGACACATGTACCCCAATGTTCATCGCAGCACTGTTTATAATAGCCAGGACATGGAAACAACCTAGATGTCCATCAGCAGATGAATGGATAAGAAAGCTGTGGTACATATACACAATGGAGTATTACTCAGCCGTTAAAAAGAATACATTTGAATCAGTTCTGTTGAGATGGATGAAACTGGAGCCGATTATACAGAGTGAAGTAAGCCAGAAAGAAAAACACCAATACAGTATACTAACACATATATATGGAATTTAGAAAGATGGCAATGACGACCCTGTATGCAAGACAGGAAAAAAGACACAGCTGTGTATAACGGACTTTT
Source organism: Capricornis sumatraensis (assembly GCF_032405125.1). Lineage (NCBI taxonomy): Eukaryota > Metazoa > Chordata > Mammalia > Artiodactyla > Bovidae > Capricornis > Capricornis sumatraensis. The sequence goes on from NC_091069.1 coordinate 172,543,015, forward strand.
GGACTCAGAGGGAGAGGGAGAGGGTGGGATGATTTTGGAGAATGGCATTCTATCATGTATACTATCATGTAAGAATTGAATTGCCAGTCTATGTCTGACGCAGGATACAGCATGCTTGGGGTTGGTGCATGGGGATGACTCACTGAGATGTTATGGGGAGGGAGGTGGGAGGGGGGTTCATGTTTGGGAACACATGTAAAAATTAAAGATTTTAAAATTAAAAAAAAATAAAATAAAATAAAATTAAATTAAAAAAAAAAAAAAAAGTCTTGCCTTGGAATTGATAAAGCAATATAGTTTATGGTAACCAGGACCTCAAAGATGAGCTAAGAGAAGGAACAGAATTTTTTTTGTGGTTTTTATGATAAAAGTAAAAGCACAAAAATTAGTGACTCAGACTATAAGATTTTTTTACAAACAATGATCATAGACAAAGAAAATTCTAAAGAATCTACATCAGTTTGCTACTAGAACTATTCAGTACATTTAGCAAGGTGCCAATGTAGCAAGGTGCCAAACAAGATTACAATCAAAAGCAATTTTATTTCTACATACTAGCCACAGACATTTGAGAATTTAAAGTTAAAAATAAATTCTACTTACCATCACATGAAATAACACTAAATATTTTAGAATAACTTTAATTAAATATGTGCAAGACCTGAACACTGAAAAACATTTCTGAAAAGATTAAAGAAGATCTAAGTAAATGGAAACATAGCCCATATTCATGGCTTGGAAAACTTGAGATCATTACGATGTAATAAAAATAAATAAAAATATTAGTCGCTCAGTTGTGTCCGACTTTTTGCAACCCCATGGACTGTAGCCCGCCAAGCTCCTCTGTCCATGGGATTCTCTAGGCAAAAATACTGGAGTGGGTTGCCATTTCCTCTTCCAGCGTTAAGATATAAGTTCTCTCCAAATCGATGGTCTATAGATTCGATGCAATTCCAGTCAAAATACCAACAGGTATTTTTGTAGGAATCAACTACAAAATGTGTGTGGAAATGTAAAGTTCTGGGTTAATAAAAAGTTATTTTTTAAAGGAGCACAAAGTTGAAGGACTACCTGATTTCATTGCTACAATAAAAGGTACAGTACAATAACGTTACAACATTCAGTGCAGTATGGCATGGGTCAGAGCAGACATAAATCAATAAAATAGCTTAGAAATGGACCTTCACATATATGGTCAAAGATGCTAGGTAAATCAATGAAGAAAGAATAGTCTTTTAATGATGTGGGAATAACGAACTCTCCAAATGGAAATAAAATGAACTTCAATCTTTACCTCACACTGTACACAAAAACAAATTTGAAGTCAATTGTAGACTTAAATGTAAAAGCTAAAACTATAAGGCTTTTAGAAAAAGACATAGGAAAAAAATCTTCACAATTTGAGGTAGGCAAAAATTCCCTAGACACATAGGCACTGACCATAAAAATTTTTTATAAAATTAGACTTCATCAGAATTAACATACTTTTATCTTTAAAAGAAGCTATTAATAAAGTGAAAAGGCAAGTTATAGTCTGGCAGAAAATATTTATAAAACATACATGTCACAAAAGACTTTTATCTAGAATATTTAAAGAACCCTTAAAACTCAAAAGAATACAAATAACCCACTTTAAAAATGAGAAAAAGATATGAATAGACACTTCAAAACAAAGACATATGAAAATACATGAATGGCATGTGAAAAGATGTTCAATAAAATTAACCAGCAGAAAAATACAAGTTAAAATCACTACACACTTACAAAAATGATTAAAAATACTAACAATACTAAGTGTAGACAAAGACGTTGAACAATTAAAACTCATCCATTATTGGTAGGAGTGAAAAAACATTTCTTTCAGAAAGCAGTTTCTTAAAAAACTAAAACAGACTTTTCATATGACTCAGGAATTCTACTATAGGTAGAAGTAAAAATATAGGTAAAGAAAAAGATTTGGACCCAATGTTCATGACAGTTTTACTTGACAGCTTTATTTATTTTTATCTGACCTTCAAAAGGAACAAAAGACTGATACACACAAGGCCATGAATAGATCTCAAAAATATTATGCTGAGTGAAAGAAGACAGACACAAAAATACATTATGTATTACTCCATTTACATGAAATTCTAGGACAGGAAAAATTAAGCTATAGTGACAAGAAGCAGATCAGTGTTCATATCCAGCCTCGTAAAGAGGTGCATGAACATAAGTGAGGAAAGTTGGTGAGAAGAAGATGGAGAGAAGACAAGAACCCTTGAAAACTAGGCAGGTCCTGGAAACACCAGACTGCTTGGAGCTGCCTGGCCCAGGACTTCTCTACACAATAGGTGAAGGATGGATAGGGTCATTTGAACTATTTACCGAATTACCAAACCACTCCTCAAACTATTTTAGGTCTATTTTCACAGACCTAAAAAAGAAAGATCATGTGCCGCCACCCCGGCGATCATGGGGGATGGTAGTGAGATTAATGAGAACCACAATCACTTCCTTTTCCTGCTTTGAATCATCTGAGCTCTGCAGCTACTGTTCTCTTCTACTTCCCTTCCTTTCCAAGGACCTTGGTGATTCCCATCTGACCTTAAAGGTTGTTCTAGTCCACACGAGACAAAAAGAACCCCAGAGTATTATAGACTTACCGCTGGAAGGTCCTCTAGGGATCTTTTTGATCCCAGTGCTAAGATTGAGAATCAGAGAGGGAAGTGGCCTGTCCAAGATCACCTGGCTAGGAACTAGCAGAGACTGAGCTTTTACACCTCAATAGCCTGGGTAAATGGGAGAGGAGTGGGTTTCTGGGTAAATGTCCCCACCATTTATTTTATCAGATATAGATCCAGTTAGGCTAATAAGGAAACACCCAGGGTCACCAGTGAGAGTAATAAATATACTGGATTGTATAACACAGCAGTCCAAATAAATGCCACTTAGGAGTAAGGAAGATTGTCATCTGTTTACATGTTTATTTTAGGTTTTTAGGAAGAAAATCTGATTCAACTAATCTATACTAACAGGAAATGGAGATAACATTATTGAGGGGCCAGGAGGTGCTAAGTACTGCACTAGACATTGCTACATGCTAATTCATTGAATTCTAACCATATATCTGCAGGGTAGCTAGTTGCATCCTCATTGGATAAATAAATAAGCTGAGTTTCAGAGAAGTTATATGCCTAACCCACATTGCCATTAATGGTAGAGCTGTAAATTGAATCTAAATCTATCTGATATCCAAACTCAAGCTCTTTCAAAGATTGTGGCGGGGGTTTAGGGGTCCTCTTTAAAATGTTCTACTCCTGCTCTGCATGTGAGGGGCACTGGTAGGGGAAGGGTACAAGGAGAGTTTGTATGCTTATCTTAATAGCTCTCAGGATACGAGGGCTGAGTGGCCTGTTCTCAGAAAATGAAAGACATCTTAACTTGGGCAGGATTTGATGAGCCTACAGAGGAGCACCAGAGAAGCTTCCTGCACTACCCAATTCCATTTTTTCACTTTCCAACTGCTTCCAGAATTGCCTAGTTTCCTTAAATATGATATTCATACAGTTACCTGAAATAAATCATTTATGCCCAATTAAACAACAATGCATAGTGCCAAATATTATCAAATTATATAAACAAGTGCCAAATTTTCATAGCATGCTTTGTGCAGTGTGACCATCCACTGACACTTTTTTTTAAAATCTAGAAGAAAACGAGGTAAAAACACTGTTGTTTATGAGGAAGGGACATTAAAGTTGAGCTTAAAATGATTAATTTTCCCAACTTATTTACTTTTTAATTTTGCTGTTAGTATACTGTTTATTGTGTCTATTGGACATTCTGACACTATCCAAAGCAAATAGCCCTAGTTAGAAAACCCTGAATAATCCATGGAAAAGAGAGAATCTCACAATACTAATACACACTACACCCCACAGAAATCCCTGGATTTGTGTGTAACTTCCTTCTCTCTTGTGGAATCAGAGTTTTTTGTCGTTTTGCTTTTTTTCTGGTAAACTATTAGGTTATAATCTTTAAGACTGCCAACATAGTTTTAATCCACAGGCTTTCCAAGTGTCATATTTCTTCATGTTACCATTCATCACTTCCTGCTTCTGCCAAGTAGTCAAATGTAAATTTTTATTTTAAAAGTCATTTGGCCAGGTATGGGGCCTGATATTTTCCTCTTATTTATATTAATAACATTTATTCTGAGTTCTTTCCCTTGACATTTTACTGAATCCTTCTTGGCCCATTTGAAGTCACCCTACAATACAGACATACATTATATATACGTGAGTAGACAGATAATAAATTAGTGAAGTCAGCACTTCCCTCTCTGAATTCATGTTTTACTGAAGGAAGAGAAACAGTTAAAATTATAGACCCACTTAGGGAAATATCAGAGAAGCTGGAAATAAAAAACAGATAGTAGGGTTGGGGGGATAAGAGGAGAGACGTGAAACAAATACACAATGATACACAGAGGGACATAAGGGGACAGCAAGAAGAAAAAGCAAAGACACGGAGACAGGAATTTCTCTCTCTCCTTCTCCTGAGTCTCCAAGTTTTCCCTGGGCTCCTCCCATACCTCTTTCCCTCCTCCCAGTCCTTATGGCACCTACTTGATATGCTCTGCGCGTCCAGAGCCCTCGATGGTCTTGGCTCCCCAACGTTGTTCCTTCTCGGAGATGTCATTCTACAGAAGACAGCACTCAGCAATAAGTGATGGCAAGAGATGTGCTAAACTGAGAGGCCACACAGCTGACACACATGCCCCCCACGTGCCCTATATCAGCTGCTTCCTTCAGTCAGGGACTTTACTCAGACCCCCCTCGCCACGCTTATCCACCCAGACCCCCATGATAACATTGAGCCGGTGAGCTCTGAAACCTCCCTTTCTGTTCTGCATCCCTCAAACTTTCTTCTTTCGGTCTCCTACAACTCCTGAATCCCTCTAAGTTACATATGTCCAGCTCAGATCCTGGCTCACAGGCCAAAGAGACCCAATTAATCTGCTTCCTCAGCATTGCCTTCCAAATCCTGTCAGTCACAACATCACTCATCTGCACCTGCCTCCTTCCAGTCTCAACACAGGCTATCATGCAGGCCCCACTTATTGCAGACACCTGTCCTACCCGGCAGTCCCATCTGGGGCTCTAGCCCAGTCCCAGACTTCTTCTAGGCCCCCTCAAAGTGTAAAGAGTAGCCCACATGCCGGCCCTCTGCCACTTTTTGTCCAAGTAAAGTTATTTCCACACTCACCACAAAGTCAGGGTCTGTGTCCCAGTCATCACCCTGGGTCTCCACAGAAACAGATACATCATGTCCTACTACAGACTTCCACATCTGAGGGCGAAAGAAAATGGGAATGATTAGATGAAAAAAATCAAGAGGTGGGAAAACAAGAATGCTGAAACCAGTGATTAGTAGCCCAATGTTTCTTATAATTTTTTTTTTCTTAGAAAAAAAGAGAATCTGAAGCAAAGCAGATGAAAGTTTTAGGAAAGTACTTTTTCTCAGAGGAAGGGGGCAGTGCAGATATATTTAAGATGAACTAATGTAGCCTGGGTTCTTTAGTCTGGAGAGAAGTCATGGGTGTAGGTAACACTAAATAACTTGGGTGTCAAAACTGCTGAAACACCCGCTTCTGTCAAGAGGCCAGCCCAGGCAGTGGCTTAAAGCATTTATCAATGAGGGATATGGAACATACCTGGAGTGACAGAGTCATTCCACTCAGGCATCTACATATGACTTCTTTCATAGGTGTCATGGTATATATTAGCCCAGCTCTTGATAAAGTGAACATCTACACTTCTCTCTGCTGCTGCTGCTAAGTCTCTTCAGTTGTGTCCGACTCTGTGCGACCCCATAAATGGCAGCCCACCAGGCTCCCCCGTCCCTGGGATTCTCCAGGCAAGAACACTGGAGTGGGTTGCCATTTCCTTCTCCAAAGCATCAAAGTGAAGAGTGAAAGTGAAGTCTCTCAGTCATGTCCAACTCTTAGCCTCTACAGTCTGCTAAACTCCACTCTAAGACTGGCCACCGAACAGCTGCATATCAATAGGGGCTCTCAGCTGAAATTCCTACACTGAACAGTGCATGGGGAGGCATTATTTGCTGAGACTAATTCATTCATTGTTCAAGTTTTAAAAACAGTTTAATCATATTTTGGTCTTCCCAGGTGGCTCAGTGGTAAAGAATCTGCCTGCCAAGCAGGAAATGTGGGTTTGATCCTCGGGTCAGGAAGATCCTCTGGAGAAGGGAATGGCAACCCACTCTAGCACTTTTGCCTGGGAAATCTCATGGACAGAGGAGCCTGGTGGGCTACCGTCCATGGGGTTGCAAAGAGTCAGACATGACTTAGCAACTAAACAACAACAACAACAATATATTATTTTTTAAGGACAGTAACTGGTTCAAAAGGAGCATATAAAATCCCTTGTTCTGAACATTAAGAATCATTAAACTTTTATTAAAGTAAATAGATGTGTTTAAGAAATATTTGGAGAACACCAATTTGAGGGGGTGCCAAATTCTCATTTCACTAGGGCATCCCCGGAGAAGGCAATGGCACCCCACTCCAGTACTCTTGCCTGGAATATCCCATGGATGGAGGAGCCTGGTGGGCTGCAGTCCATGGGGTCGCGAAGAGTTGGACACGACTGAGCGACTTCACTTTCACTTTTCACTTTCATGCATTGGAGAAGGAAATGGCAACCCACTCCAGTGTTCTTGCCTGGAGAATCCCAGGGACGGGGGAGCCTGGTGGCTGCCGTCTATGGGGTCGCACAGAGTCAGACATGACTGAAGCGACTTGGCAGCATCCCCAGTGTCTCTGCTGGCCTGCCAGTCCAGCATGAGGAGCTGCACAGGTGCTCTGCATCTGTGGGGTCCTGGGTCTTGGTTGAAGGGGAAACAACAGACAATGCTCATCTGCTCTGGTCTATGACTTCTCGACCTTGGTACCACTTGCTAGCTGGCCCACCCTTCCATGCTCAGACTCCCACACCCTTTACTGTCTCTTAAAGGAGCCCTCTTATAATCACTCCAAGGACCCTCCAGTCTCTCCAGCCAGGCACTCGGACTCTCCAATTTTCCTTTTCACTTGAAAACTCCATCCTTCTCCAGCTCCTTGAAAAAACCCTTGGAAGCCAGCCAAAGGGAAATCTGGGGGTAGATTGGTTAACGAGATGCAAAGAGGGCACTGGGGAAGTATGAACCCAGTCAGCTGGACTGAGGGATGAGTCACTGCCAGGAGCAGTTCTGCCTTCCCCTGAGGGGGTGATGGTACTGGATGTGGGGCAGGTGGATAAAACCTATGGTCCTGGCTCTGGGGCTGCTCTGCCATAAAAGGAATTCACACAGAAAACTGGAAAAGAGAAGTTTCTGAAATATTCATGAGCAATAAGGAAGCTGTGAGGACCAATGGTCCTGTTCTCTTTCTTGCTGCTCCCCTCAGGCCCCAGCCTGACTCTCCCATAAGCCTCTCAATCTCATGTATTTTTGAAACAGAAATGTTTCTGACACAGAGCCAATTTAGCACCCTTGAGCTACTGGCCAGGAATAGGGAAGCCAAAGGTACTATCTAGAGGTGGGAGCCTAGGGAGTAACTGGCTGAGGCCTGGTGCTGTGGATATCAGGCATGATCGAGGATCTACTTAAGAGGCTGCCTCAGTAAAGTACATGGACTGGGAGTCAGATCATCCAGCTCTGTTCCTAAGCTCCTGTGGGAATATGGGCTAGGGAGCCAAGACAGAGTCTGTACACATTTGCCAGGTACCAGGCATTATCAATACTTTGGTAAAGGATTGAACATCTCTGAAACTCTGTTTTTCCCAGTGGAAAACAGAGAGGTTAACCTCACTTCTCCATCAAGTCCCCTGTATTTCTGACCTGGGATTCTGTGATCCTACAAACAGAGAAACCAGCCCTAGTCGAAGCACCGTGACTTCATTTGGTGCTTGGTTCTCAGCACTGGTGTACATTAGCAGCTACTTCCTGATCTGTTGCGATGTCTCCTGTGGGTTTTGTCTCTCTGTTAGACCCATAAGCTCTCCAAGGGCAGAGACTGTCTTCACCTCTAGTAATCCTCCCAACTCAGTGCTTAGGAGCAAGGGGACTTAGAATTGCAGGTTGTCGGCAGAAATCAGACCTGGATGGCGGCTGAATCCCATTCCCTGGGCTCCAGCATTTTCCTTCTATTTTCATTCTCACATGCTCACTATCTACAACCACTCACCACCAGGCTGGCCTTCTGGCCATAAAAGGTTAAAAGCCGACTAGCAATGACTTCACCTCTCAGCAAGGAGTAACAGCCAGGTAGTATCCTCTCAACTCTTGTCCTGTGCTCCCCAATTTTCCCACTGCCCAGAGTACCCACCTTCAACTGCGTTTGCTCTCTCAGCTCCTCACGAAGACACTCCACTCCTTTCTAGCTGCTGCCACTTCAGAGCAAGAAACTTTGAGCTGCTATTTCAGTTCCGTATTCAGCTTTTCTGTCATTTCCTGCCACTCTGTCCTCACAACTGCTTCCTGAAGTTTGAGTCAGTTCCTTCTGCTTAGGCATTTAAATAAAAAAGGGTTAAATGCTCTGTGCTTACTCTTTTGCAAGACTTTGAGCGTTCCAGAGGTCCTTAAAAAAAGTGACCAGAATTTATAGTCTGGTCAGGGAAGCAAAATATTTAACTAGAAAACACATAGAAGAAATGCTGTAGGATAGCATTTGTAAACAGCATTTGTGATGGGCAGTTGCATCTGTTTATAATAAAGAAATTTAGAGAACTTGGTATGGACTGAAGGGATCAAGAAATGATTAATGGAAAAAAATTGATTTTTATGTGGATTTTGAAAGGTAAGATTTTAAAAGAAACTCACTACATTACCCACAGTACTTAAAACTGGGGGTTACATATAATAGATGTGGGAGTTAACTCATAGGGGAAAGGTAAGACATAGACATGGAGGGAGGAAGTTTCAGATATTCTTTAGGGGGAAGTGAGGAGTCAGAGCTAATTCAGAAAGATTTAGTCCCAAGCAATAAGTCAAAGCTATGGTTTTTCCAGCAGTCATGCACGGATGTGAGACTTGGACCATAAAGAAGGCTGAGCCCCAAAGAATTGATGTTTTCAAATTGTGGTCCTGGAGAAGACTCTTGGACTGCAAGTAGATCAAACCAGTCAATCCTAAAGGAAATCAACCCTGAATATTCATTGGAAGGACTGATGCTGAAGCTGTAGCTCCAATACTCTGGCCACCTGATGCAAATAGCCAACTTATTGAAAAAGACCTTGTTACTGGGAAAGACTAAAAGTAAAAGGAGGAGGTGGAAGAGGATGAGGTGGTTAGATAGCATCAAGGACTCAATGGACATGAACTTGAGCAAACTCTGGGATATAGTGAAGGACAGGGAAGCCTGGCATACTGCAGTTCATGGAGTCACAGAGTTGGACACAACTTAGTGTCTGAACAACCACAAGTAGGAAGAAATCTGAAAGCACTAGGTGGTAGGAGATGATGGAAGGTCCTTGTGGCATTCTATATTACTGTTTACGAGATTTGCTGCCCCTCCCTTCCCTCTTGAAGGCAGACTTGCTCTGGTTGACTGTTCTGACCAGCAAAATGTAAGAAGTAAAACATGTCACTTTCTAGTGGAGACTTCAAGACCAGCAGGAACTTTCCTATGCTCCTTGATATCAAGCCACAGGTGAGCCCTAAGGGAACTCAGGATGGAGACAAATGAGCTGCCCCCTGCCAAGTCCTTAGCCACTGCACCCACCTCAAAGGCACACCTGAGGGGACTCAGCAAGGGAAAGAACAGGACACTAGTCCTAGATAGCTAAGATACATAACAATGAGCCCAGGCTCTTAAATCTTCTCATGCATAGAAAATTCATTAACTTGAGATATCTGGTTTTCTTTGTTGTTGTTCAGTCACTCAGTCATGTCCTACTCTTTGCAACCCCATGGACTGCAGCACACCAGGCTTCCCTATCCTTCACCATCTCCCAGAGCTTGCCCAAACTCATGTCCATCGAATCCGTGATGCCATCCGACCATCTCGTCCTCCATCGTCCTCTTCTCCTCCCACCTTTAATCTTTCCCAGAATCAGGGTCTTTTCCAGTGAGTCAGTTTTTTGCATCAGGTGGCCTAAGTATTGGAGCTTCAGCTTCAGCATCAGTCTTTCTAATGAATATTCAGAACTGATTTCCTTTAGGACTGACTGGTTTGATCTCCTTGCAGTCCAAGGGATTCTCAAGAGTCACATATATATGGAATTTAGAAAGATGGTAATGATGACCCTGTATGCGAGACAACAAAAGAGACGCAGATGTGTCGAGTGGACTTTTGGACTCTGAGGGAGAGGGAGAGGGTGGGATGATTTGGGAGAATGGCATTGAAACATGTATACTATCATGTAAGAAACGAATCGCCAGTCTATGTTTGATGCAGGATACAGGATGCTTGGGGCTGGTGCACAGGGATGATCCAGAGAGATGATACGGGGTGGGAGGTGGGAGGGGGGTTCATGCTTGGGAACTCATGTACACCCGTGGTGGATTCATGTCAATGTATGGCAAAACCAATACAGTATTGTAAAGTAAAATAAAGTAAAAAAAAAAAAAGTCTTCTCCAACACCACAGCTCAAAAGCAACAGTTCTTTGGTGTTCAGCCTTCTTTATGGTCCAACTCTCACATCCACACATACCTACTGGAAAAACCATAGCTTTGACTAGATGGACCTTTGTCGTCAAGTAATGTCTCTGCTTTTTAATACCATCTAGGTTTGTCATAGCTTTTCTTTAATCAACAGTAATTTGGTTTTCTTCAGTTAACAGTAATCTTTTGAAGTTCCAACTGCCTGCAGGGTCTTTACACTACTCCTATATACCCTGGCTCCTCCGTCACCTCTTTGTAGCAGTTCCAGAGATCTGGAAGCCTGCGGCCTGGGTTTAAGTTCTCAGTTTTGTCTGCCAAATAACAGAATTCTCAACTTTTAGGTTGTGCTTTTTCCCCTCCGACTAACACAAGACAACCTGCAACTCTCTGAAGTGGCTCCTCTGGCAGCCTAGGTCCCTGAGTGACAGTCCCCAACTAAAAATGCCAACACAAGTAGAGCCCCACTCATTGTGTGAGGGACTTGGAATCTAAGAGAATCCTAAAAAATAATTGCTGTTTTAGCTACTGAGAATTTCAGAGTATTTGTTACCCTATCTGACCAAGCCTCTCCTAATCTTGATTGACACGGAGTTCTGACCTGACTTGCTCAGTCGTGAGCTCCCCAGTAGATTCAAACAGGGCCTGGATGAAGTTTGTCCAAAATACAGAGGAGGGCAATCTAAGGATTCTATACCTAATGTGGAGATTAACTATTTTTCCTACCTGATAACCTATTTATTATGGCAGCACCAAAGTTATTATAAGGAAGAGTAAATTTGTAGAAGGGGGAAAATTTTTCTAGATCATTTTGAATCCAAAATTTGCATCAAAAATAGAAACGATCAGACCAGATATTGTGACACACCTTCCAGGTACAGTTGTTTAGAGAAATCAAAGAATTTAATCAGTGGTGACAAGAAAGCCTATCTTGGATAAAGAAGATATGGTACATATATACAATGGAATAATACCCAGTCATAGAAATGAAGTCATGCCATTTGCAGCAACATAGACAGCTCTAGAGATTATCACACTAAGTCAGAAAGACAAATGCCATATGATATCAGTAGAATCTAAAATATGACACAAATGAACTGACCTACAAAAGAGAGACAGACTCAGAGTCACAGAGAACAGACTGCTTGCCAAGGGGGAGGGGTGGATGGGAGAGGGATGGGTTGGGAGTTTGAGGTTAGTAACTGCAAACTATTATATAAAGAAAGAATAAATGATGAGTTCCTAATGTATAGCACAGAGAACTATATTTAATATCCAGTGATAATGGAAAATATGGAAAATATGTATAACTGAATCACTTTGCTGTACAGTAGAAATTAACACATTGTAAATGAATTATACAATTAAAAAAAAAAAAAAGCAAGTCCATCTCTCTTTAGCAAATGTCCCAAGTTCACTCCTAATAAGGCAGTAAAACACAGCAAGCATGGACTTTAAAGTCAGATAGACGTGGTTCAAAATTTACTTATTGTACCTTGAGAAAGTGAGTTAGCTTTTCTCAAGCACTGACCTGATGTTTTGTTCAGTTGCTCTTTGTGACCCTGTGGGCTGCAGTGGGCCAGGTTTCCTTGTTCTTCACTCTCTCCCAGAGTTTGCTCAAGTTCATGTCCATTGAGTCAGTGATTTCATCCAACCATCTCATCTTCTGTCCCCTTCTCCTTTTGCCCTCAATCTTTCCCAGCATCAGGGTCTTTTCCAATGAGTCAGCTCTCTGCATCAGCTGGCCAAAGTATTGGATCTTCTGCACTTGATATAAACAAACAATAATGCCCATCCTGCTTTTCCCCTCTGAGACTTAGCTTCCCTACTCTACTCCTACCCAGAGGGATCCCTAGGGATCAAGTATTTTCAATATGCACCAGGTAGTTCTTCCAGGTCCAGGCAAAAACCTGCATGAATCTCATGCCGAAAGGCTCAGCTTTGTTTGATTCAGTATTAGGATGGCATCTCCTCACTCCATTTCACCACCTGAGATTTAGCTAAGCCTAGAAAGACGCATGCAGCCAGATGCTGGCCAATGAAAAGGAAGCCTGGATATGCACAGCTCTCTACCTCTATATTAACTCCTGGCTACCCCATCCCTACTTCCTCTATGTTCCTTCCTCCCCTCAGCAAACACGTATACATAACCTCCTGTGTATACATAGATTCACACACCACAATATTTCATTCTGAAAATAATTTTATTATTATACAGTTGTTCAGGAAAGTTCCTGGGTTGCTGTGACCATGATTTGGTCACCACAGAACAAAGGATTAGAGCAGATCAGTGTGTCCACCAGTTCTCTCTCCTCTTTGGGTAGTGAGAGCAGGCAGGGGACATGTGCAAAAGGAGAAAATAATCAATCGGTAAGGGTTGGGGCTGGGGAATAGGCACAGATGGAATTCAAACCTGGCTGTCATTCTCAGGCTTGGATTTAAATATTTTGTCTTCTCTATAGTCTCCCTCTATTTTCTTCAGCTCCCTGTTACCACAGAGGGCAGATGATACACGGAGAAGCTGGAGTTAAGTGTCACCAACTGCAAAGCAGCTTTGGACTTCAGGAGGCTAGGAGCGGTTGTCACACCAGTCCGATCTCCCTGGCTAGGAGTCAGTGCCTCACCTAGGGCTGGTTCTCAGTGTACCGTCTTAGGAGTTCCCAGTGTACTATCTTAGGGCCCACACTGGACGCTTATCCAGATAACACAGCAATGATGAGTATTGAGTTCCACTGTCCATAGCCAGCTCCTCTTGCCTTTCAGTGAAAGGAAAGGCACAGGCCACTTCATACCTCAGTACATGTGTGATGATCGAGGGATATGCAGTGGGATCCTCACCATACAGTCCAGGACCATGAGTCTCACTCCAAGTATGTCTGAACAGACAGGGAAGGAGATGCTGTCCTCCTCTGTGATCCAACAGCTAACTCCCCTGGGGAGTCCTTCCACTCTGACTCTATTTTGCCAGAGACCTAATTAGATATCCTGTGAGGTAATGTTCCCTGGAACATTCCCCCTGCCATGTTTATGGCAGGTCCACGTCCTCTCTGAAGTGGGAGAAAATATAAGGTACACGAGGGAAAGAAAGTATCAATCAGAATGATACTGGACTTCTGGTTATTAGGTTTATTGGAACCATCTTCCTGGCTGAAAGACATTCCTCAGCATCTTTCACAGGACCGTAAAATATCAGGGCCCTGCAAAACCTGAACAAATATTGGGCTCAATAACCATTGCAGAAGTGTCAGGCCCTGGGCAGTAGGAGAAAGCAGAATCACTGGCCCCTACAGCTCTAACCTGTGCTCATATTCACCTCTGTTTTTACAGGCACTTTCTGTGGAGAATTGGAGAAGAGGACCTGTAAGCGGGAAGACTGTTCCACTGGAATTGATGGTTTTGATGTTAGAGGTGAGGGAATTCCAAGTTCTGGGGCGAGTGGTCCAAAGGGTGAGAACTAGGCTTATAGATGGCCTGTGAGACATAGAACAAGTAGGACATGAACCATGAGAAAGTACACGGCTGCCAGCAGGGGCACCCTTGTCCGGGAGTGACAGAGCGAACGCAGGACCCGCTTCCATCCAGCACCACTTCGGGTCTGAAAAGAAAATGTGGAAGTCAGAGAGCTTCACCCTAGAGAGATCTGTCCTGTTTCCTTCTCCAACCACTGCAGAGAAGAGGTATCCTGAGAGGAAAGCTCCTTGGGGCCAGCAGCGTGGTACATCCCAATAGTTTCCTTCAGCCTTCCATACCCTTCCAGTCTCAGGCCCATGTTCCTTCTCCTTGACCCTTTGCCCTCAACACAGCCAGCCCGTCTGATAGCACAGTGCCCTCTCTTCACCCTTCTCCCTTCTTACCCTCCGACAACTGCTGCTTGTAAGGTCTATTAACAGCGCCTGCTCCTGGGAACCGCAGGAGCCAATGATAGGAGACCGGGCAGAGTCCCATTCACCATGCTCCAACCTGAATTGAGGGAAAAAAAAAAAAAGAGGCATTGGTTCATGGCATGAGAGGCTGATCAGGTGAAGTCACCCTGGACATCTTGCCATGGGATGCAGTGTAAGGGACTTGCAGCTCTCATGGCCCCGTCCCCATGCAAGGAGTGAAAGGGTAGACAGGTTTCTTTCAGTAGCAGTAGAGATGGTAATAATTACCAAGAATTGACTGCCTACTGTGTATCAGATGCTGGATCAGGTGCTTTACCTACATTTAATCTCAGGTTTAATGTTGGTGTTATTATCTTCAAAGTGAGGGAAAAAGTACTTGTCCACAATGGTACATCCAGTAAGATGTAAAACCATAATTCAAAACTCAGCTGTGTCTCTAAACCTCATGCTCTTTTTTTCCTGCTACGCCACACCTGGCTCAGAAAACTCTTTTAATTTTTTCCCCTGTTTATTAAAATCTAATAGGCAAAAGAATTCAAGAAAGATTTTTGTGGGGTTTTTACAATTAAACTGAACTGCAGCCTCTATTGCTTTCTGTTTCATTTTTTGCTAATTTGCTTATTTATTTAATACTGGAACTTCTCCATTTAATGAAGAAGCTGTTTTTATCCACTCAATGGTTTCTCTTAAAAACAAAGAATTGACCCTTAGAATGGGAGAAATTAATAGCAAATGAAACATTTGACAAAGGATTAATTTCCAAAATATACAAGCAGCTCATACAACTCAATACCAGAAAAACAAACAACCTAATCAAAAAGTGGGAAAAAGACATAAACAGACATTTCTCCAAGGAAGACATAGAGATGGCAAATAAACACATGAAAAGATGCTCAACATCACTCATTATTAGAGAAATTCAAATCAAAACTATAATGAGGTATCATCTCACACCAGTCAGAATGGCCCTCATCAAAAAGTCTACAACCAATAAGTGCTGGAGTGGGTGTGGAGAAAAGGGAATGCTCTTGCATTGTTAGTGGGGAATGTAAATTGATACAGCCACTATGGGAAACTGTATGGAGATCCTTAAAAAATTAGGTATAAAATCACCATATGACCCAGCAATCCCACTCCTAGGCATATACCCCAAGGAAACCAAAATTAATAGAGAAACATGTATCCCATTGTTCACTGCAGCACTATTTATAATAGCTAGAACATGGAAGCAACCTAGAGGTCCACTGACGGATGAATGGATAAGGAAGTTGTGGTACATATACACAATGGAATATTACTCAGCCATAAAAAGGAACACATTTGAGTTAGTTCTAATGAGGTAGATACCGAGAACCTATTATACAGAGTGAAGTCAGAAAGAGAAAGATAAATACCATATTCTAACACATATATATGGAATCTAGAAAAATGGTACTGAAGAATCTATTTACAGTGCAACAGTGGAGAAACACATAGAGACTAGACTTATGGACATGGGGAGAGGGCAGGAGAGGGTGAGATGTACGGAGAGAGTAACATGGAAACTTAGATTGCCATATATAAAATAGATAGCCAACAGGAATTTGCTGTATGGCTCAGGAAACTCAAACAGAGGCTCTCTATCAACCTAGAGGGGTGTGATGAGGAGGAGATGGGAGGGAGTTTCAAAGGGAGGGGATATATGTATACCTATGGCTAATTCATGTTGACGTTTGACAGAAAACAGCAAAATTCTGTAAAGCAATTATCCTTCAAAAAAAAACAAACAAAAACCCACGAGAATTGTATCCAAGGGGCTGCAAGTAACACAAGCACATACTTGATCAAGCATTTGCCTAGACGGATGCGCTTAATTGTGTAGGGAGGCTGGAAATCTACTCCTGATGTTTCCTCCACATGAAGGGAAGTTGATTAGCCTAAAACTCCTGCATTCTCTTTACAGGGACCACACTTTTCTCAGGAGTGAAGGAACACTTTAATCTGATTTGTGAGCCTGGAAAGAGAAACTCAATGTGCCCAGCCTAGCTCCACCCTGCCTGTTCTCCTCATGAGAGCCTGAATGGCTGCACAGGACCCCTTCTGTGCCTGTTCCTCCATAAGATAAGCTTTTTAGGGGCAGTCTTGATGCAGACAGCATGGTCTGGTACCACGCAGGTCAGTCTGTCACTGTCTGTAGGCTAGGCTGAGTAAGGGTGAGAGGTTTGTAAGCATTGGTGAGCTGCTTTTAAATGGCAAGTCCACTGAGTTTCATAGGCACTGTGGACTGTGTGTCAGGTGCTAACAGGACAACAGCAGTGCCAGGTCTGGGGAGGCAGCGCTCGATTAGCTGCCTCGATTTCCATTCTGCATCAGGGCCAAAGAGGGAATTGTGGATGGGCTGAGCTTGGATTACCATGGTTTGTCTTGAGCCTACTCTTGCTATAGCACCCATCTCAGGATGAGAACTAGATCCTATTTATTCCCAAGTCTGGCCATGAAATGCACACAAGTACAATCAAAAAGGGCTTCTCTGGTAGCTCAGCTGTAGAGAATCCACCTGCAATGCAGGAGACCCTAGTTCGACCCCTGGGTTGGGAAGATGCCCTAAAGAAGGGATAAGCTACCCACTCCAGTATTCTTGGGCTTCCCTGAGGGCTCAGATGGTAAATAATCCACCTGCAATGTGGAAGAAGTGGGTCTGATCCCTGGGTTGGGAAGATCCCCTGGAGGAGGGCATGGCAATCCACTCTAGTATTCGTGCCTGGAGAATCCCCATGGACAGAGGAGCCTGGTGGGCTACAGTCCACAGGTTTACAAAGAGTCAGACATGACTGAGCGACTAAGCGCACACACACAGAGAATCAGAAAGGGTCAGAAATGAAGAAAGGCTGTGTCCTTCAGTCCTTTACCGCCTGATCTGCTCCTCAGCCATGGAGAGGGCAGCCTCAGCAGCCACTCTTTGGTCTCGTTCTTCTTCCAGCAGTTTTCTCAATTCGTTCACCTCCTGTTTAGTGTTGCAGAGCTGCTTCTGGGCTTCAGAAAAGCTTCAGGACAAAAGGAAAACAACAGCATCACTAGATGCAGGACAGACTTGCTGATACAGGGATTTGAAGTCTTCCTAAGGTTATAAAGCATGGACATTTATAGAAGGCTGTACAAACACAATGAGTATTTTAAAAGAATGCCTGTCTACAGATTAAATAAAGCTGCAGGAAATGCCATAAGAGATTTTAGGGACTTCTCAATATCTCTCATTTGAACATCATAATCTTAGTAAGATGTGTGTGTGTAGGGAGGGTCTGTTTCACAAACTACTCACACACAATTTGTAATTATAATTGTTACTTTATAATCCTCACATTAATCCTGTGAGGCCAGTAAGAAGAGAAGACACATTAAATCTATACAATGGACTCCCATTCTAACTAGATGACCACCCAAGTGCTGTCTACACAGCGCACACTCCAGGGTTGAGAGCTGCTCCCTCACCTTAGCTGTGGCTCGCTCAGTTCTTCAGCATCTCCTTTCCTGTGACAGCCATTTTTTTCCTGGGGAGCTCCTGGAGCAACATCTATATTTAGTGGCCCCTGGAAGAAGAATAAGTTTAGTAATTCAGTGATGAAACCACTCAAGAAACTGTGCTTAGGCAAAATGAGAACTTGCTCAGGCATTGGAGAAAAAAGAGAAATCTTGGAGAGGAATACCTCTGTTACAACTCTCTTCAAGTTCAGATTTAGAAGTAAGAATCTTCTGCTCTAATAGATTAATATCCTACATAAAATTCATTAGATTTTCCTCCAGATTCTCATTCTTGAGTCTCTCCTCTCAAAAGTTTCAAGGCCTCTCACTGAATCCCACTTTCTTCTAGTGGAGACCCATCTACTTTCCAGAAGCCACTCTGGTCCCTGCCTGATTCAGCCTCTCCTCCCCTCCTCTCTCCTCTTCCTGCCATGTCCTATTCCCCTCCACGCTCATTCCCAGTCTTCATTGACTTCAACAACCTCTCCTCTCCACTGGTGTCAACAACTCTGCCAATTTTGTTCCTTAGGTCCAAATCTTCCTACAGCTTTCCTATTACTTGAAGGAAAAAGCCTTCCAAAAGCCTCAGTCATCACTGTTAACCACTCACTTTTTTATTTCTCTCCCACCACCTCACTCAATGGACATGAGTTTGAGTAAGCTCCAGGAGTTGGTGATGAACAGGGAAGCCTGGTGTGCTGCAGTCCATGGGGTCACAGAGTCGGACACGACTGAGTGACTGAACTGAACTGAACCTCGCTGATGATCTTTTTCTTTCTAATCTGTTCACTCTTCAGTTTTTCTTGGACCTTATTCCTCACTCCTCTCCTCACTGTTTCCATCACATCTATTTAATCTTCAGCCTGAAGACATCAGCCTTTTCGATGCTGTGCTTTATGCTTTATCATCCGTGCTCAATTTCCCAACACTTTCCCCAGCCCCTCACCTTCTCACTCACAGCTTGCAGCTCTTGAATCTGCTTCTCCAGGACTGCACAGTGATTGAAAAGGTCACTGTAGTGCTGCTGGTTCTCACGGAGACTCTGACTGGTGTCACAGAGCTGAATAGAAAGGGTATTTTTCTCTTCCAGCAGTTGAGAAAACTGAAATAGGAGAGACGATAAGCACTAGCCCACAGGACTGTTTCACTAGGAGGAGGCAGTGTGCATGCTGTCATATCTGACTCTTTACAACTCTGTAGTCCACCAGGCTCCCTGTCCATGGGATTTTTCAGGCAAGAATACTGGAGCAGGTTTCCATTTCCTCCTCCAGGGGATCTTCCTGATCCAGGGATCGAATCGGCATCTCCTGCATCCTGCACTGGCAGGAAGACTCTTTACCACTGAGCCACCTGGGAAGCCCCACAATCAGGTAGAGATATAAACAAAGTCTGAGCATCCATGGAAAGAATTAGGGTGGCAGCTTGGAGAGGAGACGTTCTATGGTGACGGCCCATCTGCCACTAGCCACGCTAGAGCCCATTGAGCAGTGCTCCTAGTTAGCTATGGACTCCATGAGGGGTCAGTGTGTATCCTCAATACTAAGCATATGGCTAGGCACACAGAAGGTAGATAATAGTTATTTGTTTGCTGAATGATGAATAAGTGAATGATCGACCCTAGGGCTGGAGATGTTCTGATTCTTGATCTGGGTGCTGCTTATACAGGCATCCCCACTTTGTGAAAATATACCAGACTGTATTTGTGATTTCTGTGCCTTTTGGTGTTTTACACCACTAAAATATTTACATGAAAAATCTTTCAGTTGCTATTCATGGCAGTTTCAAGTACCATCCTAGAAGACAAATGCCCAGAGTGATTCACAGTCTAATCTTCAGGAAAGCAAATATAACAAGGTTGAGATGGGATCTAGTTTATAGAAAGAGGAGGTGTTAAGAGCTATGAAGGGCAGAAGTTTTGGGAAACAACTGAGTAGGCTGAAAGAGGAACTGGGTAGGATCTGGAGCCTCCCCACCATAGCACCCCCTGAAAACTCCCAGAAAACACCCCCAACAAAGGGTCTGTAAGTTTACCAATTCATTGTGACCAACTAACCTACTTTAAGCAACAGTTAGAACTGGACATGGAACAACAGACTGGGTGCCTTCTACACAAACCAGGCACTGTGTTTTCCATGTACATTACCATCTTTATCCCAGACTGACCTGCTGCTAACACTTGGGGCAAATTACTTAGTATCTCTGGGGCTTAATTTCCTCATCTGTGTACAGCCTATTGATCTTTACCATTTTTGGATCACAGATCCCTTGGTGAATGCCTGAGTTTTTGTGATGAGAAACTTACACACACAAATACATCATTTTGTGTATAATTTATATTGATAGCCCTCCTCCAAAGCTAATTTCTGGATCCCAGTCTAAATGATCACTCAAATTTCTTCTGGGACTAACATAAACTACCTAGCTGGGTTCCTCTGAAGAAGGCAGAACCAGGTGAGGTGCTGCCAGAGAATAATCTGACTAGTCTGAGACAACAGAAGTATAATGATTCATAAGATGGTGAGGGAAGGGAAGCAGGTGATGAAGGAAGAGAAGCCAAAGAATGGATGAGGGGAGAAGACAGATATGAGAAGGCACTGAGAATAATCTTCTTTTTTCTGCCTTGGCCTTTGCTCTAGGGACCAGATGGCAAAGCAGCTCTTTCCATAGCAAGAGGTCCATCTACTCCAGCATGCTTCCTAGAGTGTCTAGCGTGGCCAGCCTGGGGTTCAGGAAAAAGCAAATTGGCTTCTTTAATTCCACAACATTAGATACACAGTGAGGAAGTTTGCAAGTGGAGTAGAATGAAAAGCAAACCCCTTACCTCTTATCGCTTTGTCTAATCACATATGCAAGCCTCCTTCCTGAGACTCTTCCCTGCCACACACTAGTGAGAAATACTGAGGAGCTTGCTGGAGGATTTGTGAGGAGTTATGGGGAGATGATGTTGGGTAGGAAGCCTTCCTAAAGGAGTTGGCTTTTATCATTCTTATTGAATGGGCTTCTCCAAATCACTCCCAAGGGCTCTGCAAAGGCGAGGAAAAAGAAATGGCCCTGTGTCTGGTGCTTTAGGGTGAGGGATCCAGGCTCTGAGAAAGGTAAAGCTTCTGTCTTCTAATAGAGCTAGAGCCTAAGCTTAAACAGCTTCTACTTACCTTCTTGCTTCTAGTCATGGAAACAAGAAATTGAACTTCAGGCTAGCAGGGAACACATACCTTGCTGTTCAGTTGCTGAATTCTTAACTCCTTTTGGTGAATTTCTTTTAAGCTGTCATTGAGCTGAGTCCTAAGATGCTCTGTCTCATAAACTAGGCTTTGTGATCCATTGAGGGAAACTGATGTCTCTGGGGATGCCTGCCAGGATATAAACACTGGTGAAACTCTCTCCTAACATTGTGCATACTTAAATCCTTCCCTCCAGAAACCCTGCCCACCTCACAGGAAGTCATCAGATGGC
Source organism: Capricornis sumatraensis (assembly GCF_032405125.1). Classification (NCBI taxonomy): domain Eukaryota; kingdom Metazoa; phylum Chordata; class Mammalia; order Artiodactyla; family Bovidae; genus Capricornis; species Capricornis sumatraensis. The sequence goes on from NC_091069.1 coordinate 172,564,493, forward strand.
TTGCCTAATAGTGGCAGATGAGCACTTAGCTTGCAGGAAGCTGACGTTTCCTCCAAGCAGCGATCAGCGCTGCAATTACTCACCTGTCTTTGGTACTGTGCTTTGTGGGTCTCAGTCTGTGAGGAAGATCTCAGTTCCCTCACAAGGCTCTGCAGATGGCTGAGCTGCTGATCTTTATCTGCGATAGCTATAAGGTACTGCTCCTTCATTCTCCTCTCTTGCATTTCCCAGGAATTCTTCTCCATCCTAGAGAAAATATGAAATAGGCATAGGCAAAAATGTACTTGTGAGACAAAGATGAAGAAGTACGTATTCAAAACATGTAATGGGATGTAGAGATGTAGTTGAGAATACATAACCATAGCGAAATTTATGTTATAAATAGAATTGTGCAGCAAGGGGATGAAGAGGAACTTAAAAGAGAACTGTAACTGGCAGGACTGGGGAAGATTTCACAGAAAAGCAGGTATTTGATCTGAACCCTGAACAATGAGTCAGGTTTCCAAAATGCAAAAAGCATTTCAGGTTGAGAATAGAACAAAAAGTACAAGAATGAATACACACAGTGTTTTGGAACCGTTGTAGTATGTAGTGTGGAGAGTGGATAGAGCAGGCAATTAAGGTGAAGAGGAAAGAAATCAGACCCTGTGGGGCACTGAACACCATACTGAATAAAACTTAACTCTGTAAGCAATGGCAAACCACTGTAATTCTTAGAACAACATCAGCGTAATGAGGATGCCACTGTAGAGTTTGAAGGAGCTGGGTTCAAATGCTGGCGCTGTTCTACACTAGGCATGAGACCCTGAGTAAAAGTTACTTAATCTCTCTGAGCCCCATTGGTGAAATGGGAATAAATGATCTATTCCTTAGAATTACTGTGATGATTTAATGAGATACTATATGTCACGTACCAAACATAGGTGAGTAATTCCAACACCAATCTCAGAGGTAACCACTACCCAGGAAGGATCAGCTTCCTGTGAGCTACATGTCCATCTGCCACTATCAGGCAAACCATCTGATGACTTCCTGTGAGGAGGGCAGGGTTTCTGGAGGGAAGGATTTAAATATAAACTGCTGCTATTTATTTATCCCCTGAATTTGACCAAGAGGGAAGCTTCTATTTGATTCCAGCTAATTTTCTGCAGAACTAGCAAAACTGCCTCCGTGCCAAATTCTTTAGTTCTACTTCTCGCTACACTATGCCTGAAATAAAAAAGGGGTTGTAATCAAATTTGTGCAGCATCTCTTCACTTTGACTAGTCTCTATTTTTCCCAATAATACAAAGCATTGTTTGAACTACATCAGACTTTTCTGTCTTTTTCTCTAGAAGCAAGGTAAAACGGTCCTTTCTTTTCTAAAGGATATAAACCTATTATGAAAGAATCCTGCTGTGTCAAAAGGTGACTTGCATTACAGTCAGATTTTGTTTTTAAAAAGGCAGAACAATAAAACTTAGAAACTAAAATAAAATTTTATTACAAGGCCACTATATGGAAAAGGCACAGAAAATCCTCTAATACACTTTCTCCGATATTTGTCTGTGAAAAATGAGAGAGAATAAGAAAGGAGTATAGGAGTGAGAATGCACAAAAAAGATCACAGATCTTTTACAAAGCTTCAAATAGTCTTTTTTTTTTTTTTGAAAGATGGACAAGTACAGTCTGGAGAGACCCTCAGTGGAGAATAGGAGCTAAGGAACAAGTCTGATTACTTAAGAGAACAGCCATAAAAGGGCTATACCTCATTACCCCTTAAGTAAGAGAGCACAGGAACCAGAGCAGAATAAGCAAACCAGTAAAGTAGAAGAGAAAGGTTATTGCATAAATCCAGGCTCTTCTGATTAGACAACCCCAGTGCCATAGAAATCTGAATGAGATGTTCCAGAGTTTTCATATTTGGAAAGCTCGTTTCTCAAAAGTAATTCAAGAGCAAGACAGGGATCCTGTTTTAAAAAGATACTGGTCCTAAAGTCAGTGAATCAAATCTGTGTCTCCATGTCTTCTTCCTTCTAAAGGTGAAGTAAAATGGCTTCCTTTCCTTCTGATAATTTACTCACAGCCACTTGATAATTTTTCTTTCCTTCATAACTGCTTAAATGTGGAAGGTAAAGAGAGAAAGGCTAACAGAATGGTGAAAAAGGAGAAACTTAAAGGAAGAAAAAAAAAATCAATAGACCAGAAGTCTTTCTTTCGCCCTCTTTTTCTCTTCCCTGGGATTTCTTTGGAGGGAATGCTGAAGCTGAAACTCCAGTACTTTGGCCACCTCATGCGAAGAGTTGACTCATTGGAAAAGACTGATGCTGGGAGGGATTGGGGGCAGGAGGAGAAGGGGACGACAGGATGAGATGGCTAGATGGCATCACTGACTCGATGGACATGAGTCTGAGTGAACTCTGGGAGTTGGTGATGGACAGGGAGGCCTGGCATGCTGCGATTCATGGGGTCACAAAGAGTCGGACATGACTGAGAGACTGAACTGAACTGAACTGAAGGGTCAACTTCATTAGGAAAGTCTTCTTTCAGAATCTGTCACAAAGTTTCAAGAGGAACAAGTGGCTGCAAAAAACAAGCCTTTAGAACCCTGCACCTCTTCCTTGGTTTATAGTAGCAACTTGACACAGTATTCTTTTAGTTCCGTTCAGTTCAGTTCAGTCGCTCAGTCATGTCTGACTCTTTGTGACCCCATGAATCACAGCACGCCAGGCCTCCCTGTCCATCACCAACTCCTAGAGCCCACCCAAACTCATGTCCACTAAGTTGGTGATGCCAACCACTTCATCCTCTGTCGTCCCCTTCTCCTGCTGCCTTCAATCTTTCCCAGCATCAGGGTCGTTTCAAATGAGTCAGCTCTTCACATCAGGTGGCCAAAGTAGTGGAGTTTCAGCTTCAACATCAGACCTTCCAATGAACACTCAGGGCTGAGCTCCTTTAGGATGGCCTGGTTGGATCTCCTTGCAGTCCAAGAGACTCTCAAGAGTCTTCTCCAACACCACAGTTCAAAAGCATCAATTCTTCAGCCCTCAGCTTTCTTCACAGTCCAACTCTCACATCCATACATGACTATTAGAAAAAACAATAGCCTTGACTAGACGGACCTTTGTCAGAAAAGTAATGTCTCTGCTTTTGAATATGCTATCTAGGTTGGTCATAACTTTCCTTCCAAAGAGTAAGCGTCTTTTAATTTCATGGCTGCAGTCACCATCTGCAGTGATTTTGGAGCCCAAAAAAAAAAACTCTGTCACTGTTTCCACTGTTTCCCCATCTATTTGCCATGAAGTGATGGGACCAGATGCCACGATTTTTGTTTCCTGAATGTTGAGCTTTAAGCCAACTTTTTCACTCTCTTCTTTCACTTTCATCAAGAGGCTTTTTAGTTCCTCTTCACTTTCTGCCATAAGGGTGGTGTCATCTGCATATCTGAGGTGACTGATATTTCTCCTGGCAATCTTGATTCCAGCTTGTGCTTCTTCCAGCCCAGCATTTCTCATGATGTACTTTGCGTATAAGTTAAATAAGCAGGGTGACAATATACAGCCTTGACGTACTCCTTTTCCTATTTGGAACCAGTCTGTTGTTCCACGTCCAGTTCTAACTGTTGCTTCCTGATCTGCATACAGATTTCTCAAGAGCCAGGTCAGGTGGTCTGGTATTCCCATCTCTTTCAGAATTTTCCACACTTTATTATGATCCCAAAGTCAAAAGCTTTGGCATAGTGAATAAAGCAGAAATAGATGTTTTTATGGTATTTTCTTGCTTTTTTGATGATCCAGAGGATGTTGGCAGTTTGATCTCTGGTTCCTCTGCCTTTTCTAAAACCAGATTGAACATCTGGAAGTTCACGGTTCACATATTACTGAAATCTGGCTTGGAAAATTTTGAGCATTACTTTACTAGCGTGTGAGATGAGTGTAATTGTGCGGTAGTTTGAGCATTCTTTGGCATTGCCTTTCTTTGGGATTGAAATGAAAACTGACCTTTTCCAGTCCTGTGGCCACTGCTGAAAGTTTTCCAAATTTGCTGGCATATTGAGTGCAGCACTTTCACAGCATCATCTTTCAGGATTTGAAATAGCTCCACTGGAATTCCATCACCTCCACTAGTTTTGTTCATAGTGATCCTTTCTAAGGCCCACTTGACTTCACATTCCAGCATGTCTGGCTCTAGATGAGTGATCACACCATAGTGATTATCTGGGTCATGAAGATCTTTTTTGTACAGTTCTTCTGTCTATTCTTGCCACCTCTTCTTAATATCTTCTGCTTCTGTTAGGTCCATACCATTCTGTCCTTTATCGAGCCCATCTTTGCATGAAATGTTCCCTTGGTATCTCCAATTTTCTTGAAGAGATCTCTAGTCTTTCCCATTCTATTGTTTCCCTCTATTTCTTTGCATTGATTGCTGAGAAAGGCTTTCTTATCTCTTCTTGCTATTCTTTGGAACTCTGCATTTAGATGCTTATATCATTCCTTTTCTCCTTTGCTTTTCGCTTCTCTTCTTTTCACGGCTATTTGTAAGGCCTCCTCAGACAGCCATTTTGGTTTTTTGCCTTATTTTTCCTGGGGATGATCTTGATCCTTGTCTCCTGTACAATGTTATGAACCTCCATCCATAGTTCATCAGGCACTCTGTCTATCAGATCTAGTCCCTTAAATCTATTTGTCACTTACACTGTATAATCAAGGGATTTATGTCATACCTGAATGGTTTAGTGGTTTTCCCTACTTTCTTCAATTTAAGTCTGAATTTGGCAATAAGGAGTTCATGATCTGAGCCACGGTCAGCTCCCATTCTTGTTTTTGCTAACTGTATAGAGGTCTCCATGTTTGGATGCAAAGAATATAATCAATTTGATTTCAGTGTTGGCCATCTGGTAATGCCCATGTGTAGAGTCTTCTCTTGTGTTGTTGGAAGACGGTGTTTGCTATCACCAGTGTGTTTTCTTGGCAAAACTCTATTAGCCTTTGCCCTGCTTCATTCTGTACTCCAAGGCCAAATTTGCCTATTACTCCAGGTGTTTCTTGACTTCCTATTTTTTCATTCCAGTCCCCTATAATGAAAAGGACATTTTTTTGGGGTGTTAGTTCTAAAAGGTCTTGTAGGTCTTCACAGAACCGTTCAACTTCAGCTTTTTCAGCATTACTGGTCGGAGAATAAACTTGGATTACTGTGATGTTGAATGGTTTGCCTTGGAAATGAACAGAGATCATCCTGTTGTTTTTGAGACTGCATCCAAGTACTGCATTTCGGACTCTCTTGTTGACTATGATGGCTACTCCATTTCTTGTAAGGGATTCCTGCCCACAGTAGTAGATATAATGGTCATCTGAGTTAAATTCACATTCCAGTCCATTTTAGTTCGCTGATTCCTTTTAGTTCTAGGTAATTTGGATATGGAGAAGGCAATGGCACCCCACTCCAGTACTCTTGCCTGGAAAATCCCACGGACAGAGGAGTCTGGTGAGCTGTAGTCCATGAGGTTGCTAAGAGTCGGACATAACTGAGCAACTTCACTTTCACTTTTCACTTTCATGCACTGGAGAAGGAAATGGCAACCCACTCCAGTGTTCTAGCCTGGAGAATCCCAGGGACAGCGGAGCCTGGTGGGCTGCCATCCATGGGGTTGCACAGAGTCGGGCACGACTGAAGCGACTTAGCAGCAGCAGCAGCAATTTGGATATAATATGGGTGACATCAAGATGATGCTCCCTTGTGCTCCCGATCACCTTCGGAGGGCCCCAAATTCAGTGCTTGGCTTTAATGTGCATCTGAAGGAAGATGGTATCTTGATGATGAATTGAGATTATCAGGGAATAAGCTGGGACAGCTATTCCCTGCAGGAAAAAAGGCATGAGGTTTAATGGAGTTATTCACCTTCCTTTTGAAGGTTCAATTACAGAATGAAGAAACAGGAGAAATTTGTATTCCCAGAGAGCAAAAATTCAGTTTTACCTTCTCTTCAATCTTCTGTTGATTAAAAAAAGAAGTGTTCTTGTATCATTTGGGAAATTTGTCTACTCCACAGAGTAAGTCTGTTATATTTTCACTTATGAGAAAGTCTGTAAATATGTTGAATATGAAAATTTTTTTGATGTAATGTCACTCCATAAAACTTAAATGACCCAATTCAAAAAAGTGTTTTGTTCCATAAACTTTGCTTAAGGTTTATTTTGACACATCACATTAGTAAAACATCTAGGATCTGTGAAGGAACAAATCTCTCATATTTATACATTAAGAGCTCTCTTAGCAGGACTTCCCTGGTGGTCCAGTGGTTAAGAATCCATCTTGCAATGCACAGGAAACAGGTTTGATCCCTGGCTGGGGAACTAAGATCCCATATGCTACAAGGCAAAGGACCTGATGCAGCCTAATCAATTAATTTAAAAAATGCCAAAGAGCTCTCCTAGGGATGTTACAATAATTATTTTTATTATACTGGTATTTTTATTATACTGTCATCAGGGTAGCCCCTGTGTAAGCTGGACGGGACTCTAGACTCCACCTCATATTCTCTGTATTCACTTGCCTGTGCTGGCCCTGTAGCAGCAGGTAAGACAAAGCAGGTGGTGCTTGATCAGCAGCACTTTCTGACACAGAGATTCTCCTTTCAGTATCAAATCTTGAAAGCTTTGCATTTGGTTTTCCTAAGGTGCACTGCACCATCTTACCGAACAGTAACAAAGTCCCAACAATGAGGCTGCAAGAACAGGACCTGTCTATATACTGTTAAACACTAATTCTTTACCTTTACTTTTTGGATCAAATCTGAGACACTGAATTAAATGAACCATCAAAAATATCAGTTCCTAAATAGACAGGTCCTATTGGAGAAGGCAATGGCACCCCACTCTAGTACTCTTGCCTGGAAAATTCCATGGACGGAGGAGCCTGGTGGGCTGCAGTCCATGGGGTCGCTAAGAGTCGGACGTGACTGAGCAGCTTCACTTTCACTTTCCACTTTCATGCATTGGAGAAGGAAATGGCAACCCACTCCAGTTTTCTTGCCTGGAGAATCCCAGGGACGGGGGAGCCTGGTGGGCTGCCGTCTGTGGGGTCACACAGAGTCGGACACGACTGAAGCGACTTAGTAGTAGTAATGGAACATATAGCATTGTTATTCATCTTTAAAAGAAAAGGGCTTAGATTTCTAGATCCAGACAAGATGGAGTAGATGCATTTTTCCTTATTCCTCCCACTGCGTACGTGTATGCTCAGTCGTGTCTGACTCTTTCTGACCCCATGGACTGTAGCACACCAGGTTTCTCTTTCCCTGGGATTTTCCAACAAAGAATACTGGAGTGGGTAGCCATTTCCTGTTCCAGGAGATCTTCCTGACCTGGAAATTAAACCCGAGTCTCTTGCGTCTCCTGCATTAGCAGGTGATTCTTTACCACCACGCCACCTGGGAAAGCCCACATTTCTCCCACTAAGTATTGATAATAAACCCTCCTCCAGCAGTAAATTTGTACTGTCCCCCTTTCCCTCTCAGCATGGTGTTAGTGGAAGCCTGCTAAAGATTTAAAGAAGATTGATCATTAAAACTTACAAGACTCCAAAATGTTCAGGAACAACTGAAAATCACTCATCATACCAAAAAACAGGGAAATTACCATTTGATTGAGAAAACAAAATTAACAGATTACAAGACCCAAGATGACACAGATGTTGGAAACATATATACAGAATTATAGAAGGATTTTAAAGTGGTCATCATATAAATGCTTCAAAAAGTAATAACTAACATACTGGAAATAAATAAAAACAGAGAAAGCCTCAGCAAAGAAACAGAAGATATAAAGAAGACCTAAACGGAAATTTTAGAATGAAAAAATTTCAAAATATCCAAAATAAAAAGCTAACTCAATGGACTCAAGAGCAGAATAGAAGTGATGAAGGAAAAAAATATCAGTGAACCTGAAAATAGAACAATAACAATTATTGCATCTGAATAACGAGAAAGATAAGCAATAAACTGGTTTCATCAAAATTAAAAAGACCGTCTCAATGGAAATAATCAAAAATAAACTGCAGACTGGAAGAAAATATTTGCAAGTCACATATCTGACAAAACACTTGTATCTGGAATAAAAAACAAACAAAAAGGCTCTCAAAACTCAACAGTAAAAATTAATGACACAATTAGAAAACAGAAAAAACACAAATATTTCATCAAAAAGGATATATAGATGTCAAATAAGCACATAAAAAATGTTCAACATCAGTAGCCATTATGCAAATTAAAACCACAATGGAACAGCATTACATACCTATTAAAAACTAAAATACAGTTACAATATCAAATGCTGATGAAGATGCAGCATTGATATTGAAACTGGATCACTCATATATTGTAAAATAATACAGTCATTCTGGAATATAGTTTTGTAGCTCCTTTTAAAACTAAACATATTTATTATATGACCTAGCATGTACACTCCTGGGCAGTTATCTCAGAGAAATTAAAACTTAGTGTCCATATGAAAGTCTATACACAAGTGTTTACAGCAGCTTTATTTATAGTAACTAAAAATTGGAAACAACACATGACCTTCAATGGATGAATGGTTAAAGCAGTACATTCATACCATGAAATACTGTTCATCAATAAAAAGAGTGAAGTATTGATACATGCAAAGATGTTACAGATGTCAAGGGCATTATACCTAAGTAAAGCTAATTTCAAAAGGTTACATACTAAAAAATTCTCAGAATGAGACAAAATTATAAAGATGGAGAAACAGATGAGTGGTTGCCAGAAGTTACGGATGTGGAGATGGGAGGGAGAGGAAGAGTGACTGTAAACTAATAGCATGGACGTATCTGTGATGATGGGCCAGTTGTGTATCTTGTTGCAGTGGTGGCTACATGACTTCACATATATCATAAAGCTGCACAGAACTATACACATACTTGAGTGAAAGTCTAATTGGTCAAATCTGCATAAGGTCTTTGAATCGTACCAATGACTCTCCTGGTTTTGAAATCGAACTATAGTGATGTAAGATATTACCACTGGAGGAAACTGGATGAAGAGTACACGAACGCTCTCTGTACTATTTTTTTTGCAACTCTCTACAAATCTATAATTATTTCATAATAATAAAAGAAAAAACTAAAAGGATCACAACAAACTGTGGAAAATTCTTAAGAAGATGGAAATACTAGACCACCTTACCTGTCTCTTAAAAAACCTGTATGCAGGTCAAGAAGCAACAGAACTGGACATGAAACAAGAGACTAGTTCAAAATTGGGAAGGAGTATCACAAGGCTATATATTGTTACCCTGTTTATTTAACTTATATGCAGAGTACACCATTTAAAATGCTAGGCTGTAGGATGAATCACAAGCTGGAATCAAGATTGCTGGGGAAAATATCAGCAATCTCAGATATGCTGATGATACCACTCTACTGGTAGAAACTGAAGAGGAACTAAGGAGCCTCTAGATAAGGATGAAAGAGGAGAGCGAAAAAGCTGGCTTAAAGCTCAACATTCAAAAAACTAAAATCATGGCATCGGTCCCATCATTTCATGGCAAACAGAAGGGGGAGAAGTGGAAACAGTGACAGATTTTCTTTTCTTGGGCTCCAAAATCACTGTAGATGGTGACAGCAGCAATGAAATTAAAAGACACTTACTCCTTAGAAGGAAAGCTGTGACAAACCTAGAAAGTGTATTCAAAAGCAGAGACATCACTTTGTCAACAAAGGTCTATATAGTCAAAGCTATGGTTTTTCCAGTAGTCCTGTGAAAGTTGGACCATAAAGAAAGCTGAGTGCCAAAGAATGATGCTTTTGAACTGTGGTGTTGGAGAAGACCCCTGAGAGTCCCTTGGACTGCAAGGAGATCAAACCAGTCAATCCTAAAGGAAATCAGTCCTGAGTATTCACTGGAAGGCCTGATGCTGAAGCTGAAGCTCCAATACTTTGGCCACCTGATGTGAAGAGCCAACTCACTGGAAAAGATCCTAATGCTGAGACAGACTGAGGGCAGGAGAAGAGGGCAGCAGAAGATGAGATAGTTAGAAGCATTACCAACTCAATGGACATGAGTTTGAGCAAAGTCTGGGAGATAGTGGACAGAGAAGCCTGGCATGCTACAGTCGGGGGTCACAAAGAGTCAGACATGACTTCACAACTGAACAACAATGAACGACAACAGAAAGGGTTAAAAAGCAGAGATTACTATACCTGAGCTGATGCAGCTCATGCTGCCAGGAGAGGTTTTCCTGCTTTAGCTCTTCTTGCATAATCTGAAATGTTTTTGTCTTATCTTGATATTCCTGAAGTTGAGCCTTCAGCGGACGTAACTCAGTGATTTCTTGGTTAATGTGTAAATATTGCTGCTGCAGATTCTTCAACTCCTTCAGCTTTAACCAAAAGGAAAGTAAAAGGGTGATTTATCACATGTCATCCACTTAGCTAGCTCCCTGCTAAGTCAGTCAACATCACAATAGACTACTAACACCTAACAATCCACTGATACAATTGCAGCATGAATCCCTAATGTAGTGAAATACATGCAGCCAGGCTGGTGGGAATCTCCCCATGGAGTGGCCAGGAAGGCAGCGACAACTACTGCAACTTCAACGCCAGTCCCCTGGCCCTGAGGTCCTAAGCTGATTCTAGATTTAAAACCCTGGAGATGGGAGAGACAATAGACTTACAGCTGCTTGGGGGTGGTAACTCCCTAAGATAAGAAGTATAAAGATAGACTGGCTTTCTATTTAACCATGTGCCCTGGCTAGGCTTCTAAACTCTGGTTCATGAATATCAACCTTAATTCTACCATAGCTGATGTTGATTATAAAGAAGGCAGTGATGCCCAGGCCCAGTGCTTAAGAACAGTCAGAATTTGGAGTCAGCTATCCTGCCAACATAGTGGGCATGTTTCACATACTTTTTAAGCCTTAATTTCCTTCACCTATAAAATGAAGATAATTATAGTACCTCTTATAAAGATTATGAGAATTTGACAAGAAAATTAACATATAAAAGTCAGTGGCGGTGTTGATGATGATGAACTTGCCTTTAATTAACAAACCTGCCTATCTATTACATTCCAGACATATCTTCTAACTCTTTACCCCCAATATTCATTAAAAGCTTGGCAGTAAGAAATAATGTGAGGATGTCAGGGCAAAGAGGAGGGCCCTAAACACATATCTCTTTCACCCATCTAGAAATATCACTAAAGCTACAATAAAGGTATTTTATAAGCATAAAACACAAGAACAAGAACAAGAGAGGAGTCAGTAGCAATGAAAATAATTTTGGAAGCTAAAAAGTAGATGTATAAATGGTAACTGACTTAACAGATCTGGGAATGGCAAGTCTTAAGATGGCAGTAGGGAAAGTCAAGAACCAACAGAACTTACTTGGCAGACTCTTCAAAAGGCTTAGGAATTAACAGCACCAGGTACTTTTTGGAAAAGATGGTGATGGGAGTAGCGAGGAGGTGATAACTGAAATAAGGAGGATCAGATGAAAGATGCTTAAGAACAACATCCCTAAAAACACTCCCAATTTCACACTTTTTGTTACTCTGACAGACAACTAGAATTTTATCCTTTAGAGAAGGTTGAAGGAGTGTCTCTGGACTATGGAACAGTTGAAGGTAAAGGTACTGCTCCAGCACCAGGGTGATCAAGTGAATGTATGCTTTCTGAATATTAGAAGACTTTCCCATACTCAGCTTGAAGAGTTCTGGCACAGAGGCCTTAACCATCCATGCAGGAAATGGAGAAGTCTTCTTTGGAAAATCTGACTAACCCAAGATGAACTAAAGGTATCAACATGGGGACTGCCCTCAAAAAGCTCAGCCAGATAACCATGAGCTGAAACTCACAGTTGGTAAGTCCCACCCACAAGCATTTTTTAGACTCTACTTTTGAACATGAAGAATAAACCACTGATTAACCCTTTCCTGAAGAACAGCTAACATTAGGCAGGGATAAAAAGAAACTGAAAGAAAAGTAATTCAGAAGAGATTAACAGAAGAAAGCATGTCATGTACTCAAAGATTTAAGAGAATATTGGAAATCAGAAGCATTACAGCAGAAATTTTAAAACTAGAAAGAAAAACTCAAGAGAAAATTTCAAAGAACAAAACTGCCCCTAATCTGCTTGGAGAGATAAATTAAGAACATCTATCCATGAGACCAAAAAAAAAAAAAAAAATCCTTAGAAATCAGGAACATGATAACAAATATGAAAACTTCAATACAGGATTGATAAGACAGAGGTGAGAAAAATCTTCCCAAAATAAAACAAAAAGAATAGAAAAGGTAAGAAAATTATAGAACCAACCCAGAAGGCCCTACACCTAAATAACAGGATTTTCACAGGGGGAAAAAAGGTAGAGAAAAAGGACAAGGAAAAGTAGTAAAACAGAATTCAAAGGAATTTCTCAAAATTGATGAACATGACTTCTTAGATTCAAAGGACTAGACAGAATGGAGAATAAAAATAGACTCACACCAAAACACATTATTGTGAAACATCAGAACATACTGGACTGAAAGACTCTATATACAGTTGACCATTGAACAACACAAGGGTGACTTGAAAATCCATGTGTACTTTATTGTCAGCCCCTCGTATATGCGGTTCTTCTATATCTGCTGTTTCACATCCACAGAGTCAATCAACTGCTGATCCTAGAGTACTGTAGTATTTATTACTGAAGAAAACCCATGTATAAGTGAATCCATGCATTTTAAAGCCATGTTGTTCAATGTCCAACTGTATTTCCAGAGAGAGAGAGAGGGACATGAGGGAGGGAGAGAAAGACAGAGATAGAACTAGATAAACAGAGAGAGAACTAGATCACATAAAAAGGATCAAGAATCAGAATCTCTGGACTCCTGAACCACAATGTAGGCTAAAGGGGAATTGAACAATGTCTTCACAGTTTTGAAGAGAAATCATTTTCAGCCTAGAATTCTGTGTTCCACCAAACCATTGGAAATGATTAGACATTTACCTCCCCTGTATCTTTTCTCGGAGAGTTACTGATTTATTCCAACAAAATGATGGCATGTAATAATTAAAGATTTTAAAATTAAGAAAAAAAAAAGAAATGTAAAAAAAAAAAAAGAAAAAGAAAAAAAAAAATGATGGCACAAAACCAAGCTAAGGAAAACACAGAATGTAAGAAACAGGAGATCTAACACAGAAGAGAACAGGAGGGAGATATTCTAGAAAGAAAATTATGTCCTAGAAATAATATAGGGCAACTGACTCACATAAGAGCAAGAGAGAGACTTCAAGAGAATTTTCTTCCTGAAGACAAAACATACAGTAAAATAAACATCTTGAAAAATGTGGAATCTCCACACTGTGCTCCATAGTGGCTGTACTAGTTTGCATTCCCACCAACAGTTGTAAGAGGGTTCCCTTTTCTCCACATCTTCTCTAGCATTTATTGCTTGTAGACTTTTGGATAGCAGCCATTCTGACTGGTGTGAAATGGTACCTCATTGTGGTCTTGATTTGAATTTCTCTGATAATGAGTGATGTTGAGCATCTTTTCATGTGTTTGTTAGCCATCTGTATGTCTTCTTTGGAGAAATGTCTATTTAGTTCTTTGGCCCATTTTTTGATTGGGTCATTTATTTTTCTGGATTTATGATCCAGCAATCCCACTACTGGGCATACACACTGAGGAAACCAGAATTGAAAGAGACATCACAGCACTGTTTATAATAGCCAGGACATGGAAGCAAACTAGATGTCCATCAGCAGACGAATGGATAAGAAAGCTGTGGTACATATACACAATGGAGTATTACTCAGTCATTAAAAAGAATATATTTGAATCCGTTCTAATGAGGTGGCTGAAACTGGAGCTGATTATACAGAGTGAAGTAAGCCAGAAAGAAAAACACCAATACAGTATACTAACACATAATGATAACCCTGTATGTGAGATAGCAAGAGACACAGATGTAAAGAACAGACTTTTGGACTCTGTGGGAGAGGAAGAGGGTGGGATGATTTGGGAGAATGGCATTGAAACATGTATAATATCATGTAAGAAACGAATCGCTAGCCTAGGTTTGATACAGGATACAGGATGCTTGGGGCTGGTGCACTGGGATGACCCAGAGAGATGATATGGGGAGGGTGGTGGGAGGGGGGTTCAGGGTTGGGAACTCATGTACACCTGTGGTGGATTCATGTCAATCTATGGCAAAACCAATACAGTGTTGTAAAGTAAAAAAATTTTAAAAAAAAGAAAAATAAAAATGTGGATAAATGACAGTAAATCTGGGGTTAAATTACATTGATAAGTACAAAGAAAACTCAGTAACAACAACACAGTTATTCATTCCAGGAAAAACAAAGGTGACAAGGAAAATAAAAGTAATACGTAGGTTGGGAGGTGGTTGTGCCCAATTGTATCAAACTCTTTGCAACTCCAGTATTGCAACCGGAATACTGGAGCGGGTTTTTTCTTCTCCAGAGGATCTTCCCAACCCAGGGATCAAACCCATGTCTCCTGCATTGCAGGCAGATTCTTTACCTGCTGAGCCACTGGGGAAGTCCCTCACATCCCCTGCTTCTCTTGAACTGGCAGGTGGACTCTTTACCACTGAGCCAGATGGGAAGCCCCTCATATCTTTAAATGCTGCCTCAAATCATTTTCAGACTGAAGTGCACATACAAACAAAAAGGCACCTCTAGAGATCTGCACTCCATCCTTTAGGCAGGAACTGCCCAAGTGCTTCATTTGATTAAGGGAAAGTCCTAAGGAAGTTTGGGTGATGAAAACTCCAAAATGTTTCCAGAGTTGTCTGTTACGCCCTAGTAGAATCCCCTGGGTTATTAACTCCTTGCCACTTAGACCCTCAGACTTTATTTGGGAAACTTCCCTTTAACTATAGAAAGAAGAGGACCAAAGTAACCTGAGCTCCTTTCAAACTGAGCTCCCCCCTTAGGTGGTCTTGAGAGAAAGGAAGCCTAGTCTAGGCAGAGGTGACAATTTGCTGGCCTGGGCTGAATATTTAAACTGACAGTGATTGAAATGTTATCATACATGCAGCCAGTGGCTGAGACACTACAAATTTCAATGCTCATGAGACAGAGTGAGAACAAGATGTGTGGAAAAGAAGAGTCGATGGAGTTAATAATACATTCAGTAAGCATGCAGAAGGGCCTCAGCAGACTGGCAGGGCCTGAACGCAGTACCACTGAGTCGGACTGTCAGGCCTTCATGTGATTTATAACCCTGCTTAGGCTTTATGATTCAGTCATGGCAGATGTAAAAGCCTCAGTCTCAAAAGTTTCTATAATCTCCCTACACTCCAATTTCACAAAATAGAGAAAACAGTGTTTTCAGTAACAACCACACTGACAGAGAGTATCCACCACAATTGTTGATTCATCTACCATATGATTAACTACCCTTCTGCTAAAAACCATGTGAAATACAAACAAGTATAAGATATGACATTTACCAGGAGCTTGAAATTTAAATGGTGCAATAAAAAAATACAAAGGTATAGAAATTTTACACACACAAACACACACACCCATATACATCAAGACAACATGGGACAAAGGAAAAGAGAAGCACGAGGGAAGTACAGACAGAAGGTCATAGACAATCAAGTGATCTGGAAATGTGACCAGAGGATCTAAGCTCTGGAGCAACCTTTAAAGAGTAGGAATATTTGCCCAAAAAAGGAAAATGAGAGGACATTTTTGTTCAGAGGATGGTAATGTGGGTAAGTAGACCAGTTTGTGGGTGAGCAGATCAGATGGCTGACTTTAAGACAAAGAGTAGGGAAGCAATAAAAGGGGACATTGCAAAGACAGGCAGATACAAACCATTGGGTCTTAAAACCAAACCAAGAGGTTTGAATCCTAAGAATATTTTAGAGATAGAATAATTTTTAAAGGTTACTGAACAATGCAGTAATAAGAGAGTAGTTTCAGAAAAATGTATTCAGCAATGGAGGGGTGACAACTGGGAGCACCAACATTATAACCATTTAAGGGTAAAGTGTTAAAAATTTATCCTAAGGTGTTGATGATGGAAAGGAAAAAAGAAATATTTGAGGCACACTATGAATAAAGAAATGGTAGACCCTAGATAGGCTCAATGTAGGAATACAGCCAATATTTTGTTACAATTGTAAATCAAAAGTAACCTTTAAGAATTGTACAAAAATTTTTAAAAAAGAAATGACAGACTTTGATGATTAAATGAAATAAAATAATAGTTATGAGCCTTAGGAAGCAGAACAACATTACTATGATTTATATGGAAATTTAAAAATGCTGGCTTTATAGCACATGTAACTATAGTCAATATCTTGTAATAACCTATAATGAAAAATAATCTCAAAAATAATGTATGTGTATATGTATAAATAAATCACCTTGCTGCGCACCTAAAACATTGTAAGTCAACTGTACTTCAATAAATATATATATATTAAGAAAAAAACAAATAAATAAAAAATGCTTTGGCTTGTAAATACCCAGCAGACAAAAAGGTATTAATAGAACAGGGGTTAAGAGATAGAAAGTTTAGTCCCTAGTATTTACAAAAGCTAAAAATAGTAAAGCAACTCACTGAATAAAACATAGCTAATTCAGAATCTATCCTAACAGCTTTCAGGAAAAAGATTTTGACCTAGAAGATAATCAACACCTGGATAAATCAGCAGTCCCCAACATTTTGGCACCAGGGACCAGTTTCATGGAAGACACTTTTCCACGACCGGGGGCGGGGTGGAATGGGGATGGTTTGGGGATGATTCAAGCACATTACATTTATTGTGCACTTTTTTTCTAATCTCATGACACTGCTAACCTGACAGGAGATACCGGTCTGCGCCTGGAGGCTGGGGACCTCTGCTATAAATTATATACGAGGTATATACAGTCCTGAAGAAAACTTTTTGCATTTGCATTCTGAAAACGATGACAAAAGGTTAAGCTCCTAGAACAAAGTCAGCTAAATTGAAACGATTTTAAAAATAAAAATAAATATGCCTAAATTGTATTAATGTCAAAATTGTAGCTGAAAAGGGAGGCTTTGTTCAGATTACACAAGGGAAAAAAGATTGTCTATAAATATTCAGTATTAAATGTAATATGAATGAACACACTACCTACCAAGAAAAAAAATCTGCATAAGACTTTACAGTTTAGGAGAAATGATTTCTTCCCCCTGGGCTAATGGTGGCTTAGATGGTAAAACATCTGCCCGCAATGCGGGAGACCTGGGTTTGATCCCAGGGTTGGAAAGATCCCCTGGAGAAGGAAATGGCAACCCACTCCAGTACTCCTGCCTTGAAAATCCCACGGATGGAGGAGCCTAGTAGGCTACAGTCCATGGGGTCACAGAGAGTCGGACATGACTGAGCAACTTCACTTTCACTTTCAATCTTAAAAACTAGAATTTTCATATTCTGGATTTAAAGATAGAAAATTTAGACTTTTGAAGCTCAATTTATTGCCCATTTGAGTATATGGCCTAGACAGAGTTAAGAAACTGTCATGAAAGTGAAAAGAATAATGTCACAAAGTAGAATCCTGATAGCCTGGCTGGGCTCATACAGTTCTAGTTTTGCCTCTAAATTTTGATAATCTGCAAGTTTTCAGGAAAAAAAAAAAAAAAGACCTGGATTAAACTATGGGATCCTCCTAAAAGCAGTAAAAATTTAACACTGGAGATCTTATCTTTCTCTAAGATTGAAAAAAAAAAAGTTGGCTATATAAAGGGAAGTGGGAAAATGATTCAGTCTGCAAATAAAGCTTTACTAAATAGTCATGTAAAATTATTTAAATTAATCCCTTTTAGATTTAACTTTTTTTTGACAAATTAGGGTTGCTTTTAGAAAAGTACAAAATAAGCTGACTCCTCTTTACCCTTAATTCTACCAGACTCTACTAAACTATCAGTGTAAAAAGGCACTTAAGTGATCCCAATACTTTCATTCAATTAAACTATGACAAATTCTGAAATCATCTGTGCGTATGTGTGTGTGTGTGTGTATGTATAAAATATATAAAACAGCTTTCCATCTCTTAGTCCTTTTGTGACCCATGGTGAGTTCTGTGCAAAGGAAATCTGATTTTTTTTAAACAGCAATGGCAGATTTAAAGTAATTTAAATAATGTTTATCATCCCAGAACACCAAGTTAACATGAATAAAAACTTTTACCATTTTCTGTAAAAATGAAAATCAATTTAAAGAAAGTTTCAAAAACTCTCAGAAGACTGGAAAGAGAAGCTAAACACTCACTAGTCGGTCCCGGTCATTTTGGAGTGATGACATAGCTTTTTTTAAACTCTGTACTTCAGCAGGGCTGGTTGCAGGTGGGGCTGCGGACCTCTGCCTCCCGTCCTCTGACTTGCGTAATTTCTCCAGTTCACTCAACAGGCGATCTCTCTCATTCTGCAGGCTGGCCATAGCCTTGGAAAAGGACTGCACTTGGTTGTAAGAATCTTCCAGTTGTGACGACAAGTGAAGCAGTTGCTCATCTTTGGACAGAAGCTGCTGGTTAAGTTTCTCAAGGTGAGGCAAGCTGTTATCCTCAGTGGAAATCACTGGAAATGCAGCTTTAGAAACAAGAATGTCTCTCTCCCTGCTTAAGAGGCCCTGTTCTCTCAGCTGTGCCAGCTCCTTCAGACTGGCCTCATATTTCCTTTTCAGTTCCTCAAGTTCCTCATGCGCCTGATCTCTACTGTTTTGTAGGGAACTCATTGACCTTCCAAAAGACTGGATTTGTGCTGTGAGATCTTTATTTTCTTTGGTGACCACGAGTAACTTCTGTTCCATCTCCACCAGATCTCTTGCTAGCTCCGCCACCCTCTCTTCTGCTGTCTCAGTTTCATTGCGCATTATCCCTGCATCGTGATGAAGATGCTTTAATTCTTTCTTCAGTTTGTCTTCAATTTCACCTACCTTCTCGGCAGCTTCCTTCTGAACATGAACCAATTCCTCTTCCAGTTCCATAACTCTCTTCTGAGAGGAAGAAAGGACAGTACTTAACTTCTGTACCTCTTCTTCTTTGGCTTTTAATTGGGCCTGAAATATTCCTAGAGTACCTTCTTCTTGCAAGGCTGTCAACTGTTTCTTTACTTGTGATAGAGAGACTTTCAAGCTCTCAGTCTCTTTAGCTAAATCTTGTTTCTCCTCCTGGAGGGCAAGAGAGGACCTCTGCAGCTCCTCCCTTGCTTCCTCAGACTCCTTGAGCTTTGCTTCTAATTTAGCATATTCACCTTTCAGCTCCTTGACCTGCTGAAGCTGAGCTTCAAGGAGCTGCTTTTGCTGACAGTCTTTCTTTGACAACACTTGGTTCAGGTCTTCTCTATACTGGATCAGCTCTGCATTGAGCTTGGCATTCTCAGAATTAAGGTCATCCATATGACTTCTCAAGCTTCGGATTTCCTCCTTCAGCTTATTATTCTCAGTAGCAGCATCTTGAATGAGTTGGTCTTTTTCCAAGATCACAGAGAGATGTCGTTCTTCCAGCTGTTGGTAGTCACTGACTATGCGGTCTCGGTCATCCTGGAGAGAAGACATGGATTTAACGAAGGAATTCAACTGAGCCTTCTGCTGCAAGTTCTCCTTTTTCATGTTTTTCAGCGTTTCCATAAGCTGATTGGTTCTGTCAACAGCTTTTTTGTTCTCCTCTTCTAAGACAGTGTTCTCCTCTTCCTCCTGGGATAGCAGATTTTCCAGTTCTTTAATTTCTTTATCATGCTGCTGATGCAGTTCAGCCACGGCCACTTGGACTGCCTGTTCCTTGGCAGAAAGCAGGCTTATAATCTTCTGCTCCTTCATGTTTATTTCTTCATGCAGCCTACTGGTCAGTTGCCTGGCGGCCTGAAGATCAGTCTCCAGCTGCTCATAACTGAACTTACAATCCTGGATATCAGCCTCTTTCTGCTTTATGATCCCTTCCAAATTTTCTTTATTTTCCTTAAATTTTTCTAGAGAGTTATTTAAATCAGTTGACTGGTCTCTGAGAATCTTCAGTTCTGATTCCAACTTAGCTAAATCATCCTGAGAACTACGGTATAGATTTTGAGTCTCTTCGAGCTGGGACAAAAGTTCTCTGTTTTCTCCTTGCAGAGTATCACAGACCTTCTGCTGAATCTGGACCTCTGTCTGAGCTCTGGATTCCCACATTTGTTTGTCATGCTCAAGCCTAGGGAAAAAAAGGTCATTAATTACAGATTTCAATGGAAAAGTACATGATGCCTAAGAAATACAACAGGTACTCAGATCTACAAATGAATAAACATTGATAACTGAAAGTGTTTTTAATAAAGAAGTATCAGTTCTACGAATGTTCTGTATTAAAGGTATATTGCATCTAAGAATTTATATAAAAATAAACTCCAAAGTCTGTTGTTAATTTAGTGACATGAGTTTGGATACTCTGAAGAGTGCCCCCAATTTTGTACTTGGTTCTAGATAAGCTGTTGTCTGGCCCCCGAATGAAATAATCTTGGTATGAGAGGCAAATGAGGAAACCTGTCTCTGAGCAGAGGGATTCTACTAAAAATGAAAGAGTCTAGTGTGGGGACGCTGTTAGTTCTTGAACTAAAGTGATACAAAATTGGAGTTTGAGGAAAATAACTCCAGCAGGCATATGCAATATAAACTGATGTGGAATATGGGGAAGAGAAAAGAGGAGATAATTTCAGAGGCTAAGGCAGTAGTTTGAGAGTATAGAAATTTATACTATGGTAAAAATTCAGAGATGGGTAAGGACAGTAGAAATGAAAATGAAAAGAAAGGAAAAAGTCTAAGAGATCTCTCAACAGAAAAATGGGTAGAGAACTAAATGTGAATTTTTCACGCCAAGACAAGTTGTAGCAGAAAGTCATTTGCAAAAAAACAGAGAGACAGTGAGACAGAAGTGAGAGGGAATATATCTTCTGGGGTGAAATTTAGACCAAAATTAGTCCCATAATATTAAAGGGAATGGAAATAGTTTATGACTTCCTTTGTCTTCAATTTCCTTTGGAAGAGCTAAAAGAGTTATTATTCATTTACCTGGAAATGTTGATCTTCAGTTCCTCCATATGGATGGACATCTGCCTAAGCTGATCCTTTAGAACACTGCAATTCTCCTCTTTAAGTCTAATTTCTTCTTCTTTGGTCTGAATAGCGTCACTAAACTTCCTCTCCCACTTTTTGGCTTCATCTATCACCCTGTCCCGATCATCCTGGAGGGAAGACATGCTCTTAGTGAAAGCTGCCAGCTGGGCCACAGTACTATCCAGGTTTTCCTGAAGTTGCTTAACTTCCTTGTCTTTCTTGTTCAAAGTGACCTGAATCTCTCCAAATGTCTCTTCCAAGTGGACCTTTTCTCTACACAAAGCGTCCAGTTTCTCTTGCATATTCTTCTTCTCTTTCAGGTGTTTCTCCTCTACTTGCTCCAGTCTTCGCTCAAGATCTTCATCCTTTTGTTTCATTTGGCTTTTAATGGATTCTTTATTTGACTGAAGCTCCTTTTTCAACTTGAGATTGTCTGCTAGGACCCTTGCTGCTTCACTTTGAGTGTCATCTAGCAGTACTTTGAAGCTAGCTAATTCTGATTCTGCCTTCTTGCAGTGTTCATTGGCTTGAGCCAGATTTTCTTTGGTTACTTCCAAATCTTTTTGGGACTCAGTCTGAACAAATTCTAGAGCCTTAACAGTTCTCTCCAGAGCACTGATTTTCTCTTGGTACCTAATACAGTCTGTCTGCAGCTGCTTTACTTCTTGCTGTTTTTCTTTGAGCAGCTCCTGAAGTTCCTTCGTGTGGCTTTTATTGCCAGGTCCTTTCTGAGCACCTTGTATTTTCTCCATATATTCCTTTCGTATTTCTGATTCCACCTTAGTTTTCTCCTTGACTAACTGTTGCTTTTCTTCTTCCAATTCACTCACACACTTTTTAAGGTTCTGCATTTCGGATTCTAGTAGCTCATTTTTGATCTGGGCATCTGTAACATCCTGATAATAATTCCCAATGCTTCCATTAAGTTCTGCTAATTGATTCATAAGCCTCTCTTCCAAGTCATCTTTCTCTTCTTCTGCTGTCTCCTTTAACTTGGTAACTCTGGCAAGTTCTTCTTGGGTTTGCTGATTTAATAGGTTTATTTTGGTTACTTCTTCCTGAAGCATTTTTAGTTCACCATCCTTTGCTGCTATTTGACTCAGTAAAGTATCTCTCTCGTTTTCTAAATTCTGGCTAAAGTCCTGGTCTTTCTGCTTGCCTTCCTCTAATTCAGTGATTCTTTCTTTGAGCTGATCAATCTGCTGAAGGTAGTTATTAATTTCATCATGTAAGCTGACATTCTCACATATGTCAGGCTTGGCACTGTTCTCTGATAGAGTGGATTCTAAATTTTCAGGCCTTGTGTTCATACCTGGGGAGTCTTGCTCCTCAGCCTCACCTGGAGCAGAAGGGGTTGCCTCTTCAGTGACAGCCAGCTGGTTGTCATGCTTCTCAGTGGGCTCCAGGCTAGCTTGTTTGGATACATTATCTTCTATCTGATGCTTTAAATGTTGAACCTCTTCACTTAAAGAGTCCTTTTCTGCCTTTAAGGCCTCAAACTCCTTAGAGAGGGTTTTATATTCTGTTTTGACCCTTTCCAGCTCCTCCTTCATGTTGGAATTGGAAGAAAGAAGTGCTTCCATACTATCTTTAGATGTATCTCCTGCAGGATGTACCTCTCCTCTAAGCCGTTCATTCTCTTCTTCCAACTCTAGGATTTTCTGCTGTTTAGATTTAGCAAACTTTCTCATCTTTTCTTTCATCTCCTCCATTTCCTGTTCAGCTTCCTGTAACTGCTTTTCTGTTTCTTTCTTGTTTGCTTCTGTGCTTCTTAACTTGCCATAAAGTTCCTGCTTCTCCTGCCTCACAGTTTCCACTACATGCTGAATTCTTTCTGCCTCATTACTAACATTCTCATAGGACTGCAGAAGAATTTCATATTCCTTTTGCAACTCTTGGTGTTTCTCTTGCCACTCAGTGCTTTCTGCAATCTTGGAACATTTCAAAGATTCAATTTCCTTCGTTAAGTTTTCCTTGTCTTCAGTAAGACCCTCCAGTGCTAATTTCAGACTTTCACAAGAACCACTGAGACTTTGATTTTCCATTAAAGATCTGTCCACTTCTGCAATGAGTTTGTCTCTTTCTTCCTGAAGAAGAGCTAACTTTCCTAAGAATACATCTTTTTCTCTATTTTGAGCAGAAACTTGGTTTTCCACACCTGCCAGAGACTTAGTGAGATGCTCAATGGTGTCTCTGGCCAAAGACAGCTCCTCCTGGAGACCTTTGTTTTCTTTTAGTGCTTCCTTTCGGGAAATGAGGGCAGCTTGCAGTTTCCTCTGTATTTGCTGTTTTGCTTTACTTTCTTCTCCGGTCTCTTCTGGTTTCTGCTTCAGTTCGCAAAGCTCCACCTGGAACTGCTTTATCTTCTCATCATGTTCTTTGGCTTGCATTTGCAGCTGTGTATGCAGTGCCTTTACTAAATCCTCTTGTTCTGTTATCTCCGTTTGTACTTTAGTAAGGGCTGTTTCCTTTTCACTAAGCAGTCCAGAAAGGTATCTAACTTCTTCTTCCTTTTTGCTTATGAGTTTTTGCAGTTCATCTAGTTCAGGCTTCAATTCTCTTAACTGCTCTAATCCAGCGATCTCTAGTTGACTGCTTTCCAGTTTTTGCCTCAGGGTTTCTGCGTGGGCTTCAGCTTCACAGGACTCTGCCTTCAGACTCTGGATTTCTAAATCCTGTTTATTTATCTGCTCTTGTAACTGAAATACCTCTTCTGATTTTTTAGTCAGCTCATTTATTGTAGAGTTAACCTTTAACTCTAACTCTTCTTTCTCAGCCTCTATTTCTTTCAGCTGGGTCTTAATCTGGGCAATAGCAGTATTGCCCTGCAGAGCATTCGTATCTCCAAGATGAGAAGGCCAGTCTAGGTGCAAGTCAGACTCTGAAACAGATTGAACAGGCTGCTGGTTTGTGGCTTTGAATAAAGGTTCTTCTAAACCTTGAGTGGGAGAGCCTGATTCCTGCTGGCCACTGCCTGGGAGTTTTCTGTCCATAGATTCCTGTACTTGAATCTGCAGTTGTTTTAGTTGGTCCCCAATGTTCTCATTTTCCTTGCTTTGCTCATCAAACTGTTCTTGCAAGCGATTATAGTCATCCTTCTGTTGCTTTAGCTCCTCCCTAAGATGTCTTTCTTTCTCCTGTGCCTTTTTTAGAATCACCTTGCGAGAGGTTAATACTTCCTGTAGCTTCTTTTGAAGTTGCTCCTTTTCTTTTTCAAGGTCCACTATTTTTCCTTCCAGTTCTGGTTTCCAGTGTTCTCCACTGCCTGCACCAAGCGGACTGATGGCCACTGCTTCTTTCACAGGTGCTGCTGAGTCTCCATCACCTGCATCCTTGTTACCTGTGGTTAACTTCTGGATGATTGCTTGGTTTTCAATGACTTCTGCTTGGAGCAGATCTATCTGGTTTGTCTTCTCCTGTAAATTCTGATTCATCTGTTTGACCACAGCCTGTAACTGTTCTTCTATTGCTGCCTTTTCTTCCAAATCCTTCCTAATGTGCTCTAGTTCCATTTCCTTCTCAGATATTATCTGTTTTAAAGACATTTCTATTTCTTGGCACTTAGAAGTCACACATTTTTCTAAGTCTTCTTTGCTTTCTTTATCTTCTTCCACTTCCCTCGTCTCACTCTCATGGAGTAGGATCGCTTTGCTGGGTTCATCTTTCACTTTGGCCAATTCCTCTTCTAATCTACTGACTTTCTGTAGAAGTTCCTTTCTATTAATAAGAGCAGCCTGGAGCTTTCTCTTTCTCTGCTCACTTTCTTTCTTTACAAGGTCTAATTCACGTTGAAGTTCTTCTTTACTTATTAGCCCTGCTGGGCTCAACTCATCAAAATTCTGTTTAATGCTGGAAACAATTTCTTTATCTTCTTCCATCTGCTCTTTTTTGGTCTCTTCAGCTCTGGATAATAAATTCAGCTGTTCTTTAAGAGTCTTTATTTCAACCCCAAGAGAAAATTTCTCTTCATTAAGCTGAACCATTTTCTCCGTCATACTAAAGCTGATTTCTGTCACTTGCTGATCCTTCTCCTCAATGGTCTGTTGGAGTATTTCCACATCTTTCTTTTTTTCTAGTAAGAGCTGATCCATTTTTGCTATTTCAAGTTCCTTCTGTGAAAGGGCCTGTGAAAGTTCTTCCACCTTATTTGAGACCTCCCTCTCACGTTCTGCCCCCTCAAGCACTTCACTTTCCTTCCTCTGCAGCTGGCTCTGCAGGCTTTTGATCAAAGTACTCTGCTCAGAAAACTGAACCTGCACACCATCAAGTTCATTCTGTAAGACTTCAATCTTCACATCTTTAGATTTGGCTTCTATGGTGAGGCTGTGGATCTGTTCAGTGAGCAAGTCATGATGAGCAGTCTGATTTTCATAGTCAAGTCTTCTTTGCGTTTCTGCTTCTGCAAGGCTCACTTCTAGTTGCTGTACCTGAGCCCTCAGTTCCGTTACCACACAAAGTTCCTTCATCTGAGCAAGAAGCTGGTCTCTTTCTTCAGACAAAGCAGTGAAAGCATTGTTGGTGTTTTCAGCATTTTTCTTAAACTCTTCAATCAGCTGGGTTAGGATGCCTATTTCCTTAGCTTTCTCATCTAAATTTTTCTCATAGATTTCTTCTGCTTTATGAAGGTTTATCTCAAGCTCCAAAACTTGACCTTTTAGTCTTTCCAATTCATCCTGGTGACACTGACAAATACCTGGGACAGCAGAAGAGGGTTTATCATCATCGTCCTGCTTGGCTGATTTTAATTCCACTCCGGTGTAATTTAAAGGTATTTCCTCAGATGGTCTACGCTGGTGTTCGGGGCTCATCTGCTCTTCTTTCTCAGTTGTTGTGAGACTGTTCTCTTTATCTGGCGTCGGTGGAAAATGCTGCCCTGTATCTTCAAGCAACACTGTCATTTTAACTGGAGGTATTCCTTCACTCTCTAACTGTTTCATTTCTTTTTGATCAAGGAACTCAGGGTCACCTTCTGCCCTTTTGCCTTGAAGCTGCATCTTAAGAAATGCAATCTCCTCTTGAGCTTCTTTCATTTCCAGCAATAAAACAGATAGTTCTTTATGCTTCTGAGTAAATGTGTTCTCCAGGGCATCTTGTCCACTTTCCTCAGCAGAAAAACTGCTTTTGTTGAGCCTGGTAATATCAACCATGTTCACCTGTTTTTTTTTAAAAAAAAAAAGAAAGAAAGAAAGAAAACACCTCAATCAAATGTTTTATAGGAAAGAGCCTAACTAAAAACTGGTATTTTGTGCATTTTACAAAACCGAAAACATTTCCATCCAAATGTTCCTACCACAAAACTGCTAAATATTTTTAAAATCAGTTTTTATTTCCCAACTTGGACCCCTGAGGGCATCCAGTCAATCCTACACTGAAGTCAAGTCATATGCATAAAACCTAAGGAAACCTGGGACTCATTTTCTAAATATTCCTCGCTTGGGAAACTTTTTTTTCAGATTAAAACTGCTTATTTCTCCTAAGAACTACTTACAAATAAAAAGCGAAGCAAGAAGTAAATTTTTGTTTCATCTCATGCCAAGAAGGAAGTTACAGGATTCCTTTTCCTAAACTATCTATTGGAATAGGAAGTATTAGATAAGATAGCTATTAACAGACAAAGAGATTATTAGACAAGTTGATTAAGATAAAGTACCAGGATAAAATAATCAAAGAAGAGTTCTGTTGGAGCTTGGGAAGAAATTACAGACCCATCTGACAAAATATTAACCAAGTTACTATTACAAAGCTTACTGTATTAGGCTGTTCAATCCATATAAATTATTTCTATAATTGTCTTCCTGGGACAAAACCAGTGAATTTCATGGTAAATTTAGTATTTTATTAAATAAGTTTGGGGACCATATACATAATAAAATATCCATCTTTGTCAACAGCAGCTTTTCTCCCCCCTCCCCCCCAAAAAATTCCAACTTGATACAAAGGAAAAAAACAAACAAATCAGGGGATTGTCAAACAATGTGGTGGCCAAGAGCACAAGCTCTGCAGCCTAGCTGCCAAAGTTCACATCTCTGCCATTCACTAGCAGAAGCTGGCACATAGTAAGTCCTCAATGAATACTACCTATTATCTTGGTATCATATTCAGCCACTGAGTAAAAGAAAAGAAATCATTACTTTAGAACTATATATTATTCTACAGGAAGTTATTATCTCATCATTTTTCATTAGCACTTCTAATCTTTTAAAATTCTTCACTCTCTGCAATACTTATACTCACATTTCTAGAAACCAAAACTGGACAGACATTTTTTTTAGCAGAGGAAAAGTTCCTTTATAATTTCTTCATGTCACATTATTATTTATCCATTCCTACATACATGAAAAATCTAATATAGTCAGGGCATCACTTTTGCCAGAAGATGGAAATATAACTAACTCCTTTTTCTGGTCTCTCTCATATCCTAAGTATTCTTATTTCCTCTTTACTAACTATCTGTCATGCCACGTCACTCACTCTCTTCCTTTCCAACTCTCATTCTCTGCTGCTCCCTATCCTATCTATAGAGTTCAATTAACTTTGGCTTGATTTTTTTTTTTTTTTAAGTCAATGTTATACATCAGAGAGTAGAAACTGGAAACCTTTGCTCTTTCTGGCCACTCTCGCTTTTCCTTCTAGTACTAGTCTTCCCCTTTAGACCGTGCTTACATTTTCTATGGACCCTTTCTATTCACTCTCTCTTATCCCAAGGAATTATCTTAGTCACGCTTTCTTTTACAATTTCTGTGGAGCTTTTTTTCCCTTCCTTTTCCGCTGTTTCCTGTTTGTTCTCCCTTCTGGATATTTTGTTTTTCTTAATAGATTCCCATATTTCTTATCTGCTCTTCCATTTTGAGTTATGTTTTCACTAGACATTAATTGCTAAGCATCTTAAAACATTAAGCATCTCCTTGGCTAAACAAAATTAATTTTTCACTACTAAACTCTCATAATTTGTCAGTAACCATATAATGTTAAAATTATTTTCAAAATTTAGTCCACTTTTCACAATTTTGTGAACAGAACATCATCTGAAAACGTAACTGAATGTAAATGTGGAAGTTAACTTTATGCCTCAACATGGTTAGCCTACAATACTGAGATAATTGGTCAAACATTACTCCCAATGTTCTGTTGAGGTATTTTTAGATAGTTAAGATTTAAACCAGCAGACTCTGAGTA
This sequence comes from Capricornis sumatraensis, assembly GCF_032405125.1. Taxonomy (NCBI): domain Eukaryota; kingdom Metazoa; phylum Chordata; class Mammalia; order Artiodactyla; family Bovidae; genus Capricornis; species Capricornis sumatraensis. The sequence continues at coordinate 172,592,749 of NC_091069.1, forward strand.
AAGCAGGCTGCTCTCCATAATGTGGATGGGCTTCACCTAAGTGGTTAAAGGCCATAACCAAAAAAAGATGGCCCTCCTCCAAAAAGAAGAAATTCTGCCTGCAGACTATCTTCAGATTCAAACTGCAACTTCTCTGGGTCTCCATTGTGCTAGCCTACCCTGCAATTTTGAATTTGTCAGCCTCCACAATTACATGAGCCAATTCCTTAAAATAAACCCTGTTTATATATATTTCACTTCCTATTAATTCTGTTTCTCTAGAGAACTCTAATACAATAAGTAAGCAGACACTATTGTAAAGAAGTTAAATTATTCCTCAAGGCCATTTATGAGTCTATCACTCACTTCTTTTCTTTTTTTTTCTGGCCATGCCACATGACTTGTGTGATCTCAGTTTCCCGATCAAGAATCAAACCCAGGCCCTTGGCAGTGAAACCATGGAGTCCTAACCACTGGACCACCAGGAAATTCCCTATCACTGGACTTCCTAAATGGAAGGACAATTAAACACAATACAGCCAACAATCATCTTAAATTAGCAGAATATTGAGCAATCACACATTTCTTATAATGATTTTCAGGTTATAAAAATCACCATTCTCTAAGGATGCCTTTTGAATATAATCCTAAGTGAAACTGTGCCAAATGAGAAGGGGGTGGTGGGGAGAGACTGGAGATTTTTACCTAATTTCTTTACTGAAAAACTTTTCTGAGGTGGGCAAAGAAGTTGAGATAAATGATAACCCAGCATGCAAAATAGGCTATCAAATCCCAAATAAATGCTACTGTACTTGCATTGGTTCAGGACAAATAAAATGTCCAAATATTTATAAACAAATGAGAGTAAATGAGAAATAATAACCATTACGACTCTCTTAAATCTCATTTTCTAGGTAATGTAATTCTCTGTCGACATTAGAAAACTATACAAAAGCTTAGGCTTGAAACCACCTCCCCTGATCGAGCTCATATTCTCATTATTTTAAGAATGCATCACTTACCTCATGGACTTCTCTGTCTACCTCTCCAGTTCTCTTCTGAGACTCCAGGAGAGTAATCTGAGAGGATAGTTTTTCTGAAAGTCACAAAATAAATAGCCTTACAAGGTAAATGTAGAAGTGTTTGAAAAAAAAACCAAACAGAGGTATGATTGCGTGTGAGGCTATTTGAGATGCATGAAATAACCAACAGGAAAGAACAGACTAGTTTGGGGGAGATAAAACAACTTATTTTATTAAAATAAAGAAGTGGCAAAAGATGATGAAAAGATGAGATATAAGATAGAAGGGTAGTGGGTGTTAATGATTAACCTGAGTGAAGTATAATAAATAGTGGAAGGCTTTAAAGGGGGGAAAAAATAAAGCCAGAGCACATGACAAAAAGCAGCTATTTCTGCAGCATAATTTGGGAATTCTAGGGAAATAAATGTAAATTATCTATAACTTTTCTGTGTTCATATTATACATCATGCATTAATATAGCACTTAAAATGTCTTCTACATTCTTTCACATATGTTCATAAGGACATCAAATTTTAGCATAGAAAGGAGCTATCCAATCTTTTCAATGACCATATGAGGAAACAAAGAAATGACATGTCCTACAGCTAGTTCATATGGCTAGGATCAGAACTCAGTCTTCCGAGGTCTCCCCCATGTCTTATTACAATGTGGGTATCTAAAAACGGTAGTAGTACCTTGGAGGATAAAAATATTGAGTATTAGTAAGCCCCCAAGAAGTTTATACTCTTTCTGAGAAGCTAAGACAAGTATACGAAACAAACAAAAAAGCTCATTTTTTACACTACATCCAAGTGTTTTAATATGACCGACATGATTTGACCCTACTTATTCTACAAACTCTATACTTGCCCCCCTTTTGTTCACTCTACTTCCAAGAACACTGGCCTTGCTTCTGTCTGAAAACATATCAAGGTTTAGTCATACGTCAGGGTGTTTACCCTGCTCTTCCCTGCTTGGAATGAGATCTGCTCAGTCTCTTTTGTGTGGCTGTCCCCTTTTCATCATTCAGGTAACCAGTGATCAAAGAGGCCTACCCTGACCACTCGGACACTGCTTTCTCCTTCCCCCAGACACATGTGCAGTAGCCTGTTCTATTTTCATCCTAGTATTTATCACTCTCTGAAATTTTCTTATGTATATACATATTTATGGCCTGTCTTATCTTCTAATATGTTCGGAGCAGTATCCTCAGCAACTAGAGTAGTCCGCAGTACATAGGAAAGGCACCAGTACATAGGAAAGATATTTGCTGAATGAATAAATGAACATTCATGAAACAAAGACTGTATATAATATGTTCAGACATTTCACAAGTATTTGAGGAAGGAGCACAGTGGTAGAAACGGAAGAACAAAAGGTGAGTTTAATATTAATAGAACTTGACTCATAAAATAAGGGTAACCAGACATGAAAACTAATACAGAAAACCTCAGGGCCAGTGACCCCTGCAGTAAAGAGCAAAGAGAATGGAACTCATGTAACCTCTAAACCATAATAAGCCACATGAAAGTGACAGAGACTGCTTGCAAAACTGCAAAATAAACATCATGGATAAGGTCTCAGAGAAGTGGTTAAAGTGGGTTGAATAACAAGTTGAATTTGCAGTATTCTTTATCAGCAATGGTAGGACTAGCCTAATAAAGATATATGATCCCTATATACCTTAGCTTATAGCTAAGTGGAACGGTGAAATGGTTAAGTTGGAAATGCTGGTATAGACTTTAGGAGATGGTATATACTTTACTTGGTATTCATTCTCACTCTTAAAGCACAGTAGTCAGTTACTCCAGGATAAATTAGATAAGTGAAGCATTATTAACTACAAGTTACTAAAGCTATACGGTCCTTGTGAAGCAGGTGACAAAAGGAAAGAAGTATATCTTCATTCTTACTAACTGTTCACACACAGTTCAATAGAATAAAGCGCTAAATTTAGTTCAATCCAACAAAACTTTATTCAGCAGTCACTCATTTGCCAGGTACTATTCTAGTTCCTGGTAAAAGGTAAAGCAAAAGATGGAAAGAAAAAAAAAAAAGACCCTTGCCCTTGAAAATGAATTTTAGAAGTACAAAAATGCATTTAATCCAACTTTGGGAGATTAGGACCAACTTCTTAAAAAGTTAATGCCCTAGTTGAGGCCTGAAAGATGAGTTCAAGAATTAGCCAGGCTAAGAAAAAGGATACGGTTCTAAGCAGTATATAGCATGAGCAAAAAACAAAATGGTTTCTACCTCTAAATCTTTATTTCTACTGATCTCTGTTACCTCATCCCACAAATTTGTTACTGGAAAAGTTCTTTCTCTATTTTACCTATTTAAAAAGTCATTGTCTTATTAAGGTCCTATTTGAGCCATACATCTGAGACGATTCCTTGGCCTACTCCAAGATGAATATAATACAGATCTCCTGCAGCATTTAAAGCCCATACTGCAAAATGTTATACTTATGTAAACACTGGTATTGTGTTCAAATTGTTTAATGTGTATTAATCCTAACTTCAATAACTATTAGCTGTGCTAAGATCTTTATTATCATTGAATCTACATGTTATACATATACAGTGATAAAAGTTGTTGGTTAAGAGGTCAGAGAATTATGGTTTTCATTTATACGTACCATTCTCAGCTTTCAGCTCCTCCAGCTCTACAGAATTAAGGAGCAAGACTCCCTTTTCATTCTCTAGTTCTACCACTCTCTTCTGCAAAAAGGCAATACTCTCTTCAGTGACTGCCTAAATTGTAGAAAGACAACAAATTAATGATTCTCCAGTGCAAAACTCTCATCCTAATGTCCAGACAGCCTCTGGCATTTTTGTGTTCTAAAAGTTCTCCAGCCTTGAAAAATACTTTAAAAATAGCATCTACTTATCTGCCTAGGTAATCTTTAAAGCAAAGCTTTTCATCTGAAGATAGAAAGATGAAATCTTTCACACAAATTTCTAGTTCACTGGCTTTCGAATTTAAGATCAAAGCCTGGATTTTCCAAGTCTATTGCATACGAAAGAAAATTTTCAGAATTCAAAAAATTAAAAGCACATTATGAGTTCTGGAAAAACTTCAAGTAATCTAGTATGTGTGTAAATGGAGTCTTCAAAGGAAGAGAGAGGTCAGAAAAAATATTGGACTAATTAATGGTAGAAAAATTTCCAGACTGAAGCAAACTATAAACACAGAGATTCAAAAGGCAAATTCCAAGCACGATAAACATGAAGAAAACTATGCGAAGGCACATTATAACCAAAGTGTTCAAAACCAGTGATAAAATCCTAAAAGCAATCAGGAAATAAAAAAAAGAGACAAAGATTACAGTAGATTTCTTACTAAGAAACAAAATGCAAGAAAAAAGAGTACAGTAATAGCCTTAAAGTATCAAAAGAAAAAAACCTATCAATATAAAATTCTACAGTTAGCTTTTAGACATCTTCTAAAAACAGAGCGACAGATTTCTTCAAACATGCAAGAGCCATAAGAACCCCTTACCAGCAGACTTGTGTGCTCAAGAGAGTACACACACACATTAAAGGAAGTCCTTTGGGCAGAAGGAAAATGACACAAGATGGAAATAAGAAACTACACCAGAGTTTGGCAAGGTTTAGAGCCTTCTATCTGTTTTTGAAAATAAAGTTATGGCCTGAAAGCCTAAAATATTTATCATTTGACTCTTTACAGAGACTGCCAATTCTGGATCTACCCTAAAGAAAAGCACCAGAAATGGTAACTGCAATGGTAATTAAATTTTTTTTCTTATCATCTGAATCTCCTGAAAGATAACTGACTAAACAAAAATAAAAATTTTTCTTTATAACATATTATATTTTTGTGTTTTTTGTTTATGACATATGTATAAGTTAAATAATAACTAAGTCCCAAGAATGAAGAAATACAAGTATACAATTGTAAGGTTACTATTCTACACATGAAGCAGCACAATATTCTATGCAGGTTAACTATGATTAAAATGCAACTATAATCCCTAATGGGTTTCCCAGGTTATAAAGAACCTGCCTGCCAATGCAGGTAGACATAAGAGATGTGGGTTCGATCCTTGGGTTGGAAAGATCCCCTGGAGGAGGTCATAGCAATCCACTCTAGTATTCCTGTCTAGAGAATCCCACAGACAGAGGAGCCTGGAGGGCTACAGACTACAGGGTCACAAAGAGTTGGACATGACTGAAGCGACTAAGCAACAGCAGCATAATCCCTAATGCAGTCACTATTATAACAAAATAAAGAATTATAGCTAATAAGCTGAAAAGTGAGAAAAACAGAATCGTAAAAAATATTCAATCAATTTTTTTAAAGGAAGGAAAAGTAAAGAAAAGGCAAAAAGTTGGAAAAATGGAAAACAAATAGCAAGGTGAGAGACTTAAAACGGTATCAACGGCAACATTAAAGAAAATGGTCTGAACACTCCAAGTAAACAGCAGAGATTGACAGATTGGATAAGAAGTAGATTCAAATTCTATGCTTCATATAGGCTTTAAATATAAAGACAAAAATAATCTAAAGAGTGAAAAAAGATACGCCATGCTAATATTACTCAAAAAAGTAGAATAACTATATTAATATCAGACAAAAGTACAATTCGCAGCAAAGAATGTTACCAAGGATAAAGAATATCATTTCATAATATCAATGGGTCACTTGATAATCAAGAAGACATAAACATCCTAAATGTTTAAGCCCCCAATAACACAGCTTGAAAATATATGATGCAAAAACTGATAGAACTGTAAATAAATCCACAACTATGAGATTTCAATACTCCTTTCAATAATTGAGAGAACAAACAGGCAGAGAAGCAGCAAAGATATAGTATACTTGAATAACACTATTGACTAATTTCACATGATCGACATTTATAAAACATTCAAGCCAACAACAGCAGACTATTTTCAAGTACATATGCAGCATCAACCAAAATAAACAATATTCTGGGCCATAAAACAAGTCTCAATCAATTTTAAGAGTCAAGTCATATAAAGTATGTGCTCTGACCACAACAGAATTAAAATAAAAATCAATAACAGAAAGACTTCTAGATGTATCACCCCCAAATATTTAGAAACTAAGTAACCCAGCGGGCAAAGAAGAAATTAAAAGGGAAATTAGTATCTTTAACTGAGTGAAAATGAAAATACAACCAAATTTGTGGGATGCTACTTAAGTAGATTTTAGGGGGGAATTTTTAATGCAAAATGCTTATATTAGAAATAAGAAAGGTCTCAAAGTAATGGCCTTGGCTTTCGCCTTAAGAAGCTAAGAAATGAGGAAATCAAGTCTAAAGTAAACAGAAGAAAGGAAATAAGGAAGATCAAAGCAGAAATCAATAAAATAGAAAACAGAGAACAAGACAGAATCAATGAAGTTAAGGCTGGTTTTGAGATTACTAAAAATTAATAAACCTCTGGACCGTCTTACCTGCATAAGAAAGAAAACACAAATTACCAATATCAGAAATGGAAGAGGTAAGGTCACTACAGATTCTATACATGTTAAAAGAATAATTAGAGACTATTATGAATAACTTTTTGCCTATAAATTTGATACTTTATATGGACAAATCTCCTAAAAGATATTAAAATACCAAAGCTCACTCCAGAACAAATAGATTACCTAAATAGCCAAATAGTTATGAAACAAACAGAATCTATACAGACAAATGCTTCCACAAAGAAAACTTCAAGACTAGACAGCTTCACTGATGAATTTTCACAAAACATTTAAGGAAAATATAATACCAAGTCTATACAAAATCATTCCAAAGAAGTGAAAAGGAAAGAATACTTCTCAATTTATTCTAAAAGATATTACAGAAAATCACAGACAGACAAATATTCATCATAAACACAGATGTAAAACTTTAAAGCAAAATTTTAGCAACTGAACCCAAGAAAGCATAAGGATAATACATAACTACCAGGTGAGATTTTCCCCAGAACTCTCATACACTGCTGATAGGAATAGAAAATGGTAATACCACTTTGGAAAACTGTCTGGCAATGTCTGTCTTAAAATCTCTCATATGATACAGACACTTCACTTTTAGGTATTTACTGAGAGTAAAGAAAGCACAGGTCCAAACAAAGATTTGTAAAAGAATATCCATAGAAGCTTTACTTGTAACAGTCAATAATCCAAATCTGCCCATCAACAAGTAAACAGATAACCAAACTGTGCTATGTACAATATTCTCAACAATATAAAGGAATGAACTCTTGCTGCATACAATAGGATAAATACCAGAATAAGTATGCTAAGTGAGAGGAGTCAAGAAAAAAAAGCACATACAATTTATTAAAAATTCTAAAAAATACAAACTATAATGACAGAAAGAAGATCAGTGGTTACTTGATTGGGGGGAGATGTGAGAGAAAAATTAAAAGGGATCAGGAGAAACTTTGGGGGTGATGAATATGTTCATTTTATTAATAGTGGTGATGGCTTCATGCATACATCAACACTTATTAAGTTGTACACTTTAAAAGTATGCAGATTATCATATGTTAATTATATCTATAATATAGCTATTTAAAAGGAAAGTAAGTCAATATGTAAGTAAAAATAAAATTCAAAAAACTTTAAATTACCAAATAGAAGACAGGAATAGAAAACAGAAGGAAAAAAAACCCAAGATGGCATAAATGAAAGACAAATCATTCATATCAGTAATTATACTGAATCAACTCAACACTCCAATGACAAAGCAAAGCTTATGGGAAGAAGTAAACAAGCAAAACTTAACTATATATTATATGCTGAGGATGAGAGGGTTGGAAGGTAACCTGATGACTGAGATGAGATGCTAGACTTCTGGTGTTAAAGATGGAAGAACAACCAGGAACCATGGGGTGTAAGGAATACAGCTCTAGCCACTGGAAAAAGTGAGTACATTAATTCTTCCCTAAAGCCTCCTTTGCAGCCCAACCAACATTGTGATTTCTGGCCAGTGAAATTGATTTTGGATTTCCTATCTCTCGAACTTGAGGAATCTCATAACCTTCTGTTTAGAAGAAGAAATAACCATTTCTTCTGAAGAAATAGAATCATTCCAATCAAGAAATAGAAATCAAAATACCAGCCAAGCCACAAGAGAAGGGCATGTGACTTTGTCAGCCAACTCAAGTCATCCTACTCCTGGCTCCAGAATTGAGTTGAAAAAGCCTCCAGATAGTTTCCCCCATAGAAGGCTCCAGACTTTGCAGAGAAAATAGCCATCTCCATCATTCATTCCCTCTCCAAATCTCTGAAACACAGAATTGAAAAGAAATCCAGAATTTGATGCCTCCTTTGTTCTTTCTCTGGAATCCTTGGCCATTCCAGATCTTCCAAGGACTTCCATTACTATGTTGAATTACTATGTTGAAGAGTAGCGCTAAGAGTAGGCACCTTTGTCTTGTTCCTGATCTAAGAGGAAAATCTTTCAGCCTTTCACCATTGAACCTGATTGTTAGCTCTGGACTTGTCATATATGGCCTTTATTACATTGAGATACATTTGTCTATGTTTAACTTGTTAAGAACTTATTCAGAACAGATATTAAATTTAGTCAAATGTTAAAAAAATTGGTCTAGTTTTAACAACTAGACAAAAATCAGTCAAAACAAAGATAACCTAAATAATACTATGATTTAAGTGATGTTTATGCAATATTATATTGTATAGCTTCCCTGGTAGCTCCGATGGTAAAGAATCTGCCTGCAATGCAGGAGACTCAGCATCAATCTTTAGGTCGAGAAGATCCCCAGAAGGGAATGGCAACCCATTCCAGTGTTCTTGCCTGGAAAATCCCATGAACAGAGGAGCCTGGCAGGCTTCAGTCCATGGGATTGCAAAGAGTCAGACACAACTGAAGTGACTTGGAACACATACAAACATACACAAGCTATATTCACCAAGACAGACCATATGCTGTGTCATAAAACAAGTCTCTACAAATTTCAAAGAACTGAAATAATATAGAACATGTTATCTGATCATAATGAAATTAAATTAGAAAGCAATAATAATAAGATATCTAAAAATAAAACTAAATATGTGGATAATTAAACAACACATTTCTAAATAATCCATGATCAAAGATGAAATCAAAAGAATTCGAAAATGCTTCAAAAACTGAATGATAAAAACACAACATATCAAACCATGTGCTTAAAAGGGAACTGTATCCTTTAAATGTTTAAATGACAAAAGATCTGAAGTGTTTGATATAAAGTTATACCTTAAGAAGGTAGAAAAAGAAAAGTAAAACCAAATAAACAGAAAGAAATACCATGGATCAAAAAACAATAAAAGTGAAAACAGACCAGTAACAAAGAAAATTAACAAGGTTAAAAGTTGGTTCTTTTAAAATATTTTTTAAGTCAATTTCTAGTTTAGTCTGATCAAGAAAATGAAGCACAAATCAAACAGTAGAAATTTGCAATTAGAAGATGAACAAGTTTTGAAGATCTAATGCCCAGCATTCTGATTATAATTAACAATAGTGTATTATACATTTCAAAGTTGCTAAGAGACTAGATCTTAAATGTTCTCACCACAGAAAGGAACTGATAATTATGTATCATGGTGGAGGTATTCACTAATGCTATTGTGGTAACTCTGTTGAAAGATATACATGTATCAAATCAACAAGTTGGATACCTTAAATTTCTACAATGTTATATGTTAATTATATCTTAATCTAAAAAAACAGTAATAGGGATTGGGGTAGAGGTGGGTATCACTACAGAGGGTATACAAGCATTAAAAAGATAAAAAGAGACTATTGCAACCAACATTATAACAAAAATTTGACATCTTCAATGAAATGGACAAAACAAAACAAAAATCCAACTGGTACGAGATGAAAAAGAAAATCTTAGTAGTCTCATATCTGCAGAAGAAATTCATTGTCAACTCCAGACCCAGATGGTTTCAATGGTGAATTCTTTCAAACTCTTGAGAAATAATACCAATTTTACAAAAACTCCCAGAAAATAGAACGGAATACTTGCCAACTTGTGTTTCTGATGCCATATTAATTCTAATATCAAAATCTGACAAAGCACTACAAAACAGAGGAAAACATTCATGACTAAAACCCTTTATAAATACAAATAGAAAAGTATTAAATCAAATTCAGTAATAAATAAAAAGTGTAATATTTTATGACCAAGTCAGGTTTATCCTAACAATACAAGGTTGGTTTAATGTTCAAAAATTAAAGTACTATACCACATTAACAGAATAAAGAAGAAAACCCATGTGGTCATTTCAGTAAGTGCAGATAAGGCATTTGGCAAAATCTAATACCAATTCTTACCAAACTAGGAATTGAGGGGAACAACATCAATCTGATAAAGAACATTCATGTAAGACTTAAGGCTAGCACCACAGCTGATGGTTAAGATATGGGATACTTTCCCCTAAGATCAAGAAAAATGCCGAAGGCCCAATATTACCACTTTTATTAAACAACGTTGTGAATGTCCTAGCCTTTGAATGAAAAAGAAATAAAGGCATAAAGATTAAAAAGGAGTAAACTTGTCTTAATTTGCAGATGACATGACTGTTTATGCAGGAAATCCTAAGGAATCTACAAAGAGTCCAGAGCTAATACAATATATATCAAGTTCACATAAGCAAAATTCAATTGCATACGTACATACAAGCAACAAACAATTGGAAATGAAAAGAGAATAAATTCCATCTACAAAAGCATTAAAAAATATGAACTATTTCAGAATAAATTCTAAAACATGCATAACTCCTCCAAACCAGTGCTGAGAGACATTAAAGATGCTCAATAGCATACATTATTAGGGAAATGCAAATCAAAACTACAATGAGGTATCATCTCACAGTGGTCAGAATGGCAATCATCAAAGTCTACAAACAATATATGCTGGAGAGGGTGCAGAGAGAAGGAAACCCCACTTATATTGTTGGTGGGAATGCAAATTGATACAGCCACTATGGAGAACAGTACGGGAGATTCCTTAAAAAACTAGGAATAAAACTACCAGCTGCTGCTGCTGCTAAGTCGCATCAGTCGTGTCTGACTCTGTGCGACCCCACAGACGGCAGCCCACCAGGCTCCCCCATCCCTGGGATTCTCCAGGCAAGAACACTGGAGTGGGTTGCCATTTCCTTCTCCAATGCATGAAAGTGAAAAGTGAAAGGGAAGCTGCTCAGTCATGTCCGACTCTTCGCAACCCCATTGACTGCAGCCTACCAGGCTCCTCTGTCCATGGGATTTTCCAGGCAAGAGTACTGGACTGGGATGCCACTGCAGATGACCCAGCAATCCCATGACTGAGACTATATTCTGAGGAAACCATAACTAAAAAAGACACATACCCCTATGTTCATAGCAGTACTATTTACAATAGCTAGGACATGAAAGCAACCTAGATGTCCATAGACAGATGAATGGATAAGGAAGTTGTGGTACATATACACAATGGAATATTAGTCTGCTATAAAAAGGAACACATTTGAATCAGTTCTAATGAGGTGGATGAACCTAGAGCCTATTATAAAGAGTGCAGAAAGTCAAAGAAAAAGACAATATTGTATATTAACACAAATATACAGAATCTAGAAGGACAGTACTGATAAGCCTACTTGCAGGGCAGCAAAGGAGACACACACATCTAGAACAGACTTTTGGACACAGTGGAGGAAGGAGAGGGTGGCATGATTTGAGAGAACAGCATTGAAACATACACATCACCATACGTAAAGCAGCCAGTGGGAGTCTGCTGTATGATGCAGGGAACCCAAAGCCAGCGTTCTGTGAAAACCTAGAGGGGTGGGAAGGGCAGAGAGGTGGGAGAGGGCTATAAAAGGGAGGGAACGTATGTATACCTACGGCTGATTAATGTTGATGTATGGCAAAAACAATCACAATATTGTAATTATTCTACAATTAAAAATAAAATTTAAATTAAAAAAAAATAAAGATCTTAGTAAGTGAAGAGAGATACTATACTCCTGGATTGAAGAGTTCAGTACTATTAAGATGTCAATTCTCCCTAAACTGATCTATAGATTCGACACAATGCTAATTCAAAATCCCATCCAGTTGTTTTTTTTTTTTTTCCCAAATAGAATTTGAGAAAGTTGACTGTATAATTTCTGTGGAAATGTAAAGAACCTGGAATAATCAAAGCAATCTTAAAAAGAAGAACAAAGTCAGAGGATTTATACTACTTGATTTAAAATTACAGTAATGAAAACAATGTGATACAGGCATAAGAAATGACAGATCAATAGAACAGAAAGCTCATAAATTTGCTTTCAACAAAGTTACCAAAGCAATCTAATGAAGAAAGGAAAGTATTTCTAAGAAATGGTACTGAAACAACTGGATATCCATATAGGGAAAAAAAAAAACAAACCTTGATTCTTTATCTTACACCACATACAAAACTTTATTGAGGTTCAGAGACTTAACTCTGAAAGCTAGAACTATATGGCTTGTGGAAGAAAATATAAGAGAGTATGTTCATAACTTACAGTTAAGCAGAGATTTCAGAGACAGGACACAGAAAATTATAACCAGAAAAAAAAACTGATAAATAATAGACTTTATCAAAATTGCAAATGACTGTTAATTAAAGGACATCATGAAGAAAATAAGTAAGAAGCAAGCCACAGCATGGGAGAAAATATTCACCAAATATGCCTGATAATAAATTGGCATTTAGGGTGCATAAAGAATTACTACAATTTGACAAATAGGTAAAAAAATCTCAACTTTCAAAATGAGGAAATAACTTGAAAAGATACTTCACCAAAACAAGAAATACAAATGTCCAAGAATTTCAGAAAAACATGTTCAACGTCATTTGTCATCAGGGAAAAGCAAATTGAAATTCCAACAACCTACCAATACATACCCATTAGAATGACTAAAATTTTTAAACTGACAATACAAAATCTTAGAGAAGACGTAGAGCCACTGGAACTCTCATTTATATTAGGCAAGAAGGTGCTCAGTGGTAAAGAATTCACCTGCCAATGCAGGAGACATGAGTTCGATTCCTAGGTTGGGAAGATCCCCTGGAAGAAGAACCACCAAACTACACCAGCATTCTTGCTGGGAAAAATCCCATGGACAGAAGAGCCTAGCTGAGCAGGCTACAGTCCATGGGATCGCAGAGTCGGACACAACTGAGCACACACATAAATATTATAATCACTTTGGCAAAAGATCCAGTATTTCCCTATAGAGCTAAATGCATTCTTACTCTATGGCCTAGAGCTTCCTCAACTAGCACTTGACAAAGATGAGTGAAAACATATGTCCACACAAATACTTGTACAAGAATGTCCACAGCAGCTTAATTCATAACAGCCAAAGCATAAAAAACCCAAGTATCTATCAAAAGGAAATTATAGCACAATCATGCAAAAAGAAAATGCTACGTTCATAAAATGAAGTACTTCTCCGCAAAGAATCAATTATGATATATGCAATAACATAAATAATCTCAAAATATGCTGAGTGAAAGAAGCATTATACAAAAGAATACAGATGTGATTACATTAATAGGCTATAAAACATGGAAAATTAATCTAAGGTGAAAAAATAGAACACTGGTTCGTCTGGAGGAGAGTAATGGGGTTGACTGCAAAAGGGTACTATGTAAGGTGATATATCTTGATAGGGAGTTGAGTAATGCATTTGATAAAGCTCAATGAATGGCACATTTAATACTTGTACATTTTGTGTTTTGTAAATCATGCTTCAAAGAAAAAGAACTATACATAAATATTAAAATCTACTCAATGGTATGCGTGCTGAAATATTTAGAGAAAAATATACTGATATCTACAACTTACTCTGAAACATAAAAAATTCAGATGGAATTGGTAGATGAATAAATGGATAGACATATGATAATGCAAATATAGTAAATATTGATAAAATCTATGTGGTAGGTATGCAAGTGTTCACTATAAAATTCTTTGAATTTTTTAGAGTTGCTGAAAAATGTCTTAACAAAACATAAGAGCAAAGAGTTGAGTGAGAATGGGAGAACAGAAGAGACTGGAAAGCCTAGATGGCAAAAACCAGGAAACAAACATTTTTGTCAGTGTAAAGTATTACCCAGGGACTGTGGTACTCCGCTGACCAATGTATCTGTCAGTTTGTAAGGGTATAATCTTATAATGGAGATGAATTAATCTAGTTATCCCAGGTTGACACTAGCTAACCTAACTCATCAAACTAACTTTTCTTGTTCTGATATTCAAGTTTAATAAGCAGCTTCTGGCAATTAAAACATAGCTTCCCAGGGATTTTTATAGAAGGCAGAGAGAATATACTGGCCAATTATTAGGCAATTAAACTTTTTAACATTAGCTGATTAATGTGAGCATTATGATTTTTACAATAGACTTAAGTTTGGTTGGACTACATCGTATACTGAACACCTGATCAAATCTCAGCCAACCAAAAGCAAAATTGTACTCCTGACTGGGAAAACTGATTATAAGATTAAAATTAATGACTTATCTCTAAAACAACACATTAAGACTTTAAAATTAGAAAATCTTCTGAGGTCATGGTGTTCACTATCTATTTTTTCCTCATTATTCATTCTTGGGACACTTTTCAGGATTCCTTTCAAATGGAACTGCCTCAAAAAAAAAAAAAAAAAGGATTTTATCAGGCAGAAAAGACAGAAGGCTTATACTGCTTTCTGGAATTTCTAAATTCTATTAGAACACCCAAGTACACATACAGCAAAGACAAACAGATCTTATTCATAAGAAGTACACATGTAATTACCTGTGTGCCCTCATGAGAAACATCTGGCAAACAAGTCTGAGATGCTGTTTCATGTTTTAGCAATGGTGGCTTATTTAGAAATTGGTTAATTTCTTCAGATTTTTGCTGGAGTTGATCTACGGAAAAGAAAATAAGTAGACTGAAATGATCTTTGGCTTACATCCCAAACTTAATGAGTTATTATCTTCCAGGGGCAGACCATATGCTATGTTGTTTATTCTGGTTCAATTTTCTTAATTAAAATACAATACCAGCATATTTTATGTGACAACATTTTTATAAACTGTTTAATTACTCTCAGGGACCAGAGGACAGCTCAGTAAGCCTCCTTCATAGGCAAAATAAAACATGCCTAGGTATATTTTTTAAAAGTCATTTTTCCTTTCCCCCTTGAAAATGTCCTACATGTTTTTTATTTTCTTCAGTCTCCACATAAGCATTAAAAATCCTACTGAGATTCTATCACACAGTTTTGAACATCAGCATGGTTCAGTTAAGAGAACAGCATGCTCAGGTAACACACTGTCCCCATATAATGCCCTGCAAAGCTTTTTGGTTAATGTTCAGCTTTCTTCAACACAGATCTTCAATTTAATGCTTTCTAAAATCTTTCCTGTATGCCAATCTATTAGAATTAAATTAAATCAGAGTCATGTATTATTAATACTTTAATAATAACATATTTTTAAAATAAGTTTTCCTTAAATCTCCTAAAAGGATAAAAATTTTATTTAAAAAGAAATTTTCACCTATAAGAAGAGCATTCAGATCCATCTTTAGAAGTAAGGCTGACTCTATATAATTTAGTCTCCCTACCTCTGCAACTAGATTTGGCTTGAGTTTTTCATAAATTAATCCAAATCCTACTCATTTCAGTTAATGAACCCTTTAGACCACAGTCATGCTTCACATAGCATACTTTAAAATTTGCACATCACTATCAATAGTTTTTAGTACTATAATGATAATTATAATATTAAGTCAGACTATAACTTCAGTTAGAGATGGGAGAAATGCAACAAAGGGTTCAGAAGAGACATCTTTCTTAACCCTTCTATAGATTCCTTGGTTTAACAGGCAAATGATGTCATTAAGAGATATCTGAAATTTTAAAAGAGGAGCTCCTGAGGTGCTACACAAGTGGGCTTCAAAAGCACTCAGATACTGACCTTCCAGCTGCTGAATGACCTGGGCTGAATGAGCTGCCTGTTCATTTTTATCTTGGAGAAGTTTTGAATTTTGATCCTTGAGAGCATCACAGGCAGAGTGCAGCTCTTGCTCAGATTTTTGAAGGCTCAAAATTTGAGAGGTCTTCTCTTCCATTTCTGCATTGTGCTCCTGTTCCAAAGCACTGTGCCGGGACTGCAGTTCAGCCTGGGCTTGGCCTGCTTGTTCAAGCTGTTCCAGAAGATGATGCATTTCTTCTTGCAGGTTATGGAAAGACAGTTTTCTCTCTGCCACTTCTAGTTCCATCTTCTCTATCAAAACCTTGGACTCCTGTCTTTCTGTTTCTATAGTGTTCCTTAAAGTGCTCAGCTCAGCTTCCATCTGTTGTAATTGCTGAGAGAGAATCTAAGAAAAAAAAAATAAGCCTCATGAACCATAAATTCATTCTTGCATTTCAATAAGCATAGTGAAGAGCCCTTTCTAGGTGAAGCCTGGGCCTAGACACTCAGGATCAAACTTCCAATTGCACAAAGGTCCTCTTTTTGCTTCTTGATACTTTTGACAATAGTGTGTATATATACAGTGTCATTATTTTTTCACTTACATGTCTCCCAATACAAAATTAGTTCAATAAGTGAATGGACTGTGCCTGTTTTATCCTCATTGTTCTCCAGCATCTAGCATAATATATGGCATACTATTTATACTGAGTACCTGGTACTCAATAAATACTGAATAAATGAATGAATAAATGGATCCAGTCCCTGCCCTCAAGGAACTCAGCGTTTAGTGGGAGCATCACACTTAAACAGATCAGTATAATACAAAACATTAGAGGCCAAAAGAGATACTTACAAGGTATTAAAAGAAGGGAAATTTACCATAAAGTCAAACATATGTAAATATTTCTACAGTACCTATCTAGTAAGTAGCACAACTGGGATTTGAATCTGACTGTGTGATGACAGCCAGAGAGGGGACTCAGGGTCAGGGTTTGTTAGGACTGGAGATATGAGAACATGTTTCTGTGCAAGAAAGACAGTCGTTCTCAAGGAGAGCTGAAAAGAAAGGAGATTACTTTCTTCAGCAGCATGCAGGACAAGCACAGAATATGGACTTTCAGAGGAAAATAACACATTCTTAAGAAACTAGGATCCTAGACCTAAAATCACAAAGGAAAAGGGCAACAAGATTTGAAATATAAGTTTCATGAGGGAAAGAACTGTATACATTTTGCTCATCATAGTATCACCACAGTGGAAACAGTGTCAAACTTTATTTTTGGGGGCTCTAAAATCACTGCAGATGGTGACTGCAGCCATGAAATTAAAAGACGCTTACTCCTTGGAAGGAAAGTTATGACCAACCTAGATAGCATATTCAAAAGCAGACATTACTTTGCCAACGAAGGTCCATCTAGTCAAGGCTATGGTTTTTCCAGTGGTCATGTATGGATGTGAGAGTTGGACTGTGAAGAAGGCTGAGCGCCAAAGAATTTATGCATTCGAACTGTGGTGTTGGAGAAGACTCCTGAGAGTCCCTTGGACTGCAAGGAGATCCAACCAGTCCATTCTAAAGGAGATCAGCCCTGGGTGTTCTTTGGAAGGAATGATGCTAAAGCTGAAACTCCACTACTTTGGCCACCTCATGTGAAGAGTTGACTCATTGGAAAAGACTGATGCTGGGAGGGATTGGGGGCAGGAGGAGAAGGGGACAACAGAGGATGAGATGGCTGGATGGCATCACCAACTTGATGGACGTGAGTCTGAGTGAACTCCGGGAAATGGTGATGGACAGGGAGGCCTGGCGTGCTGTGATTCATGGGGTCGCAGAGTCAGACACGACTGAGCGACTAAACTGAACTGAGTATCACCACCACTTAAGCACAGGGAATCTGTTGATAGAATGAATAAATAGCATCAATTCTCTAAAGGCTTCTAATAGGATTTTATGCCTGCTCCCTGGCAAACTAAATTGGAAATGAATGCTTCTGAGGCAGGCAACAGAGATCACAAGGCAGTACCTGGTTTCTCTGTTCAGCAGTGGTCAGCTCCTGCTGCAGCAGGTCCACAACCTGAGTGCGGCCCAACAAGGCTTCTTCATGCTCCTCAAGTTTCCTCTGCAGCATCCTTAATTTCTGAGAAGGAAACATTCAGATACAATGTGCTAACACATGAGCATCATTACCTGATTACTTTCAAAATGTCAGGGAGACTTGTATCCTAAGATTTTTGGATGTTAGGGATGACAGGTTAAAGAGTCAGACATTGCCATTCTCCTCAACCAGCAGCAACAAAGAATCTCCAAAATGTCTTCTCCAGAGCACCAACAACAACCAAACTGACACAAGCAAGTCCCTAAATTAGGGAGCCTTTTTAATAATTAGATATTTATTACACGCATCCACTTTTAAAATTATATAGTCAAGATCCTGTATCTAAATAATGTAGGTACACATATATCCTACTCACCTAAGAGAACATTCTCTACAGGCAAGAACCATTTCTCTTCTAGTTTCATGCATGAGACATGCACTTGATAAACAGTTGTTGAATGAATAAGTCAATAATACATGTATATATTAATAATCAACTTTAAAAAGTGCTGTATTCTGAAACTTTATTTAGTGAAGTACTCTGAAGGATTGTCTAGAACATGGAAGAAGTTTTCACTCAAAATCAATTAAGTGGATCGACCATAAAAAATACCACTGGAGTGCCTCTGAGTATTACACTGCCTTACACATTAAATAGAAACAAATACTTTTGAGTTAGTAGGTGACAAACTTAAAAACAATGAAGCCAATTTTCAAAAATTACTCAATGATTTTTTTAAAAAAAAGAATGATTTAATAAAAGGCTTTAAGGTTTCAAAATCACTCCTTTTATTTTTCTTTAAATTTTCTAAAGTTTAAAACTGACTTCACTGATTTGAAGCTTTGGATCAGGTTTCTAATGTACAAAGGTAGCTACAATGAGCAAACGGAAGAGAAACCCATTTCTGACTACCACACACATTTGCCAATTAAACTCAGCTTTTGAGTATTGACAATCTGATTAGAGGGGTAAGGGAAAAGGTAAAGGAAAATAAATAATTAATATGCAACAGAAGAGAAGACCACCAAAAAGAAGGCAATTAATGAGCAAACCCACACCAAGTGAAGAGTAGTGGGCAAGGATGGAAAAGTGGCTGTGATAACTTAATTAAATGTTAACCAAAACAACATTCTACTAGGTTTTAGCAACACACCTGTTGCATCTCTGTTTCCACATCTGCCTGGGTTACTAACTGAAGAAGCTCATCTTCATGAAGACGAACCTGTGTCTCAAAACGGGCATCTTTCTCTCGGACCACCTGCTGCATGGAACTCAACTGAAGACACACACCAGAGAAACTATACAAGTTACACTCCCAGAATTATCACACAAACAAAACTCACAGACTATTCTCCAAACACAGACACTGAGAACTGATAAGACAATAGATATTTCAGATTAAATTTTGAATGTCAAAGGATGAGATTTTTGGAAGAGAGCTAGGCCTGATGGTAACTTCAAAATGTGAGAGAAAGGCTGCCATTAAATTCAGAAGTCAGCTTAAATATAAATTTTGAATAAAAACTATATTTACATGGTTAAAACAATGTTTAAATATACAAGAGGTACATTTTTAAAAGATCTAAGGAGGTTAGAATATTAAACATACAAAGTTAGATTCCTGTTAAGCCCTAGACAATTCATTGAATATCACACTTGTGGTCAAAAAATTTCAATGAAATTCTCATGCCCTATAAAACCTCAAAATAATGTTATCTTCTACTCAAGATTCTCTACAACTGGAAATACAAATTTTTCTTTCAGGTCTTATTTTCAGAGAATTGCTTCTACCAAAGAACTTGGTATATTTCCACACTGCCTCTCCAGACAGCTATTTTCAGCTGTCATTACTTGCAGGATTTTAGATCACCCTCATTTGTGACTGAATGAAATGGAAATAAACTGACTGGTTGTGAGTTGCTCAGTATCAGTGTTTTCGTTTCGTTCTTAGGTTTTGTGTGTGTGTGTGTGTGTGTCTGTGTGTGCACATGCTTATTTACTTCTTTAAGATCTGTGGCTGAGCATGCCAACCAGCTCTTCACTTGCCCATTTTGCACTGGTCCTTCAATCACTGTTGATTGTTCGATTTGTGACACTTTGAACCAAACTTGGCTCTCCTTCTAAGGCAGGAAGAAAAAAAATCTTAATGATATGGTTTTTTTTTCCCTCTACTGTATCTTTTATTTATTTTTTAATTGAAGGATAATTGCTTTACAGAATTTTGTTGGTTTCTGCCATTATCTGGATTTTGATATTACTATAAATTTGAAATCCTGTGTTTCAAATGTATAGGCACTGGAGTCCTTCATTAGCCAAACATATCTACACATCCTTTCCTATAAATGTCCATATTCTTTTTCCTGAGACTTTGCTCACACCATTCCCCACAACTGGAATATCCTTTCCCCACCCTGTTGAAACTATATTATCTATCCATCATTGTTTTACCTAAATCTTGAGTCTTCCATGTAAGACTCCTTGGTATCATATGCACAGTAACTTCTTTCATCTCACAAAATACTTTGTATTGCTGCTTGCTCTGAACATTCTGAATGGCTTATATTATGATGGATCAGTTAATACATTTATGTGTGTGTGTGTGTGTGTGTGTGTGTGTGTGTACCCATACACCTTGGCTTTCCATGTAGTAAGTCACTCAGTAAAAATATTCTGTATTTCCCCATCCTACATCGTATAACGTATACAAAAAAAGGACATGATAAAAGCTAATACACAAAACTTAAGATCTTAGAATATCCAATATTAAATTTATACACAGTAGTAGGTCATCCATAGAGAGTACCACTAATACTACAAGTTATCAATAAACATCAAACACCCAATGGATAAGGCACTTATTGTGCAAAGGCACTTGAGGGGAAAAAAATGTTTCTTGAGTCATTTGAGCATTATTAAAGGAAAAATGTAAGAGTGAGTGGTCAAACGGGAAATTCAGAAAAATAGAAAGAATTGAGGATGGCAGTTCAAACAGTAGCAGAAAATAACTACTGGTCCTGGTAGCAGAATAATTTCTGGTTATAGCAGAAATAACTATAAAGAAGAAAGTCACGTACTGGTGCCTTTTAACATTGAACCTCATAACTTGTACCACCTTCTCATTACATAAGCACTAATACTTTGATTATAATTTAACTTCTCATCAAGATTTTACTATGAAGAATGGACTTAGTCATTTGTATTTCTTTTGGTTTATCTAACAGTCTCTTTGGAACTCAGCATAAGCTCATTCCTTTCTAAAAGACTGAATCTTTGTATACTGTTAAAACCAAGTTTCTGGGCCTTAAGAAACAGCCATAAATTAAGCTATGGTGTATTCATCAAGGTAAATAATACTTCTAATTTCTTCTTCTACCACACCCTTCTACTTTCTACTGTAACATTCTAGCTACTATACTTTCACCTACTAAAGTTTTTAAAATAGACTGAATTGATTTGTCATGTAATAATATTAAGCTTTTTTTTTCCATTTTGTCATATATCTCATGAGCTACATTGTTTATTTTTTCTATTTAAGTTTTTAAAATTTTTTTAATTGGAAGAAAATTGCTTCTGTTTTTATTTTTTTAATTGGAAGAAAATTGTTCTGTTTCTGCTGTACAACAATACAAATCAAGTATAAGTATACATATTCCCCCTCCCTCTCCCACCCTAATCTTAAACTTTCATGATTCTTTACTCTACTGAATCTGAGGTACCTCCCACCCTACCTGAGCAGCTTGCTCTGCCTGTGTCTGGCTGAGCTGGGTTTGCAAAGTGCTAACGAGTTCCTCCTTCTCTTGGAGCTGCTTCTTCATCACTAAAAATTCTTCCATCTCTGTTGAATAAGACTGAAGACATAGAAGGAAACAAATATTTAAGCAAAAGAACTGGCACTCTTAACTCTGGCCTCCCTTTTCATTTGCCCTAAGTACCTACCAATATCCTTCTAATTTCCATTTAACACTGAAGGGAATTGCATAAACTGTGGTTTTTTAAAAAATTACCAAAATTGCTTTTCAGAGGGAAACCAAAACAAAGGCAGCAGTTTTTCAATGTCTTTGAATCCTCACACAGAAACAGACAGTACAACTAAATAAAAAAACCAAAAACCCATGGACAATATTTACAGTAAAATTAGGAAGGCAGTACTACAAATGCTAAAATACACGTAGGTAGGGACAAACCACCAGAAGACTCTGGTATCAGAGTCTGTGCAATAGGAGGAAGGCAGCAACAGAGCAACATCTGATTGCCTTGAGAACAGGAAAACCCCCAAACGGTCAATAAATTCTTACTGGGAAGCACAGTTGGCCAATCTTAGTACAACAGCGTGAGTTGGCAAAGCTTTTCCCTTCTCTGATTCTGGCCGAGTAAAGGGGTCCACAGTAAAAAGGACAAAAAGGCTACAACAATCTGGCCTACCTGAAGTTTGAAAACTAACTCATTAGGACTGCCACCCAAAATACAAACTGCACCAAGAAGAAACTTCCAGGTGTGAAATAGAAATTAACAGAATAGGGATAACAGAAATAGAAGACAAAGAAGGGCTTCACATGTGCTATACAATTCATCATCGACTAGCCACATGTGGCTATCAAGGGCTTGAAATATGCCCAACGTAAGTGAGAAATTAAATTATTAATATTAGTTCATTTTAATTAATTCAAGAATAAATTATTTTCCATTAAATACAATTATGTTTTTGTATGATTATATTTCACTTTACCTGCTGTATCATATAATATACTGTTGAACCGCTGTGCACGTAATAAGTGTGCATGTTGCTCCTAGTGTTAACAATAAACACATCAGCTATCCAGACAGTGTCAATGGATTGATGCAATTTAAATGACTTTTTCCCTATACACCTATGTGATGTGCTTACTTGAATACTTAATGAAGAAAGTATGAATAATAGTTGACATCTATGTAAATCATAATTATGATTAAACCATAATATACTTAATTAAAATATAAATATTTATTTTTATCATTTTTCTAGTTCAAAAATAAGTAGAGATATACTTTTAAATTTAAAATAAAGGTATATTACTGATGCATAGCTCATTTCTTTTATTTCTAAGTAGTATCCCATTGTGTATTTAAATATTCTCCTGCTGACAGATGTTATTTCTGGCTTTTGGTTTCACAAGTAAAGCTGCTATGCATATGCATATACAATTCCTTTTGTGAACATGTGCTTTCATTTTCACACATGTTGCTTTAAAGTTGATTTTTTTCAAATTAACTATCCTAAATAATTAGCCGGTTTCTAAGTATGGATGCAAATATTAAAGGAAAATTATGTTTGGCCCTCAGTTCAGTGACAGGAAAGTTTCTAAATATGTATGGAACAATTTGAGCATATGACTCTATTTTCTCAACTGGAAATTTTATGAAATCTAAACACAGATGAAGTATTTCTAATGAAAATTTAGCATCCAAGTTGAGATATAAAATACAAACTAAATTTCAGACTTGGTGCAGAAAAAAAAATGTAAATTAACATAAAAATAATTTTTATATTAATCTGAAAAGTATATTTTTAATATACTGGGCTCAATGAAATAATTATTAAAATTAATTTTACCTGTTTTTTCTTTATATTTTACAATATAGCTGCTAAAAAATTTAAAATTATACATGTGACTCACATTATATTACTATTAAGCAATGTTGGTATAGATCAGAGTAAAGGGCAGGGGGAAGGCCAGGAAAACTCAGAAATCTACCTGCCTTATCTTTGAACACAACACAAAAATAACAAAAAAGGGAAGTCTGTTAAATGAAAAACATTTTCCTCAATCAGGCCTCCTTCAGTAAGTTTAGGAGAATTAATTTCACACAAAAATAAGAATACATAAAAGGATCAAAGTCAAATCCCATCCAAAGTTATTATTAAGCAAAAAAAAAAAAGAAGAAAACCAAGTAGGTGAGAAAAGCATACCATAGGCAAGCTCAAAGTAAAAACTGCAATCTATTTCAAAAGGTATTTTTAAAAATAAGAAAATTACATAAGACACACAAGAACAGTTTTAAAATCAGAATTAGAAAAATTCAGAAATGAGGTAACAAAATTCAGGAAAAATTTGATTCTTTTGAATCAAAATGAGTCCTGAAAGGAACACAAAACATAAAACAGTTTATTTTGAACACAAAACAATTTATTTGCAAAAGTAAATAAACACAAAATAGAATGCCTTAAAGAAGAAAAAAAAAAGAAGAAACTTTTGAAAATGAAGAGATAAAAAGGAACTGAAAGTAACAAATATGGAAGATAATCAAAGGTGAAACATATGGGTAATAGAAGTCCCTAAAGAAGAAAACAGACCAAATACTACAAGCTATATGATTCAAGAAAACTCTTCTGAAATAGAAATGTGTGAAACCATTTATTGAAAAAGATATCTGGCTATCTACAAATATCAACTATGGATGATAAACACCAATGCACAGTCTAGTAGAATTACTAGACTTAGTGGAGAAGGAAAGATAAGAGGAAAGAAAAGGGAAGGGAACAAGGAAGGAAGGAGTTTGACAGAGACATAGAGAAATATTATATGACTATTGTTGTTACTTAGTATAATAATCCATTGGGCTTTAGTAATTTGTTAACTTAATGATTATGAGGTAACTTACACCCCTACCTGTGTAGCTTGGTTTGCCTGTGCCTGGGTAAGTTGGGCTTGCAAACTGGTAATTAGTTCCTCTTTCTCCTGGAGTTTATGTTTTATCTTTTCTACTTCTATCTCTTCCTCTGTAGAACTCTTGTCATGCTGAAAATGCAGGGAATAAAGTTATTTATTTAAAAGAATCTAATTTGCCCTATACAGCTCCTTGATTATAGTATTATCCAATAAATGGGAGCAAAAAATAACACTTGACCTAACAAAGAAGCAATCTTAGAGTTTTCGAGTTTGCGTACGGCCAAGAAGTTCCTGAAAGACCCATCCTTCCTCACTATAAACTGGACAAGATAGACAAATGGCTATCTGAAAATGATGAAGAGCAACCAGAAGCAGGGGGACACCAGAGGGAGCTGATACCTGGGAGAAATGACACCAAATTTCCTATTTTTACAGTTTTTAGTCTGAGGGCAAAATCAGTCAGTGCCATACAGGACTAAAACTTAACATAAAACTCATAATCCCACTTCCTTGGAGAACTAGAGGGCAGAATTTAGGAAAACACAGCTGCTAAGTAAAGGACAAAAAATCATAAAAGAGACAGAAGGAGGGGAGGAATTAAAATCTTTCAACAGTCTTTTTTTTTTTTCTTTCCGAAAGCTCTTCTTTTGACTGAACCAGATTCTGCCTCCCAACTGAATTCACCACCACTCCTTGCCCTCCAAAATGAATCTATTCTGCTTATTGGAACCACACAGAATAATTTTACACTTTCTTCCACATAACAGTCTGAGAAGAATAAGAGAAGCTTCTAAAATCAGCTTTGAGAAGCTAAATAAGGCTATCTATCAATGCAGGAAAAGTAATATCTTCTGAGCATTAGACCCAGGAAGGAAAGACTAACCAGGGTACTAGCAACCTAAGGGTTACGCCTAAAGAATTTAGAGATCATCTAGTTTACTCTTCTAACCAAGGATTCAAAAGCTAAATGCCTCACTTCAATATTTACTTCTTACTAGCCTTTTTAATTCTCTGCAAGGGTAGGTTACAACTGATATTTAACTTCCAGGTTTTTTGTTGGCCTTTTATTCTGTGCTTGGTCCATAGCCCAGTTAGACTGTGAACTCAATAAAAGGACAGCATTTAGTGCTATTATTATTTCAGCTTCATAAATTTTTGTGATTAGTGAAGATCTGCTACCACAAGAGGCTTTTGCTCCTGAGGAAGTGTATATTATACCCAGTTACTATACCTTGGAGAGTTGCTCCTCTGACTGAGGTTCAGTGGACAGAACAGTCCCTCCTTGTGCCTTCATCTCTTCTATGTGTTTATTCAAAGAAGTTAATTTGGCCTTAGCATGAAGTTTTAGCTTTTTTATTTTGTTATCAGCAGCTTTTCTTTCTTCCTGTCAGAGAACAATGATGGTAAATACACAAATGTTTATTCATCACTTATCCAGTATATAACAAAAGTTATTCTCAGTAGGCATCATCTTACGGTATTAGGAAAATCAGATTCTCTATTAATCTAAGTGAAGAGAAAAACTGAAGTTACTCTCATGTCTGTCTTTTATCAAATGCTTGGCAAGAAAGGGCAATGGTACCTGTAGAACTTCATCCTTCTGCTGCAATTCAGCATCCTTCTGTCTAATGATTTCTTTTAGTTCCACCACCAACTGCTCTACGTAAGCCAGGCGCTCCAGAACATCCTCTTGGGTTCTATCATTAAATTCCATGTCAGATTCTTGGGGTAATTCCTGGTATTTAGACAAAAAGTTGCCAATTTATGAGTGAAAAGGTATAAACTTCCCAACAGGAGTTTCTTCATTCCAACTTCATCTTATCTCTTGTCCTTACTTAAGAAATCTTTCCAAGGAGATGGGGGTTCAAGGGCAGAGTATGGGTTGGAGGAAAGAAGGGGCCTTAGGTGTCAAGAATGGGGCTTGGCTTATGTAAATCTTGCAGTCTAGTGGTATAATTCCCTGGGACTGAATTCCTTCGGCTGGGGAAAACCCTCCAGAGATGTTGCTTGGGTTTTATTAGAAGAGCTGTTTGGAATGGATGAGAGTTGCAAAAAAGGAGGGGCTGTAGAGGATGGCTGAGGGTGGAGGAGGAGGGTGGGTAGGGAGGGGCAGTGAAGTGAGTTTATGTACACTACAACGCATTTAATGCTGTGTGGGAGTGGACAGAGACATACTCATACTTACCTGGCAGGGGAAATAAAAAATTTTTAAATAGTTTAAATTTTAAAAAGACATCTTTTCAATAATAATTACCCAATATTATTATTATCCAATAATTATTATCAGAGCCATTGCAATACATATTATTTTGCAAATGTTAACCATTTACAAACATTATCTCATTTACGGTCTTATCATACTAATTTTACCAAAGAGAAAAATAAAGGGAAGCAAAGATCACATAAACATTAAATGAAAGAGCCCAAAATTTAAAATTAAGAGAGTAGTTGAATAAAATTCTCTTAGCCACCAGGAAACACTGCTTATCTTTTCAGAAAGTGAAAGGACTTTCTTTGATTCCTATGTGACCTTCAAAAACTACAATACAAACTATAAGAGAAGGGCTAGATGAGTTTATAATGGCAAACAGTCTGAAACCAGAGAGTTGCTCCATTTCTTGTTTCAGAGGTTTCCTGTGAAACAAGAGAACATACCTGAGCTAAAACAATCTAGTACTAAGCAAGCCCCAGGGGGACAAACGGAGACACTCTTTCTAATCTTATCTAGGACTTGATTTCCACTACTGGGCCTTACAGGCTACAACCTTACAGGAAAAGGAGCATTTACAAAGCCTCAATATTTTTCTTAATCTTCTCTTCTACCTAGCATAAGGGAGGCTGCTCACTCTCTTTCATCTTAAATCCTTGTCATCAGAAGAACATGGAATATACATCTCATCAGCTTAAACAGAACAGAGCTACTCACAGGTTCTAAGGAAGCCCTCATATTCTCATCAGTGTCATCTCCTGATAATTCATGTAAAACAACATTTGCTAATCCTGACAGTCGACTCAGCATTTCTGCAAGAAAAGGAAACATAAGAATCAGTCAAATGGACACATGTTTCTCCTATGATGGTAACTGTATCATCTAGAAGTGAAATAAGAAAACTGTGCAGGTGATATACACATATATATTAGACTACACAGCATGATGATGGCTTTAAAAAGGCTTCTGAGTATGTACAGTGTAGTAAAACACTGTTCTTTTCAGTGATAACTACACAGAGATTTTTAAGCACCATCACTAATATTTTTTAAATGAAATACAAATACATAATTGTTAGTGCAAAATAATATACCTAAAGGTTATCTTTAATGGTTACAGGTTTCCTTTAATCATAATTTCATGGGCAAACATGGAATTCTAACTATTCTTTCCCCTGTCAGACTACTGTCCACTTCTAATTTGTCAAATACACCTCATCGTTCAACAAATGTTTTTCTTTTTACCTGCAGAAATTAATAAAACTGAAAACAGAAAAATAGAGAAAATGAATAAAACCAAAAGTTGATTCTTTGAAGAAATGAATAACATATACAAAGCTCAGTTAGGCTGACAACAAAAAAAGAGAGAAGACACAAATTATTAACATCAGATATGAAAGAGGAAAGAAACATTACTACTGACCTAAGGAAAACTATAAATAACTCTATGCCTATAAATTCATCAACATAGATGAACTAGGCCTTGAAAGATAACAAGCCACCAAATCTCACATAAGAAGAAACAGAACCTGAAAACCAGCCCCCCACACATACTCTTTCTCTTTTCTTCCTTATTTAATCATTCATTCATTTAGATCAGTATCACTCGCCAGTCCATAAAGCCCTTAAAAGTTGAGAATATTAATGTTCTGATAGGAAAAATAAAAATAAACTGGACAGTGCATAGCATTATCATGTACAATTATGGTAAATTTTATGCTAACAAAATATTATTTGGGTTTTAAAATCCTCAGCAAGAAGAGACAGAAATGTAAAAGCTATAGCACAAAACAGGTACTTGAATAAAACTAGACTGCTATCATTTTCTTTCACTTAGAGTATTAATAGTGTTTAGGGCAGCCACGCTCCCCAATTAAGAAATGGCAAGACATTTGTTTCTATGCTGTGTTTAGTCGCTCAGTCATATCCAATTTTTTGTGACTCCATGGACTATAGCCTGCCAGGCACCTCTGTCCATGGGGATTCTCCAGACAGAAATACTGGAGTGGGTTAAGATCTTCCAAACCCAGGTATCGAACCCAGGTCTCCCACATTGCAGGCAGATTCTTTACTGTCTGAGCCACCAGGGAAGCCCAACAACAGTGGAGAGGGTAGACTGTCCCTTCTCCAGGGGATCTTCGCAACCCAGGAATAGAACCGGGATCTCCTGCATAGAAGGCCAATTCTTCACCAGCTGAGCTACCAGGGGAGCTCTTTGTTTCTATAACAGGTTACTAAGACAAGCAGTATATGGCATCTTGAAAAGATGCGTACAACAGGAAAGGAGGAAAGAATCACACCTAGGAGGGCAACATAGGGCCATATATAACTAACTAGTGAAATGGCAATGTAAGAGTCATATACAAGTGCTTAGGAACATAATTTCATGCAAAGATGGGCACAATAAAGGACAGAAATGGTATGGACCTAACAGAAGCAGAAGATATTAAGAAGAGGTGACAAGCATACACCGAAGAACTATACAAAAAAGATCTTCATGACCCTGATAACCACGATGGTGTGATCACCCACCTAGAGGCATATATCCTGGAAGGAGAAGTTAAGTGGGCCTTAGAAAGCATCACTACGAACAAAGCTAGTGGAGGTGATGGAATTCCAGTTGAACGATTTCAAATCCTCAAAGATGATGCTGTGAAAGTGATGCACTCAATATGCCAGCAAATTTGGAAAACTCAGCAGTGACCACAGGACTGGAAAAGGTCAGTTTTCATTCCTATCTCAAAGAAAGGCAATGCCAAAGAATGTTCAAAGTACCACACAATTGCACTCATCTCACACACTACAAAGTAATGGTCAAAATTCTCCAAGCTAGGCTTCAACAGTATGTGAACTGTGAACTTCCAGATGTTCAAGCTGGTTTTAGAAAAGGCAGAGGAACCAGAGATCAAATTGCCAACATCTGCTGGATCATTGAAAACACAAGAGAGTTCCAGAAAAACATCTACTACTTCTTTATTGACTATGCCAAAGCCTTTGTGTGGATCACAACAAACTGGAAAATTCTTAGAGATGGGAATACCAGACCTATCCTGCCTCCTGAGAAATCTATATGCAGGTCAAGAAGTAACAGTTAGAACTGGACATGGAACAACAGACTGGCTCTAAATCAGGAAAGGAGTACCTCAAGGCTGTATATTGTCACCCTGCTTATTTAGCATCTATGCAGAGTACATCATGCAAAATGCGGGGCTGGATAAAGCACAAGCTGGAATCAAGACTGCTGGGAGAAACATCAATAACGTCAGATATGCAGATAATACCACCCTTATGGCAGAAAGCAAAGAACAACTAAAGAGCCTCTTGATGAAAGTGAAACAGGAGAGTGAAAATGTTTGCTTAAATGTCAACACTGAGAAAACTAAGATCATGGTCCCATCACTTCATGGCAAATAGATTGGGAAACAATGCAAACAGTGAGAGACTTTATTTTCTTGGGCTCCAAAATCACTGCAGATGGTGACTGCAGCCATGGAATTAAAAGACACTTGCTTCCTGGAAGAAAAGCTAT
This sequence comes from Capricornis sumatraensis, assembly GCF_032405125.1. Lineage (NCBI taxonomy): Eukaryota > Metazoa > Chordata > Mammalia > Artiodactyla > Bovidae > Capricornis > Capricornis sumatraensis. The sequence continues at coordinate 172,623,201 of NC_091069.1, forward strand.
AGCCAACCTAGACAGCATATTAAAAAGCAGAGATATTACTCTGTCAACAAAGATCCATCTAGTCAAAGCTATGGTTTTTCCAGTAGTCATGTATGGATGTGAGAGTTGGACTATAAAAAGCTGAGGGCCAAAGAATTGATGCTTTTGAACTGTAGTGTTGGAGATGAATCTTAAGAGTCCCTTGGATTGCAAGGAGATCCAACCAGTCGATTCTAAAGGAAATCAGTTCTGAATATTCATTGGAAGGACTGATACTGAAGCTGAAACTCTAATACTTTGGCCACCTGATACAAAGAACTGATTCATCTGAAAAGACCCTGATGCTGGGAAAGATTGAAGGCAGAAGGAGAAGTGGACAACAGAAGATGACATAGTTGGATGGCATCACCGACTCAGTGGACATGAGTTTGAGTAAATTCCAGGAGTTGGTGATGGACAGGGAGGCCTGGCGTGCTGAGGTCCATGAGATCGCAAAGAGTCAGACACAACTGAGTGACTGAACTGAAGGAACATAATAATCACTCATCAAGTTATGAGACTCATAAATACAGTTAAGAAAACAAACAAAACTCACCAGGACACAGACTCTAAACTTTCAACTCTAGTGATTCAATTTTCTGTAGGAACCATTATTGACAGAAATGAACACTATAACTAAAGAGTCTTTATTAGGCACAGAAATTTGTACTAATCAAAGAGTCATAATAGAACCTAACTTACCAAACATAATCACTTTATCTTCAGATTTTTCAGACTCTGTTAAGAATAATAGCAAAAAAAAAAAAAAAATACAACCAACTGATGGGACCCTGAGAAGATGGCAGTAGCAGACAGCATACCTTTTGGATCTTCCTAAATTCCCATATAAAAATAGACAAAACAACTAGATAACAAAATTTTAAAAACCCACAGACAGTCTTTACCAAAACAAACAAGCAACAAATAATGAGACACAGTTTCCCACAAACTCCAGAGTAAACATGGATATAGAAAAAATATCCAAGCCACAAGATTCACAGTCATCCAAGGAAGAAGGGGGAACCAAAGGGTAGCAGAATGTGCCACTCATTCTAAAATATGCCACTTCGCATAAGGATTATTTTTTGAGCTAAAGACAGCTGGAAAACAGCAGGTACAGGTAGAGTGTGCTGATCTCCCCTTTTCTTCCTAAAAGGAAGAGCTAAAAAAACTCATATGGAAGATGTTCTCTCTATACCATGAAGAAAATAATACTGTTATCTCCAGGGAAGGGAGCTGAGGCCCAAAGAATTTATAAGGCCGAATCTTATAAATTAAGCCTTACCTCCCTAGTCACTGGTCTGTGATTAATGACCTCCTTGTCTTGTCTCATTTTCACAAACACTAACATGGGTTTGGGAGAAGTCAAGTCCAACCTTCACTTATGACCTTTAAGGGGCTCAAGATTTTTGTGGAAGAAGTAAGTGCAACTGTGATGGAAATAGTAAGAGAACTATCAATAGAACTAAAAGTAGAGGCTGAAAATGTGACTGAATCGCTGCAATCTCAAGATAAATCTTTTACAGATGAGGAATTGCTGCTTCTAGATGAGCAAAGAAAGCGGTTTCATGAGATGGAATCTACTACGGTGAACAAACTATGAAGACTGTTGAAACTACAACAATTTAGAGTATTACATAAACTCAGTTGATAAAGAAGTGGGAGGGTTTTCAAAGAAATTCTACTGTGTGTAAAATGCTATCAAACAGCACTGCATGCTACAGAGAATTTGTTCATGAAAGGAAAGTTAATCGATACAGCAAAGTTCATTGCTGCCTTATTTTTAAAAATTGCCACAACCATTCTAACTTTCAGCAACTACCACTCTGATCAGTCAGCAGCCATGAACATCAATGGAGAAAGGAGTGAAATCCAAAGTATGGAGTTTAGTTAATAGTAGTGCACCGGTGTTGATTTTCTAGTTTTGACAAATGCCTTTTATGAATGTAACGTGTTAACATTAGAGACTACTGCGTGAGGGGGACAGTGAACTCTGAATTATCTTTGTATACTTTCTATGATGAATTTAAAATTACTCCTAATAACTTGTTTCTTTAAAAAATTCAAAGAAATAAATAGTAAAGAAGGAATCAAGAAAAGTGATAAATACTGAAGGTAGGCAAGGAGGATAATAGGATTCCCTGAAAAAGAAAACCAAAGCAAAGGTACCGAACACACACACACACACACAAAGTCCAAGAGCACTTATCTAAAAATTTTTTAAAGATTTGAAGTAACATATTGAAAGAAGCCATTAGGTACCTGAGAATATCAATCCAAAACGACCGGCAAGACATTCTAGTAAAATTTTTTAAAATCCTTTGAGATTGAGGCTGAAATATCATGTAACTTATAAGCCAACAACAACAACAGCAACAACAAAAAGACTCTCAGACTTTTCAACAGTAATATTTTTGTCAGAAAAAAAATGGAGTTACAGATTTGAGATATTTAAGGAAAGAAAAGGCGAGTTAAAGATTTTATTTTTAGCAAAAATGACCTGCATATGTAAGGAGCACAGACAGAATGTTATGAACTTGCAAGAAAATTCATGATAAAATTTCCCAGGAGCCTTTCCTAAGGCATCTGTTAAGAGAGAGAGCTTGAGACAACCAAAATGACTAAAGAAACATCATCATAAGGACTGGTGATAAGCACTAAATACCTTACTCATAGAACTAAGGCCAGGATGGAGAGAGAATAGTATTTAATGATTCTATGCTCTGAGAACATATAGGCCTCCAATTTTAAAAATTGGGGAAAACATGAATAGCATATGTAAAAGACACAATAAAATTTTTAAAAATCAAAATTGGTGGTGATCATTATCAGTATTATTATTCCTTGACTATTATATGCTTCCTGTGGACTTAAAGTAATTATGGGCATAGTAATTCTATTATATACTCATTATGGAAAAAGGAGACAAACATATAATGCAAAAAAAATTAAGAATCCCCAAGTAAAAACTAATCTTGAATTTCAAGCAAAAGTGTTACTATGAACCTACAGGGTATTTCACCTTAGTAAATATATTTTCCTAGCTCTGTCCATTGAAAAAACAATGACAAACTGAAAAGCAATAAATATCTCTAGTGCCTAGACTGGAGTCTTAAAACACTATTTCCCATTTAAAAAAAAAAGAAAGACAGAAGTAACTTTAAAAATAAAATAGGAGGGCTTCTTAGAGAAAATGACTGATTTCAGTTCTGAACCAGGAAATGGCACAAAATGAGCTTGAAACATCTTATCACACAAAACAGTAAGGAAACTATCAAAGACTAATGTAGAGTCATGTTAAATGGGCCCAAGAAACAAACTGAAGAAGTTCCCACGGGACAAAGGAACAACTGAGTTTCTAATAAGAATATGAATTAAATTGCAAAAGATATTTAAATCCACCAAAATATTAAAACCCACAAGTTCATAATAATAAACTGGTCATCATCTGAACTAAGAATTGTGAAAACTAGGTTAAGTACAAGGATTTTCTTGTCTTTTCTATTTGGACTTTACCACTTAGGAAGCAAATAGTAGATGAGGGGACACATCTCTACTTATAAAGTTACTCCAGGTAACAAATGAAAACAATGGTAGAACTGGAGTATCTAGTCTAATATTTTGCAACTCTAATGAATTCATGGATCTAGACATTGAACATGGAGAGCTGCTAGTCTCAAAGAGCAAAACCAGACATCATGTGCCATTTGATGAAAGAATACACCACCACCTATAGACTTCCCAAAGGGATTGAATCTCAGTCTGGTAAACTCTCTGGATCCAGCTGCCAATTTCCAAGAAATGCAGTTCCCAGACTGTGGGGAAAAGGGCTTGGTTCTTCAACAGAAACTGAAAAAAACCCAGGATGGTATGCCTAGATCAAATTTTTTACATATCATCATTAGCCACGCAGAATGTGATTGACATGTATTTTCTACTGTGAAAATATGAATTTTTTCATTTTCCAAAGATAAAATTTAAATCGTGAATATTTCTCAAAGCTAACACTGCCCCCAATCCACCATTACAACATATGAGATTTGGATGTCTAGAAGGGTCAGCATCCTACGAATTATTGCACATGAACAACACATACAGATGAACATAGGATAATGATAATATTAATGGTAACAATTACTGAACATCTGTATCAAACACTCTATATACATTTTTTCCCAATCATTAAATCTGCAAAATAGATATTATCATCATCCTCATCTTTTATAGATGAAAAAACTGACACTCAGAGAAACTAAAACTTTTTAAAGATCCCTCAGCTAAACAAGCATTACTGAATAAGATAAATGCTCATTCAATGGAAAATGTGTTCACTCACAACTGTTTAAAAATTTTTATATCTGAAGGGAAAGATCAGTATCAGGGAAGAATTGCTTCAGGCCAAAGTAAAAGGAATTTCTCAAAGACTGATTCAACAATCCTGAGAGGTCCTGAGTAGATGGCACAGTGGGAAGAGCGAAAAATTGGGAGCCAGGCACTGAGCTTTCAGTCCTGCCTCCAGCACAACGTTATATTATACTGGTAAGTCACTTGCCAGTTTCCACATCTTAAAATGAATAAGATTAACAAGGAGCATCCTAATGCCCAGTATTATGACTCTATGATGCAAGAGTGATTTCTATAGCTGGTGACATTAAAGGAATTCATAGCAGTATAAAATGAAGGCCATCCTGGGCACCTACAGTTAAGTGCTTTAGGCAGCTCAGAGGTTGGGGACTTGAGGGCAAGAGAGCCACAAGTAGCCATGCTTAAGTTAAATGAAGAAAGATGGATCTCTGCCTCTGATAGGCTCACTGTGGGATAGAAATTGGTAAATGCACATATAAAAGTTAGTAAAGGAGGAAATATATAGTAATAAATTCATTTGAGGAATATCTGTGACTACGGGACAATCGGCGCTCTTGCTGTTATTATATAAAGCACCAAAATCACAAATAGTAACCTGGGAAAAGAATAAAATAAAAAGCTTTATGCCAAGGCTGTAGTTCAATAAAACATTCAGGCAAATAAAACAATCTGTCAAAGTCAGTGCTGGCCACACCTTCTACAAACTCTGCCACAGGATCTCAACACTTTTGTGTTGAGGTGGCATTTAGAATCCAAGGAGTCTTCTTTTCTGTCTTCACTGCTAATAATAATTTTTAAAATATCCACTCCGTGTGGAGTATTATGCTAAGAATCACAAAAATATAAAAAGAAATATACGGTATGTCCCTAACCACAGAGAATCCAGTACAAAATGCATGGGAAAATAAACTGAAGACAGTGACTATATGTCTGTGACTACATGCATACACACCATTTGCTCTGGAATTTAGTCACATTTTCCCACTGAAACAACAACACAGAAAATGGTTAGTTCCAGGTCACTCCTCAAACTTATTCAATGCATGTTTAATTGCCCCTCAGTAGTTTTCCTTAATGCTAAGTGATCCTCAACCAGTTTGAGAAACTAATAGGAACGGTGCTATATAGCTGGGAAAATCATATGCAATATTATGATATAATTTTAGAATTAGAAAATGAAAATCTATTTTTCATGATATAAAAAACTAGTTTTCATTCAAGAAATTTAGAAATAAATGGTAGTAATATAATCTATATACACAGTACTATGCACTAAGTATTACTCTAATCACTTTACTTGTAATTATCCTCATCATTTTACTTATTTTATTATTAAAACAACTCCAAGGAGGTTCTTTGGATATCCCCAGTATTAATGTGAATAAACTAAGGCATAGGCAGGCTAATTTTCCCAGTCACATAGCTTGACAAAGCTTCTTGACTGGTAGAGAAACAGATGATAATCTATTTTCTGAGCAAACTCATCACCCAACATTCTTTACTGGGGCTGAAAATAGGGCTTGGAGGCATGAGGGCACTCATATGCTTATATATACTTATAGTTACATAACCACTTTTTTTTTTCCCCAACAGTAGTAAAGTGAAATGACTGAGTGGTAGGGCCCCAGAGAATTCCATATTATTTATACCACAGATAGGCTCATGCAAGGGCACAAAGGATATATGTACATGCTATTCACTACAGCGGTATTTGGGATGGCTAATGACTGAAAACAATCTCCATGTCCATCAGTAGGGGACAGGCTAAATATATTTTGATATTTCTACAAGGCAAAGCTGAACAGCCTTTTAACAGAACAGCCTTTTAGTATTAAGATAGGAAAAAATAGTGTAAAATAACAGTTACATTATTATTCAACTTGTGTGAGAGAGAAAAGGAGAGAGATGTTTAATACAAATGTGCTTGAATATGATTAGAAAATTTCTTAACAATAAAGAAATTATTTACAGTGCATACTTCTGGGAAGTAGAGAATGGGGAAAAGGATCAGTATATAGCAAAGAAAGAGATCTTTGTTTTGATATCCTTTTGTAGTGAATTTACTTTTACCAAAAGCATGTATTGCTGATTTTATATTACCTTAATTAAAAACGGAGTATTACAGATCCTAACATCCTTTCAAATAGTGGTTCCTAACAATAGGCTGGTATGTAATGATCAGTGGGGAGATGTGTCCCAAATAACTTATTTCTAATAGTTGTTAAGCTAGAGAAGTTTATGAATTATTTTTTATCAACAAGAATAAAATCAGCATCTCTTTAATTAATCCACTAGTACAAAGGGGAAAGAAAGACACTTTTAAGATTCAAACAGAAGAAAAAAAAAAGAATTGCATCCTAAAGATGATTAATTTTAAGAAAGGCTGCATCCCAGAGGAATGGAGGTCCTCAAAAAATGAAAAAGGATTCTCCCCTTCTGGAAGTCCTCAGAGATGAAAACACTTTGCAAAAAGTAAGGAAACACCTTTATGTAATCTCTAGATTGGGTTGGGAGTGTCCCAGAAAATGAGGAGGAATTTTTCATCCTTTTTAATATGTTTTTGTATAGTTTATAAATAATATATTTACAGTGCTATTAATATACTATTTATAATTAAGTATACAATATTTAGAGGATGGTTACTCAAATATGTTTTACTGATAGAGCAAACAGTCAAAAATGTTTGGAAACTACTGTCATAGTCCAACAAATTTAACACAGCTAAGAGGAAAGCATAAATGATCCTTTCATGGTCAAAGGATAAAAATTAAAAGCTGTGTAACAGTGTACGATGTCTGAAGTTTTTGAATTCTCTTCAGTTTTTTCCAGTATCAATCCATGATCATATCCTGTCACTTCCCCAAAGAACATTTCCTGATTTGACCATTCATAATAATTCTGACCATCCCAATTTAATTCCTTCATTCTTTTGAAAAGACCTCCAGACTATCTGTATGGAGCTCTTCACTGCCAGCTTGTTCATAACTGTGAGATTCTTTTTTTTTTAAACTTTTCATTTTCTATTGGAATATACCTGATTAATAATGTGACAGTTTCAAGTGTGGGGAGAGGGACTTACCTATACATATACACGTATCCATTCTCCCCCAACCCCCTCTCCCATCCAGGCTGCAACGTAACATTAAACAGAGTTCCCTGTGCTATAATACAGTAGATCCTTGGTGGGTATCCATTTTAAAAAATAGCAGTGTGTATATATTGAGATTCTTTAAAAGCTCAGAAAACTTCCAACTATTTCCAAAAGTGAAAGTACTTATCCAGTGATTTTTAAATATCTCTGGCCCTCTTAAACTGTCTTCTCCCTACAGACCAACTGGAACTCTTTTAAGTCAGACAAAAATTCCTCAGTTGTCCGGCGGCTCATCCTCCCTTTCACACTCCTACACGTCACTCCTGTTATGCAGAATAAACACAATCCACACCACCAAATCAAGATCAAGTCCCCCCCCCCACACACACACCCCAACTCTCTTCAGGATTCCCTTTCCTCTTACAGCCTGCCCACCTCTGATTCCTGGGATTTTAGTGTTGATGGGATCGCACGATTAGTCCCCTTCTCTGAATCTCTCCAGCAACTCATTAGCGGGATCGTTCTATAGGCCCTCTTCGGCATTATTATTCCCAACGTTTCTGCGATCTCTGCCCTCAAGACTTTCGATTTGTTTGGGTCCCGCCTCCCCTTCCCGACTCTAAGTTTGTTTAGGGCCGGAGCGCAGGGCCCCGGCAGGTTCTCCCCGACGCTGGCTGCTGCGTACGCAGGTCAGCCTGCGAAGGCCGCTCAGGGAACAAGGCCGTGAGGAGAGGACTGTCCGGAACGCCTTTCTCCACCGCTCCCGGAGGAGAAACTTCCTGGGCAGGGGACAGATAGTGGATATGTGTCTAGAGGCCGCATAGCGCGACCCCGAAGCCATCCGGCGGGGCCAGCAGGCGTGTGGACGATTACAACTAGGCCTGGTAGGTGAAGGGAGGCGGATAGAAGGGCCAGATCCTGGGCTGAATCAGGAGAGGCGGGACGGGGAGAGGACGGAGTGTAGCTGCTTCAGCAGCCCCGCGGGGCCTGTGGCGGGGGTGACCGTTACAAGACTCAAGAAGGCGAAGAGTTGGGGAATGTCCCCCACTCACCTGGAAGAAGCTGTCGCCGGAGGCTCCAGCTGCCCCCTCCCAAATTTAAGCCACGTCAGCTCAGAAATCCCGTAAGCGACACCTACCACCGCCGCGCCCCGCCAAGGGACTCAGCCACTCGCAGTTGGGACGGAAGATAGGATTAGGATATGGACCAATCAGGACGGTCGGCAGGACGTTACCAGGGAGACCAGGCACGCCTTGTTTGTAACTAACCCATCAACAATGCAAGAGACCAATCGATGTCGGGAAACGCTCCGCTTCCTCAAAGAAACAGCCAATGGTCTCTGAAGAGCGGAGCAAGGGCGGAGTGAGACGCGAGCAAGTGTTCCGGAAGAAAATCTGTGGAAGAGCCGGAAATGCCGAGAGGGCGGGTGTTCTGTTTAGGGTCAGGTGTTTCCAAAGTGAGATGGGTCGGCCGATTTCTTCTAATTCCTGCACGAGGTTGACCGTGCCTGACTTAGATTACGGCTTGGGCTTTTGCAGAGACACTGCACAGCGGGAATCAGCTGCCATGAGGATTGTTGAATGAGACGTGAGAAGGGAATGGGGATGTGAGTTTTGCTCGTGGGGTCATAAAATATTACAGCCGGAAAGTAGGTTGTCTAATATGACCTTTTCCCTTTACTGATGAAAAATGAGAATCAAGTTAAAGTGACTCGCCCAAAGACAAACAGTGACTTACTAATGAAACTCGGGCTAGAACCTGGCGTCTGTATGAAACGATCAGAGGTGTTTCTAAGGACGTGAGGGAGAGAGAGAACGGTGAATACTAGGAAATGCCTTTTAAGAAGTGGAGCTTAAATTGGCTCTTAGCAGAGGCTGAGGGTTCGGTTCCTGGAACAGGAGTCAATGACGCGCTCCGGTAACAGCGCAGGAAACATGCATTCTCTCCTTGAGCCCCCAAGGAAGGAAGGGAAGTAGCCAGTTCCTGTGATTTCAGGCACTGTCTTGACGATGAGTATTATTTGAATTGTTGAGTCTTACTGTGTACCAGGCACTGAGCCCACCGTATGCATCCTCACCCTAATCCTTACATAACCCTTTGAGGTTCAGTAAGGCCTCTGCTCGCTACCCATCTAAAATTGTAATCGCCTGTAATTACTGTGTACTTTTCTTGGGCCTGTACATATAGCTGCAGTCAAGAAAGAAAAGTTCCTGCCCTTTTGAAAATAATTTAGCGAAGAGAGAGAAAAACAGTTGGCCCTTCAACAACACAGGTGTGTGTTGCACTTATACACTATATACACTTATACACTAATTTTTAAAAAAAAATAAATATTACACTGTTTGGCCTGTGGTTGGTTCAACCTGTGAATACAGAACCACCTGTAAAGAAGAAACAGGTATAGGGAGAACCAACTGTGATTTATTCTGGGGTTTAGGACTGCAGAGGGTCTGAACCCATAATTCCCACACTGTTCAAGGATCAACCTTAATATGGTAGATGGCAAAATGCCTAGGGAAAAATAAGCAGAGAAGGGGTATAGTGGGTTCAAGGGATTGCAGCTTTAGAAAAACCGAGACAAGGCATGCTTTTCTTTTCTCCTGTACTTCTTGAAACTTGGAACATAGAGGGCAGCCCTTCCAGGGCCAACGTGAACCAGGGCTTGCGGGGCTTATTCTGCAGGCTCTCCCAGAGATTTTATTTGAGGTCAGTGAACAGGGGAATGTTGCTGATTATCAACTGCAGCTGTTCAGGGTTAAGGCACCCAGCTGACTGTATCAACAGCTGAAATTTCTCCCTGATAATTTGCAGACCTCTCAAGTATCTGGTCTCTGTGAGTTATATTTAAATACAGTCATCAAATAAAATCCTTAGGGATTAGGATTCCAGAAGGGACGAAGAAGCCTAAATTATGAGATCTGGATTTTGTATGAAAGTATCTGTGTATACTTGCCTGCAGACGTCTGGATCTTTATAGGTAGGCTATATTCCTCTACATCAGCAAAAATCCCAAAAGGATCCAGAATGTACCAAATATCCAGTACTGAAAGTTTAAGAAAACATTGTTCTTCTGAAACCCCTGGTTCTCAGAAGTAATGAGGCAGAGGTGTTCCTCTGGAAGTGCAGAGATACCTGTGCATACTTCGGTACCCATCTCTTGACTAGGGGCTACCTACAGAATGCAGCCACAGCAGATGGGAACTGGTGTCCCACCTATGATGAAACCAGAGGGACCACTGCTCTGTGAACTACTTGGGCCTTGCTCTGGTGTCCCAAGGAGGCCAATATGACGTTGGCTAGACTTCAGGCCATTTGTCTCCATGTTGGTGTTGGTAGTCATCCTTCATGTTAATTAACTCCTAGATCTGATGTCAGAGGAGGCTGTCTACAGGAATTGGAATTTTGTTCTTTTTTGAACTTTCTTGAACTTTTCCTCCTGGGAATGTTGGCACTCCTGATTAGGCACTAGACCCATGGAGAGACCAACCTGACTTTAGGAAAACTGAGTCCAGGCCTGATGACTTTTCTTTCAGCTTCTTGTCTCCTTGAAACTTGGAAGGTACAGCAGCCCCCTTGATGTGTATTTCGCTCCAGTTTTTGCTCTTCCTGAGTCCCTATAGATAGTTCTATCTTTGAGGATGGAAGAGGTTGGGATCTGAAGGCCTCTTCTATCTGTGAAGCTGCAGGTGTCTCCTTACCTCCTACTGGATGAACTTTGGGATGGGGAACAAGGATGGCAGAGTGTTTCTTGAGAGGGTTTTAAGTGCAGAGTGGATGTTCTGGTACAGGCTTCTCAGAGGCATCAGAGATGCCTGAGGGATACAGATACTTGCCAAGTTATGCTCCTGTCTTGATACTATCTTTCAGTTCTTTTTGAGCATCCTCAAGCAGTAACTTTGCCCAAAGAGGGGCAGGGCCAAGCAGTAGCCCTAGCACATAGGAGAAGAGGAGAGCTGAAGAGGCCAGGCTTCCTTGCCTGGGAGGTGACAAGAATTGTCTCCCAGGCATGGTCTTTCTGGGAGCTGCTCCATGGCATTTTGTAGAGGAGAAAAAACATTTATGCCATAGGAACTCAGTTACTGTTTCTGTATGAATTGTTACTGAGCATTTCCAATATATGAAGAAGTTGTATGAGGAGCAATGGTGACTTTCTTATCATGAGGCATTTACAGCCAAGAGCGTAAGGAATCTGAAATCAAAGAGAAAATTCTTAATCATTCAGAAAATTCCTCTCATTCTTCACTGATTCAGCAAATACTTACTAAGCACCAACCATGTGTCAGGAAATGATGTGGTTTATTTTTTCACCTGGAATCTAAGAATAAATCTCAGGCCTTTAAGCAAGCTATGTGATGGAGACTTTTCTAGCTCTTCAATTTGAAGAATGTTCTTATCATGTATCTTAGGGTATGTGGCAGGCCCCTCTTTTGGAGAGTACTCTAAAAGTCCTTCAGGAGACAACTGTATTTAATGAGAATATACTGGCACAAAGCGGCCACTAGAACTCAAGTTACACATCAAAAGGACATCTCTGATATGCTTCATAAGTACTTTAAAGGACTGTATCACTAAAGCCTACCTTCATCAATATTCCTAGTTAAGAACATCACCAAGATGAACAAAGTCACTTCACCATCACTGATATAATAAATTTGATAATTTGCATTTAGAGCAGATATTGTGAGAAAGTCTATAGACCTCCTATACATCTTTAAATTGTCCTAGGTGTGTCCTGCTCAATGAACTCTCCTTAATCTTTATTAGAAGCTTTATTTAACAGTTAAGGTATTTTCTGCATTTACTACTTTAGAGTTCTAAGCATGCTGTTTAGGAAAGTATATTCAACCAAGAGTCAAAACTGTTATTAATAGGTTTTATATAACCAGCAGTTAACAACCTGTCTTCTGATTCCTGAAGTAAGTGCAGTCCTAGCCTTTCTCTCCTGCTTTATTCATCTCAGCCTTCAAGATTACCAAGCTCATTTCCTTTCCTTACACACATTTTAATTGAGTTGACAGACATAAGAAAGACTGGTTAATATGAATGAAAGATTTGGCTGCATAATTTATAGATCCAGGAATAAGACACCTTAATAGGACTCCTGAAGGGACATGTGTTGAGTCTCCGCTCCCTGGAAGACTCTTTCCCATTAAGCTATGTGACTTCTTTACACTTGTGTAGTGTGGAGGGTTGCATATTCTAGAGATAGCCATCTAGGACCTCGCCTCCACTCTCTTGTCTTCTGCGTGCCATATGGGCATTCTATGCAGCCAGTTTATTCCTTTCATATTTTTTAACTTGATTTACTTAATCTTTCTATTCTGCCTTTTTTTTTAGTGTATTACATGAAAGTCAAAGGACTTAAAATTTCTTGGTCTCTAATGAAGGGCAAGACCACTTTTTCATGTGTGCTAGCCAAATCTACACTCAACAAAAAATTACCAAGTACCTTCTTCATAATACATTGGTTGAATAAATATAGTATTTTTTCATTCTCTCTCCATGAAACACTCTTCTTTTACTCCTTGAGCTGCTCAGTCCATTCTTTATTTCACTTCTTTGAGTGGCTTCTTCTCACCGTCTCCCAGATTAAGTGACTCTCGGGTACACATTATTTCCTGCAAAATAATAGTCATCACACATTAAATCATTTCTTCGTTAAATGTTTATCTCTTCTTTTGGAACATAAGCTCCATTAGCAGAAACTGTATCTGCCTTCTGCATCTAGCGCAGGACTTTTTACATCATAGATGCTTATAGGTATTCACTAGTATGTTAGTTTAAAATCTCTGATATAATAGACACTTTGTCAAGTACTGAGAACTCAGTCTTTAATGATTAATCGAACACCTCAAAGTGCATAAGTATTGCAATAATATATATAAAATGGGCTTCTTTGGTATCTCAGCTGATAAAGAATCCTAGTGCAATGCAGAAGACCCCAGTTCAATTACTGGGTCAGGAAGATCCCCTGGAGAAGGGAATGGCTACCCAATCCAGTGTTCCTGCCAGGAGAATCCCATGGACAGAGAAGCCTGGTGGGCTGCACTCCAGGGGGTTGCAAAGAGTCAAACACTACTAAGCAACTAAACATATTGCAGTAATAGTGAAGGGACTAAAAAAATTATAGAGCACCATCCCAACTCTTAAGAAGTGTTCTGTAAAACAAACGGGACATTTTCACACAACTAATTAAATATCTACAAAAATCTCAAGTACCAAAAGAGTGAGTGAGTAAGGAAATGATTAACTGAAATTAATAAGGGGTTCATTTTAGAATTGATTAGACCTGGCTTTAAACTTGGGCAAATTAGTCAATGTCTCACAGCTTCAGTTTTCACATCTATAAAATGAAAATTATAAATGTTCCTATCTTGTAGGGTTGTTGGAAGGAATAAATGAGATAATGATTATAAAATACTTACCAGAGTCAGGCATATATCACACAATAAATGTTTATTATTTAGCAGTAGCAGTAGTAGTATAATTAGGTTACTGAAAAGAGGCAAGGCGGGATGATTTGGTGACAGGTCTATGAATAGCATATCCTTACATTCTCAAATAGACTAGGGAAGGGACCAACTGCTAAAGACTAATGCTGCAATGATTATGTTAGATCAAGAGTGCTTAAACCTTTAGGTTTCAGGACTGCCTAATATACTTAAATATTAGTTAGGACTCAGGATTGGGGTTCTCCAAAAAAAGAGAAACTCTATGTCTTTTCTAATAGATAAATAGTTATATATGCACTCATCTCACATGCTAGTAAAATGATGCTTAAAATTCTCCAAGCCAGGCTTCAGCAATATGTGAACCGTGAACTTCCAGATGTTCAAGCTGATTTTAGAAAAGGCAGAGGAACCAGAGATCAAATTGCCAACATCTGCTGGATCATCAAAAAAGCAAGAGAGTTCCAGAAAAACATCTATTTCTGCTTTATTCACTATGCCAATGCCTTTTGACTGTGTGGATCACAATAAACTGGAAAATTCTGAAAGAGATGGGAATACCAGACCACCTGACCTGCCTCTTGAGGAACCTATATGCAGGTCAGGAAGCAACAGTTAGAACTGGACATGGAACAACAGACTGGTTCCAAATAGGAAAAGGAGTATGTCAAGGCTGTATATTGTCACCCTGCTTATTTAACTTATATGCAGAGTACATCATGAGAAACGCTGGGCTGGAAGAAGCACAATCTGGAATCAAGATTGCCAGGAGAAATATCAGTAACCTCAGATATGCAGATGACACCACTCTTATGGCAGAAAGTGAAGAACTCAAGAGCCTCTTGATGAAAGTGAAAAAGGAGAGTGAAAAAGTTGGCTTAAAGCCCAACATTAAGAAAACTAAGATCATGGCATCCGGTCCCATCACTTCATGGCAAATAGATGGGGAAACAGTGAAAACAGTGGCTGACTTTATTTTTCTGGGCTTCAAAGTCACTGCAGATGGTGATTGCAGCCATGAAATTAAAAGATGCTTACTCCTTGGAAGGAAAGTTATGACCAGCCTAGATAGCATATTCAAAAGCAGGACCTTACTTTGTCAACAAAGGTCCATCTAGTCAAGGCTATGGTTTTTTCAGTGGTCATGTATGGATGTGAGAGGTGGAGTATAAAGAAAGCTGAGCGCTAAAGAATTGATGCTTTTGAACTGTGATGTTGGAGAAGACTCTTGAGAGTCCCTTGGACTACAGGGAGATCCAATCAGTCCATCCTAAAGGAGATCAGACCTGGGTGTTCATTGGAAGGACTGATGTTGAAGCTGAAACTCCAATACTTTGGTCACCTGATGTGAAGAGCTGACTCATTGGAAAAGACTCTGATGCTGGGAGGGATTGAGGGCAGGAAGAGAAGGGGACGACAGAGGATGAGATGGTTGGATGGCATCACCGACTCAATGGATATGGGTTTGGGTAAACTCTGGGAGTTGGTGATGGACAGAGGCCTGGCGTGCTATGGTTCATGGGGTTGCAAAGAGTCAGACACAACTGAGTGACTGAACTGAGACTGAGTATAGAAATTGGCTCAATTATTGGTTATAAAGGATGAGAATTCCCACAAGCTGCCTTCTGCAAACTGGAGAACCAGGAAAGTCAGAGGTATAATTTAGTCCCAGTCCAAAGGCCTGAATACTATGGGAGTCAATGGTATAACTCCCAGTATGATGCCAAAGGCTTGAGAACTTGGACACTGCTGGCGTTAAGTCCCAGAGTCTGAAATGCCTGAGAACCGGAAGCTACTATGCCTGCCATCCTAGCTCAGAAAGAGACAATAAGAATTTGCCCTTCTTTCACCTTTTTTCTTCTGTTTGGGCCCTCAGCAGATGGATGATGCCTGCCCACATTGGTGAGGGCAGATTTTCTTTATTCAGCCTATTGATTCAAATGCTAATCTCTTTCGGAAATGCTCTCACAGACACACCCAGAAATATTGTTTTACCAGCTGTCTGGGTATACTATAGCCCAATCAAGCTGACACACAAAATCACGTATACCACTGAACTTTTGTTTCAGTTTAGTTCAGTTGCTCAGTCATGTCTGACTCTTTGTGACCTCATGGACTGCAGCACGCCAGGCTTCCCTGTCCATCAACAACTCCCAGAGCTTGCTCAAACTCATGTCCATTGAGTCAGTGATGCCATCCAACTATCTCATCCTCTGTCATGCCCTTCTCCTCCTGCCTTCAATCTTTCCCAGCATCAGGGTCTTTTCCAGTGAGTCAGTTATATCTAGTGATGTGCTTGTAAATGTTTAACATCTGGGGAAAATATTTCTTTAGGGGTACCATTTACTGATTTCTGTGGTGTAGGCAAACCCACCATGACTGAGTTCAATCTACTAATACGTCATCACCAAATGTGCAGAAATGATGAAAAGCACACACAAAAATAGTATTTCCTACATACAGATACAATAGATATAATATTTTCAAATATGATTTACTGAATTGTCAGTTTATGTAATTTTATTTTTAATTAACATTTATATGTATTCAAATGTGAATTCATATTAATATATTAAAGTTGAAGTTAAATAAAATTAATTTTTACTCCTTTATTAAGAACATTCTTAAGTGAAGGTCATATTTTGTTTCCAATACTATGAATGCATGGCTATGAAGAATGCAGTGGTTATTGCAGCAGTCAGGTGCCTCTGCCTTGATTTGTGCCAGCAGTTTCACCACCATTGCTTCTGTACTATCAGTGTAAATATCAACAGTATAAAAGGCAAATAACATCTTAGTATTATTATGAAAATAGTTTTGACCCTTTGGTAACTGAAGGGGTCTCAGGACCACCTCTTACAGGGGTCCATGGGCAACACATTGAAACTTGTTGTTTTATATTTTAGACTCCTGAAGGGAAAAGTGTTATTCGCCCAATCATGTCTGACTCTTTGCAACCCATGGACTGTAGCCTGCCAGACTCCTTGGTCTATGGGATTCCCCAGGCAAGAATACTGGAGCGGGTTGCCATTTCCATCTCCAGGGGATCTTCCCGACCCAGTATTGAACCCAGGCCTCCTACACTGCAGGCAGATTCTTTACCATCTGAGCCACCATGGAAGCCCAAAGGGAAAAGATTGACGTTAATTTTAAAGAAAAGTTATGTTGCCTGAGTTATATAATTTGAAACTCATTAATCCAACGACTACATACAGATTTACAACTCTCCAAACAATTTTTAGTCTTACAGACTTTAGGTATGTGCCAGTTAACTTTTGCCTACAGAACACAACTCTTCAGTCAGTTCCTTTCTTTGGCTGACAAAGAAACTATAGAACCTCTGTTCAAAAAACTCATTGAAAAACTGAAGTAAGTAGAATGTTAAAAATTTTATTAAGAAATAGCAAACAATGTTTTGAAGTATAATTTTTAAGCCCTTTAAGTCATATGAGTGAGTAGCTATGGAAATACAGCTATGTTGCCATGAATGCCCTTGACACTTTGGCAAAGAAGAAATAAGGTCTATGAGAACATCATGTCTCCCTCATTTATTTGAAACATTTTCAAACTCAAGAAAATACATTTATAAGTCACAAATAGACATTTTAAAACAAACTGGACTAATATTGGGATTCTTAGGTTGTGCAGTGGTAGAGAATCTGCCTGCTGATGCAGGAGATGCAAGACATGCAACAAACATGGGCTCAATCCCTGGATGGAGAAGATCTCCTGGAGGAGGAAATGGCCTCTCACTCCAATATTCACGCCTGGATAAAGTGGATAAAGTGGCCTGGTGGCCTACAGTCCATGGGGTCACAAAAGAGTCGGATACAACAAAGTGATTGAGCACACATGCACAGGCCTAATGTTTCCTTTTATTTTAAAATTACATGTGACCCATGAGAGTGATTCCTATAAATGCTTTTTTCTCCCCTAGATCATATTTTAAATGTATAACTTCTCTGGCATCCTTTGAGACTTTACATATTGCCATTACATTTATGAATTATTTTGCAACAGTCCTAAATAGGAAATGATTAAGAGTCTATGGAAAAACCACAGCCGTGACTCCACGGTATGTACACTGAATCATCCAAATGGTAAGTTTTCTATTTTCTTAGATGCTGTTGTCTTCAATCAGATGCCTGCCTTCACCCAGATCCCTTCATAGAGATATTTGTTTCTTTATACCAGCTCTGACTATCTAATGTCCTTTCATTTTACCCTGCAGGACTCTCTAAAACATTTCTTGCAGGGCAGGTCTAGTGATAATCAACTTCCTCTGCTTTTCTCTCACACTCCTGAATTACAGTTTTGTCAGATAAAGGATTCTCCATTGACAGGTATTTTCTTTTAGCACTTTAAATATATTGGCCCACTGCTTTTTGGCCTATAAAATTCCTGGTGAAAATTCTGCTGATATTTTTCTGAGGATCTTTTGTACATGAAAAGTCACTTCTCTTTTGCTGCTTTTAAGATTCTCTACCTTTGACAGTAAATTAACTTTTAAATTGATTAAAAATAAGAAAAAAATTTTATATTTAATTTTCACAATTTCCCTCACTTTTTTCTTTGTGTAGCTCTAATCTCTATCTTGTTTCTTCTGTCTAAAAAATCTTTGATTTTATTCAGTTACTCAGTTGTGTCCAACTCTTTGCAACACCATGGACTGCAGCACGTCAGGCTTCCCTGTCTACTGGGAGCCAGCATGGGGAATCCCGCCCATGGCAAAGGTCATGAGGAAGGGGGCCTGGCAAAAGGCAAAAGCTGAGATCAGGCCTCAGGGGTACCCCTGGATTTTCCTGAGCATCTACCCCCAAAACCAGAGTCTGCCTGCTTTATTGTACTGTGCTTTTCACTCTTCTGACATAACGGGGGGCTATCCCCGACCACCTTTCTCTGGAAAGAGTTAACTTAGAGCTCCAGTTAACAGTCTCCTGCATATAAAAGGAGTGTCTCAGCTCAAACCCCTCTGATGGCTCTCTAACTTGCCTGACAGTTAGAGACTTTTACAACTTGTGATTGTTTACAGCCCCTCAACCATGAGAGGCACGAAGCTTAAAGCATCTTAAAGATATAGAGCCTTTTCTAAAAAGCTAAAAATCATATTGGTGATGGGTTTCAGTTTGAGTCAATGACTGCTGCCAGACCTCCATATTCTTTATCTTTTAGGCACCTGAAGGATATTAATCAATGTAATTGGATATAGCAAAAGGAATATAGTAGTTTTGATGTTAGCAACACCTGTCCTTGACCATCTCCTGGACTTTGCTCAAACTCATGTCCATTGAGTCAGTGATGCCATCCAACCATCTCATCCTCTGTCGTCCCTTCTCCTGCCTTGAATCTTTCCCATCATCAGGGTATTTTCCAATGGGTCGGCTCTTCTCATCAGATGGTGAAAGTATTGGAGCTTCAACTTCAGTATCAGTCCTTCCAGTGAATATTTAGGGTTGATTTCCTTTAGGATTGACTGGTTTGATCTTGCTCTCCAAGGGACTCTCAAGTATTCTCCAGAAACACAGTTTGAAGGCATCAATTCCTTGGTGTTCAGCCTTTTTTTATTTTCCAGTTCTCACATCTATATATGACTACTGGAAAACCATAGCTTTGACTAGATGGACCTTTGTTGGCAAAGTAATGTCTCTGCTTTTTAATATGCTGTTTAGGTTTGTCATTACTTTTCTTCTAAGGAGTGAGCATCTTTAATTTCATGGCTGCAGTCACTGTCCACAGTGATTTTGGAGCCCAAGAAAATAAAGTCTGTCACTATTTCTATTGTTTCTCCATCTATTTACCATGAAGTGATGGAACCAGATGCCATGATCTTCGTTTTTTGAAGTTTTTCCTTTATAATCAGCTTTGTTTTTCTGGAAAAATCTTTATTTTCATTTTCTGGTAGATATTGCTGTATATGGAATTCTGAGTTGATATTTTTTTCTTTTAGCATTCTAAAGATGTCATTTCCATTGTCTTCAGGCTTGTATAGTTTCTCATGAGAAATCTAGCAAAACTCTATTTGTTCCTTGGTATATGATTTTTCTTTTTTCTCTGCTCTCATGATTTTCTATTTATATTTGATTTGAAACAATGTAATGATCATGTATTTAGGTGTGCTTTTACATTTTTAACATAAATGTTATTTATCCTGGTGAGAATCTCTGGGATTATTGGATCTACATTTCATTAATTTTCAAAAGTCCTTAGCCAATTTCCTTTACCTTCTTCTACCTAAGTTCTCTTTCTTCTACTTTTGGAACTCCAGTTACTTGCATGTTATACTGCTAGTATGTTTCATAGCTCTTGGAGGCTCTATTCTCCCTACTTCTCCACCCCTCATCTTTTCTTTTCTTTTGGTGTTTCTGTTTGGAACATTTATACTAATGTATTGACAAATTCATATATTTTTTATTCAATTCTAGTCTGCTAATGAACTTGTCAAAGAACTGCTAATGAACTTAACTTCTGATATTGTACTTTTCCTAGCATTTCCACTAATCTATTTTTAAACTTACATCTCTGAAATTCCCCATTTCTTTATACATGTTGTCAACTTTTACATTTTTCTTTTATTAATCAGTTATTAACATCTTTTTCTGTGTATGTTCCAATATCTGAGTCATCTCTGAATATCGTTTTGTTATCTCTTGATGAAAGTTGGTTTCTTTCCCCAGCTTTTTTGTGTGTCTCAGTTTTTGACTAAACATCATACAGTATAGAACAGAAAAGAGTAAGGCAGATACTGCTTATGCCCAGATATGGGTACATCTCTCTTTATATCAGACAGTTAATGTGAGGGTGTTTTATAAGAAATGATTTGTTCTTTGCCTTGAGTTCCTGAGATGGGGCTTCTAAACCCTTGAAATTTCCCAAGTGACAAGAGTGTGTTTATTATTTGTGGTGGGTGTAAAGGGACTAAAGTGTTAAGGCTGTGAGCCATATATAAGCTTGATTTCCTGACCATTGGAGAGGTGGCAGGGGCTGAAGATTGATTTAAATCACATGGCCAATAGTACAATTAATTATGCTTATGTAATGAAACTCCAGTGAAAACTCTGAACATTAAGGCTCAGTTGAACTTCCTGATTGGTGAGCACGTCAGTGTGCTATGGAGAGAGGGTAATGTATCCTGATTCCATGGGGAGAGGGCATGGAAGCTCTATGTTTGAGATCCTCCAAACTCTTGCCCAACAAATTCTTTACTTGGCTAAATCTTATTTGTATCATTACAGCAAAACTATTCAAAAGTATAGTATTTCCTGAGTTCTCTGATTTGTTCTAGCGAATTATCAAACATCATAGGTTTGCATCAATTCCCAAATTTGTGGTCAGTTGGTCAGAAGTGTGGGCAGCCTGGGTACACCTGAATTTATGGCATCTGAAGTGAGGGAAGTTTTGTTGGGAATAACCTCAACTTGTGGAGTTTGAATTAATTCCAGTGGATAGCATTATATGCCTAAATAACTTCTTGGCACAAATGGCCAAAAAGTACATGAAAATGTGCTCAATATCAATAACCATCAGGGAAATGCAAATCAAAACTACAATGAGATAACACCTCACACCTGTTAAGATGGATTTTATATTAAAGAAAAAAGAAAATGAGGTAACAAGTGTTGAGAAAATATGGAGAAAAGGAAACCTTTGTACATGGTTGGAATGTAAATTCATTTAACCATTATGGAAAATATTATAGAGATTCCTTAGCACTCCCATTCCCCAAATAGAACTACCATGTAACTCAGAAATCCCTGTTTTGGGTATATATCTGAAGGAAATGAAATCAGTATCCCAGAGACATCATTGCAGCATTATTCATAATCATCAACAGGTTGCAAAAAAAAACCTAGGTGTTAATGGATGAATGGATAAAGAAGATGTGAGAAAATATAAACATGATATTATTTGGTCACAAGAAGGAAGGAAATCCTGCATTTGTGACAACAAAGATGAACCTGAAGGATACTGTGCTAAGTGAAATAAGCCAGAGAGAGAAAAACTGTATGATTTTACTTGTATGTGGAATCTAAAAAAAAAAAAAAAGTCAAACTCAGAAGGTAGACTGGTTACCAAGGCCTAGAAGGTGAAATAGTGAGATGCTGGTCACTGCAAACAAACTTTCACTTATAAGGTGAATAAAATCTTCAAAATTTAATCATTATAATAGCAACCATGCCTTTAAATTCTATTTGTCATAATTTGAAAATGACTTAAACAGATATGAATATTCCTAAAATGAAAAACAGGATGCAGAATAGCTTTTCTATGGAATTTCTATTAACTAGCAGAAATTTCTATTTCTAGACACTCACTGTATAGGTTTATAAAAATAAATGTTATGTATTGGGTCTCTATTTGTATTATACCCACTCTAGTACTCTATTCTGTATAGAAAATGAGCTATGATGTGAGCAAGACATCCAATAAAGTTGTTGCTATTCAGTTGCTCAGTCATGTCCAACTCTTTGTGACCCCGTGGACTGCAGCACACCAGGCTTCCCTGTCCTTCACCACCTCCTGAAGTTTGTTCAAACTCATGTCCATCGAGTCAATGATGCCATTCAACCATCTCATCCTCTGTCACCCCTTCTTCTCCTGCCCTCAGTCTTTCCCAGCATCAGGGTCTTTTCTAATGAGTAGGCTCTTTGCATCAGGTGGCCAAAGTATTAGAGCTTCAGCTTCAGCATCAGTCATTCCAGTGACTATTCAGGGTTGATTTCCTTAAAGATTGACTGGTTTGATCTTGCTCTCCAAGGGACTCTCAAGTCTTCTCCAGCAACACAGTTCAAAGGCATCAATTCTTTGGTGCTCAGCTTTTTTTTATTGTCCAATTCTCACTTCCATATATGACTATTGGAAAAACCATAGCTTTGTCTATACAGACCTTTGTCAGCAAAGTAATGTCTCTGCTTTTTAGTACACTGTTTATGTTTCTCATAACTTTTCTTCCAAGGAGCATACATGTTTTAATTTCACAGCTGCAGTCACCATCCACAGTGATTTTGGAGCTCAAGAAAAGAAAATCTGCCACTCACTGTTTCCATTTTTCCCCCATCTATTTGCCATGAAGTGATGGGACTAGATGCCATGATCTTAGGGTTTTGAATGTTGAGTTTTAAGCTAGCCTTTTCACTCTTCTTTTACCTTCATCAAGAATCTCTTTAGTTCCTCTTTGCTTTCTGCCATTTGGGTGGTATCATCTGCATATCTGAGGCTATTGATATTTCTCCCCTCGATCTTGATTCCAGCTTCTGATTCATCTAGCCCGGCATTTCTCATGATGTATTCTGCATAGAAGTTAAATAAGTAGGGTGACATTATATAGCCTTGACGTACTTCTTTCCCAATTTTGAACCCAGTCTATTGTTCCACGTCTGGTTTAAATTGTTGCTTCTGAACCTGCATACAAATTCCTTAGGAGGCAGTTAAGGTGGTCTGATATTCCTATCTCTTTAAGAATTTTCCACAGTTTGTTGTAATCCACACACACAGTCAAAGGCTTTAGAGTAGGTCAAGGAAGATTTTTTTTTTTCTGAAACTCTCTTGCTTTTTCTATGATCCAACCAGTCCATCCTAAAGAAAATCAGTCCTGAATAGTCATTGGAAGAACTGATGCTGAAGCTGAGACTCCAATACTTTGGCCACCTGATGCAAAGAACGGACTCAATGGAAAAGACCCTGATGCTGGGAAAGATTGAAGGCAGGAGGAGAAGGGGATGACAGAGGGTGAGATGGTTGAATGGCATCACCGACTTGATGGACATGTGTTTGAGTAAGCTCTGGGATTTGGTGATGGACAGGCAAGCCTGGCATGCTGCAGTCAGTCCGTGGGGTCACAAGGAATTGGACATGACTGAACAACTGAAATGAACTCAACTGAACTGAACAGATGTTGGCAATTTGATCTCTGGTTCCTCTGCCTTTTCTAAATCCAGCTGGTACATCTGGAAGTTCTTGGTTCATATACTGTTGAAGACTAGGTTGAAGGATTTTGAGCATTACCTTGCTAATTTGTGAAATTAGCACAACTGTATGGTAGTCTGAACACTCTTTGGCACTGCCCTTCTTTGCGATTGGAATGAAAACAGACCTTTTCTAGCCCTGTGGCCATTGCTGAGTTTTCCAAATTGGCTGGCATACTGAGTGCAACACTTTATAACATCATCTTTTAGGATTTGAAATAGCTCAGCTGGAATTCCATCACCTCCACTAGTTTTGTTTGTAGCAATGCTTACTAAGGCCCACTTGACTTCACATTCCAGGATGTCTGACTCTAGGCAAGTGACCACACCACCATGGTTGTCTGGGTCTTTAAGACCTTTTTTTTTAAAAGACCATTTTTGTACAGTTCTGTGTATTCTTGCCACCTCTTCTCACTCTTCTGCTTAGCATTTCTGTCCTTTATTGTGCCCATCTTTGCATGAAGTGTTCCCTTGGTAGCTCTTAATTTTCTTTAAGAGATCTCTAGTCTTTCCCATTCTGTTGTTTTCCTCTATTTCTTTGCACTGTTCACTTAAGAAGGCTTTCTTATCTCTCCTTGCTATTCTTTGGAACTCTTTATTCAGTTGGGTATATCTTTACCTTTTTCCTTTGCCTTTCACTTTTCTTCTCAGCTATTTGTAAGCCCTCCTCAGAAAACCATTTTGCCTTCTTGCATTTCTTTTTCTTGGGGATGGTTTTGGCCACCACTTCCTGTACAATGTTACAAACCTCTGTCCATAGTTCTTCAGGCATTCTATCAGATCTAATCCCTTGAATTTATTTGTTACGTCCACTGTGTAATTGTAAGGGATTTGATTTAGGTCATACCTGAATGCCCAGTGGTTTTCAATTTAAGTCTGAATTTTACAATAAGGAGTCAATAAAGTTAAATTGTGACAAACGTTGATGATCAAATAATATCACTTTTTAAAATCTTATTTTTCATTTATCTGAGTAATACTGAACTAGTTTTGTTATAGTAAACATAGCAGCATTTTAAGTCAGAAAGTGAGACAGCATTAAGTCGGAAATTAAAAGATTAATTATACTGCAGTGTTGCAGGGAGGCTGAGTTAAACCATTCAGGAGTTTAGCCGGGTCTGGCTTTTCATTTCCAATGTACTATAGGCTTCAAGTGCCTGTATTTTTTAGCTATTACCTTATGCTTATAGTGGGGTCTGAAAAGCTGAAGTTTTTTCTATGTTCCTGCTTTACCTCCATCTTCCAGCATCCCTGTTTGCCTTTGCCAGGGGGTGGGGTGGGGGAGTGCGGGGAAGGGGTGTCTCTCCATGCTTCCCTACCCCAGTGGTTAACTACTGCTGCTTATTACTTGGTGCTAGGCTAATTGTTGAGACTTGGGTGGTCTTTTGTCCTGATCCAGCCTAAATTTTAGGCCAAGTTTCTTCTTCCTGGGGTTGGAGATAGGGCTTTCTTATGCCATGGTAGTCAAACTGCTTCATATCTGTGGTTCATTTTTAGCAGGAGTTTGCTCCTTTTCATTAGCTTACCAGACATCTGCTTTGTGTAGATGTAGGATTTCTGGGCCCAATGTCATTTTCTGCCTCCCTCCCAGGAGACAAGGGTTTTTATTTCCATACTTCCCTTAGTAACACTGGACTCTACCTGTATCATGGTAGACTATTTCCTATCACCCCTGTCTTCAGCACCGACAGCTAGGTTTTCTGTTCCTTCCTTAAATGCAATGGAATTTTGTCTGAGCCTTAGATGTCAGAGGGCTTGCTGCCCCTGCTCCAGCAGCCTAAGACCTTTAAGAAAAGGGTCTCAGAAAGCAGGTGAGGCTTTGGGCATGTCACCCAGTAGCAGCCTGTCATCTCCTATTTGCCTATGCCACAGAGGTATCTTTTCAGGTCTCCTGCCCTGCTCCCAAACTTTCTCATATTTGGTAGAGCTCTAACTTCTAAAAGTTCCTAGATATTCTGACATGCAACTCACACTTCGCCCTTAAGAATCTGTTAAAATTTTAGTTGATTTTTTTCCAGCCACTTTTGTCTCTTGTGCTCTCAAAGATAAAATGGTTTATTTCATAGATACTGAGTCCCCTCGATTTATTTGGTTATCTTGAGGCCTCAACTATCTGATAGGCTCAAGAAAAACGATTTTCATAGATTACTTTGCAATTTTTTGTTGTTAAGATGGAAGAAACGTTCTCATGGAACTTTTTATATTCTAAGTGAAACCAGAACTCATCTGCTTATTTTTACAAATGAATTTTACTCATTTTCTAAATTATGAATAAAAATTACACTAGATTTTTGACTAGAATTTTACTAAACTTCAGAGGGATTTATAGTATTTTGTCTTTCCATCCAGAAATACTGGTATTTCTACTCATTTATAGAAAAAGCACACTCCAGGTTCCTTATGATATGGAGTCAATGATTTAATTGATTTTAACGTAAATTTTGTATTATCAAAACACAAATAGAGGTGGCTTTTGGTATTAAAACACAGATAATAGCGAAATTCAAAATTGTTAGGCTAGAACCTGATAATCGTGTAGATATTGAGAATCATAGCAGAAGTTAAACATTATTTTAGTTCTGAGACTCCTAGGAAACAAGACCAAAACGGAAATAGTAGGTTATATTCTCTTAGTTTAATAGAAAGAATGCAGTTTTATTAGAATTCTGGCACTGAATCCAAAGTGGACTTTTTAAATGTAGTTACTTTTAGAAATAAGAAAGAAGCTGAATTCAAACACTGGTAGAAAACAGTTAATTGTTTTTCTATTGACCATTTCTTTCTCTCACCTTAATAAATTCCAAGAGCACACTTCCTGTGAGTGCATGCACATTTGCTAAGTCATGTCTGCTTCTTTGAGAGCCCATGGACTACAGCCCTCCAGGTTCCTCTGTTCATGGGATTTTCCAGGCAAGAAAACTGGAGTGGGTTGCCATTTCCTCCTCCAGGGGATCTTCCTGACCCAGGGATTGAACCTGTGCCTCCTGTGTTTCCTATATTGCAGGCAGATTCTTTACCACTGCGCTATCTGGGAAGCCTATTTAACAGAAAAATCAATAAATGTGAAAAGTTGAAGCAAACCTGACAAGTTTTTCAGAACAATTGTTGAAAATATTTATTGAGAAAACACCTTTAGTTGGAAAACAGCAGAAACAAAAAAAGAAATATCACATTTCAAATATGTATTAATAACAGAATACAATGTTGAATTTAGTTTCATAATAAAAGCCATACCAATTTGTATGTATGGCCAATGATGGAGGTGTGGAAAAAGAAAAGAATTGAAATTGAGGTAGAAAATAACTCTGTGCCTATATCCATCAAGTCTTATTTGGAGAAGAACCTCTAGAAAGCCATGAGTTAAGGATAACACTAGTCTACTAGCATGTCAGAGGTAGAACCAATATAATCTATTTAAATATAGATATGTCATTCCTCCAGGTAACTCCTTTAAGGTGGTTTGGTTCCACCAATGAATAAAGTTCCTAATTCTATACTAAGTTCATCCTTTGGGACATCAATATCATCTCCTGCTTCTTCCCCAAGCTTCTTCCACCAGGGTGCTTGTATATGTTTCAGGGTGGTAAGATGGGCCTGCTTGGCTTTGGCTGCCACAGGCCTGGATCTACTTAGGAAGAGATCAGGATCTTTTCCTTCTGCCTCCTTCAGACTTGGTGCTTCTGTAGTAACAAAAAATAAACAGGTGAGTGGAAGAGTTCTGTACCAGACAAACAGAAACTTAGAAACTGCAAAGCTGGAACTCTGCAATAGCAGCAGAAACTAGATTCTAACTCTGAGTCTATTATTGCCAGCTGTAGTTGGCATGTGACTATTCACAAGATGTAGCCCATCCTTCTGTGTTTAAAGGGAAAGAATAAAGAGGTAGATATTTTTTAGATGGTTTATTTAAAAGAGTAGGAACTTAAAAACAAATAGCAGAATTCTTACAGATGAGAGGCTCAGTTCTAGTCACCTATCCATTCAAAAATACAAAATTTACAAGTAAATGGCACTAAACAGAGGATCCTGACCCCTTCTGCTCCACAAGTAATAAAAGTGTTTCAGAACCTGTCTGAAACACTGGCTTCATGGACGAGATCTCTCATTTAATGTATCAGCAGTTGTGAGAAGTAGGTGAATTAATTTTTGTGAAAACAATTCATTAAAAATATAAAATGGCACCATAAAATACTGTCATTATCTACTTTTAAAGTAGGCTTAAGAAGCTTTTCTTATTATATAACAGTCTGGCTAGTAGGGCTTTGAAATTAATAACTTTGTCTGAGTTGGTACATATGAATGATAGAAAGGCTGAGGGAAGCAGTCAGGAAGGTTATGGGATTTGCATCAGTTGAAAACATTGTGTGCTGATATGATCCAGAAGTAGAAATTTCTGAGGATAGGAAATGAGCTAATAGACCACTACATGCTATTTTCCTTCTGAAGATTATGGCTGTCACCAAAATCTTGCATAGGGTGTTCCTTTTAGGAAACAAAAATGGAATGAGCACATACTCATCAACTGTTCAATGTTGGTGTTGATCTGAGCCATCAGTGCCTCCCTGTGCTGTTGAGATCTCTCTTCTAGAGCCCTGCCCAAGAAGTAGTGTTGCAGTCGTTCTTGTGCTTGGGAATGGAGCTCCCTGCTGGTCACATCTGATATCTGAGAGCCCTGGGAACAAAGGACAGAAGAAAATTGTCACACGAAGGACACATATATCAAAGTATGTTTCACTTTCACTAGTTGCTGCATGTGGGTTCAGTAGTTGTGGCTCCTGGGCTCTAGAGCACAGACTCAGTAGTTATGGTGGATGGGCTTAGTTGCCCCAAAGCATGTGGGATCTTCCTGGAGTAGAGACTGAACCCATGTCTCCTGCATTGGCAGGCAGATTCTTTACCACTGAGCCATCAGGGAAGCCCGATCTTGTACTCTTCTTAAAAGCAGATTTCATTGAAAATGCAAGTGGGCAAAATTCTTTTTGATATACTCCTATACCTCACTTCCTCACATAGTGTAATATTCTGGGAGAAGAGGTAAGATTGAGGAATCACAGTGAAAATTACAAATGGTTTGGTAAAGACACTGGCCTGGAGGAGTAACAGGACCAATCCCTTTGTTCTGAACCCCACCTGAGAAACTGCCTTACTTCTTATCCTATTCCTTCTCTCAAACTTATCTAAGCCATAATATTATATAGCTTCTAATTTCAAAGAACATGGGACAGAATCATTCAAAGGATCATATTCTTCTGGCTAGTTAGCTACTTTAAAGGGAACTGACCTAATTATTAATATTTAGAACAAGGATGACATAACCTCAACACTGAAACTGATAAAGTTTCTAACACTATAGTTTTCTCAGGTATTCCAGTTCCTGGATCATGGATGCTGCCTTGTTCTAACTAACATCTTACTTGTCAGCCACAGAGTAACAGCTGTACTAGAGCATGGCTAAGCAGTACTTCTTTTTTAAATAGAAGAATGCATCAGAATCATGCACAGTGCATTAATAAAAAATAGAGATCAAAGCCCTAAACAATAAGGGCTAAAATTACAAAAGTCTTAGAAGAAAAGATAGAGGGAAAGCTTTATGATATTAGATTTGGCAATTATTTCTTTAATATGACACTGTGAAGGTACAGACAACAGCAAAAATTAGACAAATTATACTTCATCAAAATGAAAAAGTTTTGTGCATCAAAGGACACTATCAATAGAGTAAAAGGCAGCCCACAGAATGGAAGAAAATATCTGCAAATCATACATCTGATAAGGAATTAATATCCAGAATATACAGAGAATTCCCAAAACTCAACACTAAAAAAAAAAACCTGATTAAAAATGGGTAAAGGACTTCAATTGAAATTTCTTCAAAGAAGGATATATAAATAAGCAATAAACACAAAAGAGATGTTAAAAATCACTAATTATTACAGAATGTAAATAAACCCAAATCACAATACCATTTCACATTCGTTAGGATGTGAAAATAATAAATGTTGATAAGGATGTACCAACAGTCTTGCTGATGCAGTATGGAAAACCACTAAGTTGAAGTGAAGTGTCCTTTACTATTGACTTTACGGTCCACACAATTATAAGACTCCAAAGCCATAGTAAAGTCAAGGTAATGCCATGGTAAGGCTACAATAAAGCCATTGCATTACCTTATGCCAACAATAAATGTACACATACAACTGAGACACTTATTTGTTGGTGAGTATCACACACTGCAATAATGTAACACAAAAGCCTACACACTGGATGTCTTCTGATATAGTCATCCACTTGTTGTTTCAGTTCAATTCTGCGTGCATCAGTGAGTTCTCTGAGTCCAGGCCAAGGAGCAAATTGTTTCTTTTTCTTACGACATTTTGCTAAGAATTTAAGAGTCTGGGGAAAAAAAACCAAAAACAAAACTTGTGATTTTTCTTCCCTGACTGATAGAACTATTTTCTTTCTACAGCAATATATAGTAGGACAACACTGTAATAGTTGTTAACTTATAGTGTGTATGGAGGGAGAGATGACAGATGTGACAGAAGACAATAACTTTATCATTACAATCTTTTGTAGTGTTTTAATATTTTATAAGGAAATAGTCATGTATTATTTTTACAGAAGGCAAAAAAAAGAAAAAAACAGGGAACCAGCTCTGGGTTCTAGTCTAAGTTCTAGTCCCTTATAAACTTGTTCGATTTGGGGCAAGTCATTCAATCTCCATAAGACAGGTTCTATGTCTACAGAAAACAGGGACCCCCAATTCTACTTAGCCAAAAGATAGTAAAGATCAAGGAGACACTATATTAGAAAAAGTTTGGTAAACAAATGTGCTTCCTTTTGTTCTTCAGAATGAATTCCTGATAAGAAATCTTATAACAGGCAAGATTAGGAGACAAGACATTTATTTTGTCCATTTTTTTCCACTCTTCTTTGTTCTACGTTCACATTATTAAAGGCAAAAGTTGGAAAATTATGGCCCACAGATCAAATCCAGCTGCTATCTGTTTTTGAGTAGCTGGAGAAGAATGATTTTTTTACATTTTGAAACTGAAGTGCAAGTGTTAGTTGCTCAGTCGTGTCCGATTCTTTGCGATCCCATAGACTGTAGCCTGCCAGGCTCCTCTGTCCATGGAGTTCTCCAGGCAAGAATATTGGAATGGGTACCTATTCCCTTCTCCAGGAGATCTTTCTGACCCAGGGATTGAACCAAGGTCGCCTGCACTGCAGGCAGATTCTTTACTGTCTGAGTCGCCAGACAAGCCCTTTTACATTTTATATGATTATGAAGTTCAAAAGGAAAAGAATTATTTTATGACATGAAAATTAAAGGAAATTCAAAATTCAGTGTCTACAAATGTTTACTGAAACACAATCATGCTCATTGGTTTCCATACTGTCTACAATTTCTTTTGTGCTACAACTATAGAGCTGAAGAGTTGCAAGAAAACTACATGACCTGCAACCTAATATATTTTACAATTTGATGCTTTCCAAAAATTTGTTGATGTAACTCTATTGTTTAAAGTATCAATTTTAGAAGAACTGTTAAAAATTTACAGCTCTCTGCCGAGTTATCCTGTCCTCTCCGCTTTAATTCTTTCAGGTTTTTCTTCTGATGTTTATTTCTATCTACATTTTTGTGATTTTTTTCAGTAACAGGTATTATCTATTGATTTTCCTATATGAAAGGTAAGGACTTAGCTCTCTTTCACACATACTTTCTATATCTCTAAATATTCAATATTATTAAATCATAGTTTTAGTTATGTTCATGTTCAGTGTTTACATTATGCC
Source organism: Capricornis sumatraensis (assembly GCF_032405125.1). Lineage (NCBI taxonomy): Eukaryota > Metazoa > Chordata > Mammalia > Artiodactyla > Bovidae > Capricornis > Capricornis sumatraensis. The sequence continues at coordinate 172,654,883 of NC_091069.1, forward strand.
TACATAAAGGTTATTTATTTTATGATCATATAGTATATGATGATTACTTTTTTCTTCCTTGCATATTTTAACACATTAGAAAAATAAGCAAGGAATTAATAATTCTGTTATTTTCCTTATTTTTCTATGTATTTACCACTGATTATATATAACAACTTCTGCCCTAATTGTCCTTACAGTAAAACGTATCAGGCAATCTACCAAATTAATTTTCTTGGATATACATTCCAGAGCTTTTTGACCTGCTCCAATCTGGATCAATTGTTCTCTATTCTTGGTGTATAGCTATTATCCTGATATCCCCATTCACCATCATCTTGGTGACTCTTCCCATTTTTCCTTTGTGTTTTCTGGATTCCTTTCTTGAGTTATTCCTTTGTTTCAGAGATTTGTGATGCATAAATATATCTTTATAGTCTATCTTTATTTTTAACTGATGGTTTGGTTGGATGCAGAATTCTAATTGGAAGTCATTTTTCCTCAAATATGTATCAGCCTAACTCCAATACCTTTTAGCTTCCAATTATGTTGTTGAAGAGTACTTTTGTTCCCAGTGTATTTCACAGTAATGTGAAATAAACGTGAGTGTATTTCTGTCTTTGTAATGGACAGTTCGTCAGTCCTTTTGAACTAAACCACATGGTATTTGGTTCTGGGAAATCAAACTATTTTATTTTCTCTCCTTTTTTCCTTCTCTGTTTCACATGTTTGGATATGTGACCTCTTAGACTGGTTCTTTCCTCTTTCTCTAGATTTCCCAGACCTTTTTTCCTATCCCTTTTATTATATCTTGTATTATTTTTTCTGGCAAATTTTATTATATTTGTTCCCTGTTATATAGCATCTTGATTTTGTTTCATGTATTATTTTCTTTTCACTCTCTGAGAAAATAATACATTTAAAATGTCTTCTTATCCCTGCAATAGCTGTTTCCACCAAGTAGTATTATTCTGTTTGTTTGGCATTAGCTTTCCTCAGATGTCCAGTGATACTTTCAGCTGTTTAGAAATGCTGAGCATGAGGGTAGGGTTAATCTACTATGTACTTCTTTTTAGGGCTACTGAACTGGGCTGTTTCATTGGAGGACCTCAAAGTGAGTTTAACTATTCTCTTGGACTGTTCAGATTTCCTCAAGAAAATGCTTTCAATAGGATTTAAGCCTGGGTGACAGCACTGAGAGCTGAGAAGTAAAAAGGGGCTGGAGGTTTTCACATTAGTATATAAACTTTCCTTATGTTTTTACTATAGTACTCAAGCCTTCAACTGTGTTTTCTTTCTATTGAGAGATTTTTCTCCTTTTCTTCTGTTCTTCCCTTTTCTTGATTTTTCTTCCTTATACTTCCTATCCTTCCTCTGCCTCTTGCTTTTAGTACCAAGTCAGGTTTATGATCCTATGCCGGGAACTCAAAAGTAAAGTTTCCAGAACAGGGGAATTTTTGCCCTTAGATCAGATAAAGTTCACCTTGACATCTCTTTCTCTGTCTCTTCTTCATTCTTTGTTATTTTAGGACTCTCTGAGATTATATATCTATCACCAAATGTTTATTTTTTTCAACTGCCAATGGCTTGTTCTTTTAAGTGCTTTTGCAGTTGGTCTTCATTGGATATGTATACATGGTACTTTTCTTCTATAATCAGGTAGCAAGAATTAGCTGTCATTCTGGCTCTAGAGAGGAGATGCAAGCAAACATCACCTTCTTTCTGAGCTTCTTTACTTTTTTGTAAAAGAACCAATAGTTAGGTTTATTTGCTGGTGCCAGGAAATATCTCACATTCATTGCTGTAAAAACCATGTTTATCACTTTAGCGTGGAATTCTTTAGAAGCACTGGCAAAGTCAGCTTTGGAAATTGGATGCACTGAATATGAATAGGCGGATCCCACAAACGGAAAATTCTAGAAGGCAGTCAGACCTGCCCTTGTGCTTGTCACTCATTTCCAATATTTGATTTTCAGGTTTTGGCTCTTTCAAAGTCATTTTCCACATTTCTGAAATCAAGAATGGCCTGAGAAATCTATTCATTTGTGTTCATCAAAAATGAAGAGTAGAAGCAGACATTCAGAAAGTTCTGGGTGATGAGAATATTTTTTTCTACCACTAAAATGGTATGCATTCTGTAGTTCTTAGTTTGAAACAAACTCAGGATATGTAAACGGCAAACAGTTATTTTCCCAGCATCCGATTCCTAAGGAGTATAAAACAAGTTTTTAAACTAAGATTGTGAATGATTTATAAAGACCAAATTTCAGATAAACAAATGCAATTATATCTCCTTCACCCACTGCAAACTGTCATCAGGAATGGCAATCTCTTTATTCAAAATATTCTTAGGCTTGCCTCTTTCACAACCATTTTTGAAGTTTTAGTTCTTTTTATCTTCTTTATTTTTTAGAATTGAGGTATGATATTATTGACATACAATATTATATTTCAGGTGTCCAACATAATGTTGATATTTGTGCATATTCGGAAACAGCTGTCACAGTAGGTATAGTTAACATCTGTTGCCATACACAGTTACAGAATTCTTGTGGTAAGAACTTTAAAGATTCACTGTAGTTGTCAGTTAAATAGCACTGGCTAATGTCAAGGACTGAACTGACTTGATAAAAATAATCTCATCATAGTTTTGGTATCTCTGCAGTATATGAGGCTGTGTCCTTTCATGAAGGTCTAAGTTATGTTTGAAAATTAGTAGCACCTCACTGACAATAAACAGAAGATTACAAAAATTTCAAGTCAAGAAAGCATCACATTTTGGATTCTCTAAGGGTAAGTACACTTTTCCATGCTGAACAACTGGTTCTCTTAATGGCACCTCAAGAATTAGGATGGAGGGGCTTCTCTCAGCATCTTTATTCTCCACCTGGACACTGTCACCTTCCCCTAACACAGCTGTGTGATGAGGCTCTGTTTTTTGTTGCATATTATCAGGTACAGTATACACATTTTCAGATATGGTACAAAGGGAGCTTGTCCACCCTTTAGGAATAGGCTGGTAATGCTTTGCTCCTTTGTCCAATTTGAAGTCCAAATATAAGGTTGGTGTGTAGATGTAAATCTTGGACTTGACTCCCAGGGCTTCTTCAGAAATGACAGCAATGGTCACACTATCCTTACTGGGTTTAGGGATTTCACTGCTTTTCAGTTCCTGGTACCAAGACTCCACTATCTTCTGTGAGCTCCTCAAATTAACCCACAGTTGAAGGTCATGGACTGGCTCCTCTGAGCAAGGCGTCTTCTCATGCACAATGCCCCAGCCTGAGATCATCCAGTATAGGCCTCCTGAATTCAACTGACCAACATGTCCACGGCAGTCTTCCTGAGCTATGCTACACCCCCCTTCCAGGAGGTAAGATATCATTTCAAAACCTCAGTGCGGGTGATCAGGAAATCCACCTGGTCTGCTGCTGCTGCTAAGTCGCTTCAGTTGTGTCCGACTCTGTGCGACTCCATAAATGGCAGCCCACCAGGCTCCCCCGTCCCTGGGATTCTCCAGACAAGAACACTGGAGTGGGTTGCCATTTCCTTCTCCAACACATGAAAGTGAAAAGTGAAAGTGAAGTCACTCAGTTGTGTCCGACTCTTCGCGACACCATGGACTGGAGCCCACCAGGCTCCTCTGTCCATGGGATTTTCCAGGCAACAGTACTGGACTGAGTTGCTATTGCCTTCTCCGCCTGGACTACTACCTTTAAATTCATCAAACAGTAAAAATGGAGCCAGATTTTAAAACTCAGGTCTGCCAATACTCCTGCATACCCATGCTTCAACCCCTTCTGACTGCTCCTGGCTGAGCACTAACAGGGTAACTTTGGAGGACACCATGTTGAAGGATAAAAAGAGAACGTTTATAGGCTTAGCAGATCATAGTGCTCTGCAAAAGAAAGGTTGTCTGCCATTTGCACCAAATTGCAGAGGACCAGTTAAGCGTCTCTGGCCATCTCTCGCAGCGACTCCCCTGGGAGTCTAAAGCCAGCCAAGGAGGGCAGGGTTCTGCTAACTGACCACCAGCACTGACCCTGCTTGGCCCTATTGATGCCCAGTAGTCCCATGCTCTTGGGGGGCCCCTTTGAGCTTCTTAAGAGATGTAAAAGCAAGAAAAGAAAATCCTGGAGCATTAAAAGGGTAAAGGCAGCTAATTCTTCAAATTTAATTCCAATACTATACTACTACCGAAAACCCTAAGCTGTCTACATGAGTAAGGATGTGTAATTTGAAATTAGCCGGTTTATACAGGGTAAAAGGTAAAAAGAGGTTAAATTAGTATTTTGCATGTACTGAGTTACATAAGCATAACTCAATATATGTAAAATATTAGCATTTCAACATGTAATCAAAATAAAAAATTTGGGACTTCCCTGGTAATCCAGTGGTTAAGACGCTGCACTTCTACTGCACCACTGCAGTGGGAATGGGTTTGATCCCTGGTCAGGGAACTAAGAGCCCATATGACAGGCAGCACAGGGGGAAAAAAAAAGGAGGTGGTCATGTGGTGAAGGTATTAGAAAGGATCTACAGGCTCCTCCTTTCACCATCAGTCTCTAACACTAGTGCTGTGCTATGCTTAGTCGCTCAGTCGTGTCCAACTCTTTGCGATCCCATGGACTGTAGCCTGCCAGGTTCCTCTGTCCATGGGGATTCTCCAAGCAAGAATACTGCAGTGGGTTGCCATGCCCTCCTCCAGGGCTAACACTGGTATCTATGGGCTAATCCTTAGATGGCCTTGCTTAGCAGAAGGTAAACAGCATGCATGGATGTGATTCAGTGACAGAACAGGACCATCTGTTGCCGACTTGGCCTGAATGAGAAAGATGAAGGCAGCAGACTATCTCTCCCAGAATAGAGTACCACTCTGTTTTTCCAATGGTTTGAAAAAGACTTGTAAAAGCTTAATCAGAGAAATCAACAGAGACTGTTCAAAATCTGACTGTGAAAAACTGAAACTGACCTAAAATTTTATAATAGGGATTATAAATCTAAATGCTATATGACTGAAATCCTAATATGAACGTTAACCATGTGTAAGTAAATAACTATATATTAGGAAAACTAGATATTAAGTGAAATAGACAGAGTTGTGCTATAAAATATTACTATGCTCCATATAAACCCCAGGAAAATCACTGAAGAACACCATTCTATAATTCAAGAATTATAATGATCTTATTATAACTAATATATTATCTATGCATTGAAAACATCCAATATGACATGCTGCACTTAAAGAGGACTTTACAACTGACGAAATACTTTCCCATAAATTAGGTCATCTGATCCACATAACTGAGTGAAAAACACAGGGTAGACATTCATTCATGTATCAAGCACATGCGAGAGGTTGACAATAAATAAGACTTAGTGATTTAACCTTGAGATGCTCATAGTTCAAGTAAAAACAAAAAAAATTAATAACAACACTGCATTTTGGTAAATGATGCACAAGGTTCTATCAAAGTAATAAGGACTGAATATCTAAGTCATTTTGGCCCTAAGGAGGTTCTGACAGAGGAAGAAACAAAGGCTTAGAAAAAGCTAAGTTAAAAGACTTAACCAAGACTTTACAGCAGGTAAACAGCAAAAGTCAAGTTTGAACCCATGTCTCTGCCTACTAATCCAGTACTCTTTTTACTACATCAGACTTACTGCTCTCTGAAGTATGACAGCCGCTTTATATTCCGTAAGAGATGGCCTCTGTTGGCGAAAATTTTTCCTTTCCCTGTACCCTTTCCAATGTTTCTGGATAATCAATGCTGATTTCTCTTCTATTTCCCGATTATGTTTTTCCACCTGACCTAAAAAGATGACAGACACTATTATAACATACTCACTTCTATGCTTTCTCAAACTCTAGAATCAGGACAATCAAAGTAACAATCTTGTAGTCCTTTAATTATTTTCAATACGATTTTCCCAATTCTATTATTTTACAAGAGCTCCAAAAGCCTTCTCAGTTCACGTATCTTTAGAAAAAAGACTCACATAATTATTTTGAGTCTTAGAAACGAGAAAGGACTAAAAATCCAATAGCAAGAATATTTAGAAAAAAGAATCATAAGTAAATAGAAAGTCATTCAGTACCACCAAAAGGAAAGGGCACATTGTGCATATACGTTACCTACTCTATATGGTTCTAAATTTCTCTTTAGTCACTCACTTGGTTCTACAGATAATTTTTTAGTTTCTAGCAATTGGTCAGCATATATCCTAGGGTTCACAGTAGCTAATTTAATTTTTAAATTTAAAAATTTAAAATTAAAAAAAATTCAATTTTAAAAATTAAAAAGGATATATTTGAGAGATAGTGCCAAAATTCATTGGATTTAGTGGTGAACTACATGTGGAGGGAGGGGAAAAAATTCCAGGATGTCTCATAGATGGGACATTGAGTAGACTGCTGGTGCAATTACCTGAGAGATTAGGAATACAGGAAGTGGAAATCTGTGGGGGCAGATAATGACTAGCTTTGGGGATGGTTGTGGCTATCTAAGCAAAGCTAATCAATAAGCACCTGGCTACAGAGCTGTGCTGTCCAATGTAGTAAGCACTAGACACAAATGGCTACTTAAAGACAATAAAATAAAATTTAAGGCCCTCAAGTGCACTAGCCACATTTCAAGTCAACAGCTATCTCTAACCATTGGCACTGTACTGAACAGTGCAGACAAAGAACATTTCATTTTGTAGAAAGTTCTGTTGGGTAGGGCTGGTCTAGATCTTAGGAAAAAGGGTGAGGATGCAGACAAGACTTAAGAATGCTAAGCACTCATTTGGTAATTGAAGCTACAGTTATGGATGGGATACCCCAGGAAGAGCAATAATGAGAATAAAAGGGTAAAGAAGGAACCCTGGGAAAGATCTATATTTTAGGGAAAGGAAGAAAAGTAAGAGGCTACTGAGGGATACTGGGAATAAGTAGTAGGAAGGGGAAGAAGAATAAAAAAAGCAATCTTGAAATGACTCAGATTTTCCAGGCTACACTTTAATATTAATTTCAGCTTTGTGTGTCAAAGATGCAAGAAGGTGTCACCAGGTTTGTACTGAATCATGAGTTAAGTTCTGAGGGCAGAATGTTTCAATGTAGCAATATTATAATACCTTACGTAAGTTCAAGGGGTTCTTTCTTTATGTCAAAGACATCTATCTTTAAGCATAAAATTTTATGTTTCACTGATTTATCTGAAAATTAAGAATTAGTGGAGAAATTGCTCATCATCAACTAGTAAGTCTAATCAGAAAAAAATAAGAATTTTTTTTGACTGAAGAGATTTATTAAGACCTGAAAAAGTTGAAACAGGGGTAAAGGTTCACATTTAAAAATTAACTCATCAAATTTGGTTTATCAAAACTACCCTATCGATCTTATGCTTATAAACCGATAATGCCACACACCTGGATGAACTATTTCAAGCATATTCAGCCGTATTTCTCGGGAAAGTCTCATGGCTCTCTGCCTTTGAATTTGCAGCTGTAATCTGTGGTCCTCTTCTTCCTTCTGTCTGCTTAGCTTCATTAACATCTTTGTTCGTTTAGATCTATGACGGAAACATTAAGTACACATAATTTCCATAATCATATATCTACTCAAGAAGTATATCAAAAAAGGCTTAACCTCGCTAGTAATCATATAAATACAGACAGCAAAAAAGTTTTTAAAATAAATATTTCAAAGAAGTACTTAATGGATTTTGTTCATTTAACTCAACTAACATTTATCTGAGTGATTGCTGCCTATAATCACTGTCCCTAAGGCAAACAAAGAGATACAGTTAATGCCTTTGAGATCAGTTTCAAGGGGAAGTTGAAAGGTAGTGGAATATGCCACTTTGGCATAAAGACTGTTTTGAGCTGGAGGCAAGAGAGAATGATGAAGCATAGAAAGAAGTCTTCCCAGAGTGTCTCTTAACTGACTAAAAGCAGAAACATCTGAGAAATGACTGTCACAAACTTTTCCTCCCAAGGTTTGGCCATGAAGATGGAAAGTTAGGCTAAGACAGACCTGCACAAATAACACATATCTTTCATTAGTTAGTTCCCCAACATATTTACTTTCCCCAATATACTTACCTTCCCACAGTTCACTGTCCTTAGAAGCCTAAAACCCTTTTCTTTTCACCTGTCACTTCTCTATAAATTATTCTTTATATATAATAAAGAATAATATATATATTATATATATATAATATATATTATATATATAAAATTAAGCCCAAGTTCTTTTCTTTTTTTTAGGTAAGAAGTGGATTTATTTAGAGAGATACATATTACATAAACAGAATGCGGTCTGTCTCAAAAGGCTACAACAACCCTGGGAGAAACACATTCCACGGACAGAGTATGGGCCATCTCAGAAAGCAAGAACTATATAAACCCAAATTCTAACCACCCCTTGTAAGTTATGCATCGTGTCAGGTTTCTTCCATGTTGTATGTGCTTCACAAGTTAAGAAATTGTTTTTCTTTTGTTAATCTGTTTTTGTTTCTATCAGTATAGTCTTCATGACCCCAACCAATGAACCTAAAATAGATAGAGGGGAAAAAATTGTTTTCTTCCCCTACAAGTAAAACAAATAAGATAACTTAAATACCAGCACCATATTAGAGGTAGGCAAATTGTGAGCTTTCCTGAGGGTAACTGAGACGGCTGTTAGCTGCTTCAGAAAACCTTGCTGAGGAAAAGGGCAGAAAACGAAATTTTAACAGAAAATGAAGTTTCTGACCATGAAAAATGATTAAATAAAAAAGAAAGCCCCACGAAAGTGCTTTAAAAAGAGTGTGACTGTAACAGAATACCTCGTTCAATCCGAAGCTCTGATGAATCTAGGTCCATGATTATGAGTGGTGGGTAGTCCCTCCCCCAAAATAACAAGGGAGAGGGAAATTACTCTGAGATAATGACCTAACCACAAAGAGACAGAAATAACCTTTGCAGAAAGCCCAGCTACAAAGGAAGTAAAAGAAATTTGCATAAACTGTTGCAACTAATAGAAGAGGAAAGGTGTACAAGCCTGGAGCAAACTGGAGATTAAAAAATTAAAAACTCATTATAATGTGAGATTTAAGTAATTTTGGCCTCATGGAAAATGCCTTTTAAGGGATATATTTATAACCACTCTGGTGTTGCTACATAAAGAAATGGAATTTCTAGTTTAAACAGTGGACTATTAATTAGATTCCATAGATACACTTCTAAGTGGACAAAATCTGTAATTCTAGGATACTTGTAAATAGAGATTTTTTAATATTGCAAAGGAAAATAGACACGCAAATTTGGCAACTACTGTAAGACTAAACAGTAAAAGTCTGAATCCATGGCACAGGGGCACCTTTAACTGTAAGATGATGTACAGCTGAAAATGATAGTAGGTAGAATTCATGAGTGGTAACTATTCTACCTGAGTTCACTACAAAGGTAAAGCTAGAACATCTCAGGATCTTGTAAACAATATATTGTGACTCTCAAAATATCCATCATTTCCCAAATTTAATTCACCAAAGAAATAATTAATATTTTTAAAGAAACAGCAGGTAAGATACACAATAAACTTTGAGCAATGCCTGAATGGATTATACTTGCCTCTTAAGCATACTATTTATTTAATAGATCTGTCTGCCTAATTAGATATGTAAATCTTCAATGGCAAAAAATGTGCATTTCCCTCCCTACCACATTCTTAGTGCCCAGTAACATGCCAAAAAAATTTATATTATTTTAATCTTGTGAGTTACACAGACAATTATCTCACCTTATAAATGGGAAATTTGAGGCTAAGGGAGGTAGGGAAACTTGTCCAAGATCATTCAGCCCATAAGTTGCTAAGGAGGGATACAAACTCAAGTCTGTTTAACTCTCCCAATACCTAGGATAGGCTCTGGAATATATTAGGCACTTGAAACATGTTTAAAAAATTACATGTTTAAAAATTCCCTTGGTGGCTTTTTTGCTACCAACGAAATTCATGCCCAATGATATTAGTTAACTTTTTAAGTCTTCTCTGAAGGAAACTTTTACCAATGAAATGAATGTCCATTAAGGGACACAGCCAGAGTGGCTTCAATACCTACCACTAATCCACACAGGTTCTTAGAGGCAACTGAAAGAAAACACAGATACAAACAACTTAGCTCCTAACGTCATTAATGAAAGCAGGGCCATCTCACAGGTGATTCTTCATGCAGCCTATTTTAGTTCACTATTTTAAAACATGTTTGTAACTGAGAAACACAGCTGCAGTTATTAAAATAGTTTCAGTTTTCTTAAAAAAACATTGACTTCTGGAATATGCAAGTGACACTTCAGTGAACTAAAATTTAGCTTTAAGTTAGGTTATATGAAATCATCTCTGAGATGGCTCCAATTTATCAACAATGACCTAGAAGCTAACTCCTATGTGTGTGGCGTGTGTGTATGTTCTTTTTATTGCCTCTAAGAATCTAGATGTAGTCATGTAAAAACTGGGCCACGTCTTCATTATTTCATTTTTAGTCTACTTGAAATAGAGATAAATGACAAACTATGTCATATGTCAATGGCCAAATCTCTCCATGACAGTATTTACTGAGGAAAATCAGGTTAACATACTTAAGCTTTTTAATATTCATACATATTTTTACCATAATTACATTTGAACAATTATGGCAACTTTTGGTTTTAAGGGTTTAATGAGATATTGACCATTATTGGCTCCCTCTGTAGACCTGGCTCACAAAAGTCTTAAGTGAATAGGATTATGTATTTGTTACATTAGATTCCTGTTTTATGTTATGTCCTCTGCTTTTGAAAGTATAATAAGGTTAATGAAGTGCTGGCACTCACAAATGTATGAAGCAAGAATGAAAGAAATACACTAGAATATTGAAAAAGAAAAAAAAGAACTCTTAAGGCAACAGTACCCTACTCCAGTACTCTTGCCTGGAAAATCTCATGGACGGAGGAGCCTGGTGGGCTGCAGTCCATGGGGTCGCGAAGAGTTGGACACGACTGAGCAACTTCCCTTTCACTTTTCACTTTCATGCATTGGAGAAGGAAATGGCAACCCACTCCAGTGTTCTTGCCTGGAGAATCCCAGGGATGGGGGAGCCTGGTGGGCTGCCGTCTATGGGGTCGCACAGAGTCGGACACGACTGAAGCGATTTAGCAGCAGCAGCAGCCCTCTCAGATCATCAATCCTCTCACCCAAATTTTTTACCTGAAACTCCTCTGCAAAGTAATCACAGCAGATGGAAGCTTCTTCAATCTCTTTCTAGTCTGGAAACCCTTCCAATAAGCTTGAATCAAGCAAGCTGCTTTATGTTGTTTCTGAAATTAAAGGCCAGAATTAATTTAAAGACATCCCTAGGCAAGTTGTTTTTAGAATTTTACTTCTTAAAATATCAGCCTGGGCAAGTATTAATCTCCATCTTTAATAAGTTGAGCAGAAGGCAACATTTGTATAAACCCACGACAGGAACAGCCTAAGAATATTAAACCTTATCTCCCAAAGGAGGCTCAGTTAGGCAATATCTAAAATGTATTCAAGATGCAGTCTGGACAGCTTCAAATTCTCCCTGATTAATATCACTTCCATTCTCATTACAAGGATTTCACAATTTTGCTTATTTAATGCTTTAACATCTTTGCTTCACTTCTGATGCTTAGCTTCACTTATTCAAAGATACAAGGATACAAAGGACTATGTATAGATTTTTAAAAAAGGCTCTAGAGTTAAAAATTTAAACCATAAAACAACTTCTCTCATCAAACTATAGCTGCTCTGGATTTTAGGGGAGAATAAGTAAAGGAAGGGGGAGACAAAGCAAATACAAGATTCAGGAGACTACTACTAGCCAGTATTTTCAAACTAAAGTGTTTACTGAAATTTTAGTAAATATCATGCAAATTATTTTTATAATTCAATACCTGGTCTTCTACTTCCTGATAGGCCTTAGGGCTTAAAAGACCAATGAGCTGTCTAAGTTCTTGACTAAGCTCTGTCCCAGGTTCTTGTTTATTTAGTAGACTTCTAAGTCCTGAAATGGAATAACAAAAGCATAGCTATTAATAATAAAATATGATTTTTATTATCTTATCAGAATTAATTTGAGGTTAAAATGTCTAGTTTAGAAACAAATGAAAATAACAAGATTAATCACATGATTTTTCTTTTTCCTTTTCTCAAAAACTTCTAGATAGAGGTCTTTAAGATTTTCCACTGTCCTTAGAGTTCTGAGGTATTCACTTGTGAGATCTGATGCAAAATCTGCTTAGTCAATCTCTTTGATTAGAAAAAACAGAGAGAGTGGAGTCATTATGGTAAGTCAAAGGGTAGAGTTATATATATATTTTTTTCCTGTTCCAACATAAATACCTTACATGAGAATATTTTAAAGATATTGAATATATACTGAGTAAATGCCTATCCTGTGGAAGTACTGAAACAGGCTATTAGTTACTATTAATTAAAAGAAGTTATTATTAAATAAAAATATCAACAATGTATGTGATATGGGGTTAATTAATAGGCTCCTGAGCATTTATTATAGAAGTGTTATAACATTAAAATACTTCCATCCCAAATTAAAACTGAGTAGTAATGTAAGTTACAAAATAAGTACTATTTCTAAGGCATGTGAGTGTGTGAAGTCGTGTGAAGTTGCTCAGTCGTGTCCAACTCTTTGCAACCCCATGGACTGTAGCCTACCAGGCTCCTCCCTCCATGGAATTCTCTAGGCAAGAGTACTGGAGTGGGTTGCCATTTTCTTCTCCAGGGGATCTTCCCGACCCAGGGATCGAACCCGGGTCTCCAGCATTCCAGGCAGATGCTTTAACCTCTGAGCCACCAGGGAAGCCCATTTCTAAGGCATGGAGGAATGATTATTATTATGTATGTGTGCAATACACATAACCAAGAGAATGGGCTTGGAGTGTACAACTGAGCTTCCTTGGGGGCTCAGATGCTAAGGAATCCGCCTGCAATGCAGGAGACCTGAGATCCCTAGATAGGGAAGATCCCCTGGAGGAAATGGCAACTCACTCCAGTATTCTTGCCTGGAGAATACCCATGGACAGAGGAGCCTGGCGGGCTACAGTCCAGGGGGTTGCAAACAGTTGGACACAACTGAGTATCTAAGCACAGCATAGCAATGTATGGGTCTTTCCATGTCTTCTACTTTAAGACTCAAGTTCTCAGCAGTATTAATAACTGTAAAATATCTTGAGGAAACTGAGTAAGTTCTACTGTTGAGAAAAGAAAGGGAGACAGATTAAGATAGAATTCCTTTATAATGAACTCTGTTGGGCATTCACATTTCTACAGAAGAAATAAAATTACAGAAATAATATGTATCTAGCATAGTATCATCTAGAGAGTTTTATTACTGGCACTTCTCTCCCACAAAGTTCACAGTAATGACTCAAGTAAGCTAAGTCACTCACGTCTGTGTGTATTAAGTCACTTCAGTCATGTCTGACAGACTCTTTGCAACCCTATGGACTGTAGCCTGCTAGACTCCTCTGTCCATAGCATTTTCCAGGGAGCAATACTTGAGTGGATTGCCATGCCCTCCTCCAGGGGATGTTCCCAACCAAGGACTGAACTTGCGTCTCTTGTGTCTCCTGCATTGGCAGGCGGATTCTTTACCACTACTACCTGGGAAGTCCATTAAATATATCACATTGTATTCTAATTCTTGAAATTTTATATACAATATAGTTAGTTGCTCAGTCTTGTCCAACTCTTTGCGAGCCCATGGGCTATAGCCTGGCTAGGCTCCTCTGTCCAAGGGATTCTCCAGGCAAGAATACTGGAGTGGGTTGCCATTTCCTTCTCCAATATATAAGATAAATTATTATTATTAATATATAGTATAAGATACTTAATGAACTAGAAACCTATTTCTTGACCATACTGAATAAGAAAATATACTGTAATAAATTCATGACTGCCTAACAAAGAAATAAAAACTCACATTAAACTTTGCTTAGCAGTTGGGAAAAAAAAAAACCAAACGGAGTGATTTTGGATAAACTACCTACATGTTCCACACTTTTGTTTCCACTGCCATATAATGAGGATAGCAAACATCTCACAGCGTTGTTATGAAGATTAAATATTCTAATACACATAAGGTATGCAGAATAGTATCTGACATATAGTAAATGCTCAATTAAAGAAAAGCTATCATAAGGTAACGGTAATACACTGAACCCTTTCCTTCTCAAGTTTCTGAATTTTTATTCACATGATTTTGGGGGTGATGGGGATTTTTTTGTCTTTTAGGAAAGGCAGTATAGGAGGTAAAGAATAATTATTAAATGATGTAAAGATTAAAAGGCTGTCAGGCTCTCAAGCAAAGCTCTATTTTCTCAGTAAAAGTAGGGAAGATCACTGATCTTTTCGGTCATTATGTTATTACATATATGGCATATTCAACACACAATCTTTTGTGACGAAGGGAGCAAATTACTTATTGTAACCTCATCAATAAAGTATCATATGCCATCTGTTGAGATATGAAGATGGCTGGATTATATAGTTTTTCCCCTGAATTGTTACCTGTTGTGACAGAGTTTTTATCTGCACACTTTAGTTAATGACTTTTTCACAACACAGGTATTTTGTTTTCCATATACCATCAATAAAAATGTTCTTTTTAAAAATCTCAAGAAAAGAAAGAATGTATTACCTTTATAGCAGGCACTTAGTCTCAGTAAAATCAAGATTTCCTGATGGGATTCAGCCATCAACAGTAGTAGCTTTGTAGCAGTACCTCTTATGACTGGACTAGGAGTTGATAAAAGTTTGTAAACAACTTCATCTAAAATTGAATGAAGGATTTTCCCTTCTATTCTGAGTAAATCACCACTAATAGAATAAAAGAATAAAAAATGTACCATTACTAAATGATGCATCATTATCACAACAAATTAAACAAAAAAGGTGCAGCAACTTAATGTCTATGGCCTGATCCAGGAAATTAACCAATATTTTAAGTGGCTAGCTTAGTTCCAACAATACATCACATTACATCAACTAATTGAATTCTTATTGTATGTAAGCCACCACGCTAAGTAAAATAGTGAATACAAAGTAGTCAAAGAAACCTGCAATCAATTATCGGAGAAAGATTAATGTGCAAAATAGTTAACAGATGGTTCAAAAGTTTCAAGCAATAATAAAAGGAAAATCACAAGACAGTAAGTACATGGTTCATTGCTTAATGATGGATGAAGACAAACATGTTATAGAAAATCAATTATCACGTACTTAGGAGGAAATTTTTCTTTTAGTATTCCATCATTACACAACAACTTTATGTTGCATTACTGATGTCATGAAAAATTATCTGAAACTTAGAAACAATCAAAAGGGATTACTAGGTGTCCTTTTAATCACCCCATCAAGGAGTATATGATTTTCTAGGGGTATGTTCCTTTGATTATCCATTTATTACTGATTAATATATTTTGCAATTCTGTAAAAGTAGATATTGCATAAAAAGATGCTCAACATTGCTCATTATTACAGAAATACAAATCAAAATGACAATGAGGTATCACCTCATACCAGTCAGAATGGCTATCACCAAAAAATCTACAAACAATAAATGCTGGAGAGGATGTGGAGAAAAGGGAACCCTCCTGCACTGTTGGTGGGAATGTAAACTGACACAACCATTACGGAAAACAGTATGGAGATTCCTTAAAAAAACTAGGAATAAATCTACAGTATGACCTAGCAATCCCATTCCTGGGCATAGTCCCTGAGAAAATCACAATTCTAAAAGACACATGTACCCCAATGTTCATTGCAGCAATATTTATAATAGCTAGGACATGGAAGCAGCCTAGGTGTCCACTGACAGAAGGAAGCTGCGGTATATACATACAATGGAATATTACTCAGCCATAAAAAGGAACACATTTGAGTCCGTTCTAATGAGGTGGATGAACGTAGAGCCTATTATACAAAGTGAACTAGGTCAGAAAAACAAATGTCGTATATTAACGCATACATATGGAATCTAGAAAGATGGTGCGGTTGAACCTATTTGTAGGGTAGCAATGCAGATAGGACATAAGAGAACAGACTTATAGACATAGGGCAGTGGGGTGGGGAGGAAGGAGAGGATGGGATGTATGGAGAGAGTAACACAAAACATATATATTACCATATGTAAAACAGAGATCCAATGGGATTTGCTGTGTGACTCAGGGAACTCAAACTGGGTCTCTATAATAACCTAGAGGGGTGGGATAGGGAGGGAGGTGGGAGGGAGGTTCAAGAGAGAGGGGACATAGGTATACCTATGGCTAATTCATGTTGATGTTTGGCAGAAACCAAAACAATATTGTAGAGCAATTATCCCTCAATTAAAACTAAATAAATTTAATTATTACAAAAGAAGATGTAATAAAAAAGAATATGTATAAACACTAGAATATTACTCAGCCATAAAAATGAATTAATTTGAGTCAGTTGTAGTGAAGTGGATGAACCTAAAGCCTCATATACAGAGTGAAAGAAGTCAGAAAGAGAAAAACAAGTATTATATATTAATGCATATATATGGAATCTAGAAAAATGGTACTGATCAACTTAGTAGTGAATGACTTGTGGACACAGTGGTGCAAGTTGAGGGTGCGACAAACTGAGAAAGTAGTATTGACATATTTACAACTATCAGGGAATTTGCTATATAACAACGGGACCCCAGCCTGGCACTCTGTGATGACCTAGAGAGGTGAGCTGTGGGGACAGGAGGAAGGTTCAGGAGGGAGGGGATATATATAATTATGATTGATTCATGTTGTTGTATGACAGAAACCAACACTGCACTGTAAAGCAATATTCTACCAATTAAAAAAAGAAAAAAAAAAGTAGATGTTGGCTTGTAGAAAGCAAATAATGGCAAGGATTCTTACCTGAGAGCAATGCAAACAGACTCTTACTCAACAATATAAATAAACTTTTGTCCAGTTAGAAAAAATAACCATGAACGTTTATAACTGATATTCTCCACTATTCAGCTTTTGTGGAAAAAGGTTCTTCTGGTCCTCTTCCACCTTGTTTACAGATTTTTGACCTTTTTTTTTTTTTTCTCCTGTTTTCTTTGTAGGCTTTCCAGTACACCCCTAAAAGGTTATTCCCTAGGATTCCATTTTGGGCCAATTTCTTTTCTTACTCAATACATATTTTTCACTGAGCTCTTCTCTCATGTTTTTAACTATACTTTTTAGCCTGATAACTTGTAAGTCCATAATTCTAGTCCAGATCTCTTCCACAAGTCCTACTCACTGTCAGTGGACATTTGAGTTGTCTTGTCTTTGACTATTACAGATAAAGCTGCTATAAACATTTGTGTGTACAAATCTTTGCATGCACTCTTATTTCTCTGCCTGCTGAACATATCTGTCTATGTTGGACAAACCAATATTGAATCTATTTTGGCTAAGAAGAGGTGGCAAGAATACACAGAAGAACTGTACAAAAAAGATCTTCTTGACCCAGATAATCATGATAGTGTGATCACCCACCTAGACCCAGACATCCTGGAATGAGAAGTCAAGTGGGCCTGAGGAAACATCACTACAAACAATGCTAGTGGAGGTGATGGAATTCCAGTTGAGCTATTTCAAATCCTAAAAGATGATGCTGTGAAAGTGCTGCACTCAATATGCCAGCAAATCTGGAAAACTCAGCAGTGGCCACAGGACTGGAAAAGGCCAGTTTTCATTCCAATCCCAAAGAAAGGCAATGCCAAAGAATGCTCAAACTACCGCACAATTGCACTCATCTCAGTATGTGAAGAGGTACCAGAGATCAAATTGTCAACATCCATTGGATCATAGAAAAAGCAAGAGAGTTTCAGAAAAACATCTACTTCTTAACTGTGGAAAATTCTTCAAGAGATGGGAATACCAGACCATCTGACCTGCCTCCTGAGAAATCTGTATGCAGGTCAAGAAGCAAGTTAGAACTGGACATGGAACAACAGACTGGTTCCAAATAGGGAAAGGAGTACATCAAGGCTGTATATTGTCACCCTGTTTATTTAACATCTATGCAGAGTACACCATGCAAAATGCCAGACTGGATGAAGCACAGGCTGAAATCAAGATTGCTGGGAAAATATCAATAACCTCATATATGCAGATGACACCACCCTTATGGCAGAAAGCAAAGAGGAACTAAAGAGCCTCTTGAATAAAGTCAAAGAGGAGAGTGAAAAAGTTGGCTTAAAACTCAACATTCAGAAAATGAAGATCATGGCACCTGGTCCCATCATTTCAGGGCAAATAGATGGGGAAATAATGGAAACAGTGACAGACTTTATTTTCTGGGGCTCCAGAATCACTGCAGATGGTGACTGCAGCCATGAAATTAAAAGATGCTTGTTCCTTGGGAAAAAAGCTGTGACAAACGTAGAAGGCATATTAAAAAGCAGAGATGTTACTTTGCCAACAAAGGTCTGCCAACTCAAAGCTATGGTTTTTCCAGTAGTCATGTATGGTTATGAGAGTTGGACTATAAAAAACGCTGAGTGCCAAAGAATTGATGCTTTGGAACTGTGGTGTTGGAGAAGACTCTTCAGAGTCCTTTGGCTGCAAGGAGATCAAACCAGTCAATTGTAAAGGAAATCTGTCCTGAATATTCATTTGAAGGACTGATACTGAAGCTGAAACTCCAGTACTTTGGCCACCTGATGAAAAGAAGTGACTCAGAAAAGACCCTGATGCCGGGAAAGAATGGAGGCGGGAGGGCAAAGAAACAACAGAGGATGAGATGGTTGGATGGCATCACATATACTAGATGCTTAACAAATCCATATTGAGCTGAAAAAAAATCAATGATTTCAACAGTGTTTACTCTGCCTTTCTATTTTAACCTGGGAAAAATTGTCTGTTACTTCTTTTATACTCTAGAAGGGCATAGCACTTGGCAAATACTGAGCTTGCAGTCTGCTAAATAAGTACATGATTGTTCAGGCACTAAGTTGTGTCTGATTCTCTGCAATCCCATGAACTGCAGCATGCCAGGCTTCCCTGTCCTTCACTATTTCCTGAAGTTTGCTCAGATTCATGTCCATTGAGTCAGTGATGCTATTTGATTAGTCATTTATTATCGTGATCCCAATATTCTCCTTCAGATATCACAGTAATTTTTCTTCTCTAAGACTGAGATAGGGCTAAAATCTTAAGTTCTGAAATAAGATACAAATTCGATAATAAACTTTCTTTTACAGTATTTTATACTTTTTATATTCATTGAAAAATACAATGGTAATAACAAACCTTTTTAAATGTCATATACAATTGATTTTAGTAAAACTGGTAATGCTTCTCATCAAAAATAAAAAATTCTATATATTTTATAAAGCCAAGTCACCTATTGATCTGTAGTATGTTCTGTAGCACAGTCATGACTGTAGATCCTATTTGAACATTATCAGTTTGCAGTAAGCACAAGAAATGATCACTTTTCAGTACTAAAAAAAGAGAAAAAAAGAAAGATTACAATTCTATGATGATACAACTGGGATTTACTTGTATTTTCAAAACCAGATCAAAGCATAAGCATTTCTGCTAAACTGCCTGCCTTGATATACTTTGCAGTAAAGTTATACTTGGTTTTTCCATAACCATAATAAGGCAGTTATTCCATTTTTATGGACAGTTACAAATAAATACTAAGCTAAGAATGTATCGTTATCTTCCCTTAAATTAAAAATAAAATAAAACATATCCTTAAACTGAGTCTCCTTTTCTAACTGATTTCAGTGAAGACAATCACATTTTCTGTGAAAAAGAGAATATGAAGGAATAGCAATAGTTCAGACGATTATAATCAGCAGCTCATGTACTTAAAAATTTAACTGTTATATAATGTATCATATTTGCTAATACCTTGTCTTAAATAATAATAAAATCACTAACTACCCAGAAGAGTATTTGGTTTGTAATTTTTAGGTTCTGAACAGCCAGTTATGAAGATCTGGCACTACATGCTTATGCAAGTCACTTAACCTCTCAGAAAATCTTACCTCTTTCCCTGTAAAGTTAAAACTAACAACTCTCTCACAGACTACTATAAAATGTCCTAGAACAGGGTTGTTGTTATGTTCAATTGCTAAGTCATGTCAGACTCTTTGTGATGCCATGAAGCACACCAGGCTTCCCTGTCCTTCACTATCTCCTAGAGTTTGCTCAAACTTAAGTCCATTAATTTAGTGATATATCCAATATCTTGTCCTCTGTCATCCCCCTCTCCTCCTGCCTTCAGTCTTTCCCAGCATCAGGATCTTTTTCAATGAATTGGCTCTTCACATCAGGTAGCCAAAGTATTGGTGCTTCAGCTTCAGCATTGGTCCTTTCAATGAATATTCAGGGTTGATTTCTTTCAGGACTGACTGGTTTGATCTTGCAGTCCAAGGGACTCCCAAGAGTCTTCTCTAACACCACAGTTCCAAAGCATCAATTCTTTGGCACTCAGCCTTCTTTTATGGTCTAACTCTCACATCTGTACACGACTACTGGAAAAACCATAGCTTTGCCTAGACGGACCTTTGTCAGCAAAGTAATGTCTCTGCTTTTTAATATGCTGTCTAGGTTTGCCACAGCCTTTCTTCCAAGGAGTAAGTGTCTTTTAATTTCATGGCTGCAGTCACCATCTGCAGTGATTCTGGAGCCCCAGAAAATAAAGTCTGTCACTGTTTCCATTATTTCCCCATCTATTTGCCCTGAAATGATGGGACCAGGTGCCATGATCTTCATTTTCTGAACGTTGAGTTTTAAGCCAGTTTTCCTCTTTCACCTTCATCTAGAGGTTCATTAGTTCCTCTTTGCTTTCTGCCATAAGGGTGGTGTCATCTGCATATATGAGGTTATTGATATTTCTCCCAGCAGTCGATTTCTAGTTTGTGCTTCATCCAGCCCAGCATTTTGCATGGTGTACTCTGCTTAGAAGTTAAATAAGCAGGGTGACAACACACTATCTAAGTTTGCCTAGAAACAGTGTAGATTCCTATTAAACGTCAGTTAATAGTCCTTTGTTCATTAACTGACTAGAATTTTAATTAAAGTGGGATCAGGTATGCTGGAAAGGCAGCTCTGTGAACACTATCCTAGCTTCTACACATTTTTTCCTCTTTCAGTCTCCTGCTGTGGCTGCTAAGTCGCTTCAGTCGTGTCCAACCCTGTGCGACCCCATAGACAGCAGCCCATCAGGCTCCCCCGTCTCTGGGATTCTCCAGGCAAGAACACTGGAGTGGGTTGCCATTTCCTTCTCCATCAGTCTCCTGAGGGGACATATTTGATTTCTTTCACATACTAACTACTGTTCTTCATTTCTGTTTACATAATCCAATATTTCACTAGATACCATTTAAAAAAATCTAACAACTTCAAAAACCTGATATTATTAAATATTTTTATGGTTTTTTATTTTTCAATAGCAAAAAAATTCTCTGTAGCTGGGATAAGTGTATTTTTCTATTTTTGTCTACCTAAAGATGTTTATTGGAGAAGGCAATGGCAGCCCACTCTAGTACTCTTGCCTGGAAAAATCCCAGGAGCCTGGTAGGCTGCAATCCCCGGGGTCGCTAAGAGCCGGGCACGACTGAGTGACTTTACTTTCACTTTTCACTTTCATGCATTGGAGAAGGAAATGGCAACCCACTCCAGTGTTCTTGCCTGGAGAATCCCAGGGATGGGGGAGCCTGGTGGGCTGCCATCTATGGGGTCGCACAGAGTCGGACACGACTGAAGTGACTTAGCAGCAGTAGCAACAAAGATGTTTATTAATAACTCTTTAATTCTGAATTCACTGAAATCATGTAGTACGCAGTGTTTATATATCTTTTCTCTATTTTGGAAAAAATATGATAAAATAATTTGTTGAAGTTATTCTACTTTAATAACATTTATCTTATTATAAGATTTATTTTTGGAGAAGGCAGTGGCAACCCACTCCAGTACTCTTGCCTGGAAAATCCCATGGACGGAGGAGCCTGGTAGGCTACAGTCCTTGGGGTCGCGAAGAGTCAGACACAACTGAGCAACTTCACTTTCACTTCTCACTTTCATGCATTGGAGAAGGACATGGCAACCCACTCCAGTGTTCTTGCCTGAAGAATCCCAGGGATGGCAGAGCCTGGTGGGCTGCTGTCTATGGGGTCGCACAGAGTCGGACACGACTGAAGCGACTTAGCAGCAGCAGCAGCAGTATATTGTTTTCAAGTATAGTCAGATAACTATTTGGTCTCCCAACAAAAACTGATATTTGCCAATTTTTTAAAATTAAAGTTTCGAACATGTGTAAGAGTAGTATATATGACCCTGCATGTATTAGTCACTCAACTTCAACAATGATCAACTCATGGCCAGTCTTGTTTCACCTACCCTATCTACTTCTTGCCTCCCATTTTATCTGAAAGCAAATCCAAGACATCAAATAATTTTACCCAGAAATATTTCAATACATATTCCCAAAATATTATGTATGAATTATTAAAAAATAAAATATAGCCATTATCTAACCTAACTAATTATGATTCCCTGATTTTATCAAATATCCAGTCCCTGCTCCCATTGCCATTTTTTTGGTGAATTTTCAGAAGTTTATTTGAACTGGGATCCAAACAGGAGCCACACAATGTAACCGGTTATCTTTCAAATTTCTTTTAACTTATGGGTTTCTACTCTACCCTTTGGCCCCTTGCAACTGTCAACTGTCCTTTGAGCTTCCCAGTTTACTTTTGCTAACTACATTCAGTTATGTCAACTGTCCTTTGAGCTTCCCAGTTTACTTTTGCTAACTGCATTCCTCTGGCATAATTTAATGTTTCTCTGACCTTCTACAAATTGGTAGTTGGAGCTCCAGGATCAAAATGATTCATGTTTGAATTTTTGTTATATACATGTCATATGTGAGGTTATAATGAGACATTACAATGAGGCACTTCATATCTGATGTCTCTCCTTTTGAGATGTTGACAAGTGATAGATAATTAATTCATTAAAGGTTATAATATAGCATGATTCTATCATACCCTTTTCACTTATTAGCTGGAATATGTTTATAAAGAAAAAATTTTCCTCATCAATATGTAAGAAAAGGCAGTATAAATGATGGACTCTTTATTTATTACCATTTTTCAAAATGAATTGGTTCCCTAGCAGACTCTAATGCTAACTGTTTTTAATTGTGGCAGGAAATAAGTAATAAAAAGATTAGAGAAATGTCAATAATGATTGAATCTCAGTGATGAGTACAGAGGGGTTAATTAAACTATTCTACTTCCCATAGTAAAAAGGTTAAAGTTAATAATCTCACTCTATTGATGTGTTTTAATCCACTGTAGTTATTACCCTCATTACTTTTCAATTTTCCCATTTCTGGCTAGCAGAAACCTCCTTATGCTGGCTCCTGAGTCCTTTTCACAAAATCCTAACAGACTTTGACTGCTTCTTTCCTATCTAGTATTCAAGATACTTCTGCCTTACCTTGCATATTTTCTACCTCATACCTATATACAGTCAGCTATTTCTCCAAGGAAGTGGTTCTTTTGAGAGAAAAACTTACTGGACATTCTATTTAACACCTATTTTATTGGTGTTTTAAACTGACAGATTGACCTAAGAAATATTGTCACTTTTGTTATAGCTATTATTTTGAAAAGGAATATGGCATATTTAAAACTTTTTTCACGTATTCTGTCTCCTGCTGTCTTTTAACTAGGTTTTTAGTATTACACCATAGTGTAGCTAAGCACTTTACATTTTGGTAAAATAGTTCTTATAGTAGAGAAGTTTATAATAATATTTTTTTCATAAAGGGAAATGAACAGATAATGTTTCTTTTTTTTTTAAAGGAAGTATTTGAGCATGAGAGTAATTGCCTTTGGAAAATGGGAAATGGAGAGAGGTGTGAGGGCCAAGGACTGCGTTTGTGTGTTTTTAAATAATCCTTATGGAACTCGCTGACTCTGTAAATGATGTACATGCATAATTCTGAAAGTAAAAAATAAAATATTAATATTCAGCTCAATTTTTACTTTCTAAAAATATCAATGTTCTTATATTATTCCTATACATTACATTTTTCTTAGAGTAAATCTTTCAAGAAGGTAGGAACACTGTCACACTTATTAAAAATTATTTTTTAGTCTTAAGGAAACATAAAACTAACATATATTTATATTTTTCAATGTAAGTACAGAAATAGCCTATAAAGTAACTTTCCAGTTTAGTAAAATGTTACCATATAAAAGCTTAATCTTACCTCAATAGTTAGGCTGTGAATTAAATCATATCTATACTCTTTACATAAGGATTTCTGACACACTAAGACTAAAATACAACTGTAATCTTTGAAACAAACATAAAAAACTTTTCCCCTGGAATAAACTGTTAAAATTATTAAGCCTTATCTTAAATTTGCTACATAGAAAAAGCTAAGGAGAAAGTTTTATTTTAGCAATATTCCCCTTATGTAATATTATTGTTAATGTTGTCTGTTTAAAGCTGGAACATCCAAATTTCCCTTTACTTTTTGTGTATGGGGTTATTTCAATGTGCTTTTATTTAACTGTATTTAATGAAGTAGTTTTTAGAAAAAAAAAAAAATCAAACTGATAGCAAGTGACTCTACAATGACTATCAGTTACATTAAAAATCTTTTCTCTTACCATTTTGGATGAGTTGAACATGGCCTCCCAATAGCCAGAAGAGAGAATCAGTCACAACTTCAAAAAAGTGTAGTAATGCATCTTTTTCTTCACCCTTAACACACACACACACACACAAGAATTGACTTCACTGTAATTGTTTTAATTAATAAAAAGATAGACTTCTCTCTGGAGAGTCTTAGGACCAGGTTTTTGGATCTATCTTAGCTATTTATGAGGTATATAATCTTGAAGCTTTTATTTTCTTAATTTATAAGACTGTGGTTAAGGCTAGTAATACATAACAGAAATGATTGCTATCCAGAGGTCAAATGGGACAATAGAAGAAGCAAAAGAACTATAAGTTGATACACTAGGGATTTTTCGATACCAGTCATTCATAAGAATCATCTATGGAGTTTTACAAATATTCCTATGTACAGGTTTTAGTTCAAACATACTGAAATGTGAATCTCCAAAGTTAAAAGTCTAGACATCTACTTTTTACACAATTAAGTGGGTGACTTGGGTATGCAGCCAGGGTTGAACATCACTGCAATATGCACATATAGATGTCAGTATATAAAGCATTTAGTGTATTTCAGTTGTAGCTTCTACTCTATGACTCCATGAGAGCATGAGACCATGTTATTTAGCTCTCCAGAGTCCCTTGGACTGCAAGAAGATCCAACCAGTCCATTCTAAAGGAGATCAGCCCTGAGTGTTCTTTGGAAGGAATGATGCTAAAGCTGAAACTCCAGTACTTTGGCCACCTCACACGAAGAGTTGACTCATTGGAAAAGACTCTGATGCTGGGAGGGATTGGGGGCAGGAGGAGAAGGGGACGACAGAGGATGAAATGGCTGGATGGCATCACCGACTCGATCGACGTGAGTTTGAGTGAACTCTAGGAGATGGTGATGGACAGGGAGGCCTGGTATGCTGCGATTCATGGGGTTGCAAAGAGCTGGACATGACTGAGCGACTGAACTGAACTGAAACACCCATTATATACTATACACCCAGTGTCTAAAGCAGTTCAAACACACAGTTAAATCAATATTTATCCAATAAATAAATGACAATTTTTTTCTGCTTCTTTGCTTCTGGAAAGTAGAATGAGGAATTATTCTAGATTACAGTATGTGTCAAAGTGGGAAATAAACAGAATATATTCACACTTCTGTCTTTCCCTGGCCACATAATTTTACTGCCAAGTTAATATAAAGGCCATTAATCTCATCCACGTTCTGAATGTACTATGGCATAAAAGTAATAACAGCAAAAATATGATTGCTATGGTTACTCTTTATAATAATGAAAGCATTTTCTTCCTATTATTCTAGTGCAGGGTTAGATAGGTGCTTAAACAGACATGTACTAACAAATATAACAACAATCAAAAAAGAAAGAAGTGTCACATTAGATCAAGAATCCCTTTAGTCCAATAAACTGCCTTAGCCAGTTTCACTGAAAGAAAGGGCACATAATCTTCATTGCTACCAATCTCAAAGGATACTGCTGGGTTCCTAAAATTAGTACTTTCTTTTAAAAGTCCATCAGATAATGTCAACCTTAAATTCATGGCCTCTGAGACTGGTTAACAAAATTTATCCCGAAGTCACTTCAAAATTCTGGCATAGGTGCTTTCCTATTCTTAAAAATAGAATATATGTATGTATGAATGTGTGTGTGTGTATATATACATATGTATGTATGCCTGTATATATGTATATGTATATTTTAACAAGTTTTCAGTTTAGGCCATAAAATCCTATGTATGTCCCACTACGTACTCCACTACCAACATACCAACTAATTTTAAAATATATATATATGACTGACAAACAACTAGGTAGATAGAATTAATAGATAAGTTCAGTTTTCTTATTCTTTTTTGACAGCAGAAACAGAATTTTAATTAATTTTAAAACCAAAGTCCAAACTGTTTTGTTTTAGTCTGTGCTGCTGATGCCATGATAACCCATCAACAAACAAGTGCTACAGGAGGAACTGGATGGGCGCAGAGGCTGGGCCTTGAAGTCAAAGAAAGCCAGTCCTCCTGATCAACCAGCCTGTCTATCACACCAGCACCTGCTCCACTGGCACCTGAGTCACGGACTCAGACAGTAGCTTCCTGCCTGGATTCTGGACACTACTTCTGTGCCCTTATGGGCCTGTGCACTGAATCCTCTTTGTCTTGTCATCATCTTTTTATCCACCAATTTTAATTTCTTCTGTGGTCAAGGGGCCTTCTTTTTATTTTGTAGCTGATTTACTCCCTTTGATGGATATACTAAAAAAATTTTTATCTCTATACAAACACCATAATGTTTCCTAACAAATACGAAAGTATTATGGAAAGTATTGAAGGACAATATGAATGAAAATAATATAATTATTACTGCTTTTAAATGGGGAATATTAAAAATGCTTTGATGAAAACATAAAGCTTTCATAATGGTCTGAGCTCTTCATGAGATGGAAATTCATTTTACAAAGGAGGAAACAGAGGCAGAATGAAATCAAGTGATTTGTGTAAGAATCCAGAGTTAAGTTTTTGGCACAGCCAGAAAAAGAAATCAGATCCAGGGCTTCCCTGATGGTTCAGTGGTAAAGAATCTGCCTGCCAATGCAGGAAACATAGGACTGAAATGACACAGTATGTTATCTGACTATAACAGAATTAAATTAGAAACTGGTGACAATAAAATATCAAGAAAATCCTCAACTATCTGGAAACTAAGCGACATACTTCAAAACAATCCATGGGTCAAAAAAAAAGTACATATAGTATTCAGCATAATTCACTCAAGAAATATTTGTTGGACTGATATGAATCCAAATGTTTTGGATGAAATATTTTGACTAGAGAGGATCTGAATGAGCAAATAGAAAGTTTACCTTTATTCTTCTTTACCACTGGAGTTAACAAAGAAAAGCCTTGAGCTTAGAGAACAATACTTTCCTCTACTATTAATTAAAGAAGAAATTATGCTATGGAAATAAATATCTATGGGTGTTGCTCAAAAGTGAGTAGTAAAGCAGATACTTCAAAAAGCATAGTGTCGTACAATATGCTTCAGTCAGCACTGTAAAATTTTCAACTGTAAAGGTTTTTTTGTAGCTAAAATGTTTAAATCCATTACTCTAGTTGTTGTTTAATCACTAAGTCATGTCCAACTCTTTTATAACTCCATGGACTATATAGTCCACCAGGCTCCTCTGTCCATTGGATTTCTCAAGCAAGAATTATGGAACATGTTGCCATTTCCTTCTCTAGGGGGTCTTCCTGACCCAGGAATTAAACCCACATCTCCTGCCTGGCAGGTGGATCATTTACCACTGAGCCACTTTGGAAGCCACTCCAATTGTCCTTGCAGCCAAATATTGCACATCTGAAAAACAATGTGGAATATCATCTCAAGAATTAAACAGTTTTGGCTACAAACACAAACCCCTAAGTAAACAAACATACCTTAGCTGCGTTGATGAAACATGTTTGTAATCGCCTCCCCAAAACCAGAAAATTTTCTACAGCCGATGGAAGTAATTCATTGTAAAATTCTTCTGCATCTTCTCCTGGTTCCAAGCCCACACAGCAATGGCTGAAATAAGAGCATAAGTTTGTGACTCAGTTTGTGCCAATTACAAATTTTAGACAAATGCTAAGGCTTCTAGACACTGTGTCTTAATGAGAATTTTTAGTATCTTTCTTTTGTTGTCAAGCCAATAAAGAATTTTTAATGGACAGTTAGTGTAACAACTTTGTTAATAAGTAAACAGTGGTGTGAATTTTGCCTGTATTTAGAGCTAGGACGTCTATTTTCTAAAAATTTACTTGTCAGTTCTTCAGGAAACAAAATACACTTGGCTCACAATAAAGAGAGAGGCAAGTTTTTGGTGAATGGGCTACACACACTCTAAAAGCAATAGAATACCTTGAGAATTTAACTCGGGAATAACATATGTTAACTGATACATTTTTAGACATCAGACAGCTGAAAAATAGCTAGGGTAGTATTAGTCTACAAGGGACAGATTAGGAAATGGAACACTCTAATTTTATACCAATTCTTTCCAAGAGATCTCCTTTCCTAAAACCTGTGAAATATCTGATTGCATACTCCCTACATCGGAAGGACAAACAGCAAAAACTCTAGCAGACACATTACACAGCAGACAATGAAAGGTCATTTAGAGAAATGGTGGGTCCTCTTGAAACCATACATAAAGTCATCCCCTAGGTATGAAATGAGTATATTTAAAAGGTTCAATAATAAAGTATTTCTGCAAACTAATACCAAAAAAAGTCCCCAATCCAAGAACGGTCTCTATGTTTGTACTCTAATGAGTAAGTACTGATGCTTGAGGCTTGTGTAACAGTTACTACATATCGAGTATACTAAGAACTTAACTAATAGGTCCTTTTTTTTGCATATTGGTTCTGAAGGTCAAGAGACTTATACCCACATGCATCAGTTTCTCTTTTCCCTTTCATTTCTAAAGTTAATTAAAAGTACTATTTTTACTGAAAATGTTAATAAATGAAACACATTTTTGTACATTCATAACTGTGGATTTCTTAAGACGTGCAGTCTACTTCTGAGAGTCTAGCTCAATCAATATTTCCATGAGCTAACATATCTAACAAAACGAAGACATAAGGCCTTATTTACTTCAGGAAATAATCTTGAAAATTAAGGTATAAAAATATTATATACAGTTGTTAAGGTATACCTAATGGTATACCTTGAATCTGGCCTTTATCTATCTTTAATTATGAGTAAGCAGTTTCAAAAACTAAGATCCAATTAGTACTGCACATTTTCAGTTACTAATTAGGAAGTGGCTTAGACACTGGGAACATCTGGCTTATTTTATAGCCTCCTACATAAAAAAAAGATTTTGATCTCTTTTTCTCTTAATTTCTAGAGTGGCAGTAGATCAATATATGCTGCTTCTAAATTTATTGGCATGATTTGGGTTACTAATGAAATATAAATTTGAAATAGCTAAATCAATATACTGTGAAATGAATAGTTTCTGTATCTCTCCTGAAATGCCTTTCATTTCAGCACCTCTTTCATTCTGCCTTGTATGATAAATCCACATGATTGTCATCCCATCTCTACTGTTAAGTTTTTCCAGTATAGAGCCAGTGTCTTAATCTCTTTGTTTCTTCAATATTCTTTAGTCAATAAAGAGTCTATAAGGTCCTTGGGATTCAGTGGTGAGCATGAGACAAGATCACCATCTTCGCAGAGCTTATGGAGTGAAATTTTAGACAGTGAAATATTCACAAGTACAGTTAGGAACAATATACATCCATAACATACCATGGAAGCAGTTGTCAATGTTTGTTAGCAAGATTTTAAGAAAAGAAAGCAAATTTCAAAATAAGAATCTACTATATCCCTCAACAAAAAGCTGACTTATTGCTTCATTTTACCTTAATATCTGTGTTAGCTGGGAAACTGTAGTCCAACCACCCTGGATACGAGAACAATCTTGAGTGAGGACCAAGAGGCAATACTGAATGAGATCATAACAATATATATCTTGTTTGATTTTCTTCAACTCTGAGCTTCCTAAAGGTGTGTTGTTTATTATTTCTAAGGCGAAAGGAAATAAGTTAACTTATTTATGCTCAATAAATGCAAGAGCTATCTGTATTTCTGTAAGTTGAATAAAAACTAAAAATACATTAAAAATGAAGAAATCACTGCTTTATCACAATGTTAAGATTTCACTGAACAAATTAAAAACAAATGCTAATATGATAGAATTTGTTTTGTTACTTAAATTAGCCAATCACAAAAAAGATTTTCTTACCTTTTAACTTCAACAGTGTAACAGGGACATTCTGCTCAGGACTTTTTGCAACTTCAGCAGCCAGAGATAAGATTCTCGGGTCTGTACCTGTTGGCTTCATTTCTCATACCACCTATATTTAACAGAATCAGAAAGATAAAGGTCAACAGTCCTTAGTTAGGTCATCCCCTAAATAACATATGAAACATAAACGGCAATAGCTGGGCTTGGTTTGAAAAGTGAAAGTTAGATTTCTCGCATTTCTTCCTTATAGGAAGAAACTTGGATTTCTAAAGTTAGAGATTCTTATACCTTAGTGTTAACAGCTACAGTCAATTCAGTTCCGTCACTCAGTCGTGTCTGACTCTTTGCGACCCCAAGAACTGCAGCACGCCAGGCCTCCCTGTCCATCACCAACTCCCGGAGTTCACTCAGACTCATGTCTATCAAGTCTGCGATGCCATCCAGCCATATCATCCTCTGTCATCCCCTTCTCCTCCTGCCCCCAATCCCTCCCAGCATCAGAGTCTTTTCCAATGAGTCAACTTTTTGCATGAGGTGGCCAAAGTACTGGAGTTTCAGCTTTAGCATCACTCCTTCCAAAGAACACCCAGGACTGATCTCCTTTAGAATAGACTGGTTGGATCTCCTTGCAGTCTAAGGGACTCTCAAGAGTCTTCTCCAACACCACAGTTCAAAAGCATCAATTCTTTGGCGCTCAGCTTTCTTCACAGTCCAACTCTCACATCCATACATGACCACAGGAAAAACCATAGCCTTGATTAGACAGCTACAGTGGGTACTGCTTATTGTGCACTAAGAGTCCAAAACTGTGCTTGGTGTTTCACACTCACTCTCTCTAATCTGCACAACAGTACTAGGTTAGGAGTTCATTTTCTTTTATCATGAAAGAGAAAGTGAGCCGAAAAGAG
The DNA here is from genome assembly GCF_032405125.1 of Capricornis sumatraensis. Lineage (NCBI taxonomy): Eukaryota > Metazoa > Chordata > Mammalia > Artiodactyla > Bovidae > Capricornis > Capricornis sumatraensis. The sequence goes on from NC_091069.1 coordinate 172,686,273, forward strand.
CTAATCCAAGCCTGTGTGTGTAGCACACAGCCTGTGTGCCTGTGTGCTTAGTCGTGTCCAACTTTTTGAGGCCCCGTGTATAGCCTACCAGACTCCTCTGTCCATGGAATTTTCCAGGCAAGAATTCTGGAATTGCTATTGGGTTACCATTTTCTGCTCCAAGGGATCTTCACAACTCAGGGTTTGAACCCACATCTCTTGCATCTCCTGTACTGGCAGGTAGATTCTTTAGCACTGAGTCACCTGGGAAGCCCAATACAGGCCTAAGACTGCTATCATTTTCAAAGGTCTTCTTATAAGGCTGGCTCTTGGCTGGTGTCTAAGAACTTGGATTTCAGGAGGTTTCCATCAATTTCTTAATATTAGTGTAGCTCACTGGGCCTAAATAATGTGGTTTATGTTAAACACCTGCTTTCCTTCCTGAAGTCTGGAATTCTGGTATATGGTAGCAGAGGACACCTACATGACCATCCTCCAATAAATACTCTGGTCACCAAGTTGCTAGTGAGCTTCCCTGGTAGACTATACTTCAACACATTATCACAATTAATTGCAGGAAGAATTAAGCATTATCCTATGTGACTCCATTGGGATAGGGCTCTCTTGGAAGAGAATACCTGTTTTCCTCTGAACTTCACCTCATGTGCCTTCTCCCTTTGCTGACTTTATTTTGTGTCCTTGTAGTATCATAAATCATAGCTACGAATATAATTATATTTTGAGAACTATGAGCCCTCCTAGCAAATCACTGAACCTGAAGTTGGTCTTGGAGATTCCCAACACATAATTCAGAAATGTTATTATAAAATAACCAAAGCTTGTTTATAAGCAGTATAGTAAACAAAATCAATTATCTTTAAAAAAAATCCACATCCTAATTTAATTTGTTGCTAAACCTTTTCTTTAAAAAAAGTTTTAAGGCATCCAAAGCTCAAAGAAACCATAAAAAATTATAGATGTTATTTATTTATAATTAATAAAGGCTAACATAACATTGTTTACTTTGAATTAAGCACCGTGTGAAGTGCGTTCATAAGCATTCTCATTTAATCCTTATAACAGGACTATGAGGCAGAGCCTTTAATCATCTCCACTTCACAGATTAAAAAAAAAATCAAGTTTGAAGAAGAACCTTTCATCGTTCCACCACCCCTCCTCTATGTGGTAGAGTAAGTGTTCAAATACAGATCAATATGACTCAAATTTCCATATCAATGTTCATTATATCCCCTCCCACATAAAAGAGAAAAAAACATGAAACATATTTCCAAAAACCTATTTCTAACTCACTTTTTATGCTAATACTCTTCATAACTGGCACCATAGTTCACATTTTTGGTCATAATATAGGCATCCAGAAAGCATTCCTTATTAGGTAAAATATCAATTATAAAAAAAAAACAAGTTTTGGAAATATTTTTTTAAAAAGCCTAGCACAACTCTTGGCACATAAAAGGCATACAACTTTCCAAGAAAATGGACAGAGTTAATCTCATTCTTTCCAATAGCTGTATTATGCTATGCTTCCTTCATAATAGTGCATCAAAATATATTTAAGCATCTCCTCTATTGGAAGTCATTCAGAGTGTATGCCATTATAAGGAATGCGGCAATGAATATCAAAGTACATGTCTTATGTACTCATGATAATTCTTTGTGGGATGAATTTTCCCTTCAAGTCAGATGGATGGATGGCAAGATACATATTTTTAAATTTTTTTCATTAGACAATAAACTTTCCTCTAAAATGGATGTTCCAATTTATATTTCCAGCAACAATGTTTAAAGGTGCTCATTTTACTAAGCCATTAATAGTAAATACTGTTGTATTTTGCATTTTTGTCAATTCGCTAGGTGAAAAATGGTATCATCTTGTTTTAATTTCTGTTTCTTTGATTATTAGGGAGGTTCAACGTGTTTCACGTTTACTGGTCATTTTTTTTTAAAGATATTTTCTATTTATACCCCTTAATTTTTCTATTAGCTTGTCTTACTCCTTTGTAGAAGCTTTAAGCTTTTTATACATGGATTAGACACCCTTTATCTTTTACATTGGTTGTAAACACATTTTGGCTTCCTGGGTAGCTCAAAAGGTAAAGAATCTGCCTATAATGCAGGAAACATGGGTGTGATCTCTGGGTTGGGAAGATCTCCTGGAGAAGGGCGTGGCAACTCACTCCAGTACTCTTGCCTGGAGAATTCCATGGACAGAGGAGTCTGGCAGGTTATAGTCCATGGGGTCGCAAAGAGTTGGACAGGACTGAGGGACTAACACTTTCACTTTCATAAACACTATCCTTGTCGGCCATTTATTTTTTAAAGTTTAATTACGTTTTACCAAAGATTTACAATTTTTATGTAGTCAAGTATAACAATCTCTCCCTCTATGACTTCTACCTTTGGTGTCATGCTTACAAAGGTCCTTCCTATCCTGAGCTAAAATATAATCTCCTAAATTTTTCTACATTTTTTACGATTTTGTTTTATTTGTATCTTCATTTACTTACAACTTAACCTTCAAAACATTAAGTTAGTTTTCTGAATGGTATATGATAGGAAGCTATAATAAGGTTAGATGAAATTACAGATTGGTGAAAAAAGAACAAATGCACCTAGCTTTCATAAACTCCTGAGGTAATTTATCATGAATGGATACAAGAGAAGCAACCTGTCACCTCAATATATTTTTGGATTCTATTTAGTTCATTAATCTATTTCTTCCTGGGCTAGCTAGTACAATATAGTTTATTTAAATATATGTTTAGAGAAAATTCACATTGGAAGGTAAGGTTCACAAGGGCAAAACTCATACCATTCCTGGTGGCTGCCTTCTTATCTCCTTGATACACTGCTATATTCCCAGAGGATAGACTAGTACTTGGTGGGTGGTAGGTACTTAATATTTATGTAGATTGAAAGAATGAATAAACACACAAATTTGGGGTATTCCAAAACTTCAATTTCTTGACGTCTACTTTTACCCTTGTTATATGATGGAAACTTTAGATTTCTGCTGTAAAGCCTTTTCAAAGTAAGACAGACTTATAACACTGTTCTTGATCTCTGGTTAACATAGTAAAACATTACTGAAACATTATCATCAAAACCAAACAAGCACACGGCTCTATGACAGAGGTAAGGGTCACGAAGATTTTATACAGGACAGATTCTCAGCTCACATTCAGGTTAGGAAAGAAAAGTGTCCACATACGCATACATATACATATGTAAAATAAAATATTTAATTCTATAAAATATGTTAAATGTAAAATACATGATATAGATAAGGATGAAAAACATACAGAGTCAGAAGACTGGGCTTCCATGAACAAGCTTTCTAACCTGTAAACAAAATAATAGTTCCTACCTCTTGGAATAATTTAAAATTTGGAAAAGAAGGCAGCCACCAAAGATGGCCCTAAAATGTTACTTGACAGTCAAATCTCAAAAACAATAACCTTTCAGAGAGCTTTTACTTTATGACATTGTTTTAAATGCTTTCTTGTACTACCTCATTTAATCCTCTGAAAAAGTGCAAGTTATAAGAACCATTATTTTTTTCCAAAAATTTTACTGATAAGCATACCTAACTTTGGTTCACACAAGTCACTCTGTGGAGTATGAAACTGGGGTTCAAACCCAAAGATTCTGGCTCCAGAACCTGAGCGCTTAACTACCACAGGAAACAGTCTTAGTACACTTTAAAAGAGCAGAATTTAGATAAGCAGATAGGCAGAGGCTGCCACGTTCATCTTCCTGCCTGGAAAAATATATGACAATTTGGAGAAGGTAGCAGTTAAGAAAGGGAGTTTTCAATCACCTTGAAAAGCCACCGCTGTTATAGCAACCATTTGTAAGCTTTCTCTTGGGTGCTTCTCCTCTAATACAGCATATCTGTCATCTTTACCCTTAAAGTCATCAACTTTTCAGACGGAAAAAAACAAAAGACATTATTTTTCAATAATTAATACTATTACCCTGTTGCCAGAGCAAAAGCTCTCTGGCCTTGATCTTCTGGGAATCTCTTTTTCCAGGCCGTGCCCTTAACGCCAAGGATCTCTGTGAAAAAAAGAAATGAAGACGGCAACCCAATGCAACCTAGCTGCAACTGATCCTAAATACCTGCAGTTCCTAACTCTGAATCTTTATCCCCGCTTCTTAACAACATCCCCTAAACCGCTCCCGCATCCCGGTATTAATACCACCTGGAACTTCCTTAGGAACAAAAGGCCAAATAACAACTGCTGAGGTCACAGCGTCGCCTCCAGTCAGGTCCATAGACTGCGCTCTGAGGCCACGGGCTCCTTTACTTCTGATTCTAGACCCGGCTTTGGCGCTACCAGGCCTCAGACAAGACATCAGGCCTCGCGCCCACTCTCCGCCCCTCCCCCTCCTCAGTTTCCACACCACATCTCCTCAAAAAGGCCGGTTCTGCCTCTAATAGCTCCTAAAAGCCCGGTCACTTGGTCCAGAAGCCTGTTGGTCCTGCCCTCTGGGTATCCCGGGGCCGCCTCCTTCCCCAGACGCCACTTCAAGTCGGCTACCTCATTCCCGCCTCGCGTCGCTCCACCAGAGAACTCGGCTCCCAGGGAGTACCTCAGAAGCTCGGCCTCCCGGGGGCTGCGTGCGTCGCAACGCGTGAAGCTGGCGCAGGGACCAGGAGCCTCGTGGGCAAGGGGCGGGGCGCCCTTCCCCAGGAAGCCAATCAGCGCCCAGTGGGACGGCGCTCGGCTGGCGCGGGGCGGAGTCTGTGGTGGCTGCACTGGTAGCAGCAGGCGCAGCTGGTTCAAACAGGCTGAGGTTGCAACTGGTAGTCTGCGCCAGCGGCAGAGGCAAAGTCAGAGCCGCAGGAGAAGGATGAATGGAGCAGCTGGACCTTCGCAGATTGACAGCCGCGAGCGAGTTCTCAAGTTAGGAGGCAGTTTTGAGAAGCAGCCTCGCTGCGCCTTCCACACTGTGCGCTGTGAGTGAGGACGCCCGAGGGGAAAGGGAGGATTTCTGGTTTTGGGGGTGCAGAAGCACAACCCTCTCCAAGTCGTGTTCGAACAGATCCTCTTATTCTGTGAGAGAATGGGGTGCCCTGTGCGACCCGCTGCTTTAGCCGTAAAGTGCTAGGGGGCCGGTGGAAGCAGGCAGATGGAAGCCGCAGGTGTGGGTAATTCTGAGTGGAGTGATTTAAGGGAGACTAGCAGGGCTTCCCTGGTGGCGGGAGACCTGGGTTCCATCCCTAGGTTGGGAAGATCCCTGGAGGAGGAAATAGCAACCCACTCCAGTATTCTTGCCTGGAAAATCCCCATGGACAGAGAAGCCTGGCGGACTACAGTCCATGGGATCGCAAAGAGTAGGACACGACTGAGCGACTAAGCACGACAGCAGGTAGAAAGGGACGCTATGTGGGGTAGGTCTGCAGAGGCGACTATGGATGGAGTCAGAGCTGACTGGTGGCCGATTCAGAGGTGGAAAGGAAGGTACAGTTGACCCTTGAGCCACGCAGGGGTTAGGGGTGTCGATCTCGCGCTGTGGAAAATCCACTTATTGCTGCCTCTGCCTCAGAAACCAGGGAGTCGATATACGACTCACCCGAGGTCCAGAAGCGGAAGCCGTCGGGTAGAATCAGACTGAAACTTTAGTGTTTTGATTCCATATATGTGACCTCTAATGGAACACATGCTTCTCCCATACTTCATTAATTTAAAGATCTGTAAGATGAAAATACAGGTACTCTATTTAGTGGGGGAAAATTCCGCATGTAAGTGGACCTGTGAATCTCAGCCCCGTGCGTGCGTGTTACTCAAGGAACAACTGTAGTAAGGTGACAAGTAGATGGGGGGGGGGGGGGGAAGGGAAATGGGAAGGAGAATGCCTTTAGGTTGGTAGGGAAATATTCTTTCCTGTCTTCACTTTTGGTGTCTGACTGATGGTGGTTCTTAGTGTATTTCTGGGGAAAGATTTTTGGATCATTCTTATATCTGTATCTCTTTTGGACCCCTAATTTCATTCAGTCATCTATCAAATACTAATGATCATAGTATTGAAGGGTGCACTATTAATTTATTAGAAAGCTCTTTTGTCCTCTGAAACTAGTTTTGATACATTTTCCTCTTTTATGTTGTTGAGGTAGGAAATAGAACTCTTTTGCTTTAATAGTTGGATGGTGTAGATTCCAGGAAGGAAATATAATATATTATGATTTGATATGTAAAACATTCATTCTTTGCATAATAACCCTCATAGAATTATGGAGTGGGAAGGAAACTTTGAGATCATTGAGTCATAACCTCTTATTTTTCTGTGGCAAATTTTAAAGTAGGTATTTTTTTCACTTCCTCTTACTACAGTACCCTTCCTTAGTGTCTCATCATTCCACCCTTCTCAGTCATTCTGTCGTAAGACTGTTTTAGAGATCTTTATAGTTTTTGCTCTGAAGTGTTTCATGCTTTGTTAAAACTCACATTCTCCTTAGGTTTACATAGTTGTACACAATCTGATTATGGTAACTCACAGTGAAGATAACAAGAGCCTACAGGTTTAACTCTCCAAGGATATATTTTTACATTTTATGAAAGGGTTTTATTAAGCAAAATTAATATCCAGTTGATAGAATAAATGGGGGAGTATTTGCAAACAGATCTTCAACACTGACCCTTCTTTACCACACTTTATCTAGTGAGACAGCTAGTGCTGGCTGTGCAGTTTCTCTCCTTCTTCAGTTCCATTTTCCAAAAGTATGGTAGAGTTTTATCTGGTTTCTCCACACCCTTCTCTCAAATAATATCTTCCTTCTCCTTTCCTCTTCTTTCTCAGGTTTCCAGTCATCATAGTATTAATTTTTTAAATTGTGTTTTAAGATTATACACATTTGCTGAAGACTCGATTTTCCTGACACTTGGCTATATCTTTTTAAGGGCGTAAAACCCAAATTTAAGTGAAAAAGAAATAGACTTCAAAAAGCGCTTTGCAGATCCCTTAAAGTCTTTTGTTTATAAAAGTTCTCAAAACGCTGGAATTGTGTCTTCAGAATCAGAGTATTGGATGATCCATTACAAGAATGAATATAAACAAAACAGCAACGGTAGTAACCACAATAAATCCAGGTGTTTGAATATACTTTTAATCCTGTGGAAGACATTAGAAAGGTGTTCAGCCCTTAGTTTTTTTCTTGTTGAAGCAGACAGAACCTTTCTAGATGTATTAAAATAAAACCAGTCATTAACCTTGAGGACGGGTTCACTTCCCATGTGATTCATACCCCATTAAGGACACAGAGTAAGTGATGAGACTTATTTTTAAAAAATTATGCATTTTCTTTCTAGAAATCAAAAATGTTTATTATTTTTAATTATCACTTCTGTGCATAAAGATATATTTTTTTCTGAAGGAGATTGATGGAGAACTGTTTCTATTTTTAAAAAAATATATTCATGTTTAGGCTCAGTAATGAAGTAGAACAGAAATACACACATAATAGATTAATTTCAACTTTTCTATTAACTATGTAATTTAGAAAATTCACTTTAAATTGCTGAGCTCATCTTATCTATACAATGGAGCAATAAATTCAGCATTCTCTCATTTTTTATTAAAATTATGAAATATTCTTAAATTGATAGATATGTGAAAAATACTGAAAAATATTTTCAGTATCAGTTTTACATAATGCTCAAAGCTTTCATTTATCCCCTAAATGTAAATATCTTTATAATCTTTCAAGGATTTTAACAGTTAAGGTTGTGAAATATATATTAAAAGTATTATAATTTTTAAGAATATATATTAGCATTTTTAAATAAATAAAAACCATTTATTTATTTTAAAAGTTTTTATTGAAACAAAGTTGACATATGTTAGTTTCAGGTGTCCTATATAATGACTTTATATTTGCATACATTATGAAATGATCACCACCATAAATCTAGTAACCATCTGTCCCCATACAAAGTTATAATAATATTATTGACCATGTTCCTTATGCTCAATACTTGTTTATTATGTAACTGGAGATTTGTACCTCTTAATCTCCTTCTGGGTTGGCCTAATTTATAACAAACACTCAAATCATTGTGACTTGGAAGAAAGTCAGTCAGTTCAGTTGCTCAGTCGTGTCCAACTCTTTGTGACCCCGTGAATCGCAGCACGTCAGGCCTCCCTGTCCATCACCAACTCCTGGAGTTTACCCAAACTCATGTCCACCAAGTTGGTGATGCCATCCAGCCATCTCATCCTCTGTTATCCCCTTCTCCTCCTGCCCCCAATCCCTCCCAGCATGAGGGTCTTTTCCAATGAGTCAATTCTTTGCATGAGGTGGCCAAAGTATTGGAGTTTCAGCTTCAGCATCAGGCCTTCCAATGAACACCCAGGACTGATCTCCTTTAGGATGGACTGGTTGGATCTCCTAGCAGTCCAAGGGACTCTCAAGAGTCTTCTCCAACACCACAGTTCAAAAGCATCAATTCTTCAGCACTCAGCTTTCTTCACAGTCCAACTTTCACATCCATACATGACCACTGGAAAAACCATAGCCTTGATTAAACAGACCTTTGTTGGCAAAGTATCTGTTTTTAGGTAATTGGGTAATTATGCCTGTTCAATGCACTTAGGTTTTGGAAAAACCTGGATGTGAATTCTGACCTTCACTGCCTATATATGTAATATAACTTTGGGAACATTCTCTGAGTTTTCAGTCTCAGTTTTTCAAATGTAGAATGATAATAATAGCATTTACATTTCAGAATTTCAGAATTAAATAAGATAGTATAAACAACCTAGCACAGTGTTTGGTACATGGTAGAGTATAAATAGTAGTCACTGTTATTCTTGAAGGTTATATTCAAATGTGTATGAGGAGTGCCAGTAAATGTAATTTATTTAGACTTTCAGAAAGCATTTATCAGGGCTTGGCAGTAAAACCTATCAAAAGATAGTCAGCATGTGGTAGGGAGGATGTGGGGTGCTCTATAAATGATAAACCAAATGCTTAACTGCAGATGCCTCACTGGGTAGAAGAGTTTGAGTAATAGGACTCACTAGAACAAGTGCTGAATTTGGGCTAGCACTGGTTTTGCAATTTATATCCAGATAAGTGAATAAAGATTGAAATTCCTAAGTTTTTAAATGACACCATTTTTTGCTGTCATAAAATGATGAGTTCATGGACAGTGACTGCAGGAAGACTGTGAGGCACCAAGTGGAGCCATTCCTAAAAAAGTGGTTGTTAAGCTTTGGTGTGAGCAAATATTAGAGAGGACACTAATGAACATATGATTAAAATCATATTTACAGTAATGTTCTTCTGATTAGTGTAGTATAATGGAAAGGGTATGTGTTTTGGAGTTAGTTTAATTAGTTCAAATCTTAGGAAATAAATTTATGATACTAATTGTGGGCTCCTTTGTGAAGATACTGACATTGTGTGATGCTACAGCCAAAACAGTCAAAAAGTAACAGAAAAGTATTGAAAACAAAACAGGAAATGTTTTTCTACTCTTAATGTGGTATAAGTAATTGTGTTGTAAACTTGAAGAAAATAATACAGGCGAAGGAAATCCAGAGAAAATAAACAAATGATAAAATTAGTAGTGGGGTTTCCAAACCAAGAAAAACTGAAAGAAAAAAACTTTTTAGTCTGGAATCATAGCAACTTAAACATTAGAAAACATATGCAAAGTATGACATGAGATTATTCAATAAATTCTGTAATTTTAGAGCTCTAACCCCATGAAACACAAAAGTTGCATACTTTAAAAGAAATTTATTGTGTGAGGTAAATAAAAAGATAACACTTCTTAATATAAACAAGTAAAAAGTGGAATTTATTAATTCCAACAGTAATCATTAGAAATGTAGATTCAGAGTAGTTCAGAATAGTGTTTATAGACTTATTGGTTATAAATTCCAGCTTATCATTAAGCAAAGCTACAGGTGTGTTGAGTACATTTCTGTATGTTATATGTATCTCAGATATTATAGGCATTTATTCATAGTCTTTTAAGGGCTTGTGAATCCCTTGAAATTATATAGTATTTGATATGTTTTTTCATAAATGCATTTTTATGTAAACAGGATCTATAGCTGGTCTATAATTTTCATCAGATTCCCAAAGGGACTTATGACTATTGCTCATCTCCTATCTCCAACCCCCAGACACACGCATATATACAAAAGTTCAGAGCTGTGGATCTAAGGCAAAGAAGCCATATAATATAGAAGGGTAGAGTATAATATAGAATGGTGTGGTCACTCACCTAGAGCTAGACATCCTGGAGTGTGAAGTCAAGTGGACTTAGGAAGCATTGCTACAAACAAAGCTGGTGGAGGTGATGGAATTCCAGCTGAGCTATTTCAAATCCTAAATGATGATGTTGTTAAAGTGCTGCACTCAATATGCCAGGAAATTTGGAAAACTCAGCAGTGGCCACAGGACTGGAAAAGGTCAGTTTTCATTCCAATCCCAAAGAAAGGCAATGCCAAAGAATGTTCAAACTACCATACAACTGCACTTATTTCACATACTAGTAAGAATATGCTCAAAATCTGTCAATCTAGTCTTCAGCAGTATGTGAACTGAGAACTTCCAGATACACAAGCTAGATTTAGAAAAGGAAGAAGAGCTAACATTTGTTGGATCATAGAGAAAACAAGAGAATTTCAGAAAAACATCTACTTCTGCTTCTTTGATTATGCTAAAGCCTTTGACTGTGTGGATCACAGCAAACTGGAAAATTCTTAAAGAGATCAGAATACCAAACCACCTTCTCTGTCTCTTGAGAAACCTGTATTCAGGTCAACAAGCAACAGTTAGAACCAGACATGGAACAACTAATTGGTTCTAAATTGAGAAAGGAGTACATCAAGGCTGTATATTGTCACCCTGCTTATTTAACTTATATGCAGAGTACATCATGCAAAATGCCAGACTCAGCCAGATTCATGGCCCTTAAAAGCTTATGAATAAATGCCAGACTAATGGCAGAAACTGAAGAGAAACTGAAGAGTCCGTTGATGAGGGTAAAAGAGGAGAATGTAAAAGCTGGCTTGAGACTCAACATTTAAAAAAAATTAAGATCATGGCAACTGGTTCTATCACTTCATGGCAAATAGAAGAGGAAAAAGTGAAAACTGACAGATTTTATTTTCTTGGGCTCTCAAATCACTACAGATGGTGACTGCAGCCATGAAATTAAAAGACATTTGCTCTGTGGAAGGAAAACTGCCAAACCTTGATAGAGTATTAAAAAGAAGAGATATAACTTTGCCCCAAAAGTCCATATTGTCAAAGCAATGATTTTTCCGGTAGCCATGTACAGATGTGAGTATTGGATAATAAGGAAGGCTGAGTGCTGAAAAATGGATGCTTTTGAATTGTGGTGCCGGAGAAGACTCTTGAGACTCTCTTGGATTGCCAAGAAGATCAAACCAGTCAATCCTGAAAGAAATAAACCCTGAATGTTCACTGGAAAACTGATGCTGAAGGTGAAAGTCCAATACTTAAACTTGATTCAAACAGCCACCTGATGCTGAGAAAGATGGAGTGCAAAAGGAGAAGGGGGAGACAGAGGATAGATAATTACATAGCATCACCAACTCAGTGGTTATGAATCTGAGCAAGTTCTAGGAGATAGCAGGGGACAGAGGGGCCTGGCGTGCTACAGTCCATGGGGTCACAAAAAGTCGAACACAACTTAGTGACTGAACAAGAATAATAGTGGCTTGAGTTTCTGAGTTATCTTTTACTGGCTTCATTACTTAGAGGAGTTCACCATCAGTAAAATTTGGGTGAGAATATTAAAATCAAATGTTGTTGTGAAGATCAAAAGTAATGATATATTGTAAAGAAAAAGAATCAGTTTTTAAACACCAAAATAGAGATTATAGGTTTATAGCCTACTGGCAGATTGCGACTTTACAGATGTTTTGTTTGACCCCCACAGATGTTGTTTTAACATAAATTAGTTGTAAATCCTAAAAATCAAGATCCTTTATACAAAAATATGGATTATGAGTGTCATGTTGGTTTATTTCTCTTCCTTGGTTTTTATCTCATCACAACAAAAATTTGGAACAAGGGACTAAACTCCATTCCAGGCACACCCAGGAGAGCTCACAGATATGCTACAAAAATAACCACAGAGACTATTGCAACTCCTGCACATGTACCCTTGGCACATAGTGGATACAGGCTAACCACAGGCACTTCTTCAAGTAACTTTAGGCAGCTAGGAGCCCTTTAAGTGTTCATAAATATTCTACACATACATATATCTGATCATAACAGATGAAATTATGAGAAGACATACACAACAGAGTCTGTTGTTATATAACTTGCAATTGCCAGTTGGCCTTGAGTGTATGCGCGTTTGTATTTCCTTTCCTTGACTGGTGGTTGGTACAAGCCCTGTTTTGTACTGGGCACAACAAAAAGGAGGAGACAGGAAGTATGAAAAGAGGGAAGCCAACAGGGATGAGGAAGACAGCTGCTTTGGGGTCAGCCTGCTCCCATGTCTTGGGAGTGTCTGTCTAACAGAAAATCTGTCTGCTTGAATGGAACTGAGCTATAACTTGTCTGTTGTTTTAAACCCTTTAGTCCATTGTTCCAAATTTTTGTTTTAGAGATCAGCTTGCATCCTTTTTGGATAGGCCACCCCTCATTGCTCATGCCCAACTTCTTACCTAACACCAGCTTCTCTTTTGAAAAAATCAGAAGATGACTTGACAGCAGTGAAGGAATTCTATGTCAGAATTATTATCAAACATTAATGTATACTGATGTGAATTAGTTTTAAGAGATTTCCATATCTTAGTTTTATAAACTTATTTATTTTTAATTGGAGGATAATTGCTTTACAATGATGTGTTAGTTTCTGCCATACATCAACATGAACCAGCCATAGGTAAATATATGTCTCCTCCCTCTTGAACCTCTCTCCCACCTCCCATCCCATCTCAACCCTCTAGGTTGTCACCAAGCACCAGGTTTGAGTTCTCTGTGTCATACAGCAAATTCCCACTGGCTATCTGTTTTACATATGGTAATATATATGTTTCCATGCTCCTCTCCCAATTTTTCCAACCCTCTCCTTCCCCCACTGTGTCCACAAGTCTGTTCTCTATGGCTGTGTCTCTAATGCCACAGTGCAAATAGGTTTATCAGCATCATTTTTCTAGATTCCATGTATATGTGTTAGTATACAATATTTGTTTTTCTTTTTTTGACTTATTTCACTCTGTATAACAGGCTCTAGGTTCATCTACCTCATTAGAACTGACTCAAATACATTCCTTTTTATGGCTAAGTAAATTCCCTTGTGTGTATATAAATATATCACAGTCCATTCATCTGTCCATGGACATCTAGGTTCCTTCCATGTCCTAGCTATTGTAAATAGTGCTGCAATGAACATTGCTGCTGCTGCTAAGTTGGTTCAGTCGTCTCTGACTCTGTGCAACCCCACAGATGGCAGCCCACCAGGCTCCCCCATCCCTGGGATTCTCCAGGCAAGAACACTGGAGTGGGTTGCCATTTCCTTCTCCAATGCATGAAAGTGAAAAGTGAAAGTGAAGTCGCTCAGTCGTGTCCAACTCTTAGCGACCGCGTGGACTGTAGCCCACCAGGCTCCTTCGTCCATGGGATTTTCCAGGCAAGAGTACTGGAGTGGGGTGCAATAAATTCTCTGCAATGAATATTGGGGTACATATATCTTTTTCAGTTATGGTTTTCTCAGAGTATATATGCAAGAGTGGGATTGCTGGGTCGTGTGGTAGTTCTATTCCTAGTTTTTTAAGGAATCTCCATAGTGTTCTCCATAGTGGCTACATCAATTTACATTCCCACAAATAGGGCAGGAGGGTTCCCTTTTCTCCAGACTCTATCCAGTATTTATTATTTTTAGATTTTTTGATGATGGCCATTCTGACTGGTGTGAAGTGATAACCTCATTGTAGTTTTGATGTGAACTTCTCTACTGATAAGCAATATTAAGCATGTTTTCATTGTGTGTATTAGCCATCTGTATGTCTTCTTGGAAAAACGTGTTTCAACTTTTTGATTGGGTGGTTTGTTTTTCTGTTCTTGAGCTACATGAGGTGCTTGTATATTTTGAATATTAATACTTTGTCAGTTGTTTCATTTGCTATTATTTTCTCTCATTCTGAGGATTTCACCTTTTTTATCATTTCCTTTGCTGTGCAAAAGCTTTTCAGTTTAATTAGGTCACACTTGTTTATTCTGGTTTTTATTTCCAATACTCTAGAAGGTGGTCTTAGAGGATCTGCTGTGATTTATGTCAAAGTGTTCTCTGCCTGTATTTTCCTCTAAGAGTTTTATAGTTTTTGGTCTTAATGTTTAGGTCTTTAATCTAGTTGGAGTTTCTCTTTGTGTTCTTTGAGGTTTCTAAGCTTGTTTAGTATGTAAAATACTTATATCTCAGCCCCCTAGTTCCATCTAGGTGATATATTTTAATGACATACTTTAATCCAAAATGAAAGCTTATTTAATTTCTTATGAAGTGGCAGATTTGGTTAAATTTACACATCTTTTAGTGGTGTATATATCCATGAGAAACTCAAGCTGTTAAATAAGCTTTCTTTAAAGTTTCCCCATGAATATGTGTTTGCTGCATTTTCATTCATTTCGTATTCTGCTAGCATAGCAGAATTCCTTGGTTCCCTGTTGGCTCAGAAGTTAAAGAATCTACCTGCAATGCTGGAGACCAGGGTTCGTTCCCTGGGTTGGGAAGATTCCCTGGAGAAGGAGATGGCTACCCACTCCAGTATTCTTGCCTGGAGAATTCCATGGACAGAGGAGCCTGGTGGGCTACAGTCCATGGATCACAAAGAGTCGGACACGACTGAGCGACTAACTCTCTCACTTTTCCACAGGACAGTAGACAAGCGGTAGTAGGAGACCAAGGTGGTTTAAGAAGAATTTAGGGGAAAACAAAAACCTGAACATAACAAACTGTGGAAAGCTCTTAAAGAGATGGAAATGCCAGACCGTCTGACCTGTCTCCTGAGAAACCTGTGTGCGGGTCAAGAAGCAACAGTTAGAACCCTGTATGGAGCAACTGATTGGTTCAAGATTGAGAAGGGAGTACAACAGGGCTGTCTGCTGTCGATCTGTTTGTTTAACCTATACACTGAGCACATCATGAAAAATGGCAGGCTGGATGAGTTACAAGCTGGAACCAAGATAGGTAGGAGAAACATCAATAACCCAGATATGTGGATGATACCACTCTAATAGCAGAAAGCAAAGGGAACTAAAGAGCCTCTTGATGAGGGTGAAGGAGGAGAGTGAAAGAGCTGGCTTAAAACTAAATATTAGAAAAAGTAAGATCATGGCATCTGGCCCCATTACTTCATGGCAAATAGAAGTGGAAAAGGGGGACGTATTGCAACAGATTTCCTCTTGTTGGGCTCTAAAATCACTGTGGATGGTGACTGCATCCATTAAATCAGAGGACAGTTTCTTCTTGGCTGGAAGGCTATGACAAACCTAGACAGTATGTTGAAAAGCAGAGACGGTACTCTGCCAACAAAAGTCTGTATAGTCAAGGCTATGATCTTCCTGGTGGTCATGTACAGTTGTGAGATTTGGACCGTAAAGAAGGCCAAAGAATTGATGCCTTCGAACTATGGTGCTAGAGAAGACTCCTGAGAGCCCCTTGGATTGCAAGGATATCAAGTCAATCTTGAGGGAAATCAGACCTGAATACTCATTGGAAGGACTGATGCTGAAGCTGAAACTCCAGTATTTTGGTCATCTGATATGAACAGCCGACTCATTGGAGAAGTCTCTGATACTGGGAAAAACTGAGGGGAAGGAGAAGAGGGCTTCATAGGATGACGTGGCTGGTAAGCGTCACCATTGCAATGGACATGAACTTGGGCAAACTTTGGGATATGGTGAGGGGCAGGGAGACCTGGCGTGTTGCAGTCCATGGCGTTGCAAAGAGTCAGACATGACTGGGCGACTGAACAACAACAAAAACCTGAAAGTTGAAAATGTTCTACTGACAATTGGTTTTAGCAAATTGTGAAGACACTGACAGTATTTCATTTTTAGCAGTGGAACATCTTAGTTTGGATCATCTTGATATAAACAGATTCTAAGGGATCATGATGTTGAGGAATACTGTTTTAGAGTGTAGTTATTTCTTTTTTTTCTCAGAGTTATATATACAGAAAAACTGGATTGTATTCTATTTATTTTTAATATCAAGACACTTCTAATCCATTTTAATTACTGGCTGCTGGAAAATGATTTATCACTCTGAAACATGCTCATTTTTTGATATCCACATATTCAGGTATTCCATCTTATAAAAATCTGTATCTGTATGTTTTTTTAGATGACTTCAAACCTGCCTCTATTGACACTTCTTGTGAAGGAGAACTTGAAGTCGGCAAAGGTGAACAGGTGACAATTACTTTACCAAATATAGAAGTGAGTATATATATTAATATTTAAACTGAAGAGATTTTTAATAGAATTTTTACTAAATTTAAATGAAAATAATTGCACAGTTAATATAGTGATGATCAATTAAAGTAATTAATAAATACAGCAAAGCAAAAAATCTTAAACTATCTTAAATAAAACAATCTTGAAAATGCTTGAAACGTTAAACTTTACTTTGTAATTTCCAAGAACTATCTTATTAAATGATGTGAAACAATTAGAGATCTAAACATATTTATTAAATCACTATTATGAACCAGATTTTGTACTACAAACTAGGAATAATAACATATCCTCTGCCACCTAGTCCTAATCTGTTATAGCAGACAGGCACATGAACATCTAGTGCTATAGATTAGAGCACTGATAAAATTCTGTTTAAGCACATGAACATAATTAAATGCTCTGCCTGGTAGAATCTTGAAAGCCTTCACAAAGCAGATCTATTTGGGCCAAGACTTAAAGGACAAGTGGAGTCTCACCAGTTATAAGAGGAAAAAATATTCTAGGCAAAAGGAACAATATGTGAAATGTTTCTGTGGAGAAAGGACTAGAATTTTGTGACTAAATGAATACATGTAGTAAATTACAGAATGATGAAAAATGATTGATATGAGACTGGAAAGGTAGATTGGAATCAGATTATAGAGAATCTTTTAGTTGTAATATAGAATTTGAAGTTTATCCCATAGGTATTAGAGAACCATTAGAGGTTTTAGAGTTCTCCTGATGGCTCAGTGGGTAAAGACTGAGCCTGCAAATCAGAAGTCACAGGAGACAAGGGTTCAGTTCCTGGATCGGGAAGATCCCCTAAAGAAGGGAATGGCAACCCTCTCCAGTATTCTTGCCTGGAAAATTCCATGGACAGAGCATAGGTGGCAAAGAGTCTGAGCATGAGTTAGTCATGACTGAGTGACTAACACTTAACTTTCAGAGGTCTTTAAGCAGAGAAATAACATGGTTAGATTTGTGCTTTAGGACTGATTTTAGCAATAACTTAATTAGGGAATGGGTTGGTAAAGAGAGATACTAAATCAGGGGGCCTTTACCAAAAGTTTTGCCCATTTCAAAAATCTTCAGATGTTATCAAATACTGTTTATATTGTATGCTCTAGTTTTCTCAATCCTTGAGTTAGAAATTTCTCAGCATTCAGTGTTTCTTTTATACTCACTTGATCTATTCTCAAAGAAAACCAAGATTGTAAATTTATAGTTTAACATAGAAAACACCAGACTTTCTGAGATTTTTTTTCCTTTGTCTTGTTTAATTTTTGTGATAGGAGTGGTTTTGTGCTAGTTCATCCACATTCTCTTATATACAATTATGAAATGGCTTGTCATGGTTAGAGATATAGCCAGTAAGCTCTCTATCCTCTATCCAGCCTTCCATCTTTTTCTTTTTATCAGCCAACACTATATATTGAGACCTCATTTTTATGTCAGACTGTATCAGTTGGTGCCTTTGAAGTTTTCCCTAATGTTAATTAAATTCATGGGGGCATTTTATTTTTCTCATATGCTCCCTTAGAAACTGAAGGAAATGAAAAATAGAGTTCAGTGTGAAACAGTGTAGATAAGTAAGGCTTTGCATTACTCTGTTATTTAAAAGTATTCAGATTCTGGTGTCTCTAAAATAGTTAGGAAATTAAGTACCCAGTAATCTAAGGCTTTTTTTGCTTTGTGAGGTTTACTAAAGAAAAACCTAAATTTAAAATTTATTGAAAAACATCAGGTGTATTTTCCCACATAATTTGTTGAAAATTTATTGAAAAACGTCAGGTGGTTTTTCCCACAGCACAGCAAAAAAAAAAAAAAAAAAAAAAAAAAAGAGGTAGACTAGATGTGGTAGGTGTCCTAAAAAAACATTATCATTTAATGAGAAAGATAGGAGATAATTGATTAAAGTTTCATAATGTAAGGACCATCATAAAGGTATACACAGAATATTATGGGAGTACAAAGAAGGGATCATTCAGCCTGGAGAGGGAAAGGAGACATTGGGAATGCTGTCTTAAAAGATGAGTTGAAATTACCCAGGTGAAAGAAAGAGAGAAGGACTTCTTAGGCATAAAGAAAGATATGGGCTACAACAAAGCAACAAAAAAGTCTGTTACATTTGAAGAACTACATATAGGCCACTATGGCTAGGTAAGAAAGGGTGCCTATAAGTACATAGTGGGAGATGGAAAGATATTTAGGAATCAGATAAAGAAGGGCCTATTGTGTAATGCGAAAGAATTTGAATTTTATCCTGTACTGTGACTCTCACATAGCTGGATTGGAAAAGAATTGTTTGAATTACTGTTTGCTAAGAGCAGCGTTTTTGTTTTTTTTTTTTTCTCCAAGGCATACAGTCTGTAAACAATTGTGAATAAGACTAGAAATATATTCTCAAATTTTGTGGTATTTTCCTCCTTCATTGGGCTTCCCTGATAGCTCAGTTGGTAAAGAATCTGCCTGCAATGCAGGAGACCCCAGTTCAATTCCTTGGTTGGGAAGATCCCCTGGAGAAGGGAAAGGCTACCCATTCCTGTATTCTGGCCTGGAAAATTCCATGGACTGTATAATCTATGAGGTCACAAAGAGCTAGACACGAATCCCTTTCACTTTTACTTTCCTCCTTCATTAAAGAACTTTAACTAGGTAGGAGCTTTACATTTCTTCACTTTTCTTAATTTTGTGGGTGTTTGTAGAAATGCTTTATTAGTTTGAGGCATTTAGATTCTCCTATTTTCTTTATCAACTTATTTTCATCACCTTGGTGAAAATGCCTAGAAGCTTGGAGGCATTCCATAAAATAGAACTTTTATTATTCTTTTAAGAATACCTTAAGATTCTGGTAGTTCTTTGATAGGGTAAATTTTCTCATTTTCATTTCTCTAGGTTTTCTTTGATAGTATCAAATAGAAGAAATGAATAAAAATGAACACTGTTAAGGGAGTCAGCATTGGGCATTTACAAGTCTCTCATTTTTACAAAAAGCTCTATGTTTGACTGCTATAAAATTTCAAAATGTTGAATTTTGAAAGGAAAAGAGATACTTGACTGCTAATGATTTGTCACTGGTGCTGTCTAAGTCTGGGATACGTTTAGTGTTATCTTGTGAGGTACTTTTGTGGGCTTCAGTGAAATAGCCCACAGGAAACTTCCAGCTACACATCATATTATGCAATGGATGTATGTCTAATGGTTGCTCAACAACTCTAGCTCTCAAACCCTGGACATGTGAGAGTTCCATATGTCTGATGGCTACATGCCTTTGACTCTGTTGGTCAAAGTCCCTTCCAAGATGAATATAGTCTGATTCTTTGCTTTAAGTTTACATAGCTCACTTGGGAAAGCAGCCCACCACATTCTTGGGACTTCAGCTTATTTTAGGACTAGAGCCCTATTTTAATGTCCTATTACAATTATACTTTGAAATGAAGTATATCTTTTATCATTGTATAATAAACCTTTTTACCTTGTTTTTGTGATTTTAAGCTTAAATACCACCTTCTTTAATATTTATTTTGCCACCTTTGCTTTCTTTTTATTTGCATGTTCATGGAATCTTACTGTCTTTTATTTACTTACATTTTTAAGTATACCTTTTATTAGTGGAATATTCTGTGTTTCAGTTTTAAACCTAATTTGCACTTTCTATTTTTATTAGGATAATTCTATCCACATTAAGTTCAAAGCTGATATACTTGATTAAGGTTTATTATACAATGATAAAAGATATACTTCATTTCAAAGTATAATTGTAATAGGACATTAAAATAGGGCTCTAGTCCTAAAATAAGCTGAAGTCCCAAGGATGTGGTGGGCTGCTTTCCCAAGTGAGCTATGTAAACTTAAAGCAAAGAATCAGACTATATTCATCTTGGAAGGGACTTTGACCAACAGAGTCAAAGGCATGTAGCCATCAGACATATGGATATGTATATATATTCAGTTCAATTCAGTTCAGTCGCTTAGTCATGTCTGACTCTTTGCAACCCCATGAATTGCAGCATGCCAGGCCTCCCTGTCCATCACCAACTCCCGGAATTCACTCAAATTCACGTCCATCGAGTCTGTGATGCCATCCAGCCATCTCATCCTCTATCGTCCCCTCTCCTCCTGCCCCCAATCCCTCCCAGCATCAGTCTTTTCCAATGAGTCAACTCTTTGCATGAGGTGGCCAAAGTACTGGAGCTTCAGCTTTAGCATCATTCCTTCCAAAGAAATCCCAGGACTGATCTCCTTCAGAATGGACTGGTTGGATCTCCTTGCAGTCCAAGACTCTCAAGAGTCTTCTCCAACACCACAGTTCAAAAGCATCAGTTCTTCGGCTCTCAGCTTTCTTCACAGTCCAACTCTCACATCCAGACATGACTACTGGAAAAACCATTGCCTTGAGTAGATGGACCTTTGTTGGCAAAGTAATGTCTCTGCTTTTGAATATGCTATCTAGGTTGGTCATAACTTTCCTTCCAAGGAGTAAATGTCTTTTAATTTCATGGCTGCAATCACCATCTGTAGTGATTTTGGAGCCCAAAAAAATAGTCTGACACTGTTTGCACTGTTTCCCCATCTATTTCCCATGAAGTGATGGGACCAGGTACCATGATCTTAGTTTTCTGAATGTTGAGCCTTAAGCCAACTTTTAATTTGTTTTCTCTTTTTGTTAATAGTTTTATGAAGCAGCTCATCTTTTTTCTTTTTTTCTTTGTTTTCCCTCATGTTACTTTGGGAGTACTATTGTGCTCTTCCACTCCATTACTGATTCCTTTCCTTTCCTGTTATTCACAATCCAACGTGCTCAGATTTGCCTGTCAGCAGATGGAAAACAAAACTAGAAGGAAAGAAGGAAGGAGGATAGCAGTAATCTAGGTGAGCTGATAAGTGCATTCTGAAGTCGGGTTATAGCAGGAAATATGAGGTGGTAGGATGTGTTCAGCAGTGATTCAGAAGCAAAGAGAGTTCATATGCTTAGGAGTTTCCTGGCACCTTAGTAGTTTAATACCCCTTTCTTGGGACCTGAAGTAAGTTCAGAAATTGAAGTTTAAAATAAGAGTGGTGCTCAGTTTAGTGAGTAAAAAAGTTTAATTAAAAAACTTGTTTGTAGTCTTCCTAGTGATCTGATGGTTGAGAATCTACCTTGCAATGCAGGGGACATGGGTTTGATCCCTGGTTGGGGATCTAGGATCCCAGATGTTACTGGGTAACTGAACCTGCATGCCACAACTAAGGCCCAACACAGCCAAATAAATAAATAAATATTTTTTTAAAAATTGTTCAGAGTATAGAAGGCAGGCATAGGGATTGTGAACAACCTGTTTAACTTTTATTTATAATAAAAAATGTTCATATTATTCATATGAGCATTCATTGAGTATCTGTTCAGATCTTGTTACTGTAAATAATTGGAGCAATAAAAAAAAATTCTAATCAGTCTTCCTTCTTCAGAAACTCAGAGTAACAATAAAGTATTGTATTTTAAAATGTTTTCTAAGTAAGAATACAAGTATTTTTAAGGAGGATATATTACGTGAAATTCTTAAATGTAACATGGAGCCCTTGGGTTGCTATTTGGGGGTATCTTACTAACTTATTTTCAGTGAAGACATCTAAAAAATATATTTACCAGCCAAGCAAGTATATTTGTTAAGATCATGCTTCTGGCTCTGTACCTTACCGGGGCTTCTCCTGAGTGATCCACATCTCACTCTTTCTTATAGGCCACTCCAGATGTGTCCTCTTCTATGCTGTGGATGCTTAACTTCCTATAGATCATTTTGTCTTAGAAAAATTTCTTTCTTTCTTTTGACTTCATCATGTTCTCTCCCAACCTTTCAGATGTCTCTAATCTAGCCCTTTTGTTTGGCAGCCTCAATTACAAAATTTATCTCATACTCCTCCTTGTGGTCATGTGTACAATCTCTAATAATTGTTAACTTTTAAAATATGATATGCCTTTTTAACCTTTCTGGTGGCTCAGATGGTAAAGAGTCTGCCTTCATGCAGGAGACCTGGGTTTGATTCCTAGGTCAGAAAGGTCCCCTGGAGAAGGGAATGGCTACCCACACCAGTATTCTTCCCTGAAGAATCCCATTGACAGAGGGGCCTGGCGGGCTACAGTCCATGGGGTCCCAAAGAGTCTGACAGGACTGAGCAGCACTTCACTTTAGTCTTTTATGGGGGCTTTCCAGGTGGCTCTGGTGGTAAAGAATCCACCTACAATGCAGCTAGTGGTAAAGAATCTGCCTACAGTGCAGGAGTTCAATCCCTGGGTGGAGAAGATCCCCTGGAGTAGAAAATGGCAACCTGCTCCAGTATTCTTGCCTGGAAAATTCCATAGACAGAGGAGCCTGGTGGGCTACAGTCCATGGGGCTGCAGAGTTTTAGAAATCACCTTGTTCTAACTTGATCTAATATTACTATCGTGTTTGACAAAATTATTATAATTAGTGCTGTAAAAATTAAATGTACTTCTATAAAGTTCAAAACCAAGCAATTATAACAATATATTGTTTAGGGATACATATATGTGGGATAAAATAAGAGAATGGGAAACAAAATTCCTGCAGGGTTGAGGAAAATGGGAACAAAGGATAGAAGAGGAGCATGTCGGTAAATGTGGGTTATTAGGAGTGAGCCAGGGTTCTTTAACCTTTTATTATGGAAAATAGAATAGTATAATGAACTCCTATGTACTTATTGAGTTTCAAGAATTATCACCATTTTGCTGTTTTTAATATAGTCTCCTACCACTTCTTTTTCCTGTCATATTTTAAAAGCAATCCCAGATATTCACAAATGCTTATATATACATCCTTAACTGATAAGGATATTTTTACTTTCACTTAAGGACCATGCTAACCATCACTTACCATAAAATTAATTATAAGACCTGGTCCATATTTATGTTTTCATGATGTTTTCAAAAATGTCTTTTTTCAACTTTTCTCCCTAGGAATCCATGTAAAATCCTTATATAGCATATTTATGTATTCATTTATTTTTTATTGAGGTATCATTAATTTATAAGGTTGTGTTCAAGTATATATCAAAGTGATTCAATTATACATATCTATCTATATTTTCAGATTATTTTCCATTATAAGTTATTATAAGATATTGAGCATATTTCCCTTTGCTATAGAGTAGGTCCTTATTGTTTACCTATTTTATATTCCTATATTGCATTCTGATATTATGTTTCTTATGTCTCTTTTATTCTGTAAAATTCCCTGACCTCTATTATGACATCAGTTTGCTGGAGAAACCAGATTAATTGTCCTAGAGGATATACCCACATTCTGGATTTCAAATAACTTCTGTCTGGTATTATGTAACTTGTTTCTCTCTCCTCATGTTTCCTATAAGCTGGTAGTTATTTTTAAAGGCTTGATGAGAGTTAGATTCTTTGTAAGGTTTGTTTTTTTTTTCAGGCAAGAATGCTTTGTAGATGGTGCCTTGTACTTTCTTTTATATTACATCGAGGCATATAATGTCTGCTTGGCCCACTTTTAATCAGTTGGTTTAATGTAACGTGTTTCTTGATACATTCATTTTACTTAATCTGCATAGGGGAGCACCCCTTTAATAAGATTTAAGATTTGACAAATTAAAGAAGGAAGAAGAGGAGGGGTAAGAAATATAATTCAGAACTTTTGTCCCCTTATTGTAAAGTATATTAGCTGTATTAGAATTGAATACCAATTGCCTGTTGTAGACCAAATCTACAAAGATTTATGAAACAAATCTTTACTGGCTTAACGCAACTACATCCTCTAGTCTCTTTCCTAATGACAGCAATTTTGAGATCTCAGTCTCTCTTCATCTGTGTTTTTTTACTATAGTCCTTATTGCCAGAGTAGTAAATTTAGGTAGTTAACTTAGGTGACTTGAAGTACAAAATAGATTGAGAAACACAGAAGATCTCAAGTGAAAGTCGCTCAGTCGTGTCTGACTCTGCAACCCCATGGACTATAGAGTCCATGGAATTCTCCAGGCCAGAATACTGAAGTGGGGCTGTTCCCTTTTCCAGGGGATCTTCCCAACCTAGGGATCAAACCTAGGTCTTCTGCATTGCAGGCGGATTCTTTACCAGCTTACGTACCAGAGAAGTGAAGATCTCAGTCTCTTTCAACTGAATTTCCATAAAAATTTTTAATAATAATGAACTTTTTAAACAGGGTTCAACTGCACCAGTAACTGTTTTCAAAGGTTCAAAGAAACCTTACTTAAAAGAATGCATTTTGATTATTAACCATGATACTGGGGAATGTCGTCTAGAAAAACTCAGCAGCAACATCACTGTAAAAAAAACAAGGTATGTGGTTAATGAAATAAATATTTTATCAACATATAAATTGCTAAGAAAATGTCAATGAAAAAAGTTATTGGATTAAGTCACATTATTATATAAGGATTTTTCTATGTGGTGCAAGATGTTTTGATTTTTTTGCAAGTTTAAATTTGATGAAGATCCTTTAGCCAGAAGCTTTTACCATTTCTCCCTATGATATATAAAAGCTTCTTTTGTTTCTAAATGTTTTCTTATATGTAGTTATATCTTTATTCTGTTGTAGATATGTTTGTAGAACTGGACTGAAAGGAGTCATTATGCACTTTCCAAATAATATCATTATTGTTGGTAAAATTTTATCAAGCACCTAGAAAACGTGAAGCAAGAAAAGGGAGAATTTCCAATACAAATAGTACCTCAAAACTTCTACATTTTAATTGGGTTAACATATAATTGCACTAAAAAAGTCAGTAAGAGAGTATAGCCATCTCAGATTTTGGGGAAGGGGGATAGGCAGTAGAATAATTAACATGTAGCATTAAGGGCTGTGCTCTAAAAGCCATAAAAATATTAATAGTATAGACAAAACTTGTTCTAGGAATTAAAAGAAGGGAGAAGTTATGGTTCACCAGAGCATTAAGGGAGCTCTTATTGATGTACCTTAAAAGGAAGATAAGATTTAGAACTGTTTTGCCCAAACATATTTGGTGATAAGAATTACCTTTGTGTGTTTGTTAAACATATGAGTTCCCAAACTCAACTGATCAGGGAAGGAGCCTAGGAAGCTTTCTTTTTTTTAAAATTATCCTCTCCTCTCAGATGATTTTTATTGATAGAAAAGTTTAGAAGATACTGATTTAATTATCAGAGAGAACATGAGGACATAAACAAGGTAGGAATTTATCTGACTTATTTGGAACCTATGAGTAAGACTTGCTTGAATAGAGCAGAAATTTGTTTCTTTGCTTGTGTACCAATATTAGAAATGGGGAATGAGGCTGGAAGAAGCTAGAGTTAGGTGAGCTAATGCTTTCAATATTAACCATGAAATTAGTACAGTGTCTTATTGGCGGTGGTTATATACTGCATTAAAGTTTTTTAACCAGGGATCGACATGCTTACATTCTTGTTTTGAAATGTAAATATCCCAAGCAAATCAATTTAAATGAAACCATGTGGGAAACAGAAAAATGCATAAACCATGATTCTTGAGAGTAGGAATGAAGATTAAAGCGAAGTTCCAAATACTCTGTGAAGGAAGAACTAGCAGGATTTGGTGACTGGAAATGGGAACAGCAAAGTCAAGCATAACTGTGTTATTTATACATACTCTTTTCTTAAAAGTATTGAAAGGAGAGTATACGAATCTTCTTTAGTAACATGTCTTAATGTTTTAGGAGAAGGCAATGACACCCCACTCTAGTACTCTTGCCTGGAAAATCCCATGGATGGAGGAGCCTAGAAGGCTGCAGTCCATGGGGTCACTGAGGGTCAGACATGACTGAGCAGCTTCACTTTCACTTTTCACTTTTCTGCATTGGAGAAGGAAATGGCAACCCACTCCAGTGTTCTTGCCTGGAGAATCCCAGGGACGGAGGAAGGAGCCTGGTGGGCTGCTGTCTATGGGGTCGCACAGAGTCGGACACAACTGAAGCGACTGAGCAGCTTAATGTTTTAAATGAAAAATGTGGGAGTGATTTAATTTTAACAGGATGAAAGTTTCCGAATTTAGGGAATATATTGTACCTCTTGTATACTTATGTATAATTTCATTTTATTTCAGTCATTTGTGTATGTCTTATCTCTTCAACTTAGAGCAGTGGTTTTGTTTTTATTCACATTTGTATCCTTCAATGAGCCTGTGTGTATGCCATGTATATAGCAGGGCTCAATAAACATTTGTTATATAATGAATTAATTAATGCTTTAATCTTTGAATGTCATTTTAAAGATCTCTAGAATAAAGAACAAGTTGTCAGTTTTAGCAGCTTTGTAAGTTGAAATTGTTGTTATATTGCAATCATCATACTGGTTTTGACCTTTTGCTATTCTTAATGGCAGGTTTGAAGGAAGCAGTAAAATTCAGTATCGAATAGAACAGCAGCAGCAACAAATGCGAAATTCAGCTAGGACTCCCAATCTTTTAAAACATTCTCCATCCGAAGACAAGATGTCCCCAGCATCTCCAATGGATGATATTGAAAGAGGTAAAGTCTATGCGTATGTAATGTCCCTTTACAAGAAATTATTAATAAATGTTAAGTGAAATCTTTCATTTTAATTGACAAGCAAACTAACCATAAAATTCTAAAAGCATGTTTTTAATTATGGGTTTTTCTAGGGGAAGAACATAGTTTAGTAATTTTATGTACATGAGCCTATATATAACAGAATTTACATTTTTTATTATTCAGAGGAACAAGTATTTATTATTTATTATTCAGAGTAACAAGTTTAAATACGTGTAATTGGCGTTTTCTTCTCTTTGACAGTTATGATGATTCAAATTCAGGTCTTCACAGCATCTTCCTGTTGAAGTTTTTTATGTATAGCCAGACTATAGATGTCTAAGATGTCGCCAAACCAATAGTGAAGTGAGGAGATGTAGGAAGCCAAAGCAGCAGGCAAGTTCTTCTGAATTGCTGCTCACTTTTCAGCAGGAAGGTGTTTCTAGGAAAGCACAGTCCCTTTGAAAGTAAGGAAACTTATATATCTATTTCTTTTCTAGCTGCAGTTTGGGTGTCTGTGTTATTGTAATTAAATGTGGTAGGAGCAAGCTCCTGATCACCGAAGTTTATTTGCTTCTACACTTTGCCTTCATAACTTATATATCACGTTCTGTTTCCTCTTGCCCCCTTCTAAGCCCAGTATAGTATTAGATCCCTAATATATTAGTGTTCACTTTACAAACAATAAGAAAATATAATCTCAGAACTCTTGTTGCCATAATGGTTAGAGTACACGTAGCCTTTCCAGGTGGCCTAGGTTTCCTCACAACCTAGTGGCTAGGTTCTAAGAATAAGTGTCGAGAGACAGGGAGTGAAAGGAGAAAGGACAGCGTGGAGGTGAAATCTTTATCTTTTTAATTACACAGGCTCAGAAGCCATGTAGTATCACTTGTGCATGTGTTTATACATTTTTTAACAGCTCTATTGAGGTATATCTGATACAAAATCTTCAGGTATTTAAACTACAGTCTGTTAGGTTTTGATATTTGTACATCCTGAAGTTACAACCACAACCACGATAATGAACTTATTTATCACTCTAAAAAGTTTCTGCCTGGTCATTTGTAATACCGCTCTGCCAGTCCTCCCCACCCCATCCATTCCTAGGTAAGTACTGATATGCTTTATGTCACTATCATTAGTTTGTTTAATTTAGACATTTATATCAGTGGAATCATATAGAATGTCCTCTTTTTTTATGTCTAGATTTTTGAACTAAGCATAATTATTTTGATAATCATCCATTATTGAAGCATGTATAAATAGTTCAATCCTTTTTTACTGCTGAGTAAAAGGATCTTCTTTATGGACAGACAGCAATTGCTTATCTGCTCAACTTGAAGATGGACATTTGAGTTGTTTCCAGTTTTTGGTTTTTACAAATAAAACTCTTTATGAACATCACATATTAATCTTTGAAAAGACAAATGTTTTATCTTGACTAAGTATGTGGAAGTGAAATATGCACTGGAAGTAATGAATAGATTCAAGGGATTCAATCTAGTTAACTATGCCTGAAGAACTATGGACAGAGGTCTGTAATGTCGTACAGGAGGCAGCAAACAAAACCATTCTAAAGAAAAAGAAAAGCAAGAAGGCAAAGTGGTTATCTGAGGATATCTTTACAAATAGCTGAAGAAAGAAGAGAAGCAAAAAGCAAGGGAGAAAGGAAAAGGTACATCCAACTAAACACAGAGTTCCAAAGAATAGCACGGAGAGACAAGAAGGCCTTATGGGCACAATAAGGACAGAAATGGTAGAAAGCTACTAGACACTGAAGAGATCAAGAAGAGATGGAAAGAATACATGAGGAACTGTACAAAAGATATCTTAAAGAACCGGATTACTATGATGGTGTGGTCAATCACCCAGAGCCAGACATTCTAGAGTGCAAAGTCAAGTGAACCTTAGGAAGCATTACTGTTAATAAAGCTAGTGGGTGTGATGGAATTCCAGTAGAGCTATTTAAAACCCTAAAGGATGATGCCATCAGGGTGTTGCATCCAATATGTCAGTAAATCTGGAAGACCACACAGTGGCCACAGGACTGGAAAAGGTCAGTCCTCATTCCAATTCCCAAGAAGGGTAGTACTAAAGAATGTGCTAACCAGTGGATAGTTGCACTCATCTCCCATGCTAGTAAAGTCATGCTTAAAGTCTTGCATGCTATGCTTCAGAATTACATGAACCAAGAACTTCCAGATGTCCAAGTTGGGTTTAGAAATGGCAGAGGAACCAGAGATCAAATTGCCAACATTTGCTGGGTCATAGAGAAAGCAAGGGCATTCCAGAAAAACATCTATCTCTGTTTCATGGACTACGCTAAAGCCTTTGACTGTGTGGATCATTATAAACTATGGAAAGCTCTTAAAGAGATGGGAAATACCAGACAATCTTACCTGTCTCCTAAGAAACCTGTATGTGGGTCAAGAAGCAACAGTTAGAACCCTGTATGAAACAACTGGGCTTCCCTGGTGGCTCAGATGGTAAAGCATCTGTCTACAATGTGGGAGACCTGGGTTCAGTCCCTGGGTTGGGAAGATCCCCTGGAGAAGGAAATGGCAATCCACTCCAGTACTATTGCCTGGGAAATCCCATGGACAGAGGAGCCTGGTAGGCTACAGTCCATGGGGTCACAAATAGTTGGACATGATTGAGCAACTTCATATGGAGCAACTGATTGGTTAAAGATTGAGAAGGGAGTACAACAGGGCTGTCTGCTGTCACCTGTTTGTTTAACCTATACACTGAGCACAACATCTGGGCTGGATGAGTTACAAGCTGGAATCAAGATAGGTGGGAGAAACATCAACAACTTCAGATATGCAGATGATACCACTCTAATGGCAGAAAGCAAAGAGGAACTAAAGAGCCTCTTGATGAGGGTGAAGAAGCAGAGTGACAGAGCCGGCTTAAAACTAAATATTAAAAAAAAGATCATGGCATCTGGCCCCATTACTTCATGGCAAATAGAAGTGAAAAAGGTGGACGTATCGCAACAGATTTCCTCTTGGGCTCTAAAATCACTGCGGATGGTGACTGCAGCCATTAAATTAGAGGACAGTTTCTTCTTGGCTGGAAGGCTATGACAAACCTAGACAGTATGTTGAAAAGCAGAGACATTACTCTGCCAACAAAAGTCTGTATAGTCAAGGCTATGATCTTCCTGGTAGTCATGTACAGTTGTGAGATTTGGACTGTAAAGAAGGCCAAAGAATTGATGCCTTCGAACTATGGTGCTATAGAAGACTCCTAAGAGCTCCTTGGATTGCAAGGATATCAAAGCAGTCAATCTTGAGGGAAATCAGACCTGAATACTCATTGGAAGGACTGATTCTGAAGCTGAAACTCCAGTATTTTGGTCATCTGATATGAACAGCTGACTCATTGGAGAAGTCCCTGATACTGGGAAAAATTGAGGGGAAGGAGAAGAGGGCTTCATAGGATGACGTGGCTGGTAAGCATCACCAATGCAATGGACGTGAACTTGGGCAAACTTCAGGAGATGGTGAGGAACAGTGAGACCTGGCATGTTGCAGTTCATCGGGTTGCAAAGAGTCAGACACGACTGGGCGACTGAACAATAGCAACAACAACAAGTGAAATAGCTGGATCATATGGTAGGTGTATATTTAACTCTTTAAGCAACTACCAAATTGTTTTCCAAAGTGGTTGTATGATTTTACATTTTTCTAATCTATATCAATGCTTGAATTCATTTTAATAAGATGTGTAGTGGTATCTCATTGGGTCTCTTTTAAAAATTTATTTGATTGAAATATAGTTGATTTACAGTGTTGTGTTAGTTTCTGGTGTACAGCAAAGCAATTCAGTTACACATATATATATGATATATAATAGTTTGCATTTGGTAATCCCAAACTCCCAATCCATCCCTCTCCCACACTCTACCTTGGCAACAAGTCTGTTCTCTATGAGTCTGTATCTGTTTTATAGGTAAGCTCATTTGTATCATATTTTATATTCCATGTGTAATGATATAATATGGTATTTGTCTTTTTCTTTCTAACTTAATTCACTAGGTCCATCCATATAGCTGCAAATGGCATTATTTCATTATTTTTTTAATAGATAAGTAATATTCCATTATATATATACATATCTATATATAGATGTATAATATACATATAGATATATACATATCATTATCTACATAATATATAATGTATGTACATGTATATAATATATATATAATATATATTTAGATAATATGCATGATGTATACATATAATATATAGATATATTATTGAGCCTAGTGGGTCAGTGGTAAAGAGTCCACCTGTCAATGTAGAGACGTGGGTTTGATCCCTGGATTGGGAAGATTCCCTGGAGAAGGAAATGGCAAACAATTCAGTGCAATCCCAATACAAATTTCAACAAGCTTTGTAAGAAATTGAGAAGCTAATTCTAAAATTCTTGTGCAAAATGGAAGAGTCCTAGAATACCCAAAACAACTTTGGAAGAGAAGAACAAAGATGTAAGACTAAAAGTTTCTGATTCCAAAATTATTATAAAGCTAACAAGACAATGCAGATGACACCACCCTTATGGTAGAAAGTGAAGAGGAACTAAAAAGCCTTTTGATGAAAGTGAAAGTGGAGAGTGAAAAAGTTGACCTAACACTCAACTTTCAGAAAACGAAGATCATGGCATCCAGTCCCATCACTTCATGGGAAATAGATGGGGAAACAGTGGAAACAGTATCAGACTTTATTTTTCTGGGCTTCAAAATCACTGCAGATGGTGACTGCAGCCATGAAATTAAAAGACGCTTACTCCTTGGAAGAAAAGTTATGACCAACCTAGATAGCATATTGAAAAGCAGAGACATTACTTTGCCAGCAGAGGTCCGTCTAGTCGAGGCTATGGTTTTTCCAGTAGTCATGTATGGATGTGAGAGTTGGACTGTGAAGAAAGCTGAGCACCAAAGAATTGATGGTTTTGAACTGTGGTGTTGGAGAAGATTCTTGAGAGTCCCTTGGACTGCAAGGAGATCCAACCAGTCCATTCTAAAGATCAGCCCTGGGTGTTCACTGGAAGGAATGATGCTGAAACTCCAGTACTTTGGCCACCTCATGCGAAGAGTTGACTCATTGGAAAAGACTCTGATGCTGGAAGGGATTGAGGGCAGGAGGAGAAGGGGATGACAGAATGAGATGGCGGGATGACAGAATGAGATGGCTGGATGACATCCCTGACTCGATGGACATGAGTCTGAGTGAACTCCGGGAGTTGGTGATGGACAGGGAGCCCTGGCGTGCTGTGATTCATGGGCTCGCAAAGAGTCAGACACGACTGAGTGACTGAACTGAACTGAACTGAACAAGACAATATGGTGTTGGCATAAATATAAACAAATAGATCTATGTGTTAGAATAAAAGTTCAGAAATAGACCCATGTGTATATGGACAGTTTTTTTTTCCTCACAGTGTCTCTCTCCATTTATTTATATATTTAATTTCTCTTACAAATGTTTTATGGTTTTCAGCATACAGGTCCTTCAAATATTTTGTTAAAATTATCTATGTTGTTGTTGTGCAGTCACTCAGTCATATCTGACTGTGACCCCATGGACTACAGCACTCCAGGCTTCCCTGTCTTTCACCATCTCCTGGAGCTTGCACAAACTCACGTCCATTGAGTTGGCAATGCCATCCAACCATCTCATCCTCTGTCATCCCCTTCTCCTGCTTTCAATCTTTCCCAGCATCAGGGTCTTTTCTAATGAGTTGGCTCTTCACATTAGGTGGCCAAAGTACTGGAGTTTCAGCTTTAGCACCAGTCTTTCCAGTGAATATTCAGGATTGATTTCCTTTAGGATGGACTAGTTGGATCTCCTTGCAGTCCAAGAGACTTTCAAGAGTCTTCTCCAACACCATGGTTCAAAAGCATCAATTCTTCAACACTCAGCCTTCTTTATGGTCCAACACTCACATCCATTCATGACTCCTGGAAAAATCATACCTTTGACTAGATGGACCCTTGTTGGCAAAGTGATGTCTCTGCTTTTTAATATGCTGTCTAGGTTTTTCATAGCTTTTCTTCCAAGGAGCAACTGTCTTTTAATTTCATGGCTGCAGTCACCATCTGCAATGATTTTGGAGCCCCCAAAATAAAGTCTCTCTCACTATTTCCATTGTTTCCCCCTCTATTTGCTGTGAAGAGATGGGACCAGATGCCATGATCTTAGTTTTTTTAATGTTGAGTTTTAAGCCAGCTTTTTCACTCTTCTGTTTCACTTTCATCAAGAGGCTCTTTAGTGCCTCTTCGCTTTCTGCCATGAGGGTGGTGTCATCTGCATATTTGAGGTTATTTATATTTCTCCTTGCAGTCTTGATGCCAGCTGCTTCTTCATCCAGCCCGGCATTTTGCATGATGTACTCTGCATATAAGTTAAATAAGCAGGGTGACAATATACAGCCTTGACATACTCCTTTCCCAATTTGGAACCAGTCTGTTGTTCTACTTCCAGTTCTAACTGTCGCTTCTTGACCTGCAAACAGGTTTCTTAGATGGCAGGTAAAGTGGCCTGGTATTCTCACCTCTTGAAGAATCTTCCTCAGTTTGTCATGATCCACACATTCAAAGGCTTTAGCGTAGTCAGTAAAACAAAAGTAGACATTTTTCTGGAATTCTGTTGCTTTTTCTATGATCCAACAAATGTTGGAAGTTTGGTCTCTGGTTCCTCTGCCTCTTCTAAATCCAGCCTGAATATCTGGAAGTTCTTGGTTCATGTACTGTTGAAGCCTAGCTTGGAGAATTTTGAGCATTACTTTGCTAGCATGTGAAATGAGGGCAATTCTGTGTTAGTTTAAACATTCTTTGGCATGCCTTTCTTTGGGATTGGAATGAAACTGATTTTTGTATATGGTCTTTGTTATATTTAACCTTGCTAAACTCATTCTTGAGGCTTTTTGAAGGTACCTTATGATTTTCTACATTTACAGTCATGTTATTGTGAATAATGACAATTTTACCTCTCCCTTTCCAATCTGTTGGTTCTTGTTTCTTTTTCATAACTTATTGTACCAAGGAGGACCTTCAATTCAGCATTGACTAGAGGTGGTCAAAGTGGAAAACCTCTTGTTTCTGATGCTAGAAAATATTCAGTCCTTTACAGTTACATATGATTTCAGTTCTTTACAGTTATGTATGATTTTAGCAGTAAGTTCTTTCTAGACATCCTTCATCAGGTTAACTTCTATTTCTATGATGCGGAAAGTTTTTTTCCTTTTTTTGGTCAAGAACTACTGTTGAAAATTCTGCTGTTTTGAGATGGCTTTTATTTTTCAGTTTTTAACATAGTGAACTATATGGATTGATTTTTAAAAGTTTGTATTCCTTGGAAAATCCAACTTAGTCATTATATATTGTCCTTTTAATACTAGCACTTCTCAACCTCAGCAATATTGGCGTTTGGAATTGGATGGTTCTTGGTCAGGGGCTGACTTGTATATTGTAAAGTACTTAGCAGCCTCTCTAGCTTCTACCCAGTAGATGCTGGTATCACCACTTGCCCCCATTGTGACAACCAAAAATGTTTTTAAACATTGCTAGATTTCTTCCTAGGTGAGAAAATCATAGCTGGTTGAAAACCACTGGTATATATTATTAAATTTGATTTACTAAAATTTTGCTTAAAAGTTTTGTGACCAGGTTCATAAAGGATATTAGGTGTTTGGTTTGTTTTGTTTTGGTAATGTCTCTGTTGAGTTTCTGTATCAGTAATTCTGGCCGTATGGAGTGAATTGGAAAGTATTCCTTCCTTCTTAATTATACAGAAGAATTTGCATCAAGCTCGTATTATTTCTCCCTTAAATAACCAGTATAATTCACTGGTGAAGTCTTCTGCCACTGGAGATTTGTGTGCAGGGTGTGGGGAAGATTATAACTATAAACTAATTTTTAGGGCTATTCAGGCTGTTTCTTCTTGAGTGAACCTTAGTAGTTTGTGCCTTTCAAGGAATTGATCCATTTCATCTAATTTACTGTGTTTATGGGCATAAAGTAGTTTGCAATATTCCTTCCTATTCTTTTAATGCTGTAAGATCCGTAGTGCTGTCACTTCGCTGACTCCTTATGTTAGTAATTCATGTTTGGTGGTGGTGGTTTAGTCACCAAGTCATATCCGACTCTTGCGACCCTATGGACTGTTGCCTGCCAGGCTCCTCTGTCCCTGAGATTTTTCAGCCAAGAATACTGGAGGAGGTTGCCATTTCCTTCTCTAATTCATGTTTAGTATCTTTTTTTCTTGATAAACCCACCTGAGTTTTATCAACATTATTTATCTAAAGCAATCAATTTCATTTCATTTATTTTCACTCTTTTGGTTCTTTCTTGTTTTTTTGCTCTTAATTTTTTTTCCTTCTGCTTGTTTAAGTTTAATTTTGCTCTTCTTTCTCTAGCTTCTTAAGTACATCTTAGTTCATTTAGTTGAAACCTCTTTTTCCCCCAACATAATCATTTAATGTTTTAAAATTTTCTCCAAAATGTACTTTATTTTTACTCCGCAGATTTTGATAAATTGTGGTTTCATTTTCTTTCAATTAGAAGTATTTTCTAAAATCTTTTTTATTTCTTCCTTGATCCATGGGTTTTCCAGAAGAGCATTTACTTCTCAAATATTTGAAGATTATCTAGGTTCCATTTATAAATTTTAAATTTTATTTTGTTTTGGTAAAAAACACACTCTGTATAAATTCTGTCTTTTAAAATGTATTGTGGGACAAGATGACATAGACTTAATCTGTTTCTGCTTCTTCCCACAAAGTAAAACTATACACCCAGGAAACAGTGCAAAAGGAGAACTCTGAAAGATGAAAAGAGAAAGGTAATCTGGTTAGAGACCTCAGAAAGGACGAGAGGAGGAATAGCATAGGCAGGACATCTTATAACCTGCCCCTTCAGAAAATAACTCTTGGTTGGGTGATAACAAAGACCACACTCAAGCTCTAACAACAGGTGAATTGGGTGTCAAAATCTAAAATGCCGTTTTCCAAGCAGAATTTTAAAACATATATGGTGATAAGAAACTGTTAGGAGTGATTATTCCTGGAGAGTAGGATTAAAAGAATTTGAGGATGGGGTAGGAAGTGGGGTTTTACTTTTCATTTTGTACTAGTAGAGGAGCTTTTTAAATAAAATCATAAAATGCTGTGAATGTATACATTATTTATTCCTCATCAAGTTCATTAGAAACTGACACATTCAAATTTTATTATGTTATTTAATATTTATAGTTAACATTATTTATTAACTATATATTTAAATACATAGTTAACATTATTTTGACCTAACTGTTAAATTCTGTTTAATTTTCAGAACTGAAAGCAGAAGCTAGTCTAATGGACCAGATGAGTAGTTGTGATAGTTCATCAGATTCCAAAAGTTCTTCATCTTCAAGCAGTGAGGATAGTTCCAGTGATTCAGAAGATGAAGAGTACAAATCCTCTCCTGATCCAGGGAACTATATCTCAGAACATCCCACCATGTCTATCATGCCACAGTGCAGGATTCCTGAAATAGTGGCTGGTCAGAATAAACATCATGATAACAATGGCCTTCTGATGAATACTTTAAGTAAGTATACATAAGCATGAGTGATTGGAAAAGTAAGAATTCACAATGGAATCACACTGATTACAACCTAAAATTTAAATAGAATTGCTTCTTTTTTATTAATTTAACAGAAATCACCATTACCTTCTTATTAAGTTATTCATTTTCTTTTGATTCTGTGACATAATGCCTTACTGGCTTTTCCCCTTTCTTTCAAGATACTTTTCTGTCTTTTCTTTGCTGGTTTATAATCTTCTACTCAGTTATTACAGCTGAAGTTTCTCAAAGCTTAATTCTAGGTCCTTTTTTCTTTTTATTCTATACTCTTTCCTCAGATAAGTTCTATATTTCTCTTGCAATCAATACTTGTATACATATACCTTGTAAATTTGCATCTCTCACCTGCACCTCTTAGCTCTAGACACAGAAGTCCTACCTACCTACCTACCTCAGGGACTTATACTCTCTATTCAGCTAGAAATATATCTTTCTTTTCATGTAGATAATTTATTCTTTAGATTATATTCCAGGATTCACTTGATCAAGAAAGTCTTGACTCTTCTGACAAGATCAAATCCCCTTTGTTATAGATCTTCAGAGCAGTATCTTCTTTATATCAATTGTCATTTAGAAATTTATATGTTGTTTGATTTATTATCTTATAAGCTCCAAGAGGGCTATGATCTTGTTTATTTTGCTTATCACATAATACTAGCACTGACAAAGTACCTGTTTCTGTTTCATAGATAGGTCCATTCATGTCATCTTTTAGATTCCACATGTAAGTGATATTGTATGGTATTTGTCTCTTTTATTCTGACTTATTTCAATTAGTATGATAATCTCTAGTTGCATCTGTGTTGCTGCAAATGGCATTATTTTATTCTTTTTCATGACTGAGTAGTATTCCATTGCAAACATATACTACATCTTCTTTATCCATTGATCTCTTGATGGACATTTAGATTGTTTCCATGACTTGGCAATTTTGAATAATGCTTTCTGTGAACATAGGGGTGCATATATCTTTTTGAATTATGGTTTTCCTCTGGATATATGCCCAGGAGTGGGGTTGCTGGATCATATTGTAATTCTGTTTTTAGTTTTCTGAAAAAACCTCGATACAAGTTTCCACAGTGGTTGCACCAGCTTACATTCTTACAAGCAGTGTAGGAGGGTCCCTTTTTCTCCACGCCCTCTCCAGCATTTCTTATTTGTAGACCATTTAATGATGGCTGTTTAATGTGAGGTGATTTGCATTTCTCTAATAATTAGCTATGTTTAGCATCTTTTAATGTATCTATTGGCTATTTGTATTTCTTCTTTGGAGAAATGCCTCTAGATCGTCTGCCCATTTCTCAGTTGGGTTGTTTGGTTTGGAACATTAAAAATACTAATATATTGGAAATTAAGCCCTGTCAGTTGCATCATTTGTGAATATTTTCTCTCATTCTATAAGTTGTCTATTCATTTAGTTTATGGTTTCCTTTGCTGTGCAAAAACTTTAAGTTTGATTATATCCCATTTGTTTATTTTTGTTTTATTTCTTTTGCCTTGAAAGACTGAATATGCCTGTTCTCAGTAAATATGTAGAATATTACAGTATAAAAATAAAAAGCAGGTATTCCTTCAAGAATATGAATGTAAAACATTTATGAAATTAATTTCTACTAGGACAAATGAACACATTTGAAAGAAATCATATTTTATTAATCATCATATGACTATAGACCATGAGAATATAAATAAATAAAAAATAGTTCAAAATACATGCTTAGAAACTTTGGAGCACATATCTAGTGATTTACATGTTAAAAGGAAATTACAATGAAATTTAAAAATATTTATAATTAAGTAATATCAAAAAATCTCAGCAGTTTTGGGGTGCCACCTAAAAGGTACTTATAGGGAACTTTATAGTCTCAAAATGTTCTTTTATAAAAAAATTGAAAATAAATGAGTGAGAGTTTCATCTTGAGATGAACAATAGTATCTTAAAGCAGGGAAAGAAAATATTGTATATCAGAATTGAAATTAGTGTAATAGATAACAAAGAAACATTAGAAGATCACAAGGCTAGAAGTTACCTTCTTTGAAAACTAAAAAAAGACCAACTTCTAACTAAGGCTGATGAAGAAAGAAAAAGAAAAAAACACAATATTAGGAATGAAAAAGTGGTTAAAATTATATATATATATTTTTAATTATGAGAACTTTACGAAAAATTTGTCTCAGTAAATTTGGCATAAACACGAATGATTTTGGCTTCTCTGGTGACTCAGATGGTAAAGAATCTGCCTGCAATGCATGAGACCCTGGTTCAATCCCTGGGTCAGGAAGATCCCCTGGAAGAGGAAATGGCAACCCACTCCAGTATTCTTGCATGGAGAATTCCATAGACAGAGGAGCCTGGCAGACTGCAGTCCATGGGATTGCAAAGAGCAGAACATGAATGAGTAACTAACACACACATGGATGATTTTCTAGGAAAAAAAATAAAATTTACCCAATATGACTCAAAAAGAAGTGGAAAATCTGAGGAAACCATTAACAATTAATGTCTCTTTCTCCTTAACCCTATCTCCATATCCCCAAGATGCTAGAAAACTGAAGATAATTTTACAGATGAATTATAACAAACCTTCAAAGAAAAACAATTCTTCGACAAACTATTTCAGAGAATAGAATACTAGGCGAAGCAATTCAATTCTTTTATAATTTTAGGATAATCTCAATTCCAAAACTAAACAGAAACAAGACAAAAAGCATTATAGACCAGTTTCATTTAACAGGAATGTAAAATTACTAAGTAAGATATTAAAACAAGCATGCTAAATCACAAACCAATAAAACTCATCACAGAAATGTAATATATGTTCAATATCTGAAATAATATTAATAATAATAATTTACCATATTACTAGATTATAAAAACCATATAATCATTTCAACAAATTTGAAAATGACAAAAGCCAATATTTATTAATTTTAAAACTTTTACTTAAGATTGAATGTAAGGGAATTTCCTTAATATTATAAAAGTTCATTACAAAAAGCAAAACTACTGCCAATATTATACTAATACAGACTCCAGAAACATTTCCATTAAAATCAGGAAGAAGGTAGGAGAACTAATATCATTATGTCTATTCAGTGTTTTTTTTAAATATAAATTTATTTATTTTAATTGGAGGCTAAATTACTTTACAGTATTGTAGTGGTTTTGCCATACATTGACATGAATCTGCCACGGGTGTACATGTATTCCCCATACTGAACCCCTCTCCTACCTCCCTCCCCATCAAATCCCTCTGGGTCATCCCAGTGCACCAGCCCCAAGCACCCTGTCTCATGCACCGAACCTGGACTACCGATCCATTTCACATATGATAACATACATATTTCACTGCCATTCTCCCAAATCATCCCACCCTCAGCCTCTCCCACAGAGTCCAAAAGACTGTTCTATACATCTGTGTCTCTTTTGCTGTCTTGCTGTAGGGTTATCATTACCATCTTTCTAAATTCCATATATATGTGTTAATATACTGTATTGGTGTTTTTTTCTTTCTGGCTTACTTCACTCTGTATAATAGGCCCCAGTTTCATCCACCTCATTAGAACTATTCAAATGTATTCTTTTTATTGGCTGAGTAATATTCCATTGTGTATATGTACCACAGTGTTCTTATCCATTTGTCTGCCCGATAGACATCTAGGTTGCTTCCATGTCCTGGCTATTATAAACAGTGCTGTGATGAACATTGGGGTACACATGTCTCTTTAATTCTGGTTTCCTCAGTGTGTATGCCCAGCAGTAGGATTGCTGGGTCACATGGCAGTTCTATTTCCAGTTTTTTAAGGAATCTCCACACTGTTCTCCACACTGTACTAGTTTGCATTCCCACCAACAGTGTAAGAGGAACCTCTTTAAGGAATCTCTACACTGTTCTCCACACTGTGCTAGTTTGCATTCCCACTAACAGTGTAAGAAGGTTGCCTTTTCTCCACACCCTCTCCAGCATTTGTTGCTTGTAGACTTTTGGATAACAGCCATTCTGACTGGCATGAAATGATACCTCATTGTGGTTTTGATTTGCATTTCTCTGATAATGAGTGATGTTGAGCATCTTTTCATGTGTTTGTTAGCCAGCTGTATGTCTTTGGAGGAATGTCTGTTTAGTTTGGCCCATTTTTTGATTGGGTAGTTTATTTTTCTGAAATTGAGCTGAAGGAGTTACTTGTATATTTTTGAGATTAATTCTTTGTCAGTTGCTTCGTTTGCTATTATTTTCTCCCATTCTGAAGGCTGTATTTTCACCTTGCTTATAGTTTCCTTCACTGTGCAAAAGCTTTTAAGTTTAATTAGGTCCCATTTGTCTATTTTTGCTTTTATTTCCATTACTCTGGGAGGTGGGTCATAGAGGATCCTGCTGTGATTTATGTCAAAGAGTGTTTTGCCTATGTTTTCCTCTAGGAGTTTTATAGTTTCTGGTCTTACGTTTAGATCTTTAATCCCTTTTCAGTTTATTTTTGTGTATAGTGTTAGAAAGTGTTCTAGTTTCATTCTTTTACAAGTGGTTGACCAATTTTCCCAGCACCACTTGTTAAAGAGATTGTCTTTTCTCCATTGTATATTCTTGCCTCCTTTGTCAAAGATAAGGTGTCCATAGGTGTGTGGATTTATCTCTGGGCTTTCTATTTTGTTCCATTGATCTATATTTCTGTCTTTGTGCCAGTACCATACTGTCTTGATAACTGTGGCTTTGTAGTAGAGCCTGAAGTCAGGCAGGTTGATTCCTCCAGTTTCATTCTTCTTTCTCAAGATTGTTTTGGCTATTTGAGGTTTTTTGTATTTCCATACAAATCTTGAAATTATTTGTTCTAGTTCTGTGAAAAATAGCATTGGAAGCTTGATAGGGATTGCATTTAATATATAGATTCCTTTGGGTAGTATACTCATTTTCACTATATTGAGTCTTCCAATCCATGAACATGGTATATTTCTCCATATGTTTGCATTCTCTTTGATTTCTTTCATCAGTGTTTAATAGTTTTCTATACATAGGTCTTTTGTTTCTTTAGGTAGATATATTCCTAAGTATTTTATTCTTTTTGTTGCAATGGTGAATGGAATTGCTCCCTTAATTTCTCTTTTTGTTTTCTCATTGTTAGTGTATAGGAATGCAAGGGATTTCTGTGTGTTAATTTTATATCCTGCACCTTTACTACATTCATTGATTAGTTCTAGTAATTTTCTGGGGAGTCTTTAGGGTTTTCTATGTCAAGAATCATGTCATCTACAAACAGTGAGAGTTTTACTTCTTCTTTTCCAATCTGAATTCATTTTATTTCTTTTTCTGCTCTGATTGCAGTGGCCAAAACTTCCAAAACTATGTTGATAGTAGTGGTGAGAGTGGGCACCCTTGTCTTGTTCCTGACTTTAGGGGAAATGATTTCAATTTTTGACCATTGAGGATAATGTTTGCTGTGGGTTTGTCATTTATGACTTTTATTATGTTGAGGTATGTTCCCTCTATGCCTGCTTTCTGGAGGGTTTTTATCATAAATGGGTGTTGAATTTTGTCAAAGGCTTTCTGTACATCTACTGAGATAATCATATGGTTTTTATCTTTCAATTTGTTAATGTGGTGTATTATGTTGATTGATTTGTGGATATTGAAGAATCCTTGCCTCCCTTGGATAAAGCCCACTTGGTCATGATATATGATCTTTTTAATATGTTATTGGATTCTGTTTGCTAGAATTTTGTTAAGGATTTTTGCATCTATGTTCTTCAGTGATTATTGGCCTGTAGTTTTCTTTTTTTGTGGCATCTTTCTGTGGTTTTGGTATTAGGTAATGGTGGCCTCATAGAATGAGTTTGGAAGTTTACTTTCCTCTGCAATTTTCAGGGAAGAGTTTGAGTAGGATAGGTGTTAGCTCTTCTCGAAATTTTTGGTAGAATTCAGCTGTGAAGCCATCTGGACCTGGGCTTTTGTTTGCTGGAAGATTTCTGATTACACTTTCAATTTCTGTGCTTGTGAAGGGTCTGTTAAGATTTTCTATTTCTTCCTGGTTCAGTTTTGGAAAGTTGTACTTTTCTAAGAATTTGTCCATTTCTTCCAAGTTGTCCATTTTATTGGCATATAGTTGCTGATAGTAGTCTTTTATGATCCTTTGTATTTCTGTGTTGTCTATGATTTCTCCATCTTCATTTCTAATTTTGTTGACTTGATTCTTCTCCCTTTGTTTCTTGATGAGTCTGGCTAACGGTTTGTCAATTTTATTTATCTTCTCAAAGAACCAGCTTTTAGCTTTGTTGATTTTTGCTATGGTCTCTTTTGTTTCTTTTGCATTTATTTTTGCCCTAATTTTTAAGATTTCTTTCCTTCTACTAAGCCTGGGGTTCTTCATTTCTTCCTTTTCTAGTTGATTTAGGTGTAGAGTTAGGTTATTTATTTGACTTTTTTCTTGTTTCTTGAGGTAAACCTGTATTGCTATGAACTTTCCCCTAGCACTGCTTTTACAGTTTTCCATAGGTTTTGGGTTGTTGTGTTTTCATTTTCATTCGTTTCTATGCATATTTTGATTTGTTTTTTGATTTCTTCTGTGATTTGTTGGTTATTCAGCAGCATGTTGTTCAACCTACATATGTTGGAATTTTTAATAGTTTTTCTCCTGTTCAGTTCTGTTCAATTCAGTTCAATTCAGTCCCTCAGTCGTGTCCGACTCTTTGCGACCCAGTGAATCGCAGCACACCAGGCCTCCCTGTCCATTACCATCTCCTGGAGTTCACTCAAACTCACGTCCATCAAATCGGTGATGCCATCCAGCCATCTCATCCTCTGCCGTCACCTTTTCCTCCTGCCCCCAATCCCTCCCAGCATCAGAGTCTTTTCCAATGAGTCAACTCTTCACATGAGATGGCCAAAGTACTGGAGTTTCAGCTTTAGAATCATTTCTTCCAAAGCACATCCAGGACTGATCTCCTTTAGAATGGACTGGTTGGATCTCCTTGCAGTCCAAGGGACTCTCAAAAGTCTTCTCCAACACCACAGTTCAAAAGCATCCATTCTTCGGCGCTCAGCTTTCTTCACAGTCCAACTCTCACATCCACACATGACCACTGGAAAAACCATAGCCTTGACTAGATGGACCTTTGTCGGCAAAGTAATGTCTCTGCTTTTCAACATGCTATCTAGGTTGGTCATAACTTTTCTTCGAAGGAGTAAGCATCTTTTAATTTCCTGGCTGCAGTCACCATCTG
Organism: Capricornis sumatraensis; assembly: GCF_032405125.1. NCBI lineage: Eukaryota > Metazoa > Chordata > Mammalia > Artiodactyla > Bovidae > Capricornis > Capricornis sumatraensis. The sequence goes on from NC_091069.1 coordinate 172,730,088, forward strand.
CAGTGATTTTGGAGCCCCCCAAAATAAAGTCTGACACTGTTTCCACTGTTGCCCCATCTATTTCCTATGAAGTGATGGGACCAGATGCCATGATCTTTGTTTTCTGAATGTTGAGCTTTAAGCCAACGTTTTCACTCTCCTCTTTCACTTTCATCAAGAGGCTTTTTAGCGCCTCTTCACTTTTTGCCATAAAGGTGGTGTCATCTGCATATCTGAGGTTATTAATATTTCTCCCGGCAATCTTGATTCAAGCTTGTGCTTCTTCCACCCAGCGTTTCTCATAATGTACTCTGCATATAAGTTAAATAAGCAGGGTGACAATATACAGCCTTGATGTACTCCTTTTCCTATTTGGAACCAGTCTGTTGTTCCATGTTGCTTCCTGACCTGCATAGAGGTTTCTCAAGAGGCAGTTCAGGTGGTCTGGTATTGCCATCTCTTTCAGAATTTTCCACAGTTTATTGTGATCCACACAGTCAAAGGCTTTGGCATAGTCAATAAAGCAGAAAGAGATGTTTTTCTGGAATTCTCTTGCTTTTTTGATGATCCAGCGGATGTTGGCAATTTGATCTCTGGTTCCTCTGCCTTTTCTAAAACCAGCTTGAACATCTGGAAGTTCACATACTGCTGAAGCCTGGCTTGGAGAATTTTGAGCAGTAGCTTACTAGCGTGTGAGATGAGTGGAATTCATAACTGACATCTAATCTTACTGCCTTGTGGTCAGAAAAGATGATTGGAATGATTACAGTTTTTTTGAATTTACCAAGGCTAGATTTGTGGCCCAAGATGTGATGTATCCTGGAGAAGGTTCCATGTTCACTTGAGAAAAAAGTGAAATTCATTGTTTTGGGATGAAATGTCCTATAGATATCAATTAGGTCTACCTGGTCTATTGTATCATTTAAAGTTTGTGTTTCCTTGTTAATTTTCTGTTTAGTTGATCTATCCATAGGTTTGAGTGGAGTATTAAAGTCTCCCACTATTACTGTGTTATTGTTAATTTCCCCTTTCATACTTGTTAGCATTTGCCTTACATATCACGGTGCTACTATGTAAGGGTGTATATATATTTATAACTGTTATATCTTCTTCTTGGATTGACCCTTTGATCATTATGTAGTGTCCTTCTTTGTCTCTTTTCACAGCCTTTTTTTTAAGTCTATTTTATCTGAACTGAGTATTGCTACTCCTGCTTTCTTTTGGTCTCTATTTGCATGGAATATCTTTTTCCAGCCCTTCACTTTCAGTCTGTATGTGTCCCTTGTTTTGAGGTGGGTCTTGTAGACAACATATATAGCGGTCTTGTTTTTGTATCCATTCAGCCAGTCTCTGTCTTTTGGTTGGGGCATTCAGCCTATTTACATTTAAGGTAATTATTGATAAGTATGATCCCTTTGCAATTTGCTTTTTTGTTTTGGGTTTGAGTTTATATACCCTTTCTGTGTTTCCTGTCTAGAGAAGATCCTTTAGCATTTGTTGGATATCTGGTTTGGTGGTGCTGAATTCTCTCAGCTTTTGCTTGTCTGTAAAGCTTTTGATTTCTCCTTCATATCTGAATGAGATTCTTGCTGAGTACAGTAATTTGGGTTGTAGGTTTCTCTCTTTCATCACTTTAAATATGTCCTGCCATTCCCTTCTGGCCTGAAGGGTTTCTATTGAAAGATCAGATGTTATCCTATGGGAACCCGCTTGTGTGTTATTTGTTGTTTTTCCCTTGCTGCTTTTAATATCAGTTCTTTGTGTTTGATCTTGGAATGTGAAGTCAAGTGGGCCTTAGAAAGCATCACTACGAACAAAGCTAGTGGAGGTGATCGAATTCCAGTTGAGCTGTTTCAAATCCTGAAAGATGATGCTGTGAAAGTGATGGACTCAATATGCCAGCAAATTTGGAAAACTCAGCAGTGGCCACAGGACTGGAAAAGGACAGTTTTCATTCCAATCCCAAAGAAAGAAAATGCCAAAGAATGCTCAAACTACTGCACAATTGCACTCATCTCACATGCTAGGAAAGTAATGCTCAAAATTATCTAAGCCAGGCTTCAGCAATACGTGAACTGTGAACTCCCTGATGTTCAAGCTGGTTTTAGAAAAGGCAGAGGAACCAGAGATCAAATTGCCAACATCCACTGGATCATGGAAAAAGCAAGAGAGTTCCAGAAAAACATCTATTTTTGCTTTATTGACTATGCCAAAGCCTTTGACTGTGGATCACAGTAAACTGTGGACAATTCTGAAAGAGATGGGAATACCAGACCGCCTAACCTGCGTCTTGAGAAATCTGTATGCAGGTCAGGAAGCAACAGTTAGAACTGGGCATGGAACAACAGACTGGTTCCAAATAGGAAAAGGAGTACGTCAAGGCTGTATATTGTCACCCTGCTTATTTAACTTATATGCAGAGTACATTATGAGAAACGCTGGGTGGAAGAAGCACAAGCTTGAATCAAGATTGCCGGGAGAAATATTAATAACCTCAGATATGCAGATGACACCACCTTCATGGCAAAAAGTGAAGAGGCGCTAAAAAGCCTCTTGATGAAAGTGAAAGAGGAGAGTGAAAACGTTGGCTTAAAGCTCAACATTCAGAGAACTAAGATCATGGCATCCGGTCCCATCACTTCATGGCAAATAGATGGGGCAACAGTGGAAACAGTGTCAGACTTTATTTTGGGGGGCTCCAAAATCACTGCAGATGGTGACTGCAGCCAGGAAATTAAAAGAGGCTTACTCCTTGGAAGAAAAGTTATGCCCAACCTAGATAGCATATTAAAAAGCAGAGACATTACTTTGCCGACAAAGGTCCATCTAGTCAAGGCTATGGTTTTTCCTGTGGTCATGTACGGATGTGAGAGTTGGACTGTGAAGAAGGCTGAGTGCCGAAGAATGGATGCTTTTGAACTGTGGTGTTGGAGAAGACTCTTGTGAGTCCCTTGGACTGCAAGGAGATCCAACCAATCCATTCTGAGGGAGATCAACCCTGGGATTTCTTTGGAAGGAATGATGCTAAAACTGAAGCTCCGGTACTTTGGCCATCTCATGTGAAGAGTTGACTCATTGGAAAAGACTCTGATGCTGGGAGGGATTGGGGCCCAGAGGAGAAGGGGACGACTGAGGATGAGATGGCTGGATGGCATCACGGACTCGATGGACGTGAGTCTGAGTGAACTCCGGGAGATGGTGATGGACAGGGAGGCCTAGTGTGCTGCGATTCATGGGGTCGCAAAGAGTCGGACACGACTGAGCGAGTGAACTGAACTGAACTTTGTTTGATCTTTATCAATTTGATTAATATGTGTCTTGGGCTGTTTGCCTTGGGTTTATCCTGTTTGGAACTCTCTGGATTTCTTGGACTTCGGTGACTATTTCCTTCCCCATTTTAAGGAAGTTTTCAAATATTATCTCCTCCAGTATTTCCTCATGGTCTTTCTTTTTGTCTTCTTCTGGGGCACCTATGATTCGAATGTTGGGGCATTTAACATTGTTCCAGAGGTCTCTGAAGTTGTCCTCATTTCTTTTAATTCTTTTTTCTTTTTTCCTCTCTGCTTCATTTATTTCTACCATTCTATCTTCTACCTCACTTATCCTATCTTCTGACTTCATTATTCTACTGTTGGTTCCCTCCAGAGTGTTTTTGATCTCATTTATTGCATTATTCAGTATATATTGACTCTTTTTTATTTCTACTAGGTCCTTGTTAAACATTTCTTGCATCTTTTCAGTCCTTGTCTCCAGGCTATTTATCTGTAACTCTGTTTTGTTTTCAAGATTTTGGATCATTTTCACTATCATTATTCACAATTCTTTATCAAGTAGATTCTCTATCTCTTCCTCTTTTATTTGGTTTTGTGGGCATTTATCCTGTTACTTTACCTGCTGGGTATTTCTCTGCCTTTTCATCTTGTTTATATTGCTGTGTTTGGGATGGCCTTTCCGTATTCTGGCAGTTTGAGGTTCCTCTTTATTGTGGAGGTTCCTCATTGTGGGTGGGGTTGGACAGGTGGCTTGTCAAGGTTTCCTGGTTAAGGAAGCTTGTGTCGGTGTTCTGGTGGGAGGAGCTGGATTTCTTCTCTCTGGAGTGCAATGAAGTGTCCAGTAGTGAGTTTTGAGATGTCAGTGGGTTTGGTGTGACTTTGGGAAGCCTGTATATTGAAGCTCAGAGCTATGTTCCTGTGTTGCTGGAGAATTTGTGTGGTATGTCTTGCTCTGGGACTTGTTGGCTCTTGGGTGGTATTTGGTTTCAGTGTAGGTATGGAGGCTTTTGATGAGCTCTTATCAATTAATGTTCCCTGGAGTCCAGAGTTCTCTGGTGTTCTCAGATCTTGGACTTAAGCCCGCTGCCCTCTGGTTTTCAGTCTTATTCTTACAGTGGCCTCAAGCCTTCTCCATCTGTACAGCACCAATGATGAAACATCTAGGTTAATGATGAAAACTTTCTCCACAGTGAGGGACACCTGGAGAGGTTCACTCAGAGTTACACGGAGAAGAGAAGAGGGAGGTGGGAGATAGAGGTGACCAGGAGGAAAAGAGGGAGAATCAAAAGGGGAGAGAGCAAGCTAGCCAGTAATCAACTCCCTATGTGCTCTCCAGAATCTGGACCCCTCAGAGATATTCACAGAGTTACACAGAGAAGAGAAGAGGGAGGAAGGAGACAGAGATGGCCAGGAAGAGAAAAGGGGGAATCAAAGGAGAGAGAGAGATCCAGCCAGTAATCAGTTCCCTAAGTGTTCTCCACAGCCCAGAACACACACAGAAATTCACAGAGTTGGGTAGAGAAGAGTAGGGGGAGGGAGGTGATAGAGGTGACCAGATGGAGAAAAAGGAGAGTCCAGAGGGGGAGAGAGCAATCAAGCCAGTAATCTCACTCCCAAATAAAAATGGGTGCTGAAGATTGGGTTCTTAAAGATACAAAATTGATAACAAATACCAAAAAGCAGAGATTAAAAATCTAGAGTAGAGGTTAGATTCTCAAAAATAAAATATTAAAAAAAAAGTCACAAAAATTATAACATATATATATTAAGTTTGCTTTAAAAATAGTGTATTTTTTTTTACAAGGTGTTCAGTTCAGTTGCTCAGTTGTGTCTGACTCTTTGCGACCCTATTAATTATAGCACTCCAGGCCTCCCTGTCCAAAACCAGATCCTGGAATTCACTCAAACTCACATCCATCGAGTCAGAGATGCCATCCAGCCATTTCATCCACTGTCGTCCGCTTCTCCTCCTGCCCCCAGTCCTTCCCAGCATCAGAATCTTTTCCAATGAGTCAACTCTTTGCATGAGGTGACCAGAGTATTAGAGTTTCAGCTTCAGCATCATTCCTTCCAAAGAACACCCAGAACTGATCTCCTTTAGGATGGACTGATTGGATCTCCTTGCAGTCCAAGGGACTCTCCTTTCCAACACCACAGTTCAAAAGCATCAATTCTTCAGGGCTCAGCTTTCTTCACAGTCCAACTCTCACATCCATACATGACCACTGGAAAAACTATAGCCTTGAGTAGACGGACCTTTGTTGGGAAAGTAATGTCTCTGCTTTTTAATATGCTATCTAGGTTGGTCATAACTTTTCTTCCAAGGACTAAGCCTCTTTTAATTTCCTGGCTGCAGTCACCATCTGTAGTGATTTTGGAGCCCCAAAAAAATGAAGTCTGACACTGTTTCCCCATCTATTTCCCATGAAGTGATGGGACCAGATGCCATGATCTTCGTTTTCTGAATGTTGAGCTTTAAGCCAACTTTTTCACTCTCCTCTTTCACTTTCCTCAAGAGGCTTTTTAGTTCCTCTTCACTTTCTGCCATAAAGGTGGTGTCATCTGCATATCTGAGGTGATTGATATTTCTCCCGGCAATCTTGATTCCAGCTTGTGCTTCTTCCAGCCCAGCATTTCTCACGATGTACTTTGAATAAAAGTTAAATAAGCAGGGTGACAATATACAGCCTTGACGTACTCCTTTTCCTATTTGGAACCAGTCTGTTGTTTCATGTCCAGTTCTAACTGTTGCCTCCTGACCTGCTTACAGGTTTCTCAAGAGGCAGGTCAGGTGGTCTGATATTCCCATCTCTTTCAGAATTTTCCACAGTTTATTGTGATCCATGCAGTCAAAGGCTTTGGCATAGTCACTAAAGCAAAAATAGATGTTTTTCTGGAACTCTCTTGCTTTTTCCATGATCCAGTGGATGTTGGCAATTTGATCTCTGGTTCCTGCCTTTTCTAAAACCAGATTGAACATCTGGAAGTTCACGGTTCACGTATTGCTGAAGCCTGGCTTGGATAATTTTAAGCATTACTTTCCTAGTGTGTGAGATGAGTGCAATTGTGCAGTAGTTTGAGCATTCTTTGGCATTTTCTTTCTTTGGGATTGGAATGAAAACTGACCTTTCCAGTCCTGTGGCCACTGCTGAGTTTTCCAAATTTGCTGGCATATTGAGTTCATCACTTTCACAGCATCGTCTTTTAGGATTTGAAACAGCTCAACTGGAATTCGATCACCTCCACTAGCTTTGTTCATAGTGATGCTTTCTAAGGCCCACTTGACTTCACATTCCAAGATGTCTGGCTCTAGGTGAGTGATCACACCATCCATAGGTTATAAAAATGAAAATTAAAGGAGTAATAGAGGACTTAAAATGTAAATTTTTTTAATTTAAAAAATGATAGTAGTGAAAATATATCTAGGTCTTTCTCTGGAGCTGTTGGAGACAGTGTGGGGTCAGTTCATTTTCAGATAATTCCTTGTTCTGGCTTATACTTCTCAAAATCTACAGGCCCCTTCCTATGTTAGTTGGTGTAGTTAGTCAATGCGAACTACAGGGTTTTAATCTGTTGCACATGTCACTTCCAAAGCGGTTCCCTCTGTTTATTTTAGCTTCTTCTGTTTGCTAGTCTCTTCAGTGTCTAATTTCTTCCTTGACACTAGGGGGCGATGGTAGTCACTTTTTTAGGCTCACTTGTTCATTTGTGTTTTGGGGAGGGAGGAACACTGCAAACAAATATCACTGGTGTGTGTGGGGAGTGCTTGCAGTGTTTTAGCTGCACTGGGTTTGCTCACAGCGTGTGTGCTTTCATGGTCTACAGTTTTCAGGCTCTAGGTTGCTCTGCCGGGAACTGTCTGAGGCAGGCCCTGGGTTGCATACACTTCCCCGGTCTAAGCCACTCAGGTTCAGGTTCTCAGGTACTCCACAAAGGTGCAGACTCGGTTGGGCCTGCGTTTTGTGCCCTTCCGAGGTCCGAGCAGCTCCGGTGACCAGGTGCTTGGTGAGAGCAGTCACCCCCAGGTGGGGGGTGCATCTTATCACCTCCCCTGTCCCAGCCGCTTGGTTTTCTGGGTGTACAATGGGCGCGCCTTCTCAGGTGTGCCATGTGTCTCTTCTGGGAGCTGATCTCTGGCTGCGACCCTCCTGGTGGATGTCAACTGTCCAAAATCCCAAGAAGTCTTGGTTAGCAATGAAGCCTGCTTGCAGTTTGGTAGAGGATGCCTCTCCGGGGTCGCAATTGCCCCCTTCCGGCTCTGGCTACCCTCGCCTGCCTGGCCTGCCTGTCTCCGGCGGGAGATGGGCCAGTCCGCCGCCGGCTAGCTCTGCTCAGTCCTTTGTTCTGTGAGCAGGCCTGGCGGTGTCTTAGGTTAGGGCTTTTCCCAGGATAGTTTTTTTTTTTTTCTCTCTATCCCTCTTTTTTTTTCTCTCTATCCCTCTTTTTTTTCTTCTTTCTCTCTCTGGCTATCCCACAGTCTGGGTTGCTATCTCAAGTTAGTTCCCTCAGATTGCCCTCGGGGCATTCAGGCCTGATCCTTACCTCCTTACCCTAAGCAATGCGGCCTGCGCCTCCCTGTCCAGCCCCTGCTTACTAGTGGCGGATAGAGTGTCTGCGCTGCTTCTCTGCTGGGAGCTGCCGTTAGCAACGTAATATGTGGAGTTTAATTATTTATTTATTTATTTTTCCTCCCAGTTATGTTGCCCTCTGAGATTCCAAAACTCCCCACAGACCCGCCTGTGAGAGGGTTTCCTGGTGTTTGGAAACCTCTCTTTTTAAAGACTCCCTTCCCGAGACGGATCTCCGTCCCTACCTCTTTTGTCTCTCTTTTTATCTTTTATATTTTGTCCTACCTCCTATTGAAGACAATGTGCTGCCTTTCTGGGTGCCTGATGTCCTCTGCCAGCATTCAGAAGTTGTTTTGTGGAATTTGCTCAGCGTTCAAATGTTCTTTCGATGAATATGTAGGGGAGAAAGTGGTTTCCCCATCCTATTCCGACGCCATCTTAGGACCACCCTGTGTCTATTCAGTGTTGTACTGAAGGTTCTGGAGAAATACAATAAAACAAGTAAAAGAAATGAAAGTAAGAATTGGAAACAAGAAATAAAATCACCCTTATTTGTAGATAATATAATTGTCTACATAGAAAATCCAAAGGAATCAACAAACTATAGAAATAATAAAAGAATTTAGAAATATTTTGGATGTAAAAATGATATGGAGAGGTCAGCAGCAATTTTGTTATGCCAGTAATAACTAATTGGAATTTTAAAAAATAGTGAATTTCTTTTCCTGATATAATTTATCCAAACTGTAGGTTTCCTAATAAGAGGAAATAAACCCTTTTTTACTGTTAAAATAGTCATCCCACTTCAACCTTAGCAGACTCAACACCCTTTTTCATAACATATTTTAAGTCCCTTTTACTAACATGAAATGAATTTAATAGTTTGATATCATCTAAACACATACATCTTTGAAAATGATTAATATAATATTAAGACAAAAATTTATAGTAAGGTAATACATATTCTATTTTATTCAGGCATGGCCAGAAGATGTAACAAAGTGCTATAAGTTTGCCCTTACTTTTAATGATTATATGTGGGATTAAGAGAAGCAAAACAATATTCAACTCATATGTTAATAATATTTCTTATTTAACTTGTTAAAATAAGGAGTGGAAAACTATATACATTATATTCATAGAATTGCATACACAGACACATTTTGAAGGGCTGTATTACTGACCCAAAGACATTGAGCAACATAGATAATTGCTGTGTTTTCAAAACCAATTAAAAAAAATCTTTGTAAGATTCTGAAAAAAGTAAAGTTTTCTTTCAGTTTAACTATCAAGGATAATAGTTACATCCTTGTAAATTTTGTGTGTCTGTGTTAGTCACTCAGTCATGTCCAACTCTTTGTGACTGCATGGACTATATAGCCCGCCAGGGCTCTCTGTCTAGGAATTCTCTAGGCCAGAATACTGGAGTGGGTTGCCATTCCCTTCTCCAGGGGATCTTCCTGACCCAGGGACTGAACTCTGGTCTCCTGCATTGCAGGCAGATTCTTTACAGTCTGAGCCACCAGAGAAGCCCTTGTAAATTTTAGAGAATTTTAAATCTATACAAAAGAATACTTTTAGTGTATAAGAATGCAACTAATCCTGGCCCTAAAATTACCACCAGATCTTACAAGTACATGAATATCCCACTGGACTCTCAAAAGTTTTGCGGAATATAGAAGAGTTGTTTATTGTGCATGACGGGTCTTGCATTGCAAGATATTTAAGCTTCCAAAATTCCCCTTCCACAGTATGCCACTAGCAATCTATAAAGCAATCTGCAAATCACTGGGACAAGCAATCTCTCATATACATTTCTGTAACATCTACTAAAGGAGCAGTATTGCTCTCATTGAGAAACATTGGTTTAGGTGTCAGAATGCATTTGCTATGGGTAAACTCTTTTTCCCAAGTTTTAATTACCATTTTAATTGAAACCTATTTTCTTTACTAAGCATCTCATATTCAAAGGCTAATCTCATATCTACATAACTGAACATTTCAACCAACAGCATTGGTAATACTGTGCTTATAACCTCCGTAGAATGAAGTCTATTAAGAAAAGTGGAACTCAGGACATTTGGGTTTCTGTCACTTGAGAATCTCATTGTACCGATATCACATAAAGTTAAACATTTTTATGCCATACAATAGTTGTATAATAAGTAGAAACTTGAGCGTTGAAAATGACAAAATGGTCCTGTGAGACCTTTAGCAGGTTTCTTTATCAAATCATGTAATTAGTTCTGGAGTTCATGCAGTGAGCCAAGTTGTCTTACAATAAGTTATATAGAGCCTAAAAACTATTCCTATTAAATTGGATATTAATTTCAGAATATATCAGCTTTTGTTGATTGTGGAGTAGTTTAAAAATAGAAAAAATTTTTAACCATTTTAATTTACTACCCGAAAGATTTATCCAATCCTATAGCTCCAAATAAACCCCCTATAATCAATGACTCCCAGATAGTTTTCAGGTCTAGCCTCTACCTTGAGCTTCAGATTTATATATACACTTGTATATACCATATATACTTGAATATTTACTAGGTATTTGAAATGTACATTTTAAAAATTGAACTTGTGATTTTTCTTACATAGTCTTGTAATCTGCTGCTTCTCATCTCAGTAAATGATACCACAATATATCTAGTTGGTAAGACCAGAAGACTTGAGGGTCATTCTTCACTTTTCTCTTTCTCTTGCACTAAGTCTAATACTGTTGATAGGCCTGTAAGCTCTATCTTCAGAGAAAATTATAAATCTGACCACTGGTCACCACCTTTGCCTGAATCACCTGAGTCTAAGCCAATATTATTCTTTCCCAGTTTTATTGAGATATAATTGACATATAGCACTGTTTAATTTTAAAGTGTACAACTGTTTGACTACATATATCCTGAAATGATTACCACAATAGTGTTAGTGAATATCCATCATCCCATGTAGATAAAACATCAAAGAAATAGGAAAAAAAACTTTTTTTATTTGTGATGAGAACTCTTAGGATTTACTCTCTTAACAGTTTTCTTTTATGACACACAATAGTGTTAATTATTTTTATCATGTTATGTATTACATCCCTAGTATTTATCTTATAGCTGAAAGTTTGTGCCTTTTGATTGCCTTTTAGCTAATTCCCTCATCCTCTACCCCCTACCTTCAGTGGCCACAAACCTGATTTTTTTTTGTATGAGTTACAATATATTTTTTAAATATATATGTTAAATCTATACATTTAAATGTGATCACAATGAAAAGTCTAGTTGTCATCCATCACCATAGAAAGATGTAACACTGTTGTTGACTATATTCTTCCTACTGTAAATTTCATACTTGTAACATATATTTTATAACTAAAAGTTTATACAACTTAATCTCCTTCACCTATTTGTCTCCTCACTCTACCCACCTCCACTTTGGCACCTGTTTGTTTTCAGTACTTGTCACTCTGTTTCTCTGTATATTTGTTCATTTGTTTTGTTCTTTAGTTTCTACATATAAGTGAAATCATACAGTATTTGTCTTTCTCAAAGACAATATTATATCTTATATGAGAAACTATCATACAGTATTTGTCTTTCTCAAAGACAATATCTTACATGAGAAACTGTATACTCTCATAACTAACTGTCCTCCCTGATTCCATATTTCTTCCACACCATTATAGTCTGTTCACTGATATACAGTGTTTAAGTCAGTTGCCTTTTAAAAATTTTCTAATGAATTGAAAGTGAAAGTTGCTTAGTTGTGTCTGACTCTTTGAGACCCCATGGACTATATAGCCCATGGAATTCTCCAGGCCAAAATACTGGAGTGGGTATTCTTTTCCTTCTCCAGGGGATCTTCCCAACTCAGGACTCAAACCCAGGTCTCCCTCTTCACAGGCAGATTCTTTACCAGCTGAGCCACCAGGGAAACCCAATAATACTGAAGAGGGTAGCTTATCCCTTCTCCAGCAGATCTTCCTGACCCAGGAATTGAACCAGGGTCTCCTGCATTGCAGGAAGATTTTTTAGCAGCTGAGCTACAATGAATTGAGTTCCCATTATATTTCAAACAAAATTCAAAGGTTCTACCATGACCTACACACTATTTGTTGTTAGGTCACTAAGTCGTGTCCAACTCTTTTGCAACCCCATGAACTGTAGTCCACCAGACCCCTCTATCCATGGGATTTCCCAGCAAGAATGCTGGAGTGAGTTACCAATCCTTCTCCAGACCTACCCACTGTGGTCTTCTGGATATCTTTATGACCTATTTCCTAACATTTTTTTCCTCATTCTTTCTAGTCTAGCCACAGTGGTATTCTTGCTGTCTGAGAACACAAAAAGCATGCTTCCACCTTGGGGCATTTATATTTGCTTTTTCCTGATCCTGGACAGTTTACTCCATACTCATGTATTTTCATGCGTCTCTGCGTACATTTGGATCTCTGTTCTAATGTCCCACCCTGAGGAGGCTTTCCTAACTCCTCTATCTAAAATATTACCTCCCACCCTCTCCCCATACCCATCTAAATTACATAATATTTATCTCTACTTAGGATAAATATTATATATTTGTTTATTGTTTGTCTCCCCTACTGGAATATGTTCCATGCTGTAAGCACATGGATGAATTATGAAAGATTCAATGATGAGTTACTCTTAACATATATTACTTAATGACTGACTGAATTTGAAACAAACAATTATACAGCTCTTTTTCACTCTTCAAAATAGTCTGATCTTCTAAACCAATGGTCCCCAACCTTTTTGACACTAGGGACCAGTTTTGTGGAAGACAGCTTTTCCACAATCAGTGGCAGGGGTGAGGGGAATGGTTTGGGATGATTCAAGCAAAACACATTAGAGTTATTTTGCCACCACTGATCTAACAAGAGGCAGAACTCAGGAGGTAATGTGAAGGTAGGGAGTGGCGGCAGAAATAAAGCTTCGCTCACTTCCTCACCCGCCACTCACCTGCTGTTGTGTGGCCAGCTCTTAATGGGCCATGGACCAGAACCTGTTCTTGGCCTGGGCATTGGGGACCCCTATGCTAAGCTACATTTTCTCATTTTCTCATATAATTAAGTCAGTGGTATAAAAGAAGGGTGATGTTGGTATGTGAAAGAAGACTAAAATAGATACCAAGTGATACTAAAACTGTGCTGAAGATTAATGGTTTGTCTTTTCTTTACAGGCATTATCAATTAGAGTTGCTACTGATGTAACTAATAATCAGATTGCTTATTTCTATAATTTAAGAATGTAATGCTGGCTAAACAGGATCACCTTGGGGTTATATATGGCAAAATATCTGTGTTATCAAAAAACATTAAAATATTAAATAATTACTAGAGTTTTGCTTTTTTTATTTTAGGAAATGATTTGCAGTTGAGTGAATCAGGAAGTGACAGTGATGACTGAAGAAATATTCAGATATAAGTATAAAATTTGCAAGATGTGATAATTTATTTTATCTTAGGAATAAAAATTTCTAAGACTGAGGAAAATATATCCTAACTTTGATAATAAATTTAATCTGATTCAGAATTTTCAGTTGATGTTACATTTTTTACCTTTTATGGGTACCAGCATTTTCATGTGTTTTATTTAATCTTAACAAAACTCTTACGAGGTTTTACAGATGAGAAAACAAACTCAGACTCTAAGTTACTTGCCCACGTATTGTTAGTTAACCAGTGGCAGATCAGGTGTTCTAAAGTTCAAGTTCAGTGTTCTGTTTTACCACACTCCTGTCTTCAATTGTGAAATGTCAAAACTTGATTTGTAATAAATGTCCTGGTTTTAATTATGTCTCTGAACCTTTCTGATATTCCTTAAATTTTGGTTGAAAATTAAGCTAAAATTGAAGGTAAAGATGAAGCTAAGTAATTGTTTTAATGAAACTGTTAATGAAATTGTTATCTCTCACATTTTATCATTTTCTCTTATCATCTCTTTGATATTGTTTAATCCTTTTATTTTGCTTTTGAGATAAAAATAAGCAGTTGTGTTAATGAGATAAATAATCTTTATACCTGTAACATTTTTGAATTTGAGGGAAATAAACACCAGATTGAGAGTCACTAATGAACAGCAAGTTTTTTATTTAATTAATAAACTTTATTTTTAAGAACAGTTTTAGTTTCACAGTAAAATTGAGCAGAAAGTACAGAGACTTCTCATATACTTCCTCTTCCCACACATGCATAATCTCCCCTACTATGAACATCCTGCACCAGATTGGTCCTTTTTTAAATAATTGATGAACCTACATTCACACATCATCATCTAAAGTCCGTATTTTACATTAGAGTTCACTCTTTGTGTTGTATATTCTATGGGTGTTAACAAATGTATAATCACCTTTGTCCACCATTGTAGTATCATACAGGGTGGTTTCACTGCCCTAAAAATCCTATGCTCTGCCAATTCATTCCTCCATATCCCAACCCCTGTCAATCAGTGATCTTTTGACTCTCTCAGTTTTGCCTTTACCCGAATATCTTATAATTGGAACCAGACATTATACAGCCTTTTCAGATTGGTTCTTTCACCTACGTACTTAGTTTCCTTGATGTCTTGTTCATGGCTTGGTATGCACCTAAGTTTCCTCCATGTCTTATTCATCTCTTTTTAGTGCAAATAATATTACATTATGTAGATGTAATGTTATGTATCCACTAACTTACTGAAGGAATCTTGGTTACTTCCAAGTTTTGGAAATTATGAAAAAAATTTTTATTAAACATTATCTCTTACCATAGGAAGTTTTCTAGCTATATATATATGTATATATAAATATACATATATGTGTATGTGTATACATATATATATATACACACATACTGAACTGTGCTGATAGATATCAGGCGAGTGTATTCTCCTCGGTTCTGTCTCATCTCAACAATAATTTGAAGCAACGGACGTTAAAGCCTTCAGCGCGTCACAGCTCTCAGACAGACCATGTTATAGATCTCGGGTCTTGGACAGACCATGTTATAGCTCTCAGGTCTCGAACTGACCATGTTATAGCTCTTAGACAGATCAGTGTTACAGCTCTGTGTTGCAGCTCAATTTTATTTAGAAAATAGCAGGAAAATACATCCTCGAGGCGTGAGGGCATGCCGACCCAAAGACATGAAGAGAAGAGAGGGGACGAGAGAGAGAGAGAGAGAGAGAGAGAGAGAGAGAGAGAGAGAGAATGAGCACGCATGTTTATACGTTTTCCCCTCCCCCCAGGCCTGCCGTATGTAAATTGGGCTAGCCAGGAGTGCTATTTGTTCTACCTGAGGCCCTCACTCTGGTCCTCGGACTTTCCTTTGTTCTATTTTCATGGGCTTTTCCCTTCCTTGTCTTTTAGCCACTGCCATTCTAGACGCCATAACTCATTTCTTCCCCCTTTTATTATTTCCTACATAGATGAAACATGTTCTTAAAGATCATTTTGATGGATTGAATACATAGTATATCATTCTCTATACCCCACTCATTTAAATATGAGTAGCTTAGAGAGGAATGAGATAATATCTCCTTTGCTTCAGTTATCTCCTTATTTGATGCATTTTCAGACATTAAAATATAGGGAGCTATGGATGAGACAAGTTCTCAGATATGACATTCTCTGCCAGAATAATCTTCACATGATTCTAAGCACATACCTTTTTTCTCCCAGCTTTATAGAGAAATAATTGACATATAATATTGTATAAGTTTAAGCTGTATAGTGTGATGATTTGATATGTGTTTTTAAGAAATGATTATTAAAATAAGGTTAGTTAACATAACCTCATTATTCTTTTAGCTTGACCTTTCTGAGTGGTTTGATGAAACTGATAATAAAAGTACCAAAGTAGTGAAAGTAAGCTGGCTACAAAGGAACAAAAATCAGTGGCTTTGAACGATTCCAGAACACTACACCGAAACTCTAAAGTTAGTAAAGCTGCATGTGTACAAGGGTATGAGTGTGACCTGTGAATTACATATTCATCAAGTATTATCATCCACAGTTTGGTAAGAAGGCACTCTCAGACATGTCAGAATTCAGTAATTATATCATTTACATACCATTGATGTAATATTTAGATTAATAATTTCCAATGTGTTGAGATGAATAAAAATTAGCAACTCAGGAATGGAAAAAAATATTATAAAAATATATTCTAAAAAGGTTGAGAACTTCTTCAAAGGGACTGCAAAATTCATAGTTCAGTTCAGTTCAGTCGCTCCATCGTGTCTGACCCTTTGCGACCGCATGAACCATAGCACACCAGGCCTCCCTGTCCATCACCAACTCCTGGAGTCCACCCAAACCCATGTCCATTGAGTCAGTGATGCCATGCAACCATCTTATCCTCTGTCGTCCCCTTCCCCTCCTGCCGTCAATCTTTTCCAGCATCAGGGTCTTTTCCAATGAGTCAGCTCTTCGCATCAGGTGGCCAAAGTATTGGAGTTTCAGCTTCAACATCAGTCCTTCCAATGAACACCCAGGACTGATCTCCTTTAGAATGGACTGGTTGGATCTTGCAGTCCAAGGGACTCTCAAGAGTCTTCTCCAACACCACAGTTCAAAAGCATCAATTCTTTGGTGCTCAGCTTTCTTTATATTCCAACTCTCACATCCATACATGACCCCAGGAAAAACCATAGCCTTGACTAGATGGACCTTTGTTGGCAAAGTAATATCTCTGCTTTTTAATATGCTATCCAGCTTGGTCATAACTTTCCTTCCAAGGAGTAAGCATCTTTTAATTTCATGGCTGCAGTCACCATCTGCAGTGATTTTGGAGCCCCCAAAAATAAAGTCTGACACTGTTTCCACTGTTTCCCCATCTATTTGCCATGAAGTGATGGGACCGGATGCCATGATCTTAGTTTTCTGAATGTTGAGCTTTAAGCCAACTTTTTCACTCTCCTCTTTCACTTTCATCAAGAGGCTCTTTAGTTCTTCACTTTCTGCCATAAGGGTGGTGTCATCTGCATATCTGAGATTATTGATATTTCTCCCTGCAATCTTGATTCCAGATTGTGCTTCCTCCAGCCCAGCGTTTCTCATGATGTACTCTGCATATAAGTTAAATGAGCAGGGTGACAATATACAGCCTTGACGTACTCCTTTTCCTATTTGGAACCAGTCTGTTGTTCCATGTTCAGTTCTAACTGTTGCTTCCTGACCTGCATACAGGTTTCTCAAGAGGCAGGTCAGGTGGTCTGATATTTCCATCTCTTTCAGAATTTTCCACAGTTTATTGTCATCCACACAGTCAAAGGCTTTGGCATAGTCAACAAAGCAGAAAGAGATGTTTTTTTCGAACTCTGTTGCTTTTTCCATGATCCAGCGGATGTTGACAATTTGATCTCTGGTTCCTCTGCCTTTTCTAAAACCAGATTGAACATCTGGAATTTCACAGTTCACGTCTTGCTGAAGCCTGGCTTGGAGAATTTTGAGCATTACTTTACTAGCGTGTGAGATGAGTGCAATTGTGTGGTAGTTTGAGCATTCTTTGGCATTTTCTTTCTTTGGGATTGGAATGAAAACTGACCTTTTCCAGTCCTGTGGCCACTGCTGAGTTTTCCAAATTTGCTGGTATATTGAGTGCAGCACTTTCACAGCATTATCTTTTAGGTTTTGAAATAGCTCAACTGGAATTCCATCACCTCATCATCAATTCATAGTCATAGTATAATATATAATGTATGTAATATATATTTTTTAAGTAAGTAAATATTTATTATATATATAATCTTGGTGGTGGTTGTGTGAGTTATACATATATAGAAAATACTACAGTCTTACACTTAAGATTTGTGCCTTTTAAGTTATATTTTAAAAGTCCACAAACAAAATCAGTAAAAAACTATTAGCAACATAGAGGGTGGAAGAGAATTAATACAAATGATATAAAAGTAGATCTTACAAGCTTAGAAGAAGAGGACAAACAACTCAATAGAAAACAGGGAAATGAATCGGCAGTTCTAAAAATTGTGAAACACTTTTTGTCACAGAAATCTTACTTCCAGAAATTCATTCTACAGATACATTTGACTAATATGCAAGGTTATTACTGCAGTATTATTTATATTGCAAAAGACTTACAATCTGAATATGACTCTTTTTGTCATTGATTTTTGAAGTGATATATGTAGTTTGGATACAAATCCTTTGCCAATATATGTAGTATGACTGTTTTCTAATACTTTGTGAGTTGTCTTTTTACTCTTAATGGTATCTTTTGGTGAACAAAAGCTATTAATTTTAACGCTATATCATATATTAATCACTTATGGTTGCTATATGTCTTATTTTAAAAAATCTTAGCTTAAAAAATGCAATCTTGGCTTAATCAGTCCTACAGATATTCTCTTACATTTTCCTCTAAAAGTTGTATTTTTTTTAACTTTAACAGCTCTGTAATCTATGTAGAATTAATCTAATCTCTCTATATGACCAACCTAGACAGTGTATTAAAAAGCAGAGACATCATTTTGCTGACATAGGTCCATCTAGTCAAAGCTATGGTTTTTCCAGTAGTCATGTATTTGACAGTTGGACCATAAGGAAAGCTGAGCACTGAAGAATTGATGCTTTTGAACTGTGGTGTTGGAGAAGACTCTTGAGAATTCCTTGGACTGTAAGGAGATCCAACCAGTCAATCCTAGAGATCAATCCAGAGTGTTCATTGGAAAGGACTGATGCTGAAGTTGAAACTCCAGTACTTTGGCCACATGATGGGAAAAGCTGAATCATTTGAAAAGACCCCGATGCTGGGAAAGACTGAAGGCAGGAGGAGAAGGGAATGACAGAGAATGATATGGTTGGATGGCATCACCGACTTGATGGACATGAGTCTGAGCAAGCTCTGGGAGTTGATGATGGACAGGGAAACCTGGTGTGCTGTAGTCCATGGGGTCACAAATAGTTGGACATGGCTGAGTGACCAAATTGAACTGAATATTAATGTAATCTATATATTATTTTCTTTTATAGTTTTTATTAATGATGTAGGATAAAGGTAAACATTTTTTTCCATATGCGTATCCAGATGGTATTTTTTTAAATTGAAAACAGTCATTTGTCCCATTGCACTGCCATGTCATGTTTGGCCTAAATAATGCCAAAGTATGTGTGTGGGTCTTTTTCTGAACTCTTCTGTTGCATTGGTTGCCTTATCTATCTTTGTGTCATTTCCACTCTGTTATAATTACTATAGCTTTATAATAGTTCTCCTACTGGGTAGTGCAAATCCTCCATTATTGTTATTCAAGATTGCCTTGCTCTTCTTAGATCTCTGTATCTCCATATGAATTTTAAAAATCAACCTGTAATTTTCTACATTCACAAAACCTGTTGGATTTTTTTGTGATTGATTTGGGGATTGCTGACATCTTACTGAGTCTTCCAAATCATGAGCATGGTATGTCTCTCCATTTATTTAGATCTTTAATTTCTTTCAATAATGTCATAGAGTGTTGAATACTGATGTCTTTTTTAACTGATTTTTTAATTGTAGCATGTACTGATGTCTTAAACATCTTTCAATAGATTTATTCCTAGGTATGTTTTATACTATTAGAGCTGGTATAATTTTTAAATTACCTTTTCTATTTGTTTTTGCTGATATTTAAATACAATCTTTTTATGTGATGATTTTGTATTCATAGTTTGCTAAACCCGCCCTCTTCTAATTTCATATTTGCCTCTTCTCTCTGACTATATACATATCTTTCATTTGAGACTTTCAGCCTCCTTTCTGTACATGACTGTAATATATTACTCTCTTCTGTCATAATCACTGAGTCACAGATATTTTTACTCATAACTGGTATTTTAGATTATTTTACTCTGTTATTCTTTTTTTATCTCTGAAGAGTTTGTACTCATTTCTGTTCATGAATTGCTTTTTTCTTTGATTTTTTTCCCTTTTATCCTTCTGATTTCAACTTAGCAAAAATGATGCTGTACAAGAGGCATCTTGATAAAATAGCAAAGGCTCTAGAATAGGTCTTAGAGTCTGGGATTCTAGTCTGAGCTCATCTGTAATATTCTTCAGGCTAGATTAGCAGAAGGATTTCAAACCAGTGTTCACCAAATCCCTAATAAAAGAATAACCAGAGATGCTTGTTAAAAATACAAGTTCTTAGCTACCTCTTTAGATTTGTGTGTCTGTGTGTGTGTGTCACCCTGGAAATTATATATTGATACATAAGTACATGTACAAATATAAATATATATAAATATCCGTAAGTGATTTTTATCATCAGGAAGTTTACATATGACAAGATTAGGATTCCTTCCATCTCTGATATTATTTGATTCCATGAATGCTTAGCATTGTATTGCCATAATCAATGAAAAATTTCACCTAAACAAACAAGTATCAACGATCCAATACCAATATGCTAAAGTTTGGTATTTAGGGCACCTATGAGCACAAATGAGTTGGTGCCTTGCATACAGGTGCTATTCCATCTGCTCTGCTATATCAAATGCTATTTCAGAGGTACAAGGCCAGAGCAGGAGGAGCCATTGATATAATTAGATCTTTTTTTTTTTTTACTTATTATTATTTTTACTTTACAATATTGTATTGGTTTTGCCACACATCAACATGAATCTGCCACAGGTGTACACGTGTTCCCAATCCCGAACCCCCTCCCACCTACCCCCCGACACCATCCCTCCGGGTCATCCCAGTGCACCAGCCCCAAAGGCATCTGTGCCTCTAGTGGTTAACTTGGCTAGTAACTTCTGATTGTTCATTTGTTTTGTACCCAGTCATTAACCAAACTAGGTCAGAAAGGGCATTACTTCCTGAAAGAATAACTACAGCTTAATCATTAATGTCACAAGCAGAAATGAAGCCGGACTCTTCTTTGGGTAAAGGTTGACGGGAGAGAAACAGGATGAGGAGTGTAACAGAAGCTGAGAAAAAAACATGATCAAAGTCTGAGATAGAGTTTAGGGAGGAAAGAGTAGAGTTTATTCTGGTCTTATTTGTCAATAGATTACTCAAGTAGGTAATGTAAGAATTTTATGAGGGATAGAATCATAGGTTCTCATATTCTAAAATAAAATAATGCATTCTCCTATCTCCTGCCTTCTTTTTTGGTTTAGTCCTTATTTTTCTTATTTTTCTCTAGCCATTCTTTTCCTTTTCCTTTTGACTGACAACTAAATGGGCACCATACTGTTTTGTTCTTTTACCTCTTTGACTTTGCAAAAATAATAATTATTTAACAGTCATGTCTGATTCTGTTCTTCCTCTGATAAGAACTAAATGTATTCTGGAGTCATTTGGAAGTCCATTCACTGAATATTAAGAAAAATGGTGTTTGTAATAGTACCTAGAAAATAACTGGTTCATAATTTTTACACAAATCAAATTTTATTTACAGATGAAATGATAGGTTCATCTTGAAGTAAGAAAGTTACAACACAGAGAATGAATTTTAAAAGAAGAATAATTCCCAAATGTATATCACTGAACTTTTCCTTTTGTTTTCTTTAGCTCCACCTCTTTAATTGCTTATAAGACATTTCCAGTTGAACTTTACTATGTTGAAAACCAAAAATTAGCATTTTTTTGTATCTCTCCAAGTTCACTTTGGAGATAACTTTCCCTTTTCAATGCATTTCAATTCCCCTACATTCCTGTGTTTCTATTTCCATAGCTTCCATTCCTAAGTAATAACCATAGGCATTACTGATACTAATCTATCCATAACAGCATAGTGAAAATTCCAGATCTGCCACTTGATGGCCACATGACTTTGGAAAAATTTCAATCTCTTGAGATATTAGTTCCTGTAAAGTGAGGATATTAGTAAGAATAAGAACATGAAGATCATATATGTGTGTATACACACACACACACACACGTATATAATAGGTGTGTGATAAATGGCAGCTATTATTACTCTGAAATCAGTGTTTAAATCTGTGCTCCAGGCTATGTCCGAGGCATTATATTTCTAACTACTTTTCACTCGTGCAGTTCTCCAGCATTTTACAGTATCTCACTTCCCCATGCTTTACCTTTCACATAAACATTCTTTTAAACTAGTCTCTGAGACCCAATAGTTTTTTTTTTTTTTCATATAGCTTTCTGCTTCTCAGGAAGCTGCTTAAGCCCGACACCCACAGGGTTAAGACTGGTTGCTGAAGCCACCCCCTCTTCCCCTCCCAGTCCCCCTTTTCACAGTAGCCTGGCAGCTGTCCCAACTGCCTACCAAAGCCAAATGCTTGAAGAGAGAGAGAGGAGCCAGCCATGAATCCCTTCCAGAAAAATGATTCCAAGGAAACTCTTTTTTTACCTGTCTCCACTGAAGAGGTACCACCTCAACCCCTCAGCTTTCCAAAGAAGCCATCTCCGGTGAGTCCTGGGATTCATCTCTGCCTCTTGACAGGAACACAGACATACTCTGTTGGTTCTCCTTGGTCCCTGGAGCTTCAGGCTGAGCTGTATTAGAGTATTAAAAACTATTCTCTCTTGGAGTTAGAATGAACCTATAAACCAGATCTAAACAGGAGTTTCTTTCAATTTAGGAGAGGAAGCAGCAGAAGGCGGTGGTCAGAGTTCCTCAGTGGGTATCCAGGACTTGGCTGTATTTCATTGTATATTCTGAATTTCTCTGGGGTGGAAAAAAAAGCACTTTGCATGTCCAGGGAAACTTGGCAAGTACTCCTTTCTGGAGAACTGTGTGTGATTGTTCTTTCTTTACCAAAAAAAACCTCCAAAACTTCAGCCTTTAGTTTCCCCTGTACACAGAGTCTGTGCTGCACACCAAGAGAAGTTTTAGAATAGATCTAGTCTCTGTTATTGTGTTTCAGTTTACAGTGGGTGAAAGGACAGAGAAACAGGGAAGTAATAATGTTTTAAATTATATATTAATACTTGTTAAAACATTTCCCAATTCTTTTTCAATCCTCCTATCAAAATCCTGTTAAGTAGAGAGGGTATAGTAATACTAGCCAGTATTTACTTAGTTCTTACTTACAAGCAAAGAAGTAGCAGTATTCTAGAGGTGGGTAGTTTCTTTGGAATAACAAAATTGAAGTATAAAGCCAGGTTTAGTGACATGGCCTGGAACAGTGTGTTAACACAGTCAGTGACAGTGTTACATAGCTAATAGAAGCTGTGTTAACCAAACTTCAGGCTGTATAATTCTCAAGCTGTGAGCCAGGAAAGTAAGAAGACTATTCACTGTGTCTTTAAAGAAAGTTTTTTTAAAATCATACATTAATGCATATTAATACTTTGGAGGGTTGTTTATGTATATCCATATATATCTATGTGGATAAAAAAAATGAACACATTACTTTATCAATCATTTATTTAGTTGTATATCTTCTGGTCCCAAATAATTTGAGGCTACTTACAAAAATGCATGTATATCTTATGAATAAGGAAAGGTAATAAAAAATCTCGTGATTTGATTGAACCGAGGCCACGTATCTCCATCCCTTTCTCATGTTGGTTGGGCTATCGTAATGAGGGATTTGAAGTAAAACATGATATTCCTTTTATTCTGACTGATACAGTGCATGCAATAGCATAGTCCTTTTAATTCCCAAAAGGATTAGCAAGAAAATATTATAGAATCTGTTTCATAGAACAAATGGACATTTAATTTGAAAAGGTTTAAGAAATGTCTGCCAAAGGTTAAGGTGATCAATCATCTTAATCTTTAACAATCTGTATTGGGCTCTGTTGCTGGCAGGAAGCCTTCATACTGCTAGGATTCCTCCCATCACAGTGAATGGGGCAAGTGGGGACAGAAAGGTTAATCCACACTGTAGAGCTAAGCAGGGTACTGACATCTGAGTGTAACTACCTGGACATCAAGTGTTCCAGAGGCCAACTCTTTGTTATGTTCCTAGAAATAAGGATGATTATTCTCTTGCCCAGTGCCCCAGGCTTTCCATTTAGTACCTGTGGGAAGATGAACAGGTCTTAGTGTCTGTATCAAGAAGTGCCTGAGGAGCTCCATATTAAATGTTTGAGGGACAAAGGAATATTCAGAATAGCTTCTTTGACTGCTAAATCAGCAATGCAAGCACTTTTAGTAGGATACTGACCGTTTCATGAAGAGTAGGGACCATTGCTTCTTCACATGACCTATCATGATGTCTTAAATGGTTTTTTCTGTTGCAGAACAGTATAATGGTCTAAATATGGAAATATTGTTCATGCTTGAACCAGTGTCTTTTTGTTTCCTAGAAAATCTGTGGCTCCAATTATCCACTGAGTATTGTCTTCATTGTGGTGAATGAATTCTGTGAGCGCTTTTCCTATTATGGCATGAAAGGTAATTTTGTGTCTCCCAATCCTACTTTTCTCCACTCACTCTCACCCCATGTTTGTAATAATCTGTCTTATATGCACTTATTTCTCTTATCTACTCTTTACCTTCATCCAGCTGGTCCTTTCCTTTGGCGAAGACTTCCAAAAAATGCCGGGTGGGATTTCACCTTCTAACTCATACAGACCAAGAACAAAAAAGAGTAGTGAAAACCAGAACACAGTCTATGAGAATATAAGTGGAAAAACTCATCAGCAGCATTCCATTCTTAATTTTTGTTCCTTAGGTCTATGGATTATATTGTTGCTGGGAAGGAGAAGAAAGGATTATTAGATATTAGATAAAGATAACATTAGGCCATGTTATCTTTCAGATTGGCCTAAATGATGCTATGTGCATAAAGACTGAAGGGAGGAGTATTGCAGTGCCTCACTCCATAAAGCATCTGCCTGCAATGCGGGAGACCATGGAGTAATCCCTGGGTTGGGAAGATACGCGGGAGAAGGAAATGGCAACCCATTCCAGTATTCCTGCCTGGAGAATTCCATGGACAGAAGCCTGGTGGGCTTCAGTCCATGGGGTCACAAAGAGTTGGACATGACTGAGTAACTAACACACACACGCTAAGCACAGCCCCTTTCACCCTCACAACTCCAAGGGACCCTGCTTCTGCTCCTCAGAAGTTACTACTGATAGGAGTGCTGAAGATCAAGATCAACTGCAAAGACCCTATCAAATGCTCTTTTCCTCCATAAATCATTTTAATGTCCCTTTTTTTTTTTTTTGCTTTAGCTGTGCTGACCCTGTATTTCCTGTATTTCCTGCATTGGAGTGAAAACACTTCCACATCTGTGTACCACGCCTTCAGCAGCCTCTGTTACTTCACTCCCATCCTGGGAGCAGCCATTGCTGACTCATGGTTGGGAAAATTCAAGTAAGGATGATGGGAAGTCACATTTCCAAGAAGCTTCACAGATTAAACATGCAGAGAGTATCACTTCTAGCCTCTTGCTTCCAAGCAAGAATATACTTGTATCATCCATGATAAATAAGAATCTCTCTCAGACTGACAATATAGAAAGGTTTTGTCTCTTCATTATCAGTTTTTCCAATATTTTTATACCCTTTTCAGTCAGGAGGGGTTTTTTCTTGTATTTAATTTTAATCTTCTATTCTGAAGTTTAAGACCAATTCTTGTTCTGATCTCAGGTGGTAAGATGGCTACCCACAAGAAAATGTATAATTAAATGTTGTTATTTTATATACTATCCATCTCTCCTCCAGACTGAGTCATTTCAGCTTTTTTAGTATCTTCTTATAAGTCCTTCTTTTCAGCTCTTTTACCATCTCTGATTCTCTTTTCTAATCTCCTTCTGTAGGTTCTTTCTTAAAACTATAATAAATATTTTCATGAGTTAGACTAATAGTCTGTTCATTTCAATATCTTTTAAGTCCCTAAAAATAACACCAAGAGATGTTTGGGGATAATGTTATAGTTGTCATCTATAACATCATTCTCATGGGACAGAGATGGATCTCAGGTATCCATCACTCAGGTATTTTCTGTGGAGTTGTCATCTACGGAATTGTCTAAATTAGCATTTCTCAAAGTGCATTCTGTTGAAAATTTGTTGTATAGGATCTAAAGAATGTTATGTAGGAACATAAAGCTCTCATAGTCAAATAAGTTTGGGAAAATGCTAGACTGAATAAAGCTAAAAAGGTATCTTTACTGCATGACTTCTTATAGCCTTTAACATGAAATTAATATTATAAAATCTCCAGGAGAAGGTTATGATAGGTAGCATTTCCCAAACTTGTTTGACTGTGAAATATTTTTTCAGGGTATCTTGTAGACTGAGTGTTCCAAGGAGTTGTCTTTAGTAAACACTGGTTTCTATCTCACTTTGGCCTAGATATATCCATTATTCTAAAGTATTTATTCAGCACCTAATGTAGTGCTACAGCCACAACACTGTACTAAATAGTTTCTTGATTTGGGAGAGAGATGGCAGGTGCCTGAGTTCTATGTGTGCTCCTTATGTAGTAGTAGTCACTGAGTCCATCCAGATAGAAGGATGGCACTATATGCAGAAAAAAGCATAAGCCATGGTATGGTCTTCATTCAGTTATAGAATAAAAGATTCATATTTATAGTATTTTAATTTATTTTTAAAATGACTGCTTTGTAAAAAGTATAGCTCTGGGATTTGGTGAACAATAGCTTCCTGACTATTTCAGAGGAAATTTGGCTATCTCTCCTTGTACCCTCAATCTCAACCCTTAATGAGGTAATTTTAATTATTTTGAATTTGTTTTTATTGATGTATAACTTAAGTATACAAATCTGAAAGGCTTAAGTATACAACTGGATGAATTTTTACAAATGTGTCACCATCACCTAGGTCACTCTCATTGGTATCTTTGTACCCTCAATATTTCCATCTCTTGCCTTCAAATTCTTCTTCAGAGATAGTCTTGTCCTAGAAATAATGGCAAATATCTTATGGCTGTAAACAAAAAAAATTATTATTAACCTTTCTTTTTCTATCTTCTTTATCACTACCTTCAAAATTTTAAAAGAATCACTTAATATTTGTTGCCTTCCTTTCTCACTCTTCATTATCACTCCTTCGGCTCAGTTCAGTCACTCAGTCATGTCCAACTCTTTGCAACCCCATGAACTGCAGCACACCAGGCTTTCCTGTCCATCACCAATTCCCGGACTCCACCCAAACCCATGTCCATTGAGTCGGTGATGCCATCCAACCATCTTATCCTCTGTCATCCCCTTCTCTTCCTGCCCTCAATCTTTCCCAACATGAGGATCTTTTCAAATGAGTTAGCTCTTCGCATCAGGTGGCCAAAGTATTGGAGTTTCATGCTTCAACATCAGTCCTTCCAATGAACACCCAGGACTGATCTCCTTTAGGATAAACTGGTTGGATCTCCTTGCAGTCCAAGGGACTCTCAAGAGTCTTCTCCAACACCACAGTTCAAAAGCATCAATTCTTTGGCGCTCAGCTTTCTTTGTAGTCCAACTCTCACATACATACATGACCACTGGAAAAACCATAGCCTTGACTAGATGGACCTTTGTTGGCAAAGTAATGTCTCTGCTTTTCAATATGCTATCTAGGTTGGTCATAACTTTTCTTTGAAGGAATAAGCCTCTTTTAATTTCATGGCTGCAGTCACCATCTGCAGTGATTTTGGAGCCCAAAAAATTAAAGTCTGACACTGTTTCCACCGTTTCCCCATCTATTTGCCATGAAGTGATGGGACCAGATGCCATGATCTTCATTTTCTGAATGTTGAGCTTTAAGCCAACTTTTTGACTCTCCTCTTTCACTTTCATCAAGAGGCTTTTTAGTTCCTCTTCACTTTCTGCCATAAGGGTGGTGTCATCTGCATATCTGAGGTGATTGATATTTCTCCCGGCAATCTTGATTCCAGCTTGTGCTTCATCTAGCCCAGCATTTCTCATGATGTACTCTGCATATAAGTTAAATAAGCAGGGTGACAATATACAGCCTTGACGTACTCCTTTTCCTATTTGGAACCAGTCTGTTGTTCCATGTCCAGTTCTAACTGTTGCTTCCTGACCTGCATATAGATTTCTCAAGAGGTCTGGTATTCCCATCTCTTTCAGGATTCTGACAATTCTGACAAACCAGAGATCAAATTTCCTCTTAGAGAGAAATTCCTCTCTCTAAGATCACTGGTAATGATGCCATCAAACTGAGTGATCTTTTTAAATTCTTATTCATGTTGAGCATTTTAGTCTGTTAAACTTCCTGGGCTTCTCTAAGACTGTATTTTCTGGTTCTTTTACTTTTTGGATTCTTCCAAGTTTGGCTTTTTTTATTTATTTTTTTTCTGCTTATTGTTTACTACACTCTTTCCTGAATGTAGGCATTTCCCCAGTGTATACCTTTTACCCTTTTCCCTTTCTCCAGATTTTCCCTTAGCAAGTTCTGTGGTGTCAATTTTAGCTATATGTGATGTCTCCTCAAACTCTATAATCTTAACCTATCACTCAAGCCCCAAGTGTGCATTGTAACTGCACATTATCATTCATTTCTTGGATATTCCACCTTACCCTCTCTCCTAGCTTCCCTATACTTCTGCATCCAATCAATTTTTAAATTCTACCAATTCTGTTTCTATATTATATCTCATATTCTTCCTACCTCAACACTGAGTCACCACTACTCCAGTTTTGGTTGTCTTTAGCCTCTGAACTGGACTATTATAATGGACATGTGTGACATTTTCATTGTTTCCCATAATATTTGTTCATAATTGAATCCTTGCACTACTGTCAAATTAATTTTCCTAAAAGAAATCTCCATTCACATTACTACTCTGCTCAACATTTCTGCTAACACGTTGTCTACTAATCTCATCCAACTTACCTTTCTGCTCTTATTGTCATACTTACTCCCTTTCAAGAATGTCCAATAGATGAACCAGATACTAATATTTACCTAATGATACCCAGGAATGTCTGTTTTCCATGTCTGTTTGCATAGTTTCTACTTCACAAAATCTCTTTCTTCCCCAGCCTTCCACATCCAAACTCTTTAAGGCTCAGTTCACATGCCACCTATGCAATGGAATATCCTCTGCCCCTTACTTTTCACCACTAACCAGAATTAATCTAATATTCTCTGAACTCCCTACTTTTCACCCTCACATGACAAATTCTCTCTTATAATAACTATGTGTATATGAATCTAATATCTTCTTCGAAACACTTAGAAGACAGCCTCATTTATAGTTTTCTATCCACAGCACTTAAAACAGTGCCTGGTACATAGGAGGCCCACAAAAAACATTTCAGTTCATAAATGTATTCACCCTCAGATGAACATAGGCAAAAGACTGAGGGTAGGTGTGGGCAGGTGTGAAGATGACTTTTATTTTGTTGTGGGTATTGTGGTTGCTTTTAAAATAACAAAATTCTTTGAGGGGTGAATAGGTATCTCTTTCAGAGGAAAGTGGGTTGGAGAAAACATGAATAACTTGTTCTTTAGGGATGTGTGGGGGTGTGGTAAGCTCACATGTCCAAAGACAATGATGACAAAAACATGAACAAACTAGTATTTCAAACTCTTTTCCTTTTCTTCAGAAGTTAGCTGCGGATGAAAAATTTCCCGTAACATTAGAAACATTGCTCAGACCTTCAAACCACAATTTTCTGAATTTAGTACAAACATATATTAAAGGTCCTTCCTCTATTTGAAGTCCCAGAATCCTAGCTTTGTTAAGAGAAAATGGGCACCCACGGTCCCTGACTTTTGTACAAGGAACTCACTGTGTCAGGAGAGAGGTGAAACTTCCTTCAGGGCTACATGTAGGAGAGAGTAGCCAGTAGATACACAATGAAAAACAATTTTTTAAACATGGATACTGGCTTTTTACTGTTTCTATAAGTATCTACTGAGAAGGTTAATTACATGCTCAGATGCTATTTTTGATGCCAAGTTGCTTTTAAGAGAGAATAACATTTTTAGTCATAGTCCCTAGTGTTGGTTTATACCTTGTGACCTGTGCCTGTCAGTCTGATCTCCTGATCATGGCAGTCACTAAAAGCCACTCTCTTAAGTGTGTCTTGCCAAATATACTTTTGGATGTCTTTTCTACACTTCCTCTTTCTCTGAGTGGGTCTATAGCATATCCCTCCCCCTGTCTTTTTTGTCTGGTCAGAGCTGACCCTCTTTATGCTAGGTCTCTTCCTTTGTCATAGCAGGTCTCTGCCTATTGCACATACTCCTTCTCAGTTCCTAAACTCTAATTTAGAATGTCTCTGGCTTTTATATTCTTATGGAGAAATAAAATTTAAAACTTCATCCTTTTCCCTTTCCTTTTTCCACATTAACTTGTTCATAAAACTGAAGGAATGCAGACTGTAAGAAAGAAGTTCTAGACCTAATTCTAATCCTAATTAGCATGGTGCTTTAAAAATGTCCTTTGACGTCTCTGCATTTCACTTTCCTCATTTGCAAATGGAATACTGAAGTCTGTCTGAAGCAGATCTCTGTCCTGTGGTTAGGACTGTAATATCCCCAATGACAACTGCATTTCAAATGCAGAATTTCCAAATCTCTCTTGACTTCTCTCTTCTTCTGTTTAAGTTCTCTGCTGTTAGCTTCCTCACTTATATTCTTCATATTTTAGACTAATTCCTTGAATCTTTCACCTAGAAGGTAGCTTGTTTTTCTTTTAAGGCAATTAGACTTCTCTCACTTGTTTAGTCCAACAATCTGATACTGCCCTGATCTCCCAACACAGGCTATCACTCCAGCTCACACTCCTTTTGTTTTTTCTCTGTGATGATTTAGCATACATCATCTATTTTGTGTTCATAATAGCTGGCCTTTTCTCAGTCACTTTTTATTCCATTTCTTTCTATTCATTCTTTTTGTTCCAATGAAGAAAACTTTTCTCCAGAAGACACTACAAGGCCTTTTAGGAAAACCTATCCCTTCCTTTTTCTTATCTCCTATTTCACATTATAAACCCTCTAAGATCCTTTCCCTGGTGAGCCAACCTAGGAATATTTGGCATTTAGAATGAGAAATCTACATCCTGAGGTTTCTGGTGTCTCCAGCCTCTCTTTGGTATCTTCATCGCATTTTTTTGTATTCCACTTTAGCACATGGTACTTTAAAATTTGCAGAAGTAAGCAATATAATTTCTAAGGTTCCTTCTAGTACTTATATTCTACTTATATGTAAAGAGAATCTGGTGTCCCAATACACATAATACACATTGTATATTTGATAGCTTGCCATGTTTCAGTGTGTGTATCTCAACGCAGGTTCCTACTGGAATTTCTCACTCTTCCACTTACTAGTTGTCATTCAGATCTTTTTTTTGAAAAACAATATAATGTTTGGGAGGAATGGATACATGTATATGTATGGCTGAGTCCCTTTTTTTGCTGTGCACTTGAAACAACGTTAGTTGGCTATATGCCAATAAAAAATATAAAATACTCCAATATAATATACTCCAATGTAAAATAAAAATTAAAAAAAGAAAGAACAACATAACAATAAGTCCCTATCAACTGCATGAGCTATATATCACTGAACAGTCTGTTCAAACGCCTTGGCTCCTTTCTTACCCTTGCTAAATAGTCCATGAGGAAACTGTGGTGGGGATTACAATAACCCAAGTGTTCAGGTTAAACCCTTTACCTCTTTATCCCAGTGACTGTGTTTAAAGAAAGTCCTTTGTTCCCTTATTTTCCTGTTTATGTGATTCTTTCTTGACCTTTATGCGTTTCTACAATCAAAGACATTCCTTGGGAAAAAAACCTCAGGTCAAACATATCCTGTTCTTCTGGTTCTCCTTTCTTAAAACATTATCCCTCACTACAGATCAAACCTGTTCATGATATATCTGTACAAGATCAGGGATTTTCTGTGTGGGGTAGGTAGGGAAAAACAGAAAGCATGAGAAAAGAATGTCCCTAATGCTATAGGGTGAAGAGTTACGGTCCCTTTTTCTAGTCTGTTTGCTTTATTCACCATTATTATTTATATTTGCATTTCTCATATAATTGTTCCCCCCTCCACCCCTTCCTCCTCCTGCTCCATTTATCCTGACACTGAGAACAGTATGAACTCTGAGTCTGTATTGCTCAAATCTCTGAATTCTGTTTGTAGACTGACTGATTTAACTTTCTCAACAGGACAATCATCTATCTCTCCTTGGTGTATGTGCTTGGCCATGTGATCAAGTCCATGGGTGCCTTACCAATAGTGGGGGGACAAATGTTACACACGTGAGTAAAATCATGTAAATCATGTAGATATCATGTAATCATGAACCTCCTCATTGGAAAAGAGCCGCTTTCCTCCATTGGACTGGTAAATGTTTCATGGATTCATTATAGACGTTTTTCTGTCTTACTAGAGATGTCTCTTTATTTTACAACCGACTATTTTATTGGGCTTCCCTGGTGGCTCAGAGGTTAAAGCGTCTGCCTGCAATGTGGGAGACCTGGGTTCGATTGCTGGGTTGGAAAGATCCCCTGGAGAAGGAAATGGCAATCAACTCCAGTATTCCTGCCTGGAGAATCCCATGGACAGAGCCTGGTGGGCTACAGTCCATGAGGTCGCAAAGAGTCAGACACGACTGAGGGACTTCACTCACTATTTTATTATACCAAATTGGTTAAGAAAAAAATATTTGACTAGTTGAACTCTTTCCTGCTTTATCTGAGCTCATTTGTTGTTATTAAATATCTGGGGACTTGTAGAATACTCAGTTAGCATCCTTTTCACAGAAACTCTACATATACTTGAAGATATGAAAATCTTCATGCCCTCTGTATTCCTTCACCTGTTCACCCATCCACACATTGTACTTTAACAGAGTTTCAAAAAAATGTCTGTGATACTTCTTTATAGTATATTGTAGAATTCATATTCAAAGCTTGAATGATTTCCATTTATGTGTAGTCCCATATATTCCAGTTGCTCTGTCCCTCTTTGTTAAGCTATTGATGTTTATGATGCCAGAGAATCTTGATAGGTTCTGACGTTTTGTTGGTTCAGTCAGAGAGGATTAGATTTGTTCATGAAGCAGGTTATATATATATTTGTGTTTAT
Source organism: Capricornis sumatraensis (assembly GCF_032405125.1). Taxonomy (NCBI): domain Eukaryota; kingdom Metazoa; phylum Chordata; class Mammalia; order Artiodactyla; family Bovidae; genus Capricornis; species Capricornis sumatraensis. The sequence goes on from NC_091069.1 coordinate 172,762,823, forward strand.
AATGTGGCTAAACATGTATTTTCCAGTGAGTTAAGAATTGTGTTTGAGATTTAATGGATATTAGACACCTTATTATTGTTGTCCCATCAGAAATCACTGACATTTCTTCCATTAGTTATGACTAACTTAAGATTTTATTTTGTGGCTACTAAGAATATGTAGGATAAAGGTTCACAAGGTCTTTCTATTGACATGTCCCTTTGACTATGACGATATTGAGAACAGTCTTAACTCTGGAGTTCCTTGAGTATTGGCTTCTATATGTTGCACGCATAAGGTAAATGAAACTATCAGGGACAAAATCTTCCCATGTAATGATACTTTCTGGCAGCAACTCAAGGATTATGAAGATTATAAGTGCTCCTGAGTCTCTCCTAGGAGGAAGCCATTGGGAAGTGCCTGCAATATAGAAATGTGAAGGAGGTCATGCCCTTGTACACATATTTTTTCTCTTATAGCTCTATATTCCATTTCTACCGTTGTGTTTAGTATCAGTATGGTTAGCACTCTCACATTTCCATTTCAGAGTCCTGTCAATGGTCGGCCTGAGTCTAATAGCTTTGGGGACAGGAGGTATCAAACCCTGTGTGGCAGCTTTTGGTGGAGACCAGTTTGAAGAAAAACATGTAAGAGTCTGGTCATTTCTCTATTTTCAAGAATTAGAGCAGGCATTAAATGACAGGTAGTGATTTGCCAAGATTGAAGTGATCCAGTAGTTAGAACATATCTGAGTAGTGTTCAGTGCTGGGTACTGATCATTAATAAAGAGAAAAATGGAAACATTTCAAAGGAATATGACCAGGACTAAAAAGATGCAGCTTAGGAAGAAAAGTTGATGGAAATGAAGATACTTAGACTGGATAAGATAAGACTTGAAAGAGAATATTATAATTATCTATAGATACTGGAAGTTGTTTAGTCACTCAGTCATGTCCAACTCTTTGTGACCCCATGGGCTGCAGCACGCCAGGCATCCCTGTCCACGGGATTTTCCAGGCGAGAATACTGGAGTGGGTTGCCATTTCTTCCTTCAGAGGATCTTCCCAACCCAGGGATCGAACCTGTATCTCCTGCATTGCAGGCAGATTCTTTACCTTCTGAGTTACTCCCTTTATATAGATATTGGAAGGATGTCAGTAACTAATTGGAGAAGGCAATGGCACCTCACTCCAGTACTCTTGCCTGGAAAATCCCATGGATGGAGGAGCCTGGTGGGCTGTAGTCCATGGGGTCGCTAACAGTCGGAAATGACTGAGCGACTTCACTTTCACTTCACTTTCCACTTTCATGCACTGGAGAAGGAAATGGCAACCCACTCCAGTGTTCTTGCCTGGAGAATCCCAGGCACGGGGGAGCCTGGTGGGCTGCCATCTATGGGGTCGCACAGAGTCAGACACGACTGAAGTGACTTAGCAGCAGCAGCAGCAGCAGCAGCAGCAATAATTAATCCAAAGATCAATGACAGAAAGCTATAGGAAGTTAGCCTTTCACTTGATGAAAGGAAAAACTTCAAATATTAATGAGTTCACTCTCACTTAAGGTATTTAAGAAGATACATGGTCATCACTTTGGGAATGGGAGGTAATGAGTAGTTTGGAGATGATATAAGCATCTCTAGCCTTGGGATTCTACAAAGGAGAAAATGACCATTTGGAATAAAACAGAATTAATTTCTTTAGATGATCCTGTCTTGATGATCCTTCCTTCTTTTCCTAGACACTTTCCACTGTCCATGGTGGGTGGGAGGCCAGTATGAATAAAGGTAAAAACATACCTGTTAAGGAAGCAGTGACAACTAGGCAAGGAAAATACTCTATTCTTAGATCAACCAACATTTCTAGCTTCCTCTTTTTACCTCTCAGTTTTCCTTTTTGATGGTCTTCATGTATCATTCCCTCTTCTATAGCTATTTATCATGTTTCTTTTATCATGTTTGTTTTTTACTCTCTGTTCTTTCTCTGTATCATGTCTTTCTGCATTTCTCTAACCTTTCAGACCCTGTGGGTTATTTTATATTCTTTATCTACCCAGGGGTTCATAGATTATAATTGCTTGCTAACCTTAGAGAAGTCACCAAACTCTGGCAAGTGGGATTCTATGCACAATGAATTCTACACATAGATGAATGGAGCAGGTTTAAATGGGGACCAGAAGAGGAAGCAGAACACACCATAAATGGAAAATGGAGATTGTGCTGATGTGTCAGGGGAGTCAGAATGAAGCACAGACATGCATAATGAATAAAGCGTCAGCAACTTTATTTGAAAGCTGCTTCATTTTGTACGTGCTCCACAAAGATATTTCAGTAATAGGACAAACCCACTTCCAAGTTTCCACTGGCCACTGCCCAGCCCACAGACTTTCTTTAATAGTCTCTGGCAGACTTCCCATGAGCATTAGGTAAATTATTCTGTTTGGTCAACAATTTACTCAACTGTTTCATATTCTAGTCCTATTCCTACCACACATTCCACAAAATCTATTATTTAACTCAGCCACTCATTCACTAACTTAATTCAGTTTAATAAACATTTACTGAGTCTAATATAAGACAAGTGCTATGCTAGTGATGCTTGTGAGGATTACAGAAAATAATAAGGTATTTTTTCTGCTCTGAAGGAACTCTCGACCTACTGAAACAAATTTAATACAGAGACTAATACTAGAATAAACACTATAGGACACACTACATAGACATAGTATACAAGATGATCATTTTTGCCAATATAAAAGGGTAAAAAAATGTTAAAGATGATTGCACTAGGGTGTGAAAGGTAGAGAAATGTTTATTTGGGGTCAGCAAGATATGTGTTAAAATATCTAATATGACATTCACATACTATGGAGGCAGTATCTGAATTGGTATATGTACCTCTTAATGAGTCTGAAGAGGTGGGGGTGGACCAAGGAGGCACACTGAACTGATGATTTGTCCTGTTTTGGCTTTTTTTTTTCAGGCAGAGGAACGGACTAGATACTTCTCAGTCTTCTACCTCTCCATCAATGCAGGGAGCTTGATTTCTACATTTGTCACACCCATGCTGAGAGGTTGGGATCTTTTCTGAGGGCCTCTGTATAAGCTTTACTCTGCCCAGCCAGAAATCCATTGAAGGCTTCTTACTGTCCATCTTCTCCTTTTATACGAGTTTTTAATCTTGATTTGTCTGGCCCAAAAGAAGGATTATGGATTAGGTGTTGGGAGGAAAGAAGATGGCTGTGTCTATGACCTCAAAAACCTGAGCTTATAGAACAGAACATCAAAAATGTTCAGGATTAATTTGGTTTTGTTTTTTCCTGTAGGAGATGTGCAGTGTTTTGGGAAGGACTGCTACGCATTGGCTTTTGGAGTTCCAGGACTGCTTATGCTGATAGCTCTTGGTAAGTGCAGTGGGGCAAAGGAAACTAATAACCACTGATGCCTTCCACGTGGAAAGCATGAGTAAGCACTATACACAAACTATTTTATTCAGTCCTCACACAAGCCTATTAGGTGTTATTGTAGGGGTTTTCCCTAGAAATTATAGATAAATTAACTGAATAAAGTTAGAAGCCTAAAAAAAAATAGTGCCCACGGTTATATAACTAATAAGCTTCCTGAGAGTTTTAAAAAGACTGATCCTTGGATGCCATGTAGGACCAATTAAATCAGGATCTCTGTGGGATACAGCCGTGGCATCTAAAATTTTTTAAGTTTCTAATTGTAGTCACAGTTGAGATGTACTGATCTATATTGCAATATATAGTGAAGCAAAGAGAATAATCCTTCCTCTCAAACCAGCTTATTTCATCTGATAACTATCTGGTAACTGGAAGATGTAAAAATTCTTTGGGCCTTTTAAAGCTTCTAGGGTCAGCTGTTTCTGCCCTGCTCTGCAATGCTTCCAAGAAGTTTGCTCCTGAGCAATGAGAATAAGAGGAGCTGGATAAGTAGGGGAAAACTGATGCAACTTAGATCAAGTGGCATTCTCTTTACCACTGAGAAACCAGCAATGGAAGAGGAAGAGGAATATATGTGTTGCTTAGTTTACACAGTCCAAGGGGAAACTTGGACATGATTGTTTCTAATCATTGACCTGGAAACCTGTTCTCACACTGAGCCTTTGGGTGACACCCCCCTGGAGGATATCCAGTCCAAACACATAAAGAGCTCAATAAAGGATAAAGAGCCCAGAGGCTCACTGTTCCATCTGATTATTTTCAAACAGAGTTGGGGGGGTAATAATATTACTCAGGCAAGTTGCAATTCCAATTCCAAGGAAATTTATGTGTTAGTCCAGGGCCCAGTGATAATACATTCTGTTTCCTTCTCTCTTCAAAGCCAAATATATTCCTAGTTTTCCTGATTAGTACTATGTCTTTTTCTCTGGATCATTGCACAATATTATTTACATATCATAATAATTATGAAGATCAAAAGAGATGCTTTTGAAATGTTTACAAATTATGAAATGTTTAATTGAATGTTAAACGTTAAGTGTTAGCTGTCATCATTAGTTACTTCAGTTTTCTGGGTACTGATAAATCAATTCTCTGATTTTTCACTATAATTTAATTTATTTGATTTTTTTCACTCACTAATTCATTCAGCAAACATCTATTTAATGAACAGTTAATGTGTCAGATTCTGTGTTAGGTACTGGGATCACGTTATTGAATTAGGTAGCTACAGAATTCATGCTTTCAAAGAATTTATTTGGTCCAGCAGGAGGAGGGAGACAGAGGAATAAACAGGATCTCTCAATATAGTATCGTCACTGTCAGAACTAGAGAAATACAGAGGAAGCTATAAGAACACAGAGGGATACCTAAGACGTTGAGGCTCAGAAAAGCTTTGCCTAAAGAAATGATAGGGAAGGTAAGACCTAAAGCATTAACAGCAGTTAATCAAAGAAGAGATTGAAAGTGAAACAGAAATAGGGCATGGTATCTATAAGACAAAGGGTTGAGAAATAGTATGATATATTTGAAGGCCTTGAAGGAACAGACGATAAAGAGGAGAAACTGACAGAAACCAGATAATGAAAGGCTTTTAACTTATTAAGGAATTAGAACTTTATCAGGAGAATAGTAGGGAGCTTCAAAAGGGTTTTAAATAAAGGAATGATCATTAGATGTTTATTTTTCAGTGGTATTTCTGACTGTAATGTGGAAAAAGAATGGATTAAGGATGAGACAAAGGATATTCTTTGTCTTGATTATTGAATTTTTGGTACTTCCTTAAATTTTGTGCTCAAGGTGAGTGCCTACCTTAGCTCACCTTCTTCAGCACTGACAGAACTGACAAACTTGATATGATTAGATGTGTGAAAGTAAGAGAGAAGATAAGCCAGGACTGAATGCGACATTCTGACTTGAGCAAATGGGTGGATAGTAGGAGTACGGTCTAAGGGAGACTAGGCTTGGGGCAATACCAATGAATTTAGTTTGGACATGTAACATTTAGATGTTTTTGGAACATCTAATTGGGAGTACCAAACTTTTAAATCTGTATTTATTTGGAAATACAGGTTTAAAGTCCAGAATAAATGTCTGGACTATAGATATAGAGTTGGAGCTATTAGTACATGGATAGCAATTAAGTCAGGAAAATAGATGGAATGACTAAGAGTATGATAAAGGAGAACAAGGATAGGACCTTGAGAAATACCAATATTTAAAAGACAAACAAATGAGCTAAGCACCAGGCATTAGAAATAAACAAGTTATGGCAACTAATTTACAAGAAATTTTGTTGTCCTGGTGAAAAATTAAGTTCTCTTCACTGTGATAGTGCAGAAATAAAGATATCTACAAGGATGTACAGCAAAGGCAATAATTAAGTTGCGCTGAAGCCATTCAAATCAAGGTTCACTAAAGAAAAGTTGGGAAAGGGCTCTCCAGGTAGGGAAAAAAAAACTGCAAATGGAGAGGTAGAAAACAGAATGTGGCATTTTGAGAACCAGGGTGATTTCCATAATACCACAATCAGACCTTTAGGGAACAATCTCCATGGCATAAACCTTTAGAATAATGTTTCAAATTAGTATGGGAATGAGTCTTATTGTAATGAAAACTTCATAGTAATTATTTTCTCCAATATATGGATTGTCGACTCTTGATGTATTTATATTATTAATATTAAAGAGATTTTTCAGCATTAAGCTTACTTTTATACAAGCCAGCATTTACTTATAAGTTGTATTTCCTTTAAGATGAAAATGTGTTGACTCCAATTTTGTATTTGAATTAGGTAAAGGATTCAGCAGTTAAACAAACAAAAAAAGACAGGTAAAGAGGGGAAAGCCCACAGATGAGACTAAAAATGAATGCGGAAAGTAATAGTAGTTCTACCTTGGATACCAAGAGGATTTCAGGAAGGGGATCATTCAGAGTAACAAATATTACTAACTGGGAAAGCAAGATAAGGGTGAAAAATGTCCATTAAATATGGTGACACAAAGGTCTTTGATTTGATGATATCAGTTATGGTAGATTGGTGGAGTTTCAAGAATAATTAGAGCAGATCAGGAAGTGAATAAAATGAATGAAAGAAAACAGTAAGAATTTTATAGCTGAAAGGTGACATGGAGTCAGGAAAGGATATTAAGCACGTTTGATTATTATTAGGAACACTCCAGTAAAGAAAGATGTTGAAGATGTAAGGCAAGACAGTATAATCAATATGAAAGCACACATGGTAGAATTGTATTTACACAAGAGGAGGAACATTACCTTCATGTAACTGGAGAGAGGAGGGGATGGGGATGGATACAAATATTAATAGATTTGGTGGCAGGAGTTGAGGGAGTTTTCATCTGAAGCCTTCTATTTTCTTTGTGAAGTAAGAGGCAACAAGGTCTACTAGTGGAAGTAAATGTTAGAGAAACTCAAGGTCCCTACCCATCTTCTTCAGTTAAGTGGCCTTCAAACTTAAGTGTGACCTTGTCAAGTTGATCACCTCACCTTCTTTTTATCACTCCGTTGTCACATTTTAGACCAGAATTCCTGAGAAGTTCAGCCCCTTTCTAGGATCATTATTAGTTTCAAGAGCTGTCTATTTCCCATCCAAAATTTTCTACTTGTCCAGATACCTTTTTTATCTGCCCACTTGTCTCTCAGGATTAGCATTCTTTATCTGAACTTTTTTTTTTTAATCAACAATAAGAAGGCCATGGTAAGTGGTAAAGCATGCTATTTGGAGAAGTTTGGGAGAAACTCAGAGGATAATAAAGAAAAAGTGGTGGAGTGAGCCTGACAGAGAAGAATGGAGAAAGTAGAAAGTTAAGAGAGAAAAGTAGGGTGATTCAGGCGTTCTGGATGTAAGGATATTGGAGATTGTTACTAGTCACTGAAGAAGGCATTTTTGGTAGAGGAGCTGCTAGAGGGACATCTTTCTTGCTGGAGCCGGGAAATCATTCAAGAGGAAAGTATATTGGAGATGGTACCAAAATGGAGGTTTCCCACAAATTTTAGTTAAATTTAATAAACTTTGGCCACCTGATGCGAAGAGCTGACTAATTTGAAAACACCCTGATGATGGGAAAGATTGAGGGCAGGAGGAGAAGGGGACAACAGAGGATGAGATGGTTGGATGGCATCACCAACACAATGGACATGGGTTTTGGTAAACTCCGGGAGTTGGTGATGGACAGGGAGGCCTGGTGTGCTGCAGTTCATGGGGTCACAAATAGTTGGACACAACAGAGCGACTGAACTTAACTGAACTGAATACACTTGAAAAAAAAACCTTGCGATTTTATAATTGTAAAGTAATATCTCATTGCTGGTATGTGGAAAATGAAGTAAAAACAAGAAAATTAAATTCACTTACAGATAGCTATGGAGATGTGGTTAAAAGATAAAGATATGCGTTGAGAGAAAAAGAGTTCAAGAACAGAAATAAAACAGAAAAGAATTGTTTTAGGAATAATGAATAGTAGTTAGAAGATACATTGGCAAATACAGAGTGATGAAAGGAAAAGTGGGAAGCAGTTGGTTGTGGGGAACTCTGTTGCAGATAGGGGTCACGTCTTTTTTATCTTTATTCTCAGCAGTGTCAGGTAAAATGTGTGATGCAAAGATCAATAAATGAGGTCCTTTATGGTAGTTAAGAGTATAGATTTTTGAGTTGAAAGGCCTCAGTTCAAGAAGGTAGTTTCTGATCTTACTACCAAGCTTAAAAAGGAATTGGAAGAGGCATAACTTAGCAGAGGTGGGTTGAGGGTGGGGTGTCAGTGCTGGAAGGGAACACTGGGGTCTAGAATATGTTTTTTATCTGGTCTGAGTTACATCGGTGTGTTCACTTGTAAAAATTCATTAAGTTTTACATCTATTATTTACTTGTTCTTCTTATATTTTAATACAATTTATTTCATATCATTTAAAAGATTCTATATGAAAGTTTACTGATATCAAAAATAAATAATGAAAAACTGTAGTTTCTGGCAATTTCCATCTGTGCAATCTTGCACAACTTGCTTTTGATTTCTTTAAGTGTAAAACCCTTTTCAGGTTAAATCAGTACTATTATGTAAAATGCTTAACTCTATATATAATAATAAACCTTCAAGAGATCATTAATGATAATAATAACCATCAGGATAATAATGAATTTGGGAAAATCCATTTCAGGAGTTAGGACTTATTAGGTAGGTCTTGGAAACAAGATTTTAATTTGGCAGCAGATAAGGAGAAATGAACAGGGATTAAGAAACTACTTGGTGGCCATTTTGAAAATAGAGGGTAGAAGTTGTGAGGTCCTATACGAGTCATAGCCCTGGTGATGCAGAGAGGGGACAAGCAGGAAACACACTGAAGATAGAAGGTCAGTGAAAGTTGATAATATATTAGATGTAGAGATGAGCTAGAAGATGGAGAATTCAGAGGTGACTTTCATTTCTGTGATTACAGGAAAGTCTACACATTGACCATTTTATTTTTCTCTTGGCTCCCATAGTTTTTATGACTCCAAAGTCAGGGAGCATCAGTCAGTTTCCACCCTTTATGAGATGTGTCAATCATTCCTACATTTCAGCAGTGTGTCCTTAGTGTTGACAACTAAATGTGCTAAGTGAGAAACTAATAACTCTGTTTATCTACTGCAGTTGTGTTTGCAATGGGAAGCAAACTATACAGAAAACCACCTCCTGAAGGAAACATACTGAATCAAGTGGTCAGATGTATCTGGGTAAGTTCATGAACTGTTTGTCTGCCTTTTTCAATCACGAGAAAAGAAATGCTGTTCTGAGCCTACAGGCCTTCAAACATGGGTATACACTTTTCTCAATGACCTCTGCGCTGCTTCTGTGACTTTTAGAAAGTAGGATTGATCAAACTTCACTTGATACCTCTATTTAACCTTTAGCTGAAAAGAATATAATCATTTTTAAACACTGGCAAAAGTTTTCTGAAATGTGGTTACATATGTTGAAATTATATTTCACTGAAATTCAATGTGTGATGAAATCAAAAGTTTAGATTAAGTCACTCAAGAGTATGTGTGTCTAAGGGAAGATACAGTGAAATGGAAAAGGCAGGGGATGGGTGTTCCTCTCTTCTGATATCTATGCTCTGCCCTAGTTTGCCATTTCCAGCCGTTTCAAGAACCGTTCTGGGGACAATCCCAAGCGAGAGCACTGGCTGGACTGGGCAGCTGAGAAATACTCAGTAAGTTGAACTGCAGAAACATCTGATGCCTTCATAGAGTTTTTCCTAATAACCAAACTGATTCTCTTCTACTGTACTTGACCTCTTCTCTTACTGTTCTGGCCCATTTCTACTCCAAGCGAGAAATCCTTAAATGCCAATTCAGCCTATTCCTTCTTCCTCCTCTTTGCAGAAGCAGCTCATTATGGACGTGAAGGCACTGACCAGGGTACTGTTCCTTTATATCCCATTGCCCATGTTCTGGGCGCTTTTGGATCAGCAGGTAAGAATAGTTCTTTTGAAAACTACCTGTTCTTCCAGCCCCTTCTCTCTCAAAGGAAAGGGATTTCCTCTAATAGCATCTGTTTGCCATAGGGATCACGATGGACCTTGCAAGCCACCAGGATGAATGGGAATTTGGTGAGTAGAAGAGATTTTTTCCAATATCATTTTCTTTTTAATCCACACTAAGGAAAAATTTCTTTGTGTTTTTGCCTAAAAAGTGACATAAGATTATGCCTTTAGCATGAAGTTACTGGGTAGGCAAAGTGAGTATTAAAAGATAGAATCTTATCTTTGAAAATCAGAAAGGTAAGGATGGAAAGGTTTCAGTGTATACAGGAAGCACTGAGACAATAGCAAATGAAGTGATAGGGAGTGGATAGTGATAGGGAGTGGATAGGGAGCAAATGAAGCCTGGGGAATGGATGTTTCCTTCCAACTATGCCCCACCAAAGCTCCCATCTTAGCTCAGTCAGTAAAGAATCTGCCTTCAATGCAGGAGACCTGAGTTTGATTCCTGGGTCAGGAAGCTCCCCTGCAGAAGGAAATGGCAACCCACTCCAGTATTCTTGCATGGAGAATTCCATGGAGAGAGGAGCCTGGCAGGCTACAGTCCATGGACTTGCAAGAGTTGAACATGACTTAGTAACCAAACCACCACCACCAGGCACCCCAGGGCAAAACAGATTGCTGTGACAACACAGTTGGCCCAACCTCTCAGGCAGGGTTCACAGCAGGGATCCAGAGGTGGGATATTTTGTTCATGGATACAGAAATAATGGGAAATTTTTAAACATAATGTTCTCTTTTTAAAATTTTCATTCATTGACAAATTCTTCTTTCATTTTTATTCCCACTGCCTAGATTATTGTATGTTCTCCTGCCATCTCACTTGTGAAGAAGGCAGGGTGGAATGATGCCAGGGTTTTATAAGCCAGTTTGTTTGGAGCTTGCCTAATATAATTTCATCTTTTCCCTTCCTCTGGCTGTCCAGGATTTACCATGGTTATCTTCCTTTTGACCCTCTGAAGGGTCAAACTTTAAAAACACTGTGTGTCGAGGGGAGACTTCACCCTAACCATGATACCTTTTTGTCCTTCACATCTTTACCGCCATGACTACAGTTACTGAGATTAATAAAAACACACTGACTCTATTCTCTCTCAAGTTAAAAAAGCATAGTGCACAGAAAATAAGATTCTCCCTTATGCCCATCTGCCTTCAGAAGCCATAGTCTAAGCCATTCTAGCCTATTCCCCCACATACCCTTACAAGGATAATAGTGGCTCTGAACCAAAGACCTGATGGATATTATCTTATGCTTCTCACCTGCTAATTATCAAGATTGTTGATCTAGGCTTTTTTTGTCCTTATGCCAGTATCTTCATGTGATTTGTTGTCATGTTTCAGGGTTTCTTTGTGCTTCAGCCTGATCAGATGCAGGTAGGAGACTTCTCTATATTCTTGGGTACTTATTTCTTCCCTTATCTATAACTTTACGTGTAGTAGGAGGATTACCAACCATAATTTGATAGGGTTTTTTCCTTGTATGCTGAGGAGGGCTAAACATAGTGATGAAAATATTCTCTTTAAGCCTCACACTTCTCTTTCATATCTTCTCTTAAGCAAGTAGCTCCTGCAGAAACTCCAGGGAGTTTTGAACTCACAGGGAAAGTGTAAACATTGGATTTTTTTTTCCATGTCAAGTATCATGTTGTCAGAGGAAGTATAACGCTTTGTTGTGTGAGCAGTGAATTCAGAAGCCCTGTTTATTGGTGACTTCCAGTTATTTTTAACTCTTTGTTTTGTTCAACAGTCCCCAATTCCTTTTTCTCTCTTTCCTTTCTCCTGACCATGACATTTTTCCCTTGGTTGTGAAACTGGATAAGATCAGAGCAAATGGGAGGAAAGAACTCCTAATTAATTGACAGAAAAACCAGTACAGAGTGAAACTTGTTCCTTGGGATATTTGGAAGCTAATGTGCTATGCAGGGGTATTACAGTCTTGGGTATAAAGGGACTGAAAGATGTGGAATCATTCTGTACACTGTATGATGAAAGTGTGTTTGGATGTGAGAGAGTATGCACACACGCAAATGAAAGCACATGCTCACACTCATAATAGAACACTTGTAACTAATTCTTTTTACCATCCTGTTACAGGTGCTAAATCCCTTTTTGGTTCTTATCTTCATACCATTGTTTGACCTTGTCATTTATCGTCTGGTCTCCAAGTGTGGCATTAACTTCACGTAAGTGCTCACTATGGGCTTCCCAGGTAGCTCTAGTGGTAAAGAATCTGCCTGCCAATGTAGGAGAAATAAGGGACATGGGTTCAATCCCTGGGTCAGGAAGATTCCCTTGAAGAGGGCATGGCAACCCACTCCAGTATTCTTGCCTGGAGAATCCCATGGACATAGAAGACCAACAGGCTACAGTCCACGGGGTCGCAAAGAGTCAGACATGACTGAAGCAACTTAGCACCATGCACACAAGTGTTCACTATGACTATGTTACTCCAAATTGACTCAGAATTTGCCCAGTTTGATAAAGAGTCAGTATCTTTTCTGCTTAGTAATGATTTTTTTTGGCTTATCATTTTTCTGCTTCTGTTTAACCACATTAGATTAAATGCCTATTAATACTGGAGGATGGGAATTAGATCTAATTAATTCTTAACTTAGAGAGTCCAAGTCATTACTGCAGACTTACATATGTGATGTTGAAAAGATAGGAGTACACTTCATGGAAAGTCAAAAGTAGGTGATTAGTCTCCTAAACCAACTTGCTGCTTTGTACATAAAAGTTGCCTCTTCAAAGCAGTCCAAAGTCTTTGATGATTAACTAATCCCTTTAAATCTCTTACTTTCCCTATGAAACAAATGAAGGACCTCATAAGAGTGGGGATAGAAACTGTTATCCCCCTTTCTAAATATAAGTGTTATTCTTTGTAAAGTTTGACAGAGGAGGGTGTTAAGTCATCTATAATATCTGATTTAATAGCAATTTCCTTTTGATAATCCTTTCATATATTCAAATGACTTTTTGCCATTTACTCATTCATTGAGCACCAAGTGCTTTGTAAAAGCACAAATCTTGCTTCTAAGGAGTTTATCCTTTAGTAAGGGAGCTAGAAGGAGCAAGGTTATTGCACAAGATAAATTACGTTAATATGTCAAGCCTAAGAAGAGAAACAAAGTACCAGGAAATGCAGAGATGGAAGAGTGGCCAGCATCAAGAAAAAATTATAAAGAAGAGGAAAAGAAGGTAATAATATATAGTAACTGGTATATGGTAAATGTTCAATAATTCTGGCTATATTACTATTATTTTTGCTATTGTGATATAATAGATAGAAAAACCATCATTAATAAAGATGGAAAATTTGGTGTGTTACAAAGAATAGTTCAGTGTGACTCAAGTAAAGGTAGAAAGAAGGATACATGAAGGGGAGTACTAGGAAATACTTTGAAAGTAATTGAGAACAAATTAGGTAAACTAAGGGGGGTTAGCGGAGAAGGCAATGGCACCCCACTCCAGTACTCGTGCCTGGAAAATCCCATGGATGGAGGAGCTTAGTAGGCTACAGTCCATGGGGTCGCTAAGAGTCGGACATGACTGAGCGACTTCACTTTCACTTTTCACTTTTCATGCACTGGAGAAGGAAATGGCAGCCCACTCCAGTGTTCTTGCCTGGAGAATCCCAGGGATGGGGGAGCCTGGTGGGCTGCCATCTATGGGGTCGCACAGAGTCGGACACGACTGAAGCGACTTAGCAGCAGCAGTAGCAAGGGGGTTTAGATTTTATTCTTTAGCACCTACAGTTTAGGTATAATTGCCTCTGTTTCCTCTACAGATCACTTAGGAAAATGGCTGTTGGTATGATCCTAGCATGCCTGGCTTTTGCAGTTGCTGCTGCTGTAGAGATAAAAATTAATGTGAGTACAGTAAATCTTAAGCTCCATGAGGGCAGGATGAAATCTGTTTTGTTCATTTCTCTGACTTGTTCAATCTCGATTCACTGGGCCCTACCACAGTAGCTGTTTTACAGAAGGTGCATAATAAGTATTTGTGGCAAATGAGTAGATATAGGAGTAGAGCAGCAGTGTAAAATGAAGCCCACCTCCCACCTGAATGATGTAGGAATTTCCAAACACCAGTATCCAAGATATATAATCATTTCTTTGATACCTTACCAAACACTCAAATACCTTTTGGCAGGTTGAATAGTCACTATTGGGGAATGATGTATGGGGCCACAGCCAAGTCACAAAGCATGGAGTTTGTTACCTGGCATCGGTGCTTACAGGGGATTCTCTGATAGCTCAGTTGATAAAGAATCCACCTGCTATGCGAGAGATGTGAGTTCAGTTCCTGAGTTGGGAAGATCCCCTGGCGTAGGGAAAGACTACAGAAGCAGAAGATATTTAAGAAGAGGTGGCAAAAATACACAGAAGAGCTATACAAAAAAGATCTTCATGACCCTGATAACCACGATAGTGTGATCACTCATATAGAGCCAGACATCCTGGAATATGAAGTCAAGTGGGCCTTAGAAAGCATCACTACGAACAAAGCTAGTGGAGGTGATGGAATTCCAGTTGAGCTATTTCAAATCCTAAAAGATGATGCTGTGAAAGTGATGCACTCAATATGCCAGCAAATATGGAAAACCCAGCAGTGGCCACAGGACTGGAAAAGGTCAGTTTTCATTCCAATCCCGAAGAAAGACAATGCCAAAGAATGCTCAAACTACTGCACAATTGCACTCATCTCACACACTAGCAAAGTAATGCTCAAAATTCTTCAAGCCAGGCTTTAGCAGTACATGAACCAAGAACTTCCAGATGTTCAAGCTGGATTTAGAAAAGGCAGAGGAACCAGAGATCAAATTGCCAACATCAAAAAAGCAAGAGAGTTCTAGAAAACCATCTATTTCTGCTTTATTGACTATGCCAAAGCCTTTGACTGTGTGGATCACAACAAACTGGAAAATTCTTCAAGAGATAGGACTACCAGACCACCTTACCTGCCTCCTGAGAAATCTATATGCAGGTCAAGAAGCCACAGTTAGAACTGGACATGGAACAACAGACTGATTTCCAAATTCCTGATTCCAAATTTCCAATTTCCTGATTTCCAAATCAGGCAAGAAGTATGTCAAGGCTGTATATTGTTACCCTGATTATTTACTTTATATGCAGAGTACATCATGTGAAATCCCAGGCTAGATGAAGCACAAGCTGGAATCAAGATTGCTGGGAGAAATATCAGTAACCTCAGATATGCAGATGACACCACCCTTCTGGCAGAAAGTGAAGAGGAACTAAAGAGCTTCTTAATGAAAGTGAAAGAGGAGAGTGAAAAAGCTGGCTTAAAACTCAACATTCAGAAAACTAAGATCATGGCATCTGGTCCCATCACTTCATGGCAAATAGATGGGGAAACAGTGAGAGACTTTATTTTCTTGGGGTCCAGAATCACTGCAGATGTTGACTGCAATGATTAAATTAAAAGATGATTGCTCCTTGGAAAAAAAGCTATGACAAACCTAGACAGCATATTAAAAAGCAGAGACATTACTTTGCCAACAAAGGTCCATCTAATCAAAGCTATGGTTTTTTCCAGTAGTCATGTATGTATGTGAGAGTTGGACCATAAAAAAAGCTGAGTGTCGAAGAATTGATGCTTTTGAACTGTGGTGTTGGAGAAAACTCTTGAGAGTCCCTTGGACTGCAAGGAGATCAAACCAGTCAATCCTAAAGGAAATCAATCCTGAATATTCATTGGAAGGACTGATTCTGAAGCTGAAACTCCAATACTTTGGCCACTTGCTGCAAAGAACTGACTCATTGCAAAAGACCCTGACGCTAGGAAGACTGAAGGCAGAAGAAGGGGATGACAGAGGATGAGATGGTTGGATGGCATCACTGACTCAATGGACATGAGTTTGAGCAAACTCTGGGAGTTGGTGATGGACAGGGAAACTGGTGTGCTACAGTTCATGGGGTCACAAAGAGTCGGACATGACTGAGCAACTGAACTGCTCTGATCAGTGCTTACTACAGTGAGGTGGAAATTCCCACTCCAAACTGCCTTCAGAGTTTTCAAAGCCAAATGCTCTTTAGAAGTAGAAAACTGTGTCCTCTTGACTAGATAAACTTGGCTATCAAGATAGCACTGCAGTATATGATCTCATTGTATCTCACAGGTGATTTGTTGGTAACATGTGTTCTCTGTCCTAAGGAAATGGCCCCATACCAGCCAGATTCCCAAGAGATTTTCCTACAAGTCTTAAATCTGGCAGATGATGAGGTGAAGATAACAGTGCTCGGCGATGAAAATAATACTCTGTTGGCAGAGTCCATCAAATCTTTTCAGGTGACATATGGACTTCAGTGAGTTAGAAACACATTCAGATTATTTGGCAAGACAGCACCGTAACACAGTGGTTTGTAGCATGCATTTGTTGAGTCGAAGTGCCCCAATCCAATTCCTGATTCTGTCACTCTGTAGTTATAAGACCTTGAACAAGTTATTTGTATCTTTAAGCCTCAGTTTTACCATCTGTAAAATGGCAGTAATTTTTATGTCATAAGTTGTGGTAAGGATAAATATTATATGTAAAGTGCTTAGCATAATGTCTGAGACATTGTAAGTTCTCAATAGGTGGTAATTTGTTTTAGTATTTCAAACTGCTTCCTACACACACCTTGTGGAAGACTTTGGCTTGCATATTTTCACTTCTATATTATACATATTCTGAAATATTCATTTAAAAATACTTTAATAAAATATACATTTATTATTGAAAATTAGGGAATGTGTCAACAGATATAAAATCCACCTATAAGTCTATCATACAGAGATTATAGATAGCAGTTTTGTATAAATGAATAAACAAATTTTTAAAAAGTATTGAAACACTGTATGCTGTATTGACTTTGAATTTTTCTTAAGATAAACTGCATCAAAAGCATTTTCCTGTGTCCTTAGATAAAAGCATTTTCCTGTGTCCTTTGAGTATGTGGTATTAATGGGTACATAATACTCCATTCTGTGGAAATATCTTAGTTTAGTAAAATATTTCCTTATCGGTATTTTAATTATTATAAGTAATCTTATAATGAACATCCTTACTCATAAATCTTTATTCATGCCTATAATTCATCCTATGGTATATTACCAGAAATGGTATTATGAAGTTAAAGAGTAATGTTGAAAATATCTGATGAGGTCAACTGCCCTGGTTTACTATGAGATTGCATTGTTCAAGGTGGGGGTTTTACTATGAGATTGCAGTGTTCAAGGTGGGGTAGAAGGTGAATGTAACAGGCTCTTCATTCTGCAGAATATGCCACACTATTCCAAACTCCACTTGAAGACAAAAAGCCAGAATTTCCACTTCCAATTGAAATATCACAATGTGTCTGTCTTCACTAAGCATTCTGTGGAGGAGAAAACATGGTACACCCTGATCATTCGAGAAGATGGGGAAAGTATTTCTAGCATGATGGTAAGTGAGGAATGGCCTAATTTCCAAATTATCTTAGAGTATGATGACTGGCTCATCAATATCTTACCAATGATATATCTGATGATCAAATGTTATGATTATCTCTTCCTTCTAGTCACTGGTAACTGATTTTTACTTCCCTCTATTGTAGGTGAAGGATGAAGAAAACAAAACAACCAATGGGATGATAGCCATGAGGTTTGGATGTCAAGGAGACCCAGGCCTCTCTGTTCTCTTGAATCTGGGGTCTCTTCTAAGCTGCGGGGCTTCAGAAGAGACCCCATATTCTTCATTCTGCAGAATATGCCACACTATTCTAGATGCCACTTGAAGACAAAAAAACAGAATTTCCACTTCCAATTGAAATAACACAATGTGTCTGTCTGCAGAACTTCACATTCTGATTGTCTTGTACTAGGATGCTTTTTCCTAGAATGTCAGGAGGATTGGTGTCAAGGCATTTCCCCAGGGAACTGAGAGGCACAGATTCAAAACCAAGTCTTTTGGCTTGCTTTCTCAATAGTAATCAAAAATGACCCTGTGTCTATGTACGCCCCTCTGTGCTCTGTCACATGGATTGCTTCTACTGAATTTTATGCACTTATCTTGCTCCTAAGAAAAAAATTAAGTACTTCCTGTCTGTGATCTTCAGAGAGAAATTTAGAAGTAAATATTTCTCCCTTCACTACTGGAAGTTGAATATCTTTTATAGTTACTATGTTTTTAAAGTAAAATTTAAAATGAACCTATAGAGGCATCATGGTTTAGTAAAGGTAACATACTTGGGGTCAAAACACTTGGTTTTGAATCTAGATAAGCTTGAAGGTCTTGTTAGATACCCTGGGACAGTTACAAAGATGAAGCCCTGAAGAGGTCACTTGCTCACAGGGGCAGGAATCTGACATGAAATAGACAGATGCATGTGCCTATGGCCATCAAGATTAGATGGTTGCTATAGAGAATAGCATTTTAGAGGAGAACTTTTAATGAAAAATTTGAATTTCACTGAAGGCTGGAACAGTCATAATAATCTGCCTTTGCATGATTTTCAGAAAAATTAAACAGATCAAAATATGTCTTCCCTGGGTCAGAGAGCAGTGGAAACCTCCAGTAAGGATGAAAGGGAGCAATTTCTAGGTTAGTGCAGGATGACCAAAAATCCAGGAATCAACATCAACAGTTTTAGAGGGAATTGCCCTTCTAATCCCATGAGCCAGGGACTAACACAAATGCTACCAAAAATTGAAACAGAGGGAACAATTTAGGCTCAGGTTCAAAAGACTAAAAAGATGGTTCTGGAAGAGTTCAAGTTTGTCTGAAGACCCAAACAATGATAGCTTAACCTACTGTGGGTTGGGAGTCTGAGTTTTATATAAATTAAATCAGACTTCATTTATAAAATAAAATATCAGTTTTATATAAATACTAATATGTATTTATATATACATAATTATTTTCCTTTTTGAGCTTCAAGTGATGAATTCCATCATTAGAAAACAGAAAGAAATAAGGTGCACCTAAGCTGGGTTACTGAGGAGGCTCAAACTGCCATGAGTGATCATGACGGTATCATCCCAGTTGAGATCAAGTGATGATGTGGCAGACAAAAAGCTAATACCTGAGGAAAGAAAAAGATAGGGACAGCTAAGATTACTAATTACTTATGTGTGAGTTCCTTTATTCATTCAGTTAACAATATATATCATGTACCTTTTATGTGCCAGCCTCTGTTCTAGGCACTAGGCATATAGCAATAAACAAAACAGAAAAGGCCCCTGCCCATTTATCAGGTGGGAGAGTTTGTCTGATCTCTAACAGTGTCTCTACTCTTAGGTTTGTTAACACATTGCATGAAGAGGTCAATGTCTCCCTGGGTACAGATGCATCCCTCATTGTTGCTGAAGACTATGGTGTGTCTGCTTACAGAACTGTGCAAAGAGGAGAGTAAGAGCACTACCCTGTGGACATTTTACTTTTATCAACAACTGATTTTTAAATACTTTGTTTGTGTAATAGGTGGGCAGATTAGGTTTAGAAGTTACACCTAATTATATACCTAATATATCTCAGCTAATTGTAAATATACACAGACTCCTCTTTTGCAACTTTTGACTCCTTTCCTCAGTCTCATTTTCTGCAGAGACATATTGAGACCATGCTTGTTGTGAAGGCCGTCTCCTGGAGGTTTGCCAGTTTATTATTGGCTCCCATTCCTACCCTTTTGAAACTCCTATTAACACCTTGTTACTTTGAGCTTATCCTTTCAGATTCAGTTTTAAGCTGTTCTACTAGTTCATAAGGTTCAGAAGAGAAAAATTCATAAGATTTAGATGAGAAGACTTAGTCTGAAGTACACAACAGAAGGCAATTTGTACCTTCTGCATTCAGGTTTAAGGTTAAAAAAAAAAATACCCAACAGGCAATGAAATCTCAGATCAGGTGTGGAAAAAACCTTGCAAGAAAATAATTTACTCTAAGACTCCTCAAAGAGAAAATGGTAGCTTTGCTGATTGATTCACCATCAGTAGAGAGATGAAATCACTCTTTCCACCAGAGATGGAAGTGCTTTTCTAAATTGTAATGTTCATTCTAACCTAAATTTGTCCTGTTGCAGATATCCTACAGTGCATTGTAGAACAAAGAATGAGGATTTTTCGCTGAATTTGGGCCTACTAGACTTTGGTGCAGTTTATCTGTTTGTTATTACTAATGTAAGTAGCCCATGGCTATCCTCAGTCTTTCCTTCCATATATCTGTATCTATATAACTATATCATATCTAAACATATATAATCTATGTCTATATGTATCTATCTATATATATGTATCTATATATATATCCTGGATCCAAAGAAGACTCTGTGGCAAAACGGTATCACATACTTATCTCTAGTGTAAGGTGATAGCTTCTATAGTGACTTTAGAAAAGCTACTAAGGTCTCCAGAGAGGACTTAAAATAGATAACATTGGCAGGAGGCACAGGATCTTGGGGAATGGTAGACATAACTTGTCTTGAGTCACTGCTATGAGGTGACATGGTCTGCTCCAGTCTCATTATGGCACCAAGAGAACTAAAATTATTTTGGTCTTCTTGACTGACTCCACATGTGGTTCTCCTAGCTCCTTGGAAATTGATCTGCTAGTATATCACAGTCTGAAATACCAAGACTTGCAGCAAATGTCAATCTTTACACAAAGTTTGGGGGATCAACTAACTGTGGCCCATCAAAAGCAGTTGTTCAGCCATCAGGGTTTTAGACCGCTGATGTTAATTTTGATTCTAATTTTATTCCATTACTTTTGACATTGTATTAAATATAAAAAGTAGATAGTGAATAAGAAAAATATGGAATACTTCTAGAAGATGATGAGAATAATCTGTAACATTTTATTTATTGTAATTTAATTAGCATGACATTTTTGGTATGCCATTTTTTATTATAGCCTTATTGAGATATAATTAATATACCATACAATTCACCCACTTCAAGTATATAATGGTTTAAAATGTATTAACATATTCAATATGCATTGTATGTTCAATACATATGTAGAATATATTTTCAAGAATATATATTCAGTAGTGTTTAAAAAATTCAGAGTTGTGTAACTTTAGAACATTTTCCTTGTTCCAAAAAGAAGCCCCATACTCAGCAGCAGTTACTCACCATTTCCTCCCAAACCCCTTATGCCTAGACAATTACATGTTTACTTTCTTTCTTTATACACTGACCTATTTTGGACATTTAGTATAAATAGAATGATATACTATGTGATCTTTTGTGTCTGGATTCTTTCATTTAGCTTATTTTTAAGGTTCATTCATACTGTAGTATATAACAGTTCAGTTCAGTCGCTCAGCTGTGTCCAACTCTTTCCAATCCCATGAACTGCAGCTCGCCAGGCCTCCCTGTCCATCACCAACTCCCAGAGCCTACCCAAACTGATGTCCTTTGAGTTGGTGATGCCATCCAACCATCTCATCCTTTTTCGTACCCTTCTCCTCCTGCCCTCAATCTTTCCAAGCATCAGGGTCTTTTCAGGGTATATAACAGTACTTCACTTATTTTTATTGCCCAATAATATCCCATTGCATGGAGAAGGCAATGGCAAACCCACTCCAGTACTCTTGCCTGGAAAATCCCATGGACGGAGGAGCCTGGTATGCTGCAGTCCATGGGGTCGCTAGGAGTTGGACACGACTGAGCGACTTCACTTTCACTTTTCACTTTCATGCATTTGAGAAGGAAATGGCAACCCACTCCAGTGTTCTTGCCTGGAGAATCCCAGGGACAGGGGAACCTGGTGGGCTGCCGTCTCTGGGGTCACACAGAGTCGGACACGACTGAAGCGACTTAGCAGCAGCAGAAGCAGCATGGATATAACACATATTGTTTATGTATTCATCAGTATATGGACATTTGGTGTTTTCACCTTTTGACTGATATAAATAATGTTGCTGTGAATATTCATGTACAAGTGTTTGTGTGGGCATATATTTTCATTTCTCTTGGGTATATAACTAGGAGTGGAATTGTTGGGTCACATGGTAATTCTGTGTTTAACCATCTGAGGAACTGCCATGTGCTTAGTCGCTCAGTTGTGTCCGACTCTTTGTGACCATTTGGACTGTAGCCTGCCAGGCTCCTCTGTACATGGGGATTCTCCACACAAGAATACTGGAGGGGGTTGCTATACCCTCCTCCTGGGGAACCTTCCCAACCCAGGGATCAAACCCAGGTTTCCTGCATTGCAGATGGATTCTTTACTATCTGAGCCACCAGGGAAGCCCTTTTGCAAAGTGAATGCACATTTATCATTCCCATGAGTTGAAAGTGGCAATATTCTCACATCTTTGTAGCACTTATTTTTCTGTCTTATTAATTATAGCCATTCTAGTAAGTATGAAATGGTATCTCATTGTGGTTTTGATTTGTATTTTCCTGATGACTAATGATGTTGAGCACCTTTTAATGTACTTATTGGCCATTTGTAATCAGGTTTGGAGAAATGTCTTTTCAGATTCTTTGTGCAATTTCTAATTGAGTTGTCTTTTAATTATTGACTTGTAAGGGCTTTCCAGGTGATGCTAGTGGTAAAGAACCTGCCTGTCAATGCAGGAGACATAAGAGACATAGGTTCCATACCTGGTTGGGGAAGATCCCCTGGAAGAGGGCATGGCAACCCACTCCTGTATTCTTGCCTGGAGAATCATGGACAGAGGATCCTGGCAGTCTACATTCCATAGCGTTCACAAAGAGTTGGACAAGACTGAAGCAACTTAGCATACAAGTATTCTTTATGTATTTTAAATATAAGTCCATTATTAGATATACAATTTGCAAACATTTTCTCCCATTCGTAAAATTGTCTTTTTAACTTTCGTGATGGTGCCCACTGAAGTACAAACACTTTTAATCTATATGATGTTCAGTTTATCAACTTTTTCTTTGGTTGCATATGCTTTAAGTGTTACATCTAAGAAACCATTGCCATATCTAAGCTCTTGAGGATTTATACCTATATTTACCTCTATGTTTTATTGTTTTTACCTCTTACATTTTAGTTCAGTTCAGTCACTCAGTTGTGTCCGACTCTTTGTGACCTGTGACCCCATGAATTGCAGCACGCCAGGCCTCCCTGTCCATCACCAACTCCCGGATTCTACCCAAACTCATGTCCATTGAGTTGGTGATGCCGTCCAACCATCTCATCCTCTGTCATCCCCTTCTCCTCCTGCCCTCAGTCTTTCCCAGCATCAGGGTCTTTTCAAATGAGTCAGCTCTTCGCATTAGGTGGCCAAAGTATTGGAGTTTCAGCTTCAACATCAGTCCTCCCAATGAACACCCCGGACTGATCTCCTTTAGTATGGACTGGTTGGATCTCCTTGCAGTCCAAGGGACTCTCAAGAGTCTTCTCCAACACCGCAGTTCAAAAGCATCAGTTCTTTGGTGCTCAGCTTTCTTTATAGTCCAACTCTCACATCCATACATGACTATTGGAAAAACCATAGCTTGACTAGACAGACCTCTTACATTTAGGACTTCTATATGTAGCTAAGTTGGTAAAGAATCTGCCTGAAATGCAGGAGACCTGGGTTCGATCCCTGGGTTGGGAAGATCCCCTGGAGAAGGAAATGGCAACCCACACCAGTATTCTTGCCTGGAGAATCCCCATGGACAGAGAAGCCTGGCGGGTTATGGTACATGGGACTGCAAAGAGTCAGACATGACTTAGCAACTAAATCACCATTTAGGACTTTAATCTATCTTGAGTTAATTTTTGCATATGGTATGAGCTTGGGGGTTAACTTCATTCTTTCGTATGTGAACATCCAGTTGTCCCAGCACAATCTGTTGAAGATTCTTCTTTTCCCACTAAATGGTCTTGACATTCTTGTCAAAAGTCAACTGACCAAAAATGTGAGGGTTTATTTCTGGAGTCAATTCTATTCCATTTACCTATATATTTATTCTTGTTCCAATACCATAATCTCTTAATTACTGTTACTTTGTAGTCAGTTTAAAAATCAGGACATATGAGTCTTTCAATTTTGCTCATTCTTCCCTTTCAAGACTGGTTTGGCTATTATGGGTTCCCTGAATTTTCATATAATCTTAGGATTAGCTTGGAATCAGCAGCTGGCTGGGATTTTTTATAAAGATTGCATTGAATTTGTGAGGTGATTGTGAGGAGTTTTGCTACCTTAACAATATTGTCTCCTGATCAGTGAACATGAACTGTCTTTCCATTTATCTTAGGTCTTCTTCAAGATGTAAATATTTTCAACAATGCTTTTATACTTTTTAGAATATAGGTTTTACATTTGTTTTGTTATATTTATTCCTAAGTATTTTATTCTTTATTTTGCTGTTACTAATGGAATCATCCAAGTACTGCATTTCGGACTCTTGTTAACCATGATGGCTACTCCACTTCTTCTAAGGGATTCCTGCCCACAATAGTAGGTATAATGGTCATCTGAGTTAAATGCACCCATTCCAGTCCATTTTAGTTCACTGATTCCTAGAATGTCGACGTTCACTCTTGCCATCTCTTGTTTGACCACTTCCAATTTTCCTTGATTCATGGACCTAACATTTCAGGTTCCTATGCAATATTGCTCTTTATAGCATCGGACCTTGCTTCTATCACCAGTCACATCCACAACTGGGTATTGTTTTTGCTTTGGCTCCATCCCTTCATTCTTTCTGGAATTATTTCTCCACTGATCTCCAGTAGCATACTGGGCACCTACTGACCTGGGGAATTCCTCTTTCAGTATCCTATCATTTTGCCTTTTCATACTGTTCATGGGGTTCTCAAGGCAAGAATACTGAAGTGGTTTGCCATTCCCTTCTCCAGTGGACCACAATCTGTCAGACCTCTCCACTATGACCCGCCTGTCCTGGGTGGCCCCACATGGCATGGCTAATAGTTTCATTGATCCATGTGATCAAATTGCCAACATCTGCTGGATCATCGAAAAGCAAGAGAATTCCAGAAAAACATCTATTTCTGCTTTATTGACTATGCCAAAGACTTTGACTGCATGGATCACAATAAACTGTGGAAAATTCTGAAAGAGATGGGAATACCAGACCACCTGACCTGCCTCTTGAGAAACCTATATGCAGGTCAGGAAGCAACAGTTAGAACTGGACATGGAAAAACACACTGGTTCCAAATAGGAAAAGCAGTACGTCAAGGCTGTATATTGTCACCCTGCTTATTTAACTTATACACAGAGTACATCATGAGAAACGCTGGACTGGAAGAAGCACAATCTGGAATCAAGATTGCCGGGAGAAATATCAATCACCTCAGATATGCAGATGACACCACCCTTATGGCAGAAAGTGAAGAGGAACTAAAAAGCCTCTTGATAAAAGTGAAAGAGGAGAGTGAAAAAGCTGGCTTAAAGATCAACATTCAGAAAACTAAGATCATGGCATCTGGTCCCACCACTTCATGGGGAATAGATGGGGAAACAGTGGAAACAGTGTCAGACTTTATTTTTGGGGGCTCCAAAATCACTGCAGATGGTGACTGCAGCCATGAAATTAAAAGACACTTACTCCTTGGAAGAAAAGTTATGACCAACCTAGATAGCATATTGAAAAGCAGAGACATTACTTTGCCAATGAAGGTCCGTCTAGTCAAGGCTATGGTTTTTCCAGTGGTCATGTATGGATGTGAGTTGGACTGTGAAGAAAGCTGAGTGCTAAAGAATTGATGCTTTTGAACTGTGGTGTTGGAGAAGACTCTTGAGAGTCCCTTGGACTGCAAGGAGATCCAACCAGTCCATTCTGAAGATCAGCCCTGGGATTTCTTTGGAAGGACTGATGTTGAAGCTGAAACTCCAATACTTTAGCCACCTCATGCGAAGAGTTGACTCATTGGAAAAGACTCTGATGCTGGGAGGGATTGGGGGCAGGAGGAGAAGGGGACAACAGAGGATGAGATGGTTGGATGGCATCACTGACTCGATGGACATGAGTCTGGGTGAACTCCAAGAGTTGGTGATGGACAGGGAGGTCTGGTGTGCTGAGATTCATGGGGTCGCAAAGAGTCAGACACGACTGAGCGACTGAACTGAACTGAACTGAATGGAATCATTTCCCTAATTTCATTTTTAAATTGCTCATTGGAAATATGTAGAAATACAATTGATACTGATCTTATGTCCCGCAACCTTACTAAACTTGTTTGTTAGTTTTAATAGATTTTTAGTGGATCTCTTGGGACTTTATACATACAAGATCATGTTATCTGCATAAAGAAGCGTTACTTCTTTCTTTCAGTGGATGACTTTTACTTCTTTTTCTTAATGAAGTACTCTTGCTTGAACCACCAATAAAATACTGAATAGAAGTGGTGAGAGTAGACATCCACTTGGGGGAAAGCATTCAGTCTTTTATCACTGAGTACGATAGCTGTGGGGTTTTCACAGGTGTCATTGATTGGGTATCAGGTTAAGTTCCCTTCTATTCCTAGTCTGTTGTGGTTTTTGTTTGTATGTTTTTTACTAGGAAAGTGGGAGGAGGCATTGAATTTTGTCAAATGCTTTTTCTGTGTCTACTGAAAATCCTGTGATTTTCTATTGATATGGTGCATTGACTGATTTTCTGCTGTTAAAGCAACCTAGCTGTATTAGTTTTCTAGGGCCACTGTAACACAGTACCACAGGCTGAATGGCTTAAACAACAGAAATTTATTGTCTTACAGTCATGAAGGCTAGAAGTCCAAGACCAAGGTGTTGGTAAAGTAGGTTCCTTCTGAGAGCTGTGAGAAAGAATCCATTTCATTTCGCTTCCTTTAGTTTTTAGTGGTTTTCTGGCAGTGTTTGGTGTTGCTTGGTATATAGAAGAATCACCCCAGTCTTCACTTTCATCTTCTCATGGAATTCTCCCTGTGTATTTGTCTATGTCCAAATTTCTCTTATGAAGACACCAGTCTTATTAGATTAGGGCCCACCTAAGTGAGCTTATTTTAATTTGACTAATTATATCTGCAACAACTCTATTTCCAAATAAGGTCACATTCTCAGGTGGATAATGGGGGTTTGAATTCAACATATGAGTTTTAGGGGGACACAACTCAACTCATAACACTTGCATTCCTGGTGTTGTTTCATTTTTTCCTTGTTCAGTCTATAGTATAATGCTCAAGTTAGAGGCTATATGTATTGTTTCTGAATGCAAGGATCTAATAAGCATCTAGAGTAGAGATCATAAATTAGAGGTTCTGAGGGCCCAGTTCCTATGTAGTTCGGTTTTGTCTGGTTGCAGTCTTGACAAAAATGATAATAATTATTAATTGACAATATTTAAAATTTAAGCAATTTCACCAAAGAAACTGGATTCCTAACATTTCTTTGTTATTAGATCAGAAAGTTTTGTAACAAGTATTACCATGTCACTTGGCTGGTGCTATAGTGGCTGTACACTTTAGACAGTTTACCATAGTCTGTATCATTCCCATTCAATCTACTTTGTTTACTTAATTATTATATTTGTCTGTGAGTATTTAAGAATGTGACTTTTATTTAAAAGCTCAGGTCATGGTCTTCTCTGAGGCTAAGAAAACCCAAAATATATGCCCAGTATTGTTCACAATATCAACGAAAGCAACACTTCCCTTACTACATTTTGAATGCAGTGACTCTGACTCTTATGAAGACATCAGTCATATTAGATTAGGGCCCACCCCAATGATTTAATTATAACTTGACTAATTATATCTGCAACAACTCTATTTCCAAATAAGGAAGTCAAATCAAAATCATTTCAACATCAAGAACTTTTTATTTCAGGAGTTTTGAACTTGATATTTTATCTCTATTTTAATCTCATGATATATCCATGTATTACATCTACTATTTTAATAACACCTGCTACCTAATAACTTGGTTTTACTCCTATAAAAATATATAATTTCAAAAATTTCATTACAATTATTGTACAGTAAAAACCAAATACAGCTGAGAACTTGCATATAGTAAAAGTAGTTTTAGGGAAAAAAAGACTGTATAATCATGTATATTTGGTAACATTAAAAACAAAAAATTGGCCCTGAAAAGATTCTTTTTGACCAAAATTTTATAGGAATATAGCATCTTTTTGACAAAATTTTTATGTGTAAGTTTGAGTTTAAAAATAATGGCCAGAAAATAGGAGACAAAACAGCAGGTGGTATTTGATAAAGGTATTTACAAATTGATCAGGAAAATCTTTAATGTAAGGGTTACCAAGAAATAATTTATTCTAATAAAGTAATTTTATAAGATATTTAAATGGAAAATGTTAGAAATATTTTAATTGTAGTTTTTAAAGTACATGCTTTTCTGATAATTGTTCATATATCAGATGCCATTTTACATTTAAAATGTTGGCCAGGATCAAAATATGAAGTAGGTCAAAATGTTGGGACTCCAAACTACAATATTAAAATAGTCTACCATTTAAGGGCTCTGCAATAATGGTATCTGATTAACTGAAGCCAGCCAAGTGAGTGCAGTGTTACCAAAAGGAATTTCAAAAACCTGAAATTGTGTAGAAAATGCTCAATCTCTTCATGGTACAACAAGAATGACAATACAGTCAGGAGATGGATGTAAGATCATAAATGCAATAGGCCAGTAATACTTACTTGAGACTCCTAACAAGCCCATTTCTTGTTTCCCTCACTAAGAGAACCAATCAGGGTCCTCAGGCCTGGAAGATGGAATACATCCCAGCCAACAAAATGTCCATCGCATGGCAGCTACCACAATATGCTCTTGTTACAGCTGGGGAGGTCATGTTCTCTGTCACAGGACTTGAGTTTTCTTATTCTCAGGTAGGTTTTTGCAAGTGGAGATAGAATTACTGCTCAGAGGATGGAGTTTTAATCCTGACATTGCTTCACTTGGGGCTTCCCTGGTGGCTCAGATGGTAAAGAATCTGCCTATAATGCAGCAGGCCCAGGTTCAGTCCTTGGGTTGGGAAGAACCCCTGGAGAAGGGATTGGCTACTCACTCTAGTATTCTTGCCTGGAGAATTCCATGGACAGAGGAGCCTGGCAGGATACAGTCACTGGGGTCACAAAGAGTTGGACACAACTGAGCAACCAACACTTTGACTGCCTTAATTAGATATGTGACCATGGCCAAGACCTCTATAGTTTTTGGCTTTAGATTTTTTATGACCCTGAACAGAGTATCAGCTTGACTCCCAGGAACATGGCAGGCTGGATCCCTATGCTGTTTGGGATCCAGAAGAGGATACTAAAATATCAAGAATAAGGACTGTGGAATCAAACTGCCCAAGTTCAAATTTTGGCTGAACATCTATTATGTAACCTTCAGCAAGTGAATTATCATCTCTCTGATGCTATTTTTGTGTAAAATAAGAATAGTAATAGAAATTATCCCTTAGGGTTGTAATGAAGATTATATGATACAATGAATTAAAATATTCAGTTAAGAGCTCCATCTTGTTACTATGAACATTATTACCATTCCGTGAACTGATGTGATAGCTGAACTTGTGGGGGAAGTTCAAATCTTGAAGTTGGGGTGGGAGAAGTTTTATGGGTAGATGCATGGGATAGGAGGGTGGTATAGGG
Organism: Capricornis sumatraensis; assembly: GCF_032405125.1. Classification (NCBI taxonomy): domain Eukaryota; kingdom Metazoa; phylum Chordata; class Mammalia; order Artiodactyla; family Bovidae; genus Capricornis; species Capricornis sumatraensis. The sequence continues at coordinate 172,792,353 of NC_091069.1, forward strand.
AGTTTCTTTACTCACAGATTTGTGTCTTCTCTAGGCTCCCTCTAGCATGAAGTCTGTACTCCAGGCGGCCTGGTTGTTGACAGTTGCAGTTGGGAATATCATTGTGCTTATTGTGGCACAGTTCAGTGGCCTGGCTCAGGTATGTACCTAAAAGAAACAGGAGCACGTTCTACCCAAGGATTTCCCTCCATCTTCTGCTGCTGCCCTTCCCCGACCCCTCTGTCTCCCACTCAACCCTCTGACCTGAGATGAATTAGACACAGATTTTTCCAGGAAAATAGACATGTAAGTTGCAATAATGGCCACATAGGTCCATGTGAGTCAAGGACAGTGAGCTGTGTCTTCTCCTACCAAAGCTCTTCCTAAACTGGTGACCCTGTATCAATATGCTCTCCATTCCTCATCCTATAAAGATCCCTTTAGTTTCAGGTTCTCTATATTTTTCTCTTGTATATATTTCTTCCTACAGTGGGCTGAATTCATTTTGTTTTCCTGCCTCTTGCTGGTGGTCTGCCTGATCTTCTCCATCATGGGCTACTACTATGTTCCTTTAAAGCCAGGGGATGTTCAGGGATCAGCTGATAAGCAGACCCCCCAAATCCAAGGGAACATGATCAACCTGGAAACCAAGAAGACAAAGGTCTAATGGCTCCCTGGACTCTGACCAGATCCCAGTTCCTGATTCTGGTCTTGGCCATCACCATCTTCAAGAATTTTTAACTCCAGTTTGGTTAGAAGAGAAATAGCATCATATCCGAGTTGATTGCCTCTACTTTTCTTCCATGATAGAGGCAGCTCCAGGACTAGGTTTTTCAGTGCATTACAGGAAGGCCCCTGAAACTCTATGTCTTCCCATCTGTCAGTGAACTCAGTAAACAGTGCGTAGCGTTGCTGAATCTGACCTGCTGTCTCCAAAAACACAAATGTATAATTGAGATTGGTCTCTGTGGTTATCAAAGTTATGTAGGAATTCTTTATCTGCTATTTAGAACTGATTGTCCCACTCTCTGAAGTGCTGATTCAGGGGCAAAATTGCAGAATTAACAGAGAAATGGCATTTTAATCTTTTTCATTAGCAGTGTAATTGTACTGTTTACAAGGACTTCAAGAATTGGTATGTCTGGTGTGATCTGGTCCAGGACCTGCTTTGTCAGCTATCTAGGTCTGATAAGACCTTAGTAAATTTTTCAGTACAGATAGTAGGAGAAAAATTAAATTTTACTAACAAATAGGAGATACATCTTTCTGATAATTAGTCTTTTATCTACTAACCCAAATACCCTTTCTCAGTACTAATACATCCTTGGAAACCAAATTAAAGAGAATAAACATGGTTCTGGAAAACAGAACAAGTATAAACTGTGGAAGTTCTAATGAGCCAGTCTACTTATGTACACTCTTTGTAGGGACTACATTGTTTCAGCCCTAGATCATACCCTTCTGTGGACAACTGTATAGTAGACACTAATTATAACTTTCCAACTCTGTCTTTTCAGTGTTGTTAGGCAAGGTTTTTCTTATTATCACATTGTCTTGCTTATTGCAACATGTATTTAATGACAACAGTATTTGGCTCAGCTGGTAAAGAATCTGCCTGCAATGTGGGAGACCTGGGTTCAATCCCTGGAAGATCCCCTTGAGAAGGTAAAGACTACCCACTCCAGTATTCTGGCCTGGAGAATTCCATGAACTGTACAGTCCATGGGGTCACAAAGAGTCGGACACAACTGAGCGACTTTCACTTTCACTTCCATTTTATTAGTACTTCCTTTGGCCTCAAAGCAGTGGATCTGTTTTGATAACTTTTACTGTTTTGACAAATTTTAAATGACTTGTTTATTTTTTTTAAGTTATCTTAATACTCTATGTTTGAGCTTCTAAAATGGCAGTGCTCAATGAAGGGCATGGTCGCATATCAGGATTCTAACAAAATCTGGAGGTTAGAGTGGTAGAACATGACAGGGTTTTGTTTGTTGCTGTGTTGGTGAAAAAAGCTGAGAAATATTACCTTACACACAATGAATGACTCTGGACAGACATGGGAGTATCATGACTCTACTGTGTATTGCTGGGGGAAAAGTTCAAACATTTCCATTGGTTTTGCTCCATTATTCTCATCTAGAACTGTTTTGAGTCAGTCACACTGTAAACATAACAAAGAAAGTTGCTCCAGTTTCCCAGGCTTTAATACTCTAGTTTCAGTTACTAAGTTTTCAGAAGTACAGAAGTGAAAGCAACACAATCCATTTTCAACAGATACCTTAATGTGAACTTGATTGTTCTTCTTCAGAAGATAATCTGTTCATTTTTGAAGCAGCTTTAATTCCACCTATTCTATGAACTACTGTCTCAAAAGATATTAACAGTGCTCTCTGAATAAAAGTTTCCATGGTTAAATAAATTTTGGAAATGAAGCATATTCTATCCTCTTCTTAAGACTTGCATATTAAAGATTCTGAGAAATGCTTCAGTAAAGACATAAAACACCTCATTTAGCCTCACATGGTATAGTGTTCTGCAGAACACGGACTTGGGAAAAACTGGCAGGCAATTCTTCCTTATGCTGAACTAAAAGCTTTTTCTTTGAAACCCCTTACCATTGGTTCTTTCCTTTATAGCTAACAAGAATAAGCATAAACCCCTCTTTTATGCAGCAGACTTTTTGCTATTTAGGGAGAATTTTCATGTCACCTTCATTAAGTATTCATTAAGCACATGGAAACTTCAGTTCAGTTCAGTTCAGTCGCTCCGTCGTGTCCGACTCTTTGTGACCCCATGAATCGCAGCACGCCAGGCCTCGCTGTCTATCACCAACTCCTGGAGTTCACTCAGACTCACGTCCGTCGAGTCAGTGATGCCATCCAGCCATCTCATCCTGGGTCGTCCCCTTCTCCTCCTGCCCCCAATCCCTCCCAGCATCAGAGTCTTTTCCAATCTGCTGATTTCTGTATAAGTTTTCCTGAATCCTTTTGCTTCCATGGTTTAATTCAATGTAATGGACTTTTTTTTTTTTAACCTGAGAGACATTATATCAGTCATTAAGTATTCATCAAACTGAAGACTTTAAGTTTATTTCATGGCTCTTCATAGAGCCTAGTTCAGTCCTTTCACAACGGTTTTTCCAATTCTGAAAAATATCCTTTGCTTGAAATTCAATGGTAGACAAGAATCCCTCTTAATATGTGTTATCTGAAGCCAAATATGTACAACATTCCAAAGAGGTTGGACCAGAAGAACTAGAACCTGCCTTTTTCCCAACAATACACTTCTGTTTTATGCAGCCTTAGGTAACATTAGATGTTTTAGGCAACTATATTACAATATAGGTTTATATTTTGAACACATGTTGGTTAAAACTCAAAAATTTAGAGTTTTTTAAAATTCATTTTTGAGTTTCACTTATTCCATTCATCTAGGTGTTAGGAAAAAAAAGATGAATAATCTGCTATACCTGTGTGCAAGCTTACCTCACTTATCTTGACTGGCTGTCTTAGAGACTGCATGGGGCCTGAGGAAGTCATGAGTATTGAAGAAGAGCAATATGGGCAGTACAACAGGACTTGAGTAAGTCAGTCAAGTATGAACAGGTAGAGGATGCCGTCCCAGGAAGCTAGGGATCAGATCATGTGGGGCTTTGTGGCCATGGTAAGACATTATGATGGTATTCTAAGTCCCATGTGAAACCATTGGAGGTTCAGAACATGGGAGTGACATAATCTGACTCTATCAGTTCACTGGTTGCTAAGTACAGAATTGTCTATAAGTAGGAAATAGTGGAAACAAAGAGAGTCTAAGTAAAACATGATTGTTATTTGGACAAGGTGGTAGCAGTGGAGGTGGAAAGAAGTGGTTTGACTTGGAATTTATCATTAAGGAAGGACAGACATGAATTGAGTATGGTCTACGTACATGATTTGAAAGAAAGAAATTCTGTCAGATTTGAAGGCTCAAGTAATGAGGATGAATATTGGTGCAATTTTCTGAGACTAGGGAAGACTAGGGTAAAAATTGATTTGGGGTATTAAGTAACCAAGAGTTTTGTGGCATGTTGAACTTCCGATCCCAATAGGGTATCCAACTGGGGCTGGGTATGTAAACTTGAAAGTCATCAGCATATAGATGGTATTTAAAGGCATGCCATGGGAGGAGATAGCCTAAATGTCATAGCGAATGTTATAATAAATGTTATACAGAAGGGCTTCAAGGAGTACTCCTGGAGTTTTACAACGTTAGAGATCTAGAAGAGGAGGATCCAGAAAATTATGAGAATGGGTGATTTATGAAGTAAAAGGAAAACGAGGAGAGTGTGATTTAATTATACATTCTTCATTACAATTAGATAAAACTAAAATGAAAAACGAATTTTTTTTTACCTAAAGGAAGCACATGGAAACTTGGGTTCTACTAATTTCTATGTACCTTTTCCTGAATCCTTTTGCTTCCATGGTTTAATTCAATGTAATGGACCTTTTTTTTTTTTTTTAATTTAACCTGAGAGACATTATATCAGAAGCTATGGGCGAACTAAATGGGAATAGAGTCCTTAATCTTAAGGAGCCTGCAGAAGGAAGAGAAGGCATATACATAAATAGCTATCATTGTAAATAAAAACTAGTGTAATAAATCTCATTTGTTTAGCAATTTACTTTTCATGTGCATTATTTCAGTCCTATTTACTAAAGACAGAATGTCACCTATGCCAAGGAAATTACAAAATGTTACAAAAATTCATAAGGAAAGTTTACTTCTGGCCACAGGAATTGAGGAAGGATTCATGGAACAGATATCGTTTTAGGCTTCACTTTGAAGGTGACTAGAATTTGGACATGGAAGTGAGGGATAAGAGAGCACTCCAGGTAGCAAGATTCCAACACAAGCAGAGGTTAAGAGGCAGGAAAACACAACATTGGGAAAATGATGAGTAGCCTAATTTGTGTGGAGCAGTGTGTGTGCATAGAAGTAGTGGGAGATAAGGCTGTAGAGTACATAATATGTTGGAGTCTTCCACATCCATAAACATTAACACCAATTCTTTGACACCTTTTTAAAGTGCCAAAGATCTCCATTTTATTTTAGCTGGGGTTCAGTCATCCTCAAACTCAACTATATCTTAAAGCTTCCTTTGGTCATCATTTCCTCTCTGTTTACAGAACTTCTGAGTCATTCATTACTGGTGAGTCTGCTGGTGATAGATTTCCTTAGTTTTTCTTCATTTAAGAATGCCTTTATTTGCTCTTCATTCCTGAAGTATATTTTCCCTATATATAGATGTAAGATTAACAGTTTTTTTTTTTCAGCACTTCAAAGATGTTGTACTACTTTATTTTTGGTTTCAGGTTTTAAAAAAATTGCTATCCAGGGTGCAGATGCTGCAGTCATGAGTTTGACCTGCACAGCCTGGGTAGAATCACTTTGCATAACCAACTTAACATGTCAAAAATATCTGCTGTCATTTGAATCATTTTTCCATTATAGACAATGTGTCATTTTCTCTGCAACTGCTTTCAAGATTTGTTTTTTTTCTTTTTCTTTTTTCTGGCTTTTTGAGGTTTGGTTAATGATGTGTCATGGCTTGAATTTTTTCTTTTAGTTTATCCTTTTTATGATTCCCTAATCTTTTTGAATCTGTAGATTAGTGTCTTTTATTGAACTTGAAAATTTTTCATCCTTTGACTATTTCTTTCAATAATTTTTCAGCCCTACTCTCTTTCTCCTCTGTTTCTGGGTCTCTCATGACATAAACGTTATATCTTTTTTTCTTGTCTCATATGCCCCTGAGTCTCTGTTCATTTGCTGTTGTTGACAGGATAGCTAAGATGAATCTGTTTTTCAGTTTACTGATTCTTTACTCTGTCATCTCTAGTCTACTGTTGAGCACATCTAGTGAGTTTTGTGTCATATTACTGTAATTTTCAGTTTCATAATTTCTCTTTTATAGTTTTATTTCTTTGCAGATGGTTTCTACTTTATCATTTGTTTCAAGAATATGTGTAATTGCTAGTTAAAATATTTTTACAACTGCTGTTTTACAGTCATTGTCAGATAATTCCAACATCTGAATCATCTCCTTGTTCAGTTCAGTTCAGTGGCTCAGTCGTGTCCGAGGGACTGAGGTCACTTTTTGTGACCCAATGAACCGCAGCATGCCAGGCCTCCCTGTCCATCACCAACACCCAGAGTCCACCCAAACTCATGTCCATCAAGTCAGTGATGCCATCCAGCCATCTCATCCTCTATCATCCCCTTCTCCTCCTGCCCCCAATCCCTCCCAGCATCAGGGTCTTTTCAAATGAGTCAGCTCTTCGCATCAGAGTTTCAGCTTCAACATCAGTCCTTCCAATGAACACCCAGGACTGATCTCCTTTAGGAGGGACTGGTTGGATCTCCTTGCAGTCCAAGGGACTCTCAAGAGTCTTCTCCAACAACACAGTTCAAAAAGCATCAATTCTTTGGTGCTCAGCTTTCTTTACAGTCCAACTCTCACATCCATACATGACCACTGGAAAAACCATAGCCTTGACTAGAACTTTATTGTCTTTAATGTCTCTGTTTTTTAATACGCTATCTAGGTTGGTCAAAACTTTCCTTCCAAGGAGCAAGTGTCTTTTAATTTCATGGCTGCAATCACCATCTGCAGTGATTTTGGAGCCCAGAAAAATAAAGTCAGCCACTGTTTCCATTATTTCCCCATCTATTTGCCATGAAGTGATGGGACCAGATGCCATGATCTTCGTTTTCTGAATGTTGAGCTTTAAGCCAACTTTTTCACTCTCTTCTTTCACTTTCATCAAGAGGCTCTTTAGTTCCTCTTCACTTTCTGCCATAAGGGTGGTGTCATCTGCATATCTGAGGTGATTAATATTTTTCCTGGCAATCTTGATTCCAGCTTGTGCTTCTTCCAGCCCAGTGTTTCCCATAATGTACTCTTCATAGAAGTTAAATAAGCAGAGTGAAAATAAACAGCCTTGACGTACTCCTTTTCCTATTTGGAGCCAGTCTGTTGTTCCATGTCCAGTTCTAACTGTTGCTTCCTGACGTGCATATAGGTTTCTCAAGAGGCAGGTCAGGTGGTCTGGTATTCCCATCTCTTTCAGAATTTTCCACAGTTTATTGTGATCCTTATTGCATTTGCTAATTGTCTTTTCTCATTAAAGTTGTGATTTTCCTGGTTCTTAGGTTGGTGAATTATTTTCAATTCATCTTGTACATTTTTGTTGTTAGACTCTGCATGCTACTTTATCTTTTTCTTTTTTGACAAGAATTCACCTTAAAGGTGTACTGCTCAGGCCAGGTGGGGGGTGGACTTTCGGCTCCCCAATGGTCCTATGACAACCCTGGCTCCTATGATACCAATGAGTACTATCTCATTGCTGCTGGGTTTAAGGTTCAGCTCCCTTCTGGGCCCCATGACAGCAGAGGGGAGACTAGAGTGCCACTAACACCACCCCTTTCACCTCTTGCTACTGGGTGGGTGTTGAACTTCAGTTCTCTGATGAGCTCTACTCAAACTAGGGATGGAAAGATGGTAAGAATGTAGAAAGTGGACAGCCAATATGCCCACTTCATTCTGTCTCTTTGCTGCCTGGTAGAGGAATAAGTTCAGCAAACCTCTGGGCTTTCCAACACAAGGGCAAAAGGGAAAAAAAGTGCTGACTTGTATCAGCTTCAACGACCTCCTTTTGCTGCCTAGCTTATAAGGGGTGGAAGCTCTCAGCTCCTTGCTTGGTTATACTGACACTACCCTAGCAGTAGTGGAATTAGAATACTGCTTGCTACCACTGACCTTGTGAACACATGCTAGTGGGAGAATCAGATTCCAGCATCGGTTCAGGGATCAAAGTTTAACTCCCTACTCAGTCCCATAGACACCATAATGGAGGTGTTTGGCTGCAGTAGGGTTGGTATTGCAAAAAACATTTTTTATTCTGCTCTCTTGGTCTTTTTCTAGTTCCTTCACTGTATGAACACTCATTATGGAGGTCTTTTTTGGCTGCACCATTGGTGGTTCCAGTTTGTAGGTTCTCCAGGACCCTGGCTGAGATATATAGGAAAGAAAAGAAAACCTAGGGATTCCTGTGAGTTTACTTTCTAAAAACTCAAATACAATGTGATTGTCCTTTTTTGACCTTTCCTTTCTTCAACAGTCTATACTAGAGGTCTTAGTAACAGTGAGATTAATGCTTGGCATCTAGGGAGGGTTTATAAGGTCTTGTGCAATTCCTGAGAAATTAGGAGTCCTGTATGGTGGTACATAGATTGTGCTGCAACATGTAGCTTGAGTGGTGGCATGAGTACTCCTTCCTAGGTTATGCCATACTAAAGAAAACCAGAACATTTGCCTTTAACACGTCAGGTTTCTGCATTGCTCTAGTGCCCTTAGAGGTGCCAGGACTTGAAATGGATTTAGTTCTAACTAAAGGTAAATTTCTTATTGCTCTGGTTAGGGAGACAGCTTTGTATTATTACTACAAAAAACATGGACTCAAGATTAGTAAACACTACTTTGAATCTCTATTTACTACTGTGGGTATTTTGCAAATTTTCTTAATATGCCAGAGACTAAAGTAAATGGTCATAATAACTGTCAATAGAGTTTCTCAGTGAAGAGACTAAAACAAAATGTATGCAAAGCATTGAGGATACACAAAGTACTCCATAAATACTACAATCACTATGTTAAGTTTTAATCTGTAAGAAAGTTCAGGTCTTCAATAAGTCAGAACCTTGTTGGTGTAAACCTGCGTTGGGCTAACTTCAACTATATTCTCTGCAATATTCAATTACAGAAACTCAAAAGGAGCCAGAATTCTATTAATGAGGCCCAGCAGGCTCTGAGTCTTTAATATTAAGTTCACTAAAGACTAGGATCATATCTTATATTTCCTTTACATTCTCCACAAGATTCTCCATGCCCAAACCTCTCTCTTAGAGAACCTGACCAACAACAACCCAAAAGAAGGAAAGCCCTGGGTAACAGGTGACTCTACTATCCTTGGAGTTTGGACCAAGGGTGAATATTGCCCAAGCAGGGCTCATCAAAATCTCTCAATTTAGAATGGAGACAAAGGTTCAGAGTCAGATGGTGTAGGACATTCAAACTGAATGATGTGTAGGCTTTAAGGGGTCAGTGGTGGTGGCAGTATGGCAACTTTTGTGTGAGCAAAAATTACACAGGGGAAAGATTAGAATCCTGTAAAAGAATGTGGTCAACGGAGAGGACAGATGAGCAGATACAGAGAGAAAAGTTCAAGCATGAGGACACACAACTTAGAAGTGAAACAAAAAGCAATAGAAAGAGACAAGAACAGAAAAGAGGACAGACATCCAGGGAAAAGTGAAAATGAAAAGAGAACAGGATATCAGGAACACAGGAATTGGAATGGTCATTCTAGGAGAATTCAGATGGCTCCAGGAATCTGTTAACTGCAGATACCAATGAGCTCTGCTGCCAGAAGTCTAGTCCCTTTACCCTTGACTGATGGTGCCAGCCTTGCTTGAAGATCCTGAAATGACCCCACTTGAGGTGATTACCAGGAAAGTGAAGCCAGCTCATTCCCTGCCCAACTCTCCTTTACTGCCTCCACATCTTCATTGAGAGGCAGATCCTAAAATGCTTGTGGTGCCAACTACCCAGTCAGTTTTGGGAGCAAGAGCCTTGCATGCCAGAAGAGTTATCAAATTCCACTATTGCTTATCAGCAAAACCCTGGTGGAATATACATGGAACTGAATTATGAGGGTATTACACTAGAAATAGGGGGAAAGAATTTCAATTAGGCTAAAAATATATACTTGAGTGGGTAGCCTTTCCCTTCTGCAGGGGATTTTCCCAACCCAGGGATTGAACCCAGGTTTCCCACATTGCAGGTGAATTCTTTACCAGCTGAGCCACAAGGGAAGTCCAAGAATACTGGAGGGGTAGCCTAACCCTTCTCCAGAAGATCTTCCCAACCCAGGAATCGAACCGGAGTCTCCTCCATTACAGGCAGATTCTTTACCAACTGAGCTATCAGGGAAGCCCCAAAATTATTATATAGGTGCACTTACCAGAGATTCTGCATTCAATGTACTATCAAAAGCAGTTGGTAGAGTTCTAATTATTTTATCATTTTGGAGATTGAGAATTACATCTGCCTCTCACCTAGGCTGAGTTGAGATGCCAGGAATCCACAATAGAGGAAGGAATAGAAAGATTTAGGGAGATGAAAATGCCAGAGTGGATTTGTTATGTATTACCCTCTCAGTTATCCCTACCCCGAGGATCTGGTTGTCATAAGAACATTGAGAAATACATTAATGAAGGTAATGCCAACATATTTGAAACAGGCCACAGTGGCTGTCTTCTATAGATCAGAGATAAAGGTGGAAAATACTGATATTGAAATAGATTCTATGATTTAAATAAGGATGATGACAGCATGTAGTGGCATAGATGATACAGAGCATCAAATTACCAGAAAAAAATCTGCCTTGGTTATTTTAATAGGCAGAAGGGCTGGTATGTGTAATCATAACAGTTTGACCCATAGGAGTTCTTGGTGCTGAATAACTGATCACAGGTTTCCTAGATCTGAAATAAGGAGGGTCATCATTGCTTACCTGGGTAAACAAAGTTTCTCTGAAGTAAAGGCTTTTTGGTGAGCATTTACATAGGACCTATCTCACAATCTGAGTTCATTCTGAGAAATCCCTTTACATACCTCCTTCACCACACCAAATTGTTACCACTCATCAGTATCTTGTTCATGTCCCTGACTATCCTGCCAAGTCATTTGCCCCATCCATGCTTTAGTATAAGAGCTGCTCCACAGGCCAGCTTTCCTGTGGGCAAAAGGAGCAATGAGATGTCCTATTTAAAATTCTGTCCATTGGATGGAATTTCCTATTCTTTTACTGAAGGGCTACTCTTTGGTGGGCCTGCTGCATTGCAGAAGTCATCTCTAGCTTTCATGCAAACCTGTGTATAAATCAGGCTCAGATTTTTTTATTCTTCAATTAACTGGCCCTGGAGAACACCCCATGTGGCTTAAGCATAGAGTGAGGGCAGGATGGCAATGCAATGGGAGTAGCACACCAGGAGTGAGAGATACCTGCTCATCCAATTTACACTTGCTCAAGCCCAGTCTCAAATATACCACATGATTCAGGAGCGTTACTGGGCATGCCTGACTCTATGCCTTGGTAGATCAACACTCAATTCATGTGGGGCAGCTGGTGTTCTACAGTCAAATGAGGATTCAGTCTCTACCACAGCCCACTAGCAAGTCAAGAGTTCTCTCTCAAAATGAGGATAATTACTTTTCAAGATAGGCACGATTTTGCTCAAAACCCCTATGAGCCTCTACTCTGAATCTCCTATCAGGGCTTTCACAGAATTCATACAGCATCTTTATCAGTCATAGGTATTTTGCAAACTGTTGGTCTCACTGACCACAAATAATCATCTATCATTCAAACTAGGACAGTCTTGAGAGTAAAAGTGGGCACTAGTAATAAACATATTGGGATAACAGGCATAAATTAAAACTATCTTGAGATATATGACCATCCAGTCATAAAAGCCAAGTGATTAATTTGTTTACTAGGTATTTGTGACCAGCCAGAGTACATACTGAAAGATGAATCCAGGAAATTTTGATACCTTTCAATTCTAAGTTACCTTCGATTAGGCTATTGAATTTCAAGGTAAGGAATTTTCAAGTATTCAGGCAGAAAAAGGAAATAATTTAATTACTTCCTAAACGTGGATGATTTGTTATAACAGATTACTGGATTTTATACACCAAGTTCCCAATTCAGTAGCTATAAAACAGGGCCTGAATTTGTATTTTAACATATTCCCATGTGATGTTAACGCTGCTGATCCAGGGACCATAAATTAAGAACCAGTGATCTACTGAGAAGAGGAAAAACAAAAATCCAAGATTGTCATGCTTTTCCACAGAAACACTCAATAGCAGAGGATAATGGAGCAGTTGCTAACATATTCTAAAGAAAAAATTATACCAAAATATGGTTAAATTTTTAAGACCACTGATAGCTTTCATAAATGTAAGGAAGACTGCCTGTTTGATAGAGAACCTCTTGCAAAAGCTGTGTGATGATGAAATCCAGATAAGAAATGATGAATAAAAACAAAGAACTCGGGAATGGAGAAGCTCACTAATTATGAGAATGATGATTGTAAAGCAGATTATAAACTTGGATAAAATAATACTTACTTAAATACAGATAGAATAATATATCTCATCTCTAAGTGTTGAAATATATAAACCAAAATTTGAGCCTCTCCAATGAAAGTCAAAGTGGAGAGTGAAAAGTTGGCTTAAAGCTCAACATTCAGAAAACGAAGATCATGGCATCTGGTCCCATCACTTCATGGGAAATAGATGGGGAAACAGTGTCAGACTTTATTTTGGGGGGCTCCAAAATCACTGCAGATGGTGACTGCAGCCATGAAATTAAAAGATACTTACTCCTTGGAAGAAAAGTTATGACCAACCTAGACAGCATATTCAAAAGCAGAGACATTACTTTGCCAGCGAAGGTCCATCTAGTCAAGGCTATGGTTTTTCCAGTGGTCATGTATGGTTGCGAGAGTTGGACTGTGAAGAAAGCTGAGTGCCGAAGAATTGATGCTTTTGAGCTGTGGTGTTGGAGAAGACTCTTGAGAGTCCCATGGATTGCAAAGAGATCCAACCAGTCCATTCTGAAGGAGATCAGCCCTGGGATTTCTTTGGAAGGAACGATGCTAAAGCTGAAACTCCAGTACTTTGGCCACCTCATGTGAAGAGTTGACTCATTGGAAAAGACTCTGATGCTGGGAGGGATTGGGGGCAAGAGGAGAAGAGGACAACAGAGGATGAGATGGCTGGATGGCATCACCGACTCGATGGATGTGAGTCTGGGTGAACTCCAAGAGTTAGTGATGGACAGGGAGGCCTGGCGTGCTACGATTTATGGGGTCACAGAGTCAGACACGACTGAGCGACTGAACTGAACTTAGGAAGGGCATTGCTGTTAATTTAAAAGGAAACTAAACAAGATCAATAAAAGGTCCTAAAAGTACTTTCTTAATTCAGACACTATGTTGTAAATCACTTTTTATTCTGATAAAAGAATCTAGAGAGTATAGTATATTTAGGGCCTAAGAGTCTAAAGAACAGTTGTATTTACTAATTGAGGTTCAGATGAGGTCTTCATGAATACAAAATCTGACTATGCTCTATCTTACCTACAATTTCTCAATACAATTTACCTGCTAGTCAAGGTAAGAAATTACTCTTGTGCTGTCAAACTGTCTTAATGTCTCATCTGAAATGTAAATCTTTATGTGTGTCAGGAATTGTGAAATATGTTTGAGATAATGAAAAGAAGTATGAACACCAGACTAGTTCCTGTCTTGATGTATCAGATCTTAAAATGAACACTAAGAACTCTGTGCCCATGACACCATCCCAAGAAGAGTGCATCATTTTACTCTACAGTTATTAAAGACCAGAATAGCTTTTGATTTTTTGAGATTTTAACATTTCAAAGTATATTCCCAAAAGATTATATGTAGATTTTTAAAAATTAAAATATAGCCATGATCTAACCTAAATAATCATGATTCCCTGATTTTATAAACATCCAGTCAGTGCTCCCATTTCCAATTTTTTTGAACTTTTAAAATTTTATTTGAATCGAGATCCAAATAAAAGTCACAAATTATAATTGGTTACCTTTTAAATTTCTTTTCATCTATGGATTTCTACTCTACCTTTTCTCCCCTTCGCAATTTATTGGTTGATGAAACTATGTCAATTGTCCTATGAACTTCCCATAGTCTAGCTTTGCTAACTTCATTCATGGGGTGGAGTTTAATGTTCTTCTGAGTTTCTACAAATTGGTAGTTGGTGGTCCAGGGTCAAAATGATTCTTGCTTGAATTTTTGGCATATACATGTAATATGTGAGGTTATGATGAGCCATTATGATAAAGTACTTAATATCTAGCTGACTCTCCTTGTGATATGTTTACAGTGATGGAGAATTTACTAAATGTTGCAAAATAGCACTATTCTATCATACCCTTTTCATTTATTAGTTGGAATATGTTTATAAAGAAAAATTTTCAGCTTCTACTCTGTGACTGCATGAGGGGAGAGACCATGTTATTTAGCTTTCCACTACACACTCAGTGTCTAAAATAGTGCTGACACACAGTAAATGTTCAATTAGTATTTATCTGATAAATGACAATTTATCTGCTTCTTTACTTCTGGAAAGTAGGATGAAAAATTATTCTAGATGAGAGTGTGTGTCACAATAGGAAATAAGAAATGGATTACATTCATAATTCTTTTACTAGCTATGTAATTTTAGGGGAAAGTTGTATAAAGGCCATTAATTTTATCCATGTTCTGAATATAACTGTGGTATAAAAGTAACACAGCAAAAAGTTGATTGCTATAGTTACTCTTCATAATAATGAAAGTATTTTCTTCCTATTATTCTAGCGTATGTTTAATAGGCGCTTAAATAGACATGAACAAATATAACTATAATCAAAAAAGAAATGTGTCACATTAGATCAAAAGAATCCCTTTAATCCAATAAACTACCTTGGCCAGTTTCACTGAAAGAAAGGGCATGTAATCTTCATTGCTCCAACCTCAAAGGATAGTGCTCCACTCCTATACTTATTACTTTCTTTTAAAAGCCCATTAGATAATGCCACCCATAAATTCATGGCCTCTGAGACTGGTGAAGAAAATTTACCTTTAAGTCACTACAAAATTCTGGCATAGGTGTTTTTCTATTCTTACATATAAAATATGTGTGTGTGTGTGTACATATATATACACATGACTCTTGAGAGTCCCTTAGACAGCAAGAAGATCAAATCAGTCAATACTAAAGGAAATCCACCCTGAATACCCACTGGAAGGACTGATGCTGAAACTGAAGCGAAACTCCAATACTCTGGCCACCTGATGCGAACAGCCGACTCAGTGGAAAAGACCCTGACGCTGGGAAAGAGTGAAGACAGAAGAGGAAGAGGGAGATAGAGGATGAGATGATTGGATGGCATCATTGATTCAATGGACATGAACTTGGGCAAACTCCGGGAAATGATGAGGGTTAGGGAGGCCTGATGTGCTGCGGTCCATGGGGTTGCGAGGAGTTGGACATGACTTGGCAACTAAACAACATAGATGTATGCATGGATGCATGGATGTGTGTATATATATATACATTTTAACAAGTTTTCAGTTTAGGCCATAGTATCTTCCCTATGGTTTTACCATACTTTTGTGACTTTTATGTAGTCAAGCATAACAATCTTTCCCTCTATGACTTCTACCTTTGCTATCATGCTTAGAAAGGTCCTCCCTACCCTAAGAGCTAAAATATAATCTCCTAAATTTTTATACTCTTTTTGTGATTTTATTTTACTTATATCTTCATTTACTTACAACTTATCTTCAATACATATGTTATTTTTCTGAATAGTATATGATAGGAAGTTTTAAAGTGAGATATGGTTACAGATTGGTGAAAAAAGAACAAATGCACAAAGCTGTCATAAATTCCTAATGTAATTTATCATGAATGGATACAAGAGAAGCAACCTGAAATATCACTTCAATATATTTTGAATTTTATTTAGTTTATTAATTTGTTTCTTCCTGGGCTAAAACAATATTGTTCATTTAAATATATGTTTAGAGAAAATTCACATTAGAAGGTAAGCTTCACAAGGGCAAAACTCATAACATTCCTGGTGGTTGCCTTCTTATCTCTTTGGTTCACTGCTATATTCCCAGAGGTTAGACTCGTGCTTGGAATGTGGTATGTACTTATTATTTATACAGGTTGAAAGAATGATTAAATGCACAAACTTGGGTATTCCAAAACCTCAATTTCTTGACGCTCTACTTTTCTCCTTGTTATAAAATGGAAACCTCAGATTTAAAAAGGTTGAAAGCCTTTTTAAAGTAAAGTCGGCTTAAAACACTGTTCCTGCCCTCTGGCTACCATGATAAAACATCACTGAAACATTATCATCATCACCAAACATGACTAGGGCTCTATGTTAGATGTAAAATTCTAGGATTTTATTATAGTACAGATTCCCCACTCACATTCTGGTTAGGAAATAAAGTGTCCACACACACCCATATATACACATAGGTAAAATAAAATATGCATATATATGTTAAATGCCAAATAGATAAGAATAATGACCAGAGAGTCAGAGGACTAGGCTTCCATGAACAAGTCTTCTTACCTGTGAACAAAATCATAATTCCTACCTCATAAAATGATTCAAGACTTAGAAAAGAAAGCAGCCGCCAAAGATGGCTTTTAATGTTGCATGACACTAAAGTCTCAAAAATAATAACCTTTCAGAGCTTTTATTTATGGCACAAACTATTTTAAATGCTTTCTTGTACTAACTCATCTGGGCTTCTCTGGTGGCTCAGCGGGTAAAGAATCTGCCTGCAAAGCAGGAGACACAGGTTTGATCCTTGGGTCAGGAAGATCCCCTGGAGAAGGGAATGACTACCCACTCCAGTATTCTTGTCTGGAGAACTCCATGGACACAGGAGCCTGGTGAGCTCGAAGAGTCCTTTGGGTCGCAAAGAGTCAGACACGACTGAGCAACTTTCACTTCTTCACTAACTCATTTAATCTCTCAACAATTGTAAAGTATAAGTACTATTATCCCCCCCCCCCCCAATTTTAATGATGAGCATACTAAACTTTGGTTTGTACAAGTCACACTGTAGAGTATGAGGATAAAGTTTCAAAGATTCTGGCTCCAGAACCTGAGTGCTTAATACCACAGGAAACAATCTAAGTATACTTTTAAAAAGCAGAATTTAGAGAAGCAGATAGGCTGAGGGAGCCACATTCATCTACCTGCCAGGAACAATAAATGAAAAATTTGGCGAAGATAGCAGTTAAATAAGGAAGTTTTCTGATTACACTATCACCTTTAAAAGCCACCACTGTTAAGGCTGTTAAAACCTTCTTTTGTGTTTCTTCTCTACTATAGCACATCTCTCTTCTTTACCCTTAAAGTCATGAACTTCTGACGGGAGAAAAAAAAGACAATTATTTTTCAATGATTAATGCTACTACCCTGCCACACGCTCTGACCTTGATCTACTGAGAATCTTTTCTAAGAGGCCGTGTCCTTAATGCCGCCAAGGATCTCTGTGAAGGAAAGAAATGAAGGCGGCAGGCAGCCCAATGTAATCTAGCTGCAACTGATCCTAAGCATCTTCAGATCCTAACTCTGAACCTTTTTTACTCACATTTCTTAACACCCCCTTCCCCACTTCAATCCGTCCCCCCATCCAAATAACAACTGCTGAGGTAACAGGGTCGCTTCCAGTCAGGTCCATAGACTGCGCTCTGAGACCACGGGCTCCCTTACTCCGGATTCTAGACTCGGCTTTGGCTTCGGACATCAGGCTTCACGCCCAGGCTCCGGCCCTCCCCCTCCTCAGTTTCCACATCACATTGCCTCAAAAAGGCCAGTTCTTCAAAAAGCTCCTAAAAGCCGGGCTGCTTGGTCCAGAAGCCTGTGGTCCTGCCCTCCGGGTATCCCGGGGCCTCCTCCTTCCCAGACCCCACTTCAAGTCGGCTACCTCATTCCCGCCTCGCAATGCTGCACCAATTAACTCGGCTCCCAGCACGTTACCTCAGAGGCGTGGCCTCCCGGGGGCTGCGTGCGTCGCAACGGTCGAAGTTGGCGCAGGGACCAGGAGCCTCGCGGGCAAGGGGCGGGGCGCCCTTCCCCAGGAAGCGAATCAGCGCCCAGTGGGACGGCGCTCGGCTGGCGCGGGGCGGAGTCCGTAGTGGCTGCACTCGCAGCATCAAGCGCAGCTGGTTCAAGCTGAGTTGGCAACTGGACGGAGAAGGCAGTGGCAACCCACTCCAGTACTCTTGCCGGGAAGGTCCCATGGATGGAGGAGCCTGGTAGGCTGCAGTCCACGGGATCGCTAGGAGTCGGACACGACTTCACTTTCACTTTCATGTATTGGAGAAGGAAATGGCAACCCACTCCAGTATTCTTGCCTGGAGAATCCCAGGGACGGGAGAGCCGGGTGGGCTGCCGTCTATGGGGTCGCACAGAGTCGGACACGACTGAAGCGACTTAGCAGCAGCAGCAGCAGTGGGCGCTAACGGCCGAGGCAAAGTCAGAGCCACAGGAGAAGGATGAATGGAGCAGCTGGACCTTCGCATATTGACAGCCGCGAGCGAGTTCTCAAGTTAGGGGGCAGTTTTGAGAAGCAACCACGTTGCGCCTTCCACACTGTGCGCTGTGAGTGAGGACGCCCGAGGGGAAAGGGAGGAGTTCTGGTTTTGGGGGTGCAGAAGCACAACTCTCTCCAAGTCGTGTTCGAACAGATCCTCTTATTCTGTGGGAGAATGGGGTGCGCTGTGCAACCCGCTGCTTTAGCCGTAAAGTGCTTGGGGGCCGGTGGAAACAGGCAGATGGAAGCCGCAGGTGTGGGTAATTCCGAGTGGAGTGATTTAAGGGAGACTAGCAGGGCTTCCCTGGTGGCTGAGACAGTAAGGAATCGGCCTGCAAAGCGGGAGACCTGGGTTCCATCCCTAGGTTGGGAAGATCCCTGGAGGAGGAAATGGCAACCCACTCCAGTATTCTTGCCTAGAGAATCCCTATGGACAGAGAAGCCTGGCGGACTACAGTCCATGGGATCGCAAAGAGTAGGACACGACTGAGCGACTAAGCACGACAGCAGTAGAAAGGGACGCTATGTGGGGTAGGTCTGCAGAGGCGACTATGGATGGAGTCAGAGCTGACTGGTGGCCGATTCAGAGGTGGAAAGGAAGGTACAGTTGACCCTTGAGCCACGCAGGGGTTAGGGGTGTCGATCTCGCGCTGTGGAAAATCCACTTATTGCTGCCTCTGCCTCAGAAACCAGGGAGTCGATACACGACTCACCCGAGGTCCAGAAGCGGAAGCCGTTGGGTAGCATCAGACTCAAACTCTAGTGTTTTGATTCCATGTGTGTGACCTCTAATGGAACACATACTTCTCCTCATACTTCATTAATTTAAAGATGTATAAGATGTAAATATTGGAGAAGGAAATGGCAACCCACTCCAGTATTCTTGCCTGGAGAATCCCATGGACTGAGGAGCCTGGTGGGCTGCAGTCCACGGGGTCACAAAGAGTCGGACACGACTGAGTGACTTTACTTAATGGACTTCCCTCATAGCTCAGTCGGTAAAGAATCTGCCTGTAATGCAGGAGACCTGGATTCGATTCCTGGGCTGGGAAGATCCCCTGGAGAAGGAAATGGCAATCCACTCCAGTATTGTTGCCTGGAAAAATCCCATGGACAGAGGAGCCTGGTGGGCTACAGTCCATGTGGTCGCAAAGAGTCGGACACGACTTAGCGACTAAACCACCACCACCACCACCAGGATGAAAATACAGGTACTCTATTTAGTGGGGGGAAATTCCGCATATAAATAGACCTGTGAATCTCAGACCCATGCTGCATGTTACTCAAGGAACAACTGTAGTAAGGTGACAAGTGGATGGGGGGCAAAGGGAAACGGGAAGGAGAATGCCTTTAGGTTGGTAGGGAAATATTCTTTCCTGTCTTCACTTTTGGTGTCTCTGACTGATGGGAGTTCTTATTTAGTGTATTTCTGGGGAAAAATTCTGGATCATTCTAATATCTGTATCTCTTTTGGGCCCCTGATTTCATTGAGTCATTTATCAAATACTGATGATCACAGTATTGAAGGGTGCACTGTTAATTTATTAGAAAACTCTTTTGTCCTCTGGAACTAGTTTTGATACACTTTTCTCTTTTACGTTGTTGAGGTAGGAAATAGAACTTTTGCTTTAATAGTTAGATGTTGTAGATTCCAGGAAGGAAAATGTAATATATTATGATTTGGTATGTAAAACATTCATTCTTTGCACAATAGCCCTCATAGAATTATAGAAAGGGACGGAAATGGAAATTATTGAAGCATAACCTTTTATTTTTCTGTGGCAAAACTGTGAAGTAGGTATTTTTTTCACTCCCTCTTACTAATACTGCCTTTCCTTAGTGTGTCATCATACCACCTTTCTCAACTGTCTTATCCTTAGACTGTTTAGAGATCTTTATGGCTTTTGCTCTGAAGTGTTCCTCGCTTTAATTAAAACTCACATTCTCCAAAAGTTTACTTAAGTTGTACACAATCTAATTACAGCAACTCACAGTGAAGATATAAATACCTATAGATTTAACTCTCTAAGGGCATATTTACATTTTATGAAAGGGTTTTTATTAAGCAAAATTAATATCCAGTTGCTAGAATAAATAAAGGAGATATTTGCAAACAGATCTTCAACACTGACCCTTCCTTACCACACTTTGTGGTCCAAGACTTACCACACTGAGATAGCTAGTGCTAGCTGTGTAGTTTCTTTCCTTGAGACCCATTTTCCAACAGTATGATATAGTTCTTACCTGGTTTCACCACACCTTTCTCTCAAATAATAACTTCCCTTACCTTTGCTCTTCTTTCTCAGGTATTCAATAGCCTTAGTATTGATATTAATTTTTATAATTATAAGATTTAAGATTATACAAATTTCTTTAAAAATCTGTTTTCATGAAACTTGGGTATGTATTCTAAGGGCATAAGCCCCAAATTAAGTGAATAAGAAAAAGCCTTCTAAAAGATCTTTGCTGGTGCTTCAGAGAATGTATCAATTTATAAAAGCTCTCAAAATGCTGGAATTGTGTCTTCAGAATCAGAGTATCTATGATCCAGTTACAAGAATGAAAATAAACAAAACAATAATAACCCAAATAAACTCAGATGTTTGAATATACTTTTAGTCCTGTGAAGACATTAGAAAGGTTTTTCTGTACTTAGTTTTATTCTTCTTGAAGGAGACAGAGCCTTTCTAGATTGATTAAAATAAAACTAGTCATTTTCCTTGATGACGTCTTCATTTCCCATATGATTCTCACCTAAGGACTCAGAGTGAGGGATAGAAACTATAGAGTTTCACAGAAGCAAGGGGAGTTGGTTTATTTATTTTTTTTAAAGGTACATTTTGCCTTCTGAAAACAAAAAATATTTATTATTTTTTAATTATCAGTACTATTCATAAAGATATATTTTCCTCAGGGAGATTGAAAAAGAACCTTTTTTCTATTTTTAAAAATATATATATATATATATATGTTTAAGCTCTGTAATGAACAAAATACACAAAAATAATATATTAATTTCAACTTTTGTATTCAACTATGTAACAACACAATTCACCTTAAATTGCTGAGCTCATCTATAGAACAAAGCAATAAATTCAGCCATTCTACCATTTTTTTATTAAAATTATGAATGCCCTTAAATTGATAAGTATGTGAAAAATATAATATTTTCAGCACCAGTTTTACATAATGCTCAAAGCTTTCATTCATTCACTAAATGTAAAGTTGTTATAATCTTCTAAATGTTTTTAACAGGTAAGGCTGTGAAAGTATAAATTGAAAATATCAGATAGTTTGTAATGATGGTTCAAATATATTTTAACAAGACATTTATTTAAAACTTTCACTGAAACATAGTTGCCATATAATACTATGTTAGTTTCATGTGTGCTTTATAATGATTTGACATTAGCATTCATTATGAAATGATAATAATATCTTGTTATGTTCATCATGTGGTCATGTCCAAACTCTTAATGACCCCATAGACTGAAACATGCCAGCCTTCCTTGTCCTTTACCATCTCCTGGAGTTTGCTGAAACTAAGGTCCACTGAGTCAGTGATGCCATCCAGCCATCTCATCCTCTGTTGTCCCCTTCTCCTCCTGCCTTAAATCTTTCCCAGCATCAGGGTCGTTTCCAATGAGTCAGTTCTTTGCATCAGGTGGCCAAAGTATTGGGGCTTCAGCTTCAGCATCAGTCCTTCCAATGAATATTCAGGACTGATTTCCTTTACTGGTTGGATCTCCTTGCAGTCCAAGGGACTCTCAAGAGTCTTCTCCAGCACCACAATTCAAATCAATTCTTCAGTGCTCAGCCTTCTTTATGGTCCAACTCTCATATCCATACGTGACTACTAGAAAAACCATAACTTTGACTATATGGACCTTTGTTGGCAAAGTGATGTCTCTGCTTTTTAATATGCTATCTAGGTTTGTCATAGCTTTTCTTCCAAGGAGCAAGCCTCTTTTAATTTCATGGCTGCAGTCACCATCTGCAGTGATTTTGGAGCACAAAAAAATAACGTCTGTCCCTGTTTCCACTGTTTCCCCATCTATTTGCCATGAAATGATGGGACCAGATGCCATGATCTTAGTTTTCTGAATGTTGGGTTTTAAGTCAACTTTTTCACTCTCCTCTTTCACTTTCATCCAGAGGCTCTTTAGTTCCTCTTTGCTTTCTGCCATAAGGGTGGTATCATCTGCATATCTGAAGTTGTAGATATTTCTCCCAGCAATCTTGATTCCAGCTTGTGATTCATCTAGCCTGGCATTTCACCTGATGTACTCTGCATATAAGTTAAACAAATAGGGTGACAATATACAACCTTGACATACTCCTTTCTCAATTTTGAACCAGTCCATTGTTACATGGATGGTTCTAACTGTTGCTTCTTGACCTATATGCAGGTTTCTCAGGAGGCAGGTAAGGTATACCCATCTCTTTAACAACTAGCCACAGTTTGTTGTGATCCACACAGTCAAAGGCTTTCACATGGTCAGTGAAGAAGAGGTAGATGTTTTTCTGGAATTTTCTTGCTTTTTCTATGATCCAACGGATGTTGGCAATTTTATCTCTGGTCCCTCTGCCTTTTCTAAATCTAGCTTGTACAACTGGAAGTTCTTGGTTCATATACTGTTGAAGCTTAGCTTGAAAGATTTTGAGCATACCTTGCTAGCATGTGAAATGAGTGCATTTGTGCCGTAGTTTGAACGTTCTTTGGCATTGCCCTTCTTTGAGATTGGAATGAAAACTGACTTTTTCCAGTCCTGTGACCACTGCTGAGTTTTCCAAATTTGTGGTAAGTCTAGAAACCATCTATCTCATACAAAGTTACTACAGTAACATTGACCATGTTCCCTATGCTTTATATTATATCCCCATAACTTGTTTATTATGTAACTAGAGGTTTGTATTTCTTAATCTTCTTCAGGGTGTACCTAATTTATAACAAATACTCTAATTAATGTTACTGGGGAGAAAGTAGTACTCTAGCTTTATGTACTTGGATAATTATTCCTGTTCAATATGCTGAGGTTTTAGAAAAACCTGGATGTGAAATCTGACCTCCACCACCTCCACCATATATAATGCAGGTCTGGGAATATTCTCTGAGCTTTCAGCCTGAGTTTCTTAATGTGAAATGATAATTATGATATCTACATTTCAGAGTGTCACAATTAAATAGTAAATAGATAGTGAAAACATTCTAGCACAGTGTTTGGTACATAGTAGAGAATAAATGAGAAGGCAATGGCAACCCACTCCAGTACTCGTGCCTGGAAAATCCCATGGACAGAGGAGCCTGGTGGGCTGCCGTCTATGGGGTTGCACAGAGTTGGACACAACTGAAGCAACTTAGCAGCAGCAGCCGCAGCAGAGAATAAATAGTAGTTACCATTATTCTTGAATTGTTATAATAACGTGTATATGAGGAGTACAAATAAATGTAATTTACTTAGACTTTCAAAAAACATTTATCAGGGCTTGGCAATACAATCTATCAAAAAGATAGTCAGCCATGTGACCTGTTATATAAACAACAAACTAGGAACTTCCCTGACAGTCCAATGGTTAAGACTCTGAGCTTCCAATGCAGGGGGCACAGGTTTAATTCATGGTCAGCAAGCTAAGATCTTATATGCCACATGGAGCTGCAAAGGAAAAGAATACACAGGTAGACTAGATGTGGTAGGTGTCCTAAAAATATTATCATTCAATGAGGAAGATGGGCTTCCCTCGTAGCTCAGTTGGTAAAGAATCTGCCTGCAATGCAGGAGACCCGGGTTCAATTCCTGGGTTGGGAAGATCCCCTGGAGAAGGACATGGCAACCCACTCAGTATTCTTGCCTGGAGAATCCCATGGACAGGGGAACCTGACAGGTTGCAGTCCATGAGGTCGTAAGAGTTGGACACGACTTAGCAACTAAACCTGCAATGAGGAAGATAGGAGACAAATTAGTAATGTAAGGACTGTCATAAAGGTATACACAGAATATCATGGGAGTACAAAAGAGAGGTAATTCAGCCTGGAGAGGGAGAGGAGACATCAGTAATGCTGTCCTGAAGATGAGTTGAAATTACCCAGGTGAAGGAAAGAGGGAAGGACCTCTTAGGCAGAGAAAAGAAAGATATGGGCTAAGACAAAGCAACAAGGAACCTGTTAAAATTTGAAGAACTGCATATAGGTCACTATTCCTAGGTAAGAAAGGGTGCCTATGAGGACATAGTGGGAGATAGAAAGGTATTCAGGAGTTAAAGAAGGGCCTACTGTGTAATGCAAAAGAATTTGAATTTTATCCTGTGCCTCTTTCAGATAGCTGGAATGGAAGAGAATTGTTCAAATTACCACTTGCTAGGAGCAAAAAACATTTTTTTTTTTCTGCTGGGCATATAATTCTTGAACTATTATGGATAATAGTAAAAATTATATATTCTCAAATTTTGTAGGGGTTTCCCCCTTCATTATAGAACTTTTAAAAATAAGCAGGAATATTATCTTTCTTCACTTTTCTTAATATCGTGGGTATTTTGTGGAAGTATTGATTATAGTTTGAGGCATTTAGATTCTCCTATTTTCTTTATCAACTTACTTTCATCATCTTAGTGAAAACACCAAGAAGCTGGAGGAATTCCATTAAATAGAACTTTTATTATTCCTTTAAGAGTACCTTAAGGTACTAGGGATTCTTTAATAGGGTAGATTTTCTAGTTCTCATTCCTCTACGTTTTCTTTGGTAGTATCAGATAGAAGAAGCTAATAATAATGAAGACTCTTAAGCGGGTCAGCATTGGGCATTTACAAATCTCTCTTTTTTTACAAACAACTCTCTATGGTTGACTGTATAAAATTTCAAAATGTTGAATTTTGAAAGGAAAAGAGATACTTGACTCTTAAAATTTGTCATTGATCTGTCCAAGTCTGGCATATATTTAGTGTTATCTTGTGGGATACTTTTCTGGGCTTCAGTGAAATAACCCACAGGAAACTTCCAGCTACACGTCATATTATGCAAGGAATGTATGTCTGTTGGTTGCTAAACAACTTTGGCCCTCAGACTTCAGACTGGGTAAAAGTTCCATACGTGTGATGGCTACTCTGCCACCCTAGATGACCCTATTGGTCAAAGACTCTTCCAAGATGAACCTAGTCTGATTGTTTCCTTTGCATTTACTTAACTCCCATGGGAAAATAGCCTACCACTTTCTTGAGACTTCAGCTTATTTTAGGACTAGAGTTCTATTTTAATACTGTATTATAGTTTTACTTTTAAATGAATTAAAATTTTTATCATTGTATAATAAAATTTTTACCCTGTTTTTTGTTTTTGTGATTTTGAGCTTAAATACCACCTTGTTTAATACTAATTTTGCCACCTTTGCTTTCTTTTAGTTTGCAAGTTCACAAAATCTTACTGTCTCTTGCTTTACTTTTTAGCTTACATTGTTTTACATTTGCCTGCAATGTGGGAGACCTGGGTTCGATCCCTGGGTTGGGAAGATCCCCTGGAGAAGGAAATGGCAACCCACTCCAGTATTCTTGCCTGATGAATCCCATGGATGGAGGAGCCTGGTGGGCTACAGTCCACGGGGTCGCAAAGAGTCGGACACGACTGAGCGACTTCACTTCACTTCACTTCACTTGTTTTAACTATATCTTTTGTTAACAGTGTATTTTGTGTTTCATTTTTAAACAGTTTGACACTTTCTATTTTTATTAGGAGAATTCTATCAACATTTAGTTCAAAGCTGATACACTTGAATTTTATTTCTCTTATAGTATGTGTTATTCTTTAATTTTTTTTCTTTTTTGTTCTTTGTTTTATAAAGCATCTCTTCTTTCTTTTCTTTTTCTTTGATTCCCTTGTGTTTCTTTGGGAGTACTATTGTACTCTTCCATTCCATTACTGATTCCTTTTCTTTCTGTTATTCATTCCAATAAACTGTGGAAAGTTCTTAAAGAGATGGGAATACTATACCATCTTACCTGTCTCCTGAGAAAACTGTATGCTGATCAAGAAGTAACAGTTAAAACCCTGTATGGAACAACTGATTGGCTCAAGATTGAGAAAGAAGTATGACAGGGCTGTCTGCTGTCACCCTGTTTTTTTAAATCTATATGCTGAGCACATCAAGAGAAATGCTAGGCTGGATGATTTACAAGCTGGAATCAGGATAGACAGGAGAAACATCAGCAACTTCAGATATGCAGATGATACCACTCTAATGGCACAAAGTGAAGAGGAACTAAAGGGCCTCTTCATGAGGGTGAAGGAGGAGAGTGACAGAGCTGGCTTAAAACTAAATATTAAAAAAACTAAGATCATGGCATCTGGCCCCATTTGCTGTGCTGTGCTTAGTCGCTCAGTTGTGTCCAATTCTTTGCAACCCCATGGACTATAGCCCACCAGGCTCCTCTGTCCCTGGGAATTCTGGAGTGGCAGACTACTGAAGTCTGTTGTCATGGCCTCCTCCAGGGGATCTTCCCAACCTAGGTGGGAATTGACCTAGGTGTCCCGTATAGCAGGCAGATTCTTTACTCTCTGAGCCACCAGGGAAGCCCAAGAACATGGGAATGGGTAGCCTATCCCTTCTCCAGGGGAACTTCCTGACCCAGGAATCGAATAGGGGTCTCCTGCATTGGAGGCAGGCTCTTTACCAGCTGAGGTACCAGGGAAGCCCATATGGCCTGATTCAGTTCAGTTCAGTTCAGTTCAGTCACTCAGTCAATTCCAACTCTTTGCGACCCCATGAATCGCAGCACGCCACCTCCCTGTCCATCACCAACTCCCGGAGTTCACTCAAACTCACGTCCATCGAGTCGGTGATGCCATCTAGCCATCTCATCCTCTATCATCCCCTTCTCCTCCTGCCCCCAATCCCTCCCAGCATCAGAGTCTTTTCCAATAAGTCAGCTCTTCGCATGAGGTGGCCAAAGTACTGGAGTTTCAGCTTTAGCATCATTTCTTCCAAAGAACATCCAGGACTGATCTCCTTTAGAATGGACTGGTTGGATCTCCTTGCAGTCCAAGGGACTCTCAAGAGTCTTCTCCAACACCACAGTTCAAAAGCATCAATTCTTTAGTGCTCAGCTTTCTTCACAGTCCAACTCTCACATCCATACATGACTATTGGAAAAACCATAGCCTTGACTAGACGGACCTTTCTTGGCAAAGTAATGTCTCTGCTTTTTAATATGCTGTCTAGGCTGGTCATAACTTTCCTTCCAAGGAGTAAGCATCTTTGAATTTCATGGCTGCAGTCACCATCTGCAGTGATTTTGGAGCCCCCCAAAATAAAGTCTGACACTGTTTCCACTGTTTCCCCATCTATTTCCCATGAAATGATGGGACCAGATGCCATGATCTTTGTTTTCTGAATGTTGAGCTTTAAGCCAACTTTTTCACTCTCCACATTCTCCTTCTTCAAGAGGCTTTTTAGTTCCTCTTCACTTTATGCCACAAGGGTGGTGTCATCTGCATATCTGAGGTTATTGATATTTCTCCCAGCAATCTTGATTCCAGCTTGTGCTTCTTCCAGCCCAGTGTTTCTCATGATGTACTCTGCATATAAGTTAAAGAAGCAGGGTGACAGTATACAGCCTTGATATACTCCTTTTCCTATTTGGAACCAGTCTGTTGTTCCATGCCCAGTTCTAACTGTTGCATCCTGACCTGCATATAAGTTTCTCAAGAGGCAGGTCAGGTGGTTTGGTATTTCCATCTCTTTCAGAATTTTCCACAGTTTATTGTGATCCACAGAGTCAGAGGCTTTGGCGTAGTCAATAAAGCAGAAATAGACTTTTTTTCTGGAACCCTCTTGCTTTTTCCATGATCCACCGGATGTTGGCAATTTGATCTCTGGTTCCTCTGCCTTTTCTAAAACCAGCTTGAACATCTGGAAGTTCACAGTTCACACATTGCTGAACCCTGGCTTGGAGAATTTTAGCATTACTTTACTAGCGTGTGAGATGAGTGCAATTGTGCAGTAGTTTGAGCATTCTTTGGCATTGCCTTTCTTTGGGATTGGAATGAAAACTGACATTTTCCAGTCCTGTGGCCACTGCTGAGTTTTCCAAACTTGCTGGCATATTGAGTGCAGCACTTTCACAGCATCATCTTCCAGGATTTGAAATAGCTCAACTGGAATTCCATCACCTCCACTAGCTTTGTTTGTAGTGATGCTTTCTAAGGCCCACCTGTTTTCACATTCCAGGATGTCTGGCTCTAGGTGAGTGATCACACCATCATGATTTTCTTGGTCATGAAGATCTTTTTTGTACAGTTCTTCTGTGTATTCTTGCCACATCTTCTTAATATTTAATGGCCCCATTACTTCATGGCAAATAGAGGGGGAAAAGGTGGAAGTAGTGACAGATTTCCCCTTCTTGGGCTCTAAAATCACTTTTGTAGCTGTAACAATATATATCCTTGATGTACTCCTTTCCCAATTTGGTGACTGCAGCCATGAAATCAGAAGACATTTGCTACTTGGCAGGAAAGCTATGACAAACCTAGACAGTGTGTTGAAAAGCAGAGACATTATTCTGCAGACAAAGGTCCACAGAGTCAAGACTGTGGTCTTTCTGGTGGTCACGTAAGTTTGTGAGAGCTGGATGGTAAAGAAGGCAGTGACAAAGAATTGGACTTCAAACTGTGGTGCTAGAGAAGACTCCTGAAAGTCCCTTGGACTGCAAGGAGATCAAACCAATCAGTCTTAAGGCAAATCAATCCTGAATGCTCATTGGAAGGACTGATGGTGAAGCTGAAACTCCAGTATTTTGGTTATCCAATGCAAATAGCTGACTCATTGGAAAAGTCCATGATGCTGGGAAAGATTGAGGGCAGGAAGAGAAGAGGGCATCAGAGGATGAGATGGCTAGATGGCATCACCAAAGCGATGGACATAAACTTAGTCAAACTTTGGGAGATAGTGAGGGACAGTGAGGCCTGGTGCACTGCAGTCCTCTGGGTCGCAAAGAGTTGGACACAACTGGGTGACTAAACAAAACAGTTCATAGTCCAGCATGCTAGATTTGCCTGTCAGCAAATGGGAAACAAAACTAGAAGGAGAATAGGGAGGAGGATAACAGTAATGTAGGTGAGCTGATGACTGGGTGCTGAAGTTGGGTTATAGCAGTGAATGTGGAGATGGTGGAAAATTCTTAAAGAGATGGGAATACCAGGCCACCTGACTTGCCTCCTGAGAAATCTGTATGCAGGTCAAGAGGCAACAGTTAGAACTGGACATGGAACAACAGATTGGTTCCAACTTGGGAAAGGAGTACATCAAGGCTGTGTATTGTCACCCTGCTTATATAACTTATGTGCAGAGTATGTCATGTAAAATGTTGAGGTGGATGAATCATAAGCTGAAAATCAAGGTTCCCGGGAGAAATATCAATAACCTCAGATATGCAGATGACACCACCCTTATGGCAGAAAGTGAAGAACTAAAGAGCCTCTTGGACACAGATGTGAAGAACAGAATTTTGGACTCTGTGGGAGAAGGCGAGGGTGGGCTGATTTGAAAGAATAACACTGAAACATGTATATTACCATATATGAAATAGATCACCAGTCCAAGTTCAATGCATGAAACAGGGCACTCAAAGCTGATGCACTAGGACAACTCTGAGGAATGGGACGGGGAAGGAGGTAGGAGGGGAGTTCAGGATGGGGGACACATGTACACCCATTACTGATTCATGTCAATGTATGGCAAAAATCACTACAATATTTAAAGTAATTAGCCTCCAATTAAAATAATTAATTTAAAAAATTTAAAAAAAAAAGAGTCTCTTGATGAAAGTGAAAGAGAGTGAAAAAGCTAGCTTAAAACTCAACTTTCAGAAAATGAGGATAATGGCATTTGGCCTCATCAGTTCAGTTCAGTCGCTCAGTCGTGTCCGACTCTTTGCGACCCCATGAATCGCAGCACGCCAGGCCTCCCTGTCCATCACCAACTCCCGGAGTTCACTCACTTGCGTCCACCAAGTCAGTGATGCCATCCAGCCATCTCATCCTCTGTCGTCCCCTTCTTCTCCTGCCCCTAATCCCTTCCAGCATCAAAGTCTTTTCCAATGAGTCAACTCTTCACTGCGTGGCAAATAGATGGGGAGAAAATGGAAACAGTGACAGACTTTATTTTCTTGGGTTCCAAATCACTGCAGATGGTGACTACAACCATGAAATTAAAGGATGCCGGCTCCTTGGAAGAAAAGCTATGACAAACCTAGACAGCATATTAAAAAGCAGAGACATTTCTTTGCCAAGAAAGGTCCGTATAGTCAAAGTTACGGTTTTTCCAGTAGTCATGTATGGATGTGAGAGTTGGACCATAAAGAAGGTTGAGTGATGAAGAATTGATGCTTTTGACCTGTGGTGTTGGAGAAGACTTTTGAGAATACCTGGGACTGCAAGGATATCAAACCAGTCTATCCTAAAGGAAATCAGTCCTGAATATTCATTGGAAGGACTGAGGCTGAAGCTGCAGCTCCAATACTTTGACCACCTGATGCGCAGAACTGACTCATTGGAAAAGACCCTGATGCTGGGAAAGATTGAAGGCAGGAGGAGAAGGGGGCAAGAGAGGATGAGATACTTGGATGGCCTCAACGACCGGATGTACATGAGTTTGAGCAAGCTCCAGGAGTTGGTGATGAACAGGGAAGCCTGGTGTGCTGAAGTCCATGGGGCTGCAAAGAGTCAGACATGACTGAGCGACTGATCTGATGGATGGAGGTGGTAGATGTGTTCAATAGTTAATCAGGGGAAAAGACAGTTCATATGCTTAGGAGTTTCCTGGCACCTTAGTAGTTTAATACCACTTTGGGTGCATATGAAATAAGAGACAGGCACAAATGGAAGTTTAAAATAAGATGGTGCTCAGTTTAATGAGGAAAAAAATTTAATGAGAAAAACTTGTTCAGAGTATAGAAGACAGATACAGGGACTGTGATGGCTTATTTAACTTGTTTATGATTTTAATATGTACATATTCAACATTCATTGAGTATCTATGAAGAGCTTAATACTTTAGTTGATTGGAGCAATAAAAATATTTCTAAGCCAGTTCTCCTCCTTCAGAAACTCAGTGTACAATAATGAATTGTATTTTTAAATGTTTTCTATTCTAAGTAAGAACACAAGTATTTTTAAGGATATATTGGATGAATCTCTTTAATGTAATTTGGAACTCTTGGGTTGCTTATTGGGGTATCTTACTCACTTGTTTTCAGCCAAGACATATGAAAAATATACTTGCCAGCCAAGTAGGCCCAACTTAGTTTTGTTATGACCATGCTTCTGGCTCTCTACCTTACCAGGGCTTCTCCTAAGTGATCCACATCTCACTCTTGTAGGGCCACTCCAGATGTGTCCTCATCTATATGCTATGCATGTTTGGCTTTCTATGGATCATTTTTGTCTCAGAAAATACTGTTCCTTTCTTTCAGTTTCATCATTTTGTGTCCAGCTCTTAAAGTTCTCTAACTTACCCCCCTTTTTTTTAATGGCATCCTCAATTACCAGTTTATCTCATACCCCTTTTTGTGGTCATGTGTTAAAGCTTTAGTGCTTGTCAAATTTTAAAATGTATGATATGCCCTTTAGTCTTTTCAGAAGTCACCCTTTTCTAACTTGACCTAATATTATTATTGTATTTGACAAAATTATTGTAATCAGAGCTTTAAAAATTTATTGTCTTTTTTAAAAGTTCAAAACCAAGCATTTATAACAATATATTGTTTGTTTAGGGATACACTTATGTGGGATAAAATAAGTGAATGAGAAACAAAAAATTCATTAGGGTTGAGAGAGGCAGGGACAAAGGATAGAAGAGGAACATGGAGATAGATACAGTTTATTAGTAATGAACCAGGATTCTTTAACCTTTAATTATGAAAAATAGAATAGTATAATGAACTTACTGAGCTGTAACAATTATCAATATTTTGCTAATATTTCTAATATAGCTTCCTATCACTTTTTTCCTGACATATTTTTTAAATTTTACATTTCTTCAAAGGGAGTGACTCAATTCATAGGAGTAGCTTAATACATAATATATGTAATATATATTATTATATTTATATAAGTAAATATTTATTAAATATATATATAATCTTACCTGTGTGGTGGCTGTATGAGTTACACATATGTAAGAAGTACTGAGGTTTACAGTTGTGCCTTTTAAGTTATATTTAATTTTAAAAGTCCACAAAAAGTCATATTTGCAACATAGAGGGTGATAGAGAATTAATATAAACTATATAAAAGTAAAGCTTACAAACTTATAAGAAGGGAACAAACAACTCAATAGAAAATAGGAAATGAATCGGCAGTTCTAAAAAATTTAAAAACATTTTATGTCACAGCAATTGTACTTCCAGAAATTCGTTCTACAGATGCATTCAATTTATTTGCAAGGCTATTATTGCAGTATTATTTATAATTGCAAAAGACTTGAAAATCTGAATATGAATCTTGTTATTGATTTTTGAAATGACTTATAAGTATGGACACAAATCCTCTGACATTATATGTAAAGTAATGTGGATATTTTCTCCCACTTTGTGAGTTTTCATTTTACTCTTAATGGTATCTTTAAGTGGAAAAAATGCTGGGAAAGATTGAAGGTGGGAGGAGAAGGGGACCGACAGAGGATGAGATGGTTGGATTGCTAGCTTATGGTGAACAATGTCGGATTCATGATCTCCAAAGAAGAAGATTTAGCTTTGGGACCAGAGACCAGTCTTGATCACTCAAGAGCTTTTGTGTAGCAGAGTTTTATTAAAGTAAGAAAAGGGACAGAGAAAGCTTCTGACATAGACATCAGAAGGGAGATGGAGAGTGCCCCCCTGCAACCCCCTGCCAGTGTTAGCAAGGGAGTTATATACGTTTAAAATTAGTTATTACAATAAATCAAAAGAATTTGTGAAAACTTTACCAGACCCACTCCCACAAGTTACATTTTAGGATAACAGGATTACAATTTAACAATAGAAAGATCCTACCAGACCCACTCCCATAATATACATTCTAAAATATCAGGATTAGTCAGAAGGTATTCAGGAAGGAGAAACTGTCCTCAAGCAGGATACATTGTTGTTATATAATCCTTAGTACAGAGTTTAAACTGAGTTGTTTGTTGTGTAATCATCAGTTCTGGGATTAAAGAAAAAAAACCATTTTATGTGACTAAGACTAAAGAATGTAGAGGAAAAAAAAAAGAAAAATGTGTCCTTTCCTCCTCCTTGAAAACCCCAGACCCCTCTCTCCTCCTCTGGGAACCCCAGACTTCTTATTAACCTGCCTGGGAATTGACTCTCTCAGGATGGCATCACCAACTCAGTGGACATGAGTTTGAGTAAATTCCGGGCATTGGTGATGGATGGGGAGGCCTAGCATGCTGAGAATACTGTCCCATATATCAGTTGTTTTTCTTTTATGATTGCCATTTATGTTTTATTTAAAAAACCTTGGCTTATACAGTCATAAGGATGTTCTCTTATGTTTTCCTCTAAAAGCTTTATTTTTTAAATTTTAACAGTTATATTTGTAATCTATATAGAACTATATAGAATCTATATAGAATCTATATAGAACATGCATGATGTAAAATAAGGGTAAATATATTATGAGTATCCAGATGGTGTTCTTTTTCACTGAAAACACTGTCATTTTCTCCACTGCACTGCAATGTCATGCTTGTCCTCAGTGATGCCTCAATTGTCTTTTTCTGCGCTCTGCTCTGTTACATTGGTTGCCTTGTCTATCGTAGTGTTAGTTCCCTCTGTTATAATTACTATAGCTTTATAATTGGTTTCCTACTGAGCAGTGCTAGTAGTAGTTCTTCCCTGGTGGCTAAGATGATAAAGCATCTGCTTGCAATGTGGGAGACCTGGGTTCGATCCCTGGGCTGGGAAGATCCCCTGGAAAGGAAATGGCAACCCACTCCAGTATTCTTGCCTGGAAAATCCCATTGACAGAGTAGGCTACAGTCCATGGGGTCACAAAGAGTCGGACACGACTGAGCTACTTCACACACACACACTGAGTAGCACAAATCTGCCATTATTGTTCTTCAAGGTTGCCTTTGCTGTTCTTGGCTTTTTGTATCTCCATATTCATTTTAAAAATCAACTCATCATTTTCTACACTCACAGACCTGTTGGATTTTGTCTTGCAAACATAGATTGGTTTGAGGATTTCTCACATCTTTACTGAGCCTTCCAAATCATGAGCATGGTATGTCTCTCCGTTTATTTGGACATTTAAATTTCTTTCAATAATGTTTTAGTGTTTAGTATCAATATCTTTCAATACATTTATTCCTTGGTATTTTTTATGCTATTAGCTGGTATAATTTTTAAAATTCTCTCTTCTATCTGTTTTTGCTGATATTTAAATACAGTTAATTTCTATGTGATGATTTTGTATTCATACACCTTGCTAAACACATGTTCTCCTTTAGATTTAGGATTCCTTCCATCTCTGATGAGGGATAAAGTCTTAGGATATCCTATTCTAAAATAAAATAATGGATTCTCCTGTTTCCTGGCTTCTTTTTTGGTTTAGTCTCCATTTTTCTTCTGGCTGAACTTTATAATATTGAAAACCAAAAATCAACATTTTTTGATCTGTCCAAATTCAGCTTGGAAATAACTTTCCTTCTTCAATGCATTTCAGTTTCTCTATGTTCCTACGTTTCTATCTCCATTGATTTCATTCTTAAGTAATGACCTTAGGCGATACTGATACTAATCTATCTGTAATGGCATAGTGAAAATTCCAGATGTGCTACTTACTGGCCACCTGACCTTGGACTACTAACACAACCTTTTGAGACATTATTTCCTGTAAAATGAGGATAGTTAGAATTCGAACATGTAGATATAATGTGAGTGTATGTAAACCTTCCCCACGGTTCAGTTCAGTCGCTCAGTCGCTCAGTCGTGTCTGACTCTTTGTGACCCCATGGACTGCAGCACGCCAGGCCTCCCTGTCCATCACCAACTCCTGGAGTTTACTCAAACTCATGTCCGTTGAGTTGATGATGCCATCCAACCATCTCATCCTCTGTCATCCCCTTCTTCTCCCGCCTTCAATCTTTCCCAGCATCAGAGTCTTTTCCAATGAGTCAGTTCTTCACATCAGGTGGCCAAAGTATTGGAGTTTCAGCTTCAGCATCAGTCCTTCCAATGAATTTTCAGGACTGATTTCCTTTAGGATGGACTGGTTGGATCTCCTTGCTGTCCAAGGGACTCTCAAGAGTCTTCTCGAACACCACAGTTCAAAAACATCAATTCTTGGGCACTCCACTTTCTTTATAGTCCAACTCTCACATCCCTATATGACTACTGGAAAAACCCACAGTAGCTGTGCAGTAAATGGCAGCTCTTATCACCCTGAAATCGATTTTAAAATCTATGCTCCAGGCTATGCTTCAGGCATTGTATTCTTAACTATTTTCACTCATTTGCAATTCTCCAGTATTATACTACCTCATTCCATGATTTGTTAGTCTCACTTTCCTGACCTCTACCTTTTATGTAAACATTCTTTTGAATTAGTCTTTGAGACCCAATCCTTTCTTCTCCTATAGCTTCCTGCTTTGCAGGCAGCTGCTAAAGTGGGACACTCACTGGGCACAGGGTTAAACCGAGTCCTCCTTTTTCACAGTAGCTGTCAGCTGTCCCAACTGCCTACCAAAGCCAAATGCTTGGGGAGAGAGAGAGTGAGGAGCCAACCATGAATCCCTTCCAGAAAAATGAATCCAAGGAAACTCTTTTTTTACCTGTCTCCACTGAAGAGGTACCACCTCAGTCCTCCAACGTTCCAAAGAAACCATCTCCGGTGAGTCCTGGATTCATCTCTGCCTCTTACAGGAACAGATGTACTCTGTTGGTTCTCCTCCTTGGCCCCTGCACCTTCAGGTGGAGCTGTATTAGATATTAAAAACTTTTCTCTCTTGGAATTAGACTGAACCTGTAAACCAGATCTAAACAGGAGTTTCTTTTAACTTAGGAGAGGAAGCAGCAGCAGGAGGTGGTCAGAGTTCTTCAGTGGGTATCTAGGACTTGGCTGTATTTCATTGTATATTCTGAGTTTCTAAGAAAAAACAATTTGCATGTCCATGAAAACTTGGCAAATACTCTCTCTAGAGAACTGTACATTGTTCTCTACAGATTGTTCTTTCTTTTCCAAAAAAAACTCCAAAACTCAGCCCTTAATTTCCCCTGTACACAGAGTCTATGCTGGACACCAAGAGAAGTTTTAGATTTGACCTCTCTTACTGTGTTCCAGTTTACAGTAGGCAAAAGGACAGAGAAACAAGGAAGTAACAATAATGTTTTATTTTATACACTTGGGATTTAATCCTCATATCAAAATCCTGTAAGAAGAGAGCCTACAGCAAGTATTATTGAGTTCTTACTACAAGCAAAGAAGTAGTATTAAGTAGTATCCTAGATATGGTAGTTTTTTGGAATAACAAAACTAAAATAGAAAGGCAGGTGTAGTGACAATGACTGGATCAGTATCTGAGTACCACCAGTGACAGTGTTACACAGCTAGTAGAAGCGTGTTACGTAAACTTCAGGTTGCATGACTCTTAAGCTGTGAACTGGAAAAATAAAAAGACTATTCTCTTTCAAGCAACTTTTTATTATATATTAATATATATTCATATTTTGGAGGGCTGTTTATCCATATGGATAAAAGAATGAGTATATTAATTTATTAATTTATCATTTAATTAGTCATATATCTTCTGGTCCCAAAGAATTTAAGGCTGCTTACAAAGATGTATGTACAGATACATCTTGTACATTACTTATACATATATATACATACATACATCTTAGGTATATGAAAAAACAACTAAAAGAAAATCTTATGATATGATTCAGTTGAACCAAGGACACATACCTCCATCTCTCATGTTGGTTGGACTATCATAGGGATTTGAAATAAAACATGATATTCCTTTTATTCTGACTGATACAGTGCATTGAATAGCATAGTCCTTTTAATGCCCAAAAGGATTAGTGTGAAAATGTTACAGAATCTCTATTTCATAGATGGAATGGACATTTAATTTGACAGGATTTAGGAATTCTCTGCCCAAGGTGAAGGGGACCAATCATCTTACTTTTAGGAATCTGTATTGGGTTCTGTGCCTGGCAAAAAGTCTTCATATTGCTAAGATTCTTCCCAGCACAATGAATGCGCAAGTGGAGACAGAAAGATTAATCTACACAGTGGAGCTAAACAGGGTACTGACATCTGAGTGTAACTACCTGGATATCACATGCTCTAGAGGCCAACTCTTGGTTATGTTCCTAGAAATAAGGATGATTATTCTCTTGCTCAGTGCCCCAGGCTTTCCATTTAGTGCTTGTGGAAAGATGAACAAGTCCTGGTGTCTAGTATCAAGAAATGCCTGAGCAGTTGCATATAATTAAATGAATGATGGACAAAGGAATATTCAGAATGGTTTCTCTGAGTGCTAAATCAGCAATGCAAGCACTTTTAGTATGATACTGGCTGTTTCATGAAGAGTAGGGACCATTGCTTCGCATGACCAATCATGGTGACTTAAATGGTTTTTTCTGTTGTGAAACAGTATAATGGTCTAAATAGGGAAATATTGTTCATGCTTGAATCAGTATCTTTTTGTTTCCTAGAAAATCTGTGGTTCCAACTATCCACTGAGTATTGTCTTCATTGTGGTGAATGAATTCTGTGAGCGCTTTTCCTATTATGGCATGAAAGGTAATTTTGTGTCCCCAAGTCCTACTTTTCTCCACTCATTCTCACCCTATGTTTGTAACAACCTATCTTATATGCACTTATTTCCCTTATCTATTATTTCTGCCTTCATCCAGTTTGTCCTTTCCTTTGGTGAAGATGTCCCCAAAAATACCTGATGGGATTTCACCTACTAACTCATAAAGACGAAAACCAGAAAGGAAAGTATTGGAAACCAGAATACAGCCTATGAGAATATAAGTGGAGAAACTCTCACCAGTGGCATTCATTTCTGTCCTTCAGGTCTATGGATTATAGTGTTGCTGGGAAGGAGAGTGGTGGTTTAGTCACTAAGTCGTGTCCGATTCTTGGGCGAAGGAGAAGGAAGGAATATTAGAAGCCCCATTTTATCTTTCAGATTGACCTAAATGATGATATACGCACAAAGACTGAAGGCAGTATTGCGTTTGTAGACTAAGCATAGCCCCTTTTACTACAATTCTCAAGGGCCCTTCTACTGCCCAACAGTCACTCCTCAGTTGCTTCATAGATTGGACTGTTGAAGGTCAAGCTCACCTTCAAAGAT
Source organism: Capricornis sumatraensis (assembly GCF_032405125.1). Classification (NCBI taxonomy): domain Eukaryota; kingdom Metazoa; phylum Chordata; class Mammalia; order Artiodactyla; family Bovidae; genus Capricornis; species Capricornis sumatraensis. The sequence continues at coordinate 172,830,945 of NC_091069.1, forward strand.
CTTATCAAATGTTCTTTTCTTCCATAAATATTTTAATGTATCTATTTTGTCTTTTTTTTTTTTTTTTGCTTAGCTGTGCTGACCCTGTATTTCCTGTATTACCTGAACTGGAGTGAAAACACTTCCACATCTGTGTACCACGCCTTCAGCAGCCTCTGTTACTTCACTCCCATCCTGGGAGCAGCCATTGCTGACTCATGGTTGGGAAAATTCAAGTAAGGACGATGGGAGGTCATGTTCCAAGAAGTTTCATCAATTAATTGCACAGAGACTATCACTTCTAGCCTCTCGCTTCCAAGCAAGAATATACTTGTGTCATCCATGACAAATAAGAATCTCTGTCAGACTGACAATACAGAAAGGTTTTGTCTCTTCATAATCAGTGTTTCCAATATTTTTATCCCCTTTTCCGTCAGGAGGGGTTTTTTCTCGTATCTAATTTTAACCTTCCATTCTGAAGTTTAAGACCAATTCTTGTTCTGATCTCAGGTGACAGAGATAGTTGACAACAAAATGTAAAATTCAATGTATTAATAGTAATTTGATATACTGTCCATCTCTTCTCCAGATTGAGTCATTTCAACCTTTTTAGTATCTTCTTGTAAGTCCCTCTTTGCAGCTCTTTTACCATCTCGGTTTCTCTTTTCTGACTTCCTTCTATAGTTTCTTTCTTAAGAATACAATAAATATTTTCATGAGTTAGACTAATGATCTATTCATTTCAATATATTTTAAGTCCCTGAAAATAGTACCAAGAGATGTTTGGGGATAATGTTATAGCTGTTCCCTATAACATCATCCTCATGGACCAGAGATGGATCTCAGGTATCCATCACTCAGATATTTTCTGTGGTGTTGTCATCTCTGGAATTGTCTGAATTAGCATTTTTCAAAGTCCATTCTGTTGAAAATTGGTTGCATAGGATCTGATGAATGGTATGTAGGAACATAAAACTCTCATAGTCAAATAAGTTTGGGAAAATGTTAGGTTGAATAAAGCTAAAAAATATCTTTACTGCATGATTTCTTGTAGCCTTGAACTTACTAATTAATATCAAAAATTTCAGAGGGAAAATCCATTTGCATTTCTCAGATAATTCTTTTCTCCTCCAACTCTCCCTCCTCCTGCTTCATTTATCCTGGCACTGAGAACAGTATAAATTCTGAGTCTATATTACTCAAATATCTGAATTCTGTTTGTAGACTGATTGATTTAACTCTTTCAACAGGACAATCATCTATCTCTCCTTGGTGTATATGCTTGGCCATGTGATCAAATCTATGAGTGCCTTACCAATACTGGCGGGACAAAATTTACACATGTGAGTAAAATTATGGGATAAAAACTGAACCACTTTTTCTCCACTGGACAGGTAGATGTCACATGCATTCATTATAGATGTTTCTCTATCTTCTTACCAGAGATGTCCCTTTATTTCTAACATACTGTTTTATTACCAAATTGATTGAGAAAAAAATTGATTAGTGTGTGAACTCTTTCCTGCATTATCTGAGCTCATTTGTCTTTATTAAATATTTGGGGACTTGTAGGATGCCCAGTTAGTATCCTTTCCATGAAAACTATTCATATGCTTGAAGACATGAAAACTTTGATATCCTCTATATTCCCTCACCTATTCACCCATCCACACTTTGTTCTTTGAGACAGTCAAAAAAATAGGCCTGTGATACTTCCTTATAATATAGTGTAGAATTCACACTCAAAGCTCAGATTATTTCTGTTTCTGTGTAGTCCATATATTCCAGTTGCTCTGTTCCTCTTTATTAAGCTATTGATGCTTATATGATGCCAAACTCTTGATAGGTTCTAATTTCTGTTGGTTCAGTTATTAGAGAGAATTAGACTTGTCCAAGAAGCAGATAATATATATTCTTGGTTATCATATGCTTATATGTATATTTTCCAATGAGTTAAGAATTTTGTTTGAGATTTAATGGATATTAGACACCTTATTATTGTTGTCCCATCAGAAATCACTGACATTTCTCCTATTAGTTATGACTAACTTAAAATTTCATTTTGTAGTTACTAAGGATATGTGGGATAAAAGTTCACAAGGACTTTCTATTGAAGTGTCCCTTTGACTATAATGAAACTGAGAACCAATGCCTTAACTCTGGAATTCCTTGAGTATCTGCTTCTATATGTTGTACACATGAGGTAAATGAAAGTATCAGGGACAAAATCTTCCCGTGTAATGATACTTTCTGGCAGAAACTCAAGGATTATGAAGATTGTAAATGCTCCCGAGTATCTCCTAGGAAGAAGCCATTGGGAAGTGCCCACGGTATAGAAATGTGAAGGAGGTCGTGCCCTTGTACACATATTTTTTTCTTATAGCTCTATATTCCATTCCTACCGTTGTGTTTAATATCAGTATGATTAGTACTCTCACATTTCCATTTCAGAGTCCTGTCAATGGTCGGCCTGAGTCTAATAGCTTTGGGGACAGGAGGTATCAAACCCTGTGTGGCAGCTTTTGGTGGAGACCAGTTTGAAGAAAAACATGTAAGAGTCCTATCATTTCTATGTTTTAAAAAAAGTAGAGCAGGCATTAAACGACAGGTAGCCATTTGCCAAGAATGAAGTAATCCACTATCAGATCATATCTGAAGAGTTGTGTTCAGTGCTGGGTACTGGTCATTAATAGAGAGAAAAACAGAAACATTTCAAAGGAAAGTGACCAAGGTGGCAAGTGGACTAAAAGGCATATCTTATGAGAAAAGGTTGAGGGAAAAGGAGATATTTAGCCTGGATAAGAGAAGATTAAAGAGAATATTACAGCTGTCTATAGATATTGGAAGGATGTCAGTAATTAATCCAAAGATCAATAAAAGAAAGCTATAGAAAATCAGCTTTTTGCTTGATGGAAAGAGAAACTTCAAATAGCTGCAAGTAGTGAATTTACTCTCACTTGAGGTATTTTAGAAGATACATGGTCATCACTTTGGGAATGGGAGGTGGTGAGTAGTGTGGAGATGATTTAAGCATCTCTAGCTTTAGGATTCTATGCAAGGGGAAAATGACCATTTGGAATAAAACAGAATGAGCTTCTCTAGATGAACATGTCTGGATGATCATTTCCTCTTTTCCTAAATACTTTTCACTGTCAGTGGGGAAAAAGCAGTATGAATAAATGCAAAAATGGGTCTGTTAAGGAAGCAGTGACCACCAGGCAAGGGAAGTAGTCTATTCTTGGATCAGACAACATTTCTAACTTCTTTTTACCTCTCAGTTTTCCTTTTTGATTCTCTTCATGTATTATTTCCTCTTCTATAGCTATTTATCATATATGTTTTTCTGTTCTTTCTCTGTGATATGTCCTCCTTCTTTCCTCTAACCCATCAGAACATTTCAGTTATTTTATATTCTTCATCTGCCCAAGGGTCCATAGAATATAACTGCTTGCTAACCTTGGAGAAATAACCAGCCTCTGGCAAGTAGGATTCTATGCATAATGAACTATACACATGGGTGAGTAGAACAGATTTAAGTGGGGACCAGAAGAGGAAGCAAAATACACCATATATAGAAAATGGAGATTGTGCGGGTGTGTCAGGAAAAGATATGGGAAGTCAGACTGAAACACAGAAGTACATAATAAATAAAGTGTCAACAACTGTATTTGAAAGTTACTTAATTTTGTAAGTGCTCCACAAAGATATCCCAGAAATAGGACAAACCCACCTTCAAGTTTCCACCAGTCACTTCCAAGCTCACAGACTTCCTTTTCTACTCTCTGGCAGACTTCCCATAAGCATTAGGGAAGCATTAGGAAAATTATCCTGTTTGATCAACAGTTTACTGGAGCCATGTTCTAGTCCTATTCCTACCACACATTCCACAAAAGCTATTTAATTTTTATCTCAGTTATTCATTCACTTAATTCCATTAAAAAATATTTACTGAGTCTGTAACTCTGGGAGTTGGTGTTGGACAGGGAGGCCTGATGTGCTGCAGTCCATGGGGTCACAAAGAGTCGGACACAACTGAGTGACTGAACTGAACTGAGTCTGTAATATAAATCAGGTGCTATAGTAGTAATGATAGTTGAGATTACAGAAAATAGTAAGATACAATTTCTGGCCTCTAAGAACTCTCAACCTACTGAAAGAAACAGACATTTAATGCAAGGAAACTACTATTAGAATAAATACATATATAACACAATGCATGCCTGGTGGCTCAGAGGTTAAAGCGTCTGCCTGCAATGTGGGAGACCTGGATTTGATCCCAGTTTCGGGAAGATGCCCTGGAGAAGGAAATGGCAATCCACTCCAGTATTCTTTCCTGGAGAATTCCATGGACAGAGAAGCCTGGTGGGCTATATGTAGTCCATGGAGTTGCAAAGAGTCGGACACAACTGAGCTACTAACGCTTTCGCTCGCTTTCATAAAAGATAACCATTTTTGCCAAGATAAAGTGATAAAAAATATTAAAGATGCTTGCTTATACTAGTGTTTGAAAGACAGAGAAATATTTGTCTGGGGTCAGCAAGATATATGTTAAAATATCTAACATGATAGTCACAAACCATGGAGGCAGTATCTGAATCAGTGTATGTACCTCTCACTTAGTCTGAACATGAGATGGGGATGGACGGAGTAGGCACATCGAACTGATGATTTGTCCTTTTTATTTATTTTTTTTCAGGCAGAGGAACGGACTAGATACTTCTCAGTCTTCTACCTCTCCATCAATGCAGGGAGCTTGATTTCTACATTTGTCACACCCATGCTGAGAGGTTGGGATCTTTTCTGAGGGCCTCTGCATAAGCTTTATTCTGGCCAGCCAGAACTCTGTTCAAGGCTTCTTACTGTCCATCCTCTTTTATAAGGGCTTGAAAATCTGAGTGTATTTTTTAAAATCTTGAATTGTCTACCCTAAAAGAAGGATTATAGATTAGGTGATGGGAGGAAAGAGGATGGCTATGTCTATGACCTCAAAAACCTGAGCTTATAGACTAGAACATCAGAGACTTAAGATTCAGGAATAATTTGGCTTTATTTTTTCCTGTAGGAGATGTGCAGTGTTTTGGGAAGGACTGCTATGCACTGGCTTTTGGAGTTCCAGGACTGCTTATGCTGATAGCTCTTGGTAAGTGCAGTGGGGCAAGGAAACTAATAACCACTGATGCCTTCCACATGGAAAGCATGATGTAAGCACTTTGCACAAACTTTTGCATTCAGTCCTCACACTAACCTATTCGAATTTTTGATGATGGCCATTATTAGGTAAATGTTATTTTAGGGGTTTCACTTAGACATTGTAGATAAATTAACTGAATAAAGTCAGAAATCAAAAAAAAAAAATACTGAAGGTCACATAACTAATAGGTTTCCTGTGAAGTCGCTCAGTCGTGACCAACTCTTTGCAGTCCCATAGACTGTAACCTACCAGGCTCCTCTGTCCATGGGATTTTCCAGGCAATAGTACTGGAGTGGATTGCCATTTCCTTCTCCAGGGGATCTTCCCAACCCAGGGCTTGAACCTGGGTCTCCCGCATTGTAGACAGACGCTTTACCATCTGAGCCACCAGGGAAGTCCTAATAGGTTTCCTAGAGACCTTTAAAAAGGACTAATCTTTGGATGCCATGTAGGACCAATTAAATGAGGATCTCTGTAGGATACGGCCTTGGCATCTGTAAACTTAAGTATTTAGGCGATTCTAATGGTAGTCATGGTTGAGATGTACTGATCCATACTGCAGTATATCGTGAAGCAAAGAAAATAATCCTTCCACTCAAACCAGCTTATTTTATCTGATAACTATTTATCTAATAATTAGAAGATGTTTTAAATTCTTTGAGCCTTTTAAAGCTTCTAGATTTAGCTGTTTCTGCCCTGCTCTGCAATGCTCCCAAGAAGTTTCCTTTTGAGCAAAGAGAATAAGAGTAGTTGGATAAGTAGGGGAAACCTGTCAAAATGTCCATCAACAAAAAAATCTACAAACGATAAATGCTTGAGGGGGTGTGGAAAAAGGAATCCTTTCACACTGTTGGTAAAACTGATAACAGCCATGAAGGGAAACAGTATGGAGTTTCCTTGAAAAACTAAAACTACCAAAGGACACAGCAACCCCACTACTAGGCACATGTCCTGAGAAAACCACAATTCAAAAAGATACATGTACCCCCGGGTTCATTCCAGAACTATTTACAATAGCCTGGACATGAAGCAACCTAAATGTCATTGACAGATGAATGGATAAAGAAGATAAGATACATATATACAATGGAATATTATTCAGCCATAAAAAGGAACGAAACTGGATTATTTGTAGTGATGTGGATGAACCTAGAGTGTGTCATACAGCTTGTAGGAAGTCAGAAAGAGAAAAGTAAATGTTGTATATTAATGCATATATATAACATATATATGGAATCTAGAAAAAAAATGGTACTGATGAACCTTTTTGCAGGGCAGGAATAGAGACGCAGACATAGAAAATGGACTTGTGGACATAGAGGAGGAAGAAGAGGGTGGGACAAATTCAGAGTAGTATTGACATATATATAGACTCTACCCTGTGTAAAATAGATAGCTAGTGGGAAGCTGCTATATAGCAGAGGCAGCACAGCTCAGCCCTCTGGGATGCCCTAAAAGGGGTGGGAGTGGTGCGAGGGAGGCTCATGAAGGAGGGGATATATGTATGCATATAGCTGCATCACATTGTTGTACAGCAGAAACTAACACAACACTGTAAAGCAACTATACTCATTAAAAACAAATAAATGAATAGGAGTTGTATAAGTAGGGGGAAACTGATGCCACATAGATCGAATGGCATTTATTCTCTTTACCACCAAGAACCCAGCAATGGAAGAGGAAGAGGAATGTGTGTGTTGCTTAGTTTACACAGTCTAAGGGGAAAGCTGGACATGATTGTTTCTAATTGACCTGGAGACTTGTTCCCACACTGAGCCTTTGGGTGTGACATCCCCCCTGGAAGATAACCAGTCCAAACACATAAAAAGCTCAATAGAGGATAAAGAGCCCAAAAGCTCAATGTTCCATCTGATTATTTTCAACCAAGGGAGAGGACTAATAGTATTACTCAGATTGAAATTTCAATTCCAAGAAATTTATGCATTATCTTAGGAGCCCTGTGGTAATACATTCTCTGTTTCCTTCTCTCTTCAAAGCCAAATTATCTTCCTCTGATTAGTTTTCCTCTGATTAGTACTATGCCCTTTTCTTTGGATCATTGCACAATAATATTATTTACATATCAGAGTAATTATGAAGATCAAAAGAAATATTATAATGGAAATGTTCTATAAATTATGAAATATTAAACAAGTACTTGTTGGCTCACACGGTAAGGAGTCTGCCTGCAACGCGGGAGACCTGGGTTCAGTCCCTGGGTGAGGAAGAACCCCTGGAGAAGGAAATGGCAAACCACTCCAGTATTCTTGCCATGGAGGGAGGAGCCTGGCAGGCTATTGTCTATGGGGTCGCAAAAGGTTACACACGACTGAGCGACTTCACTCACTCAAACAGGTATTAGCTGTCATTGTTAGTCAACTACTTCAGTTTTCTTGGTACTAATAATTCAGTTCTCTGACTTTTTACTATAATTTATTCATTAGATTTTTTTCACTCATTAATTCATTCAACAAACATTTATTTAATGAGCCTTTATGTGTTAGATTTTGTTCTAGTTATCGGAGTCACATTAGTGAATTAAATAGCTACAGCATTCATGCTTTCAAAGAATTTATGTGGCCTAGCAGGAGCAGGGAAACAGACATGTAAACAGGAATTTTCAATATCGTATGATCACTGTCACAACTGGGGAAATACAGAAGAAGTTATAGGAATAAATAGGAGGGATATTTAAGGCTTTGAGGCTCAGAAAAGCTTGGCCTAAAGAAATGAAATGGAAGATAAGACCTAAAGAATTAACAGCAATTAATCACAATTAATGTGGCCATCTCCAGATGGTCAACACTGAAATCAGATTGATTATATTCTTTGCAGCCAAAGATGGAGAAACTCTATACAGCCAGCAAAAACAAGACCAGGAGCTGACTGTGTTTCAGATCACAAACTCCTTATTGCCAAATTCAGACTTAAATGGAAGAAAGTAGGGAAAACCGCTAGACCATTCAGGTATGACCTAAATCAAATCCCTAACAATTATACAGTGGAAGTAGGAAATACTTAAAGAACTAGATCTGATAGACAGAGTGCCTGAAGAACTATGGATGGAGGTTCGTGACATTGTACACGAGACAGGGAGCAAGATGATACCCAAGAAAAAAAAAATGCAAAACAAAATGGCTGTCTCAAGAGGCCTTACAAATAGCTGTGAAAAGGAGAGAAGCAAAAAGCAAAGGAGAAAAGGAAAGATATACCCATTTTAATACAGAGTTCCAAAGAATAGCAAGGAGAGATAAGAAAGCCTTCCTCAGTGATCAGTGCAAAGAAATAGAGGAAAACAATAGGCTGGGAAAGACTAGAGATCTCGTCAAGAAAATTAGAGATACCAAAGGAACATTTCATGCAAAGATGGGCTCAATAAAGGACAGAAATGGTATGGACCTAATAGAAGCAGAACATATTAAGAAGAGGTAGCAAGAATACACAGAAAAACTAGAGAAAAAGATCTTCATGACCCAGATAATCATGACGGTGTCATCACTCACCTAGAGCCAGACATGCTGGAATGTGAAGTCATGTGGGCCTTAGAGGGCATCGCTATGAACAAAGCTAGTGGAGGTGATGGAATTCCAGTTGAGCTGTTTCAAATCCTAAAAGATGATGCTGTGAAAGTGCTGCACTCAGTATGCCAGCAACTTTGGAAAACTCAGCAGTGCTCACAGGATTGAAAAGGATTGGAAAAGGTCAGTTTTCATTCCAATCCCAAAGAAAGGCAATGCCAAAGAATGCTCAAACTACCACACAATTGCACTCATCTCACATGCTAGTAAAGTAATGCTCAAAATTCTCCAAGCCAGGCTTCAGCAATACATAAACCGTGAATTTCCAGATGTTCTTGCTAGTTTTAGAAAAGGCAGAGGAACCAGAGATCAAATTGTCAACATCTGCTGGATCATGGAAAAAGCAAGAGAGTTCCAGAAAAATATCTATTTCTGCTTTACTGACTATGCCAAAGCCTTTGACTGTGTGGATCACAATAAACTGAAAATTCCAAAAGAGGAGGGAATACCAGACCACCTGACCTGGCTCTTGAGAAATCTGTATGCAGGTCAGGAAGCAACAGTTAGAACTGGACAGGGAAAAACAGACTGGTTCCAAATAGGAAAAGGAGTACATCAAGGCTGGCTATTGTCAGCCTGCTTATTTAACTTACATGCAGAGTACCTCATGAGAAATGCTGGGCTGGATGAAGCACAAGCTGGAAGCAAGATTGCCGGGAGAAATATCAATAACTTAGTGACTTAGCAGCAGCAGCAGACATGCAGATGACACCACCCTTATGGCAGAAAGTGAAGAAGAACTAAAGAGCCTCTTGATGAAAGTGAAAGAGGAGAGTAAAAAGGTTGCCTTAAAGCTCAACATTCAAAAAACTAGGATTGTGGCATCCAGTCCCATCACTTCATGGCAAATAGATAGAGAAACAGTGGAAACAGTGGCAGACTTTATTTTTCTGGGCTCCAAAATCACTGCAGATGGTGACTGCAGCCATGATATTAAAAGACGCTTACTCCTTGGAAGGAGTAGATAGCATATTAAAAGCATATTAAAAAGCAGAGATATTACGTTGCCAACAAAGGTCTCTCTAGTCAAGACTATGGTGTTTCCAGTAGTCATGTATGGATGTGAGAGTTGAACTATAAAGAAAGCTGAGTGCCGAAGAACTGATGCTTTTGAACTGTGGTATTGGAGAAGATTCTTGAGAGTCCCTTGGAGTGAAAGGAGAGCCTACCCGTCCATCCTAAAGGAAATCAGTCCTGAATATTCATTGGAAGGACTGATTTGAAGCTGAAACTCCAATACTTTGGCCACCTGATGTGAATAACTGACTCATTTGAAAAGACCCTGATGCTGGGAAAGATTGAAGGCGAGAGGAAAAGTGGACGACAGAGAATGAGATGGTTGTATGACATCACCAAGTCAATGAACATGAGTTTGAGTAAACTCCGGGAGTCGGTGATAGACAGGGAGGCCTGGCGTGCTGCAGTACATGGGATCTCAAAGAGTTGGACACGACTGAGCAAGTGAACTGAACTGAATCACAGATTGCAAGTGAAACAGAAATAGGATATGGTATCTATAAGACAAGGGGTTGAAAAATAGTATGTATTTGCAGGCCTTGAAGGAATTCAAATTGCCTAGAGCATACATGAGAAAGATAAAGAGGAGAAACTAACAGAAACCAGATAATGAAAGGCTTTTAACTTATTAAGGAATTAGAACTTTATCAAGAGAATAGTAAAGAGCTTCAAAAGGATTTTAAACAGAGGAATGATTGTTAGATGTTTATTTTTCAGTGGTATCTCTGACTGTAATGTGGAGAAAGAATGGGATAAGGGTAAGACAAGGATACCCTGTCTTAATTACTGAATTTTTGGTACTTCTTTAAATTTTTACCAAAAGTGAGTGCCTCCCTTAGCTCATTTTCCTCAGCCCTGACAGAACTGACAAATTTGATATGTTACATTGTGTGAAAGAAAGGGAAATGTTAAGTCAAAATTGAATGTAGGGTTCTGAGTTGAGTAAGTAAGGGAGAATAGGTTTGGGGGCAATACTAATGAATTTAGTTTGGGGCATGTTCCATTCTAGATGTCCTTAGACCATATTATTAGGAGTATCAAACATTTATTTGGAAATGCACTTTTAAGATTCAGGAGAAATTTTTAGGCTATAAAGAGTTGGGACTATTAGTATATGGACATCAGTTAAGCTTGAAAATAAATGGAATAACTAAGAGATAATAAGAGTAAGATAGACAGCAAGGATAGAACCCTGAGGAACCCAGGTATTTAAAAGACAAGCAAATGAGTTAGGCACTATAAACAGGTCATAGTAATTGTTTCACAAGAAATGTTGTTGTCCTGGTAAAGATACAGAAAAGTGAACGATTAAGTTTTCTTCACTTGATCAATGCAGAAATAAACATCTAAAAGGAGGTGCAGCAAAGGTACGAGTAACAATTCAAATAAAGATTCACTAAAGAAAAGTTGGGGAAGGGCTGTCGAGGTAGGGAAAAAACTGCCAACGGAGAGGCAGAAAACAGAACCTATTATTTTAAGAACCACTGTGATTTCAGTAATGCCAGAATCAAATCTCTAGGGGACAACCTCTGACATAAATCTTTGGAATAATGTTTCAAATATTTAAGGGAATGAGTCTTAATGTAGTGAAAATTTAATATGGATTATTTTCTCCAGTATATAGATTGTCAAGTCTTTGATATGTGTTTATATTATTCATATTAAATGAGATTATTCAGTATTAAGCATACCTTTATACAAGTCAGCCTTTACTTATAAGTTGTTATATTTCCTTTACAACAAAAATGTGTTGAGTGAAATTTTGTGTTTGAATTAAGTAAAGGGTTAAAAAAAAGAAGAAGAAAAGAGGAAAAACCCATAAATAAGACTGAAAAAAAAAATGGCCAAAATGATAGTAGTTTTGCCTTGGATAACAAGATTTCAAGAAGGGAATCATTTAGAGTAACAAATGTTACTGACTGGGAAAGCAAGATAATGCTTTCCCAGCTTTAATGTCTATTAAATATAGGGACACAAAGATCATTGATTTGATGATATCAGTTATGGTAGATTGGTGGAGATTCAAGACTAATTAAAGCCGATTGGGAAGTGAATAGAGGGATGAAAGTGAAGATGGTAAGTATTTATAACTGAAAGTGACAAGAAGTCAGGAGAGGATATTATTAGAAGCACTCCAGTGAAGAAAGATGTTGAAGATGTAAGATAGATGTAAGATGTAAGATAAGATGTAAGATAAGACAGTGTAACCAGTACGAAAGCGGACATGGCACAACTACCTTTATACAGGAGGAGGAACCTCACCTTCACCTAACTAGAGAGGAAGGAATAGATGTGAATACAGAAACCAATAGACGTGGTGGCAAGAAGCTGAGGAGTTTACATCTGAAGCCTTCTATTTTGTTTGTGAAGTAAGAGGCAACAATGTCCGCTCGTGGGAGGAGATGGTAAAGAAACTCAAGGTCCCTATTTACCTTCTTTAGTTAAGTGGTCTTGAAATTTAAGTGTAACCTTGTCAAGGTCTTCTTTTTATCACTCCATTGTCACTTTTTAGACCGGAGTTCCTGAGAATTTCAGCCCCTTTTCAGGATCATTCTTAGTTTCAAGAGCAGTCTACTTCCTGTCCATAAACTTCCGCTTGTCTAGATACCTCTTTATCTGCAGACATGTCTCACAGGATTAGAATTCTTTCTTGGAGCTATTTTTTCTATCAGCAATAAGACTGTGGTAGGTAAAGTATACTATTTACGGAAGTTTGGTGAAACTGAGAGGATGAATAAAGTAAAAGTGGTAGAGTGAATCTGACTGAGACGACTGGAGAAATTAAAAAGTTGAGATAGAGAAAAGTAAAGTGATTCAGGCCTTCTAGATGTGAGGATATTGGAAATTGCTACTGGTCACTGAGGAAGGCATCTTTGGTAGAGTAGCTGCTAGAGAGGCATCTTGCTGGAGCTGGGAAATCCATTCAGGAGGAAGGTACGTTGGAGATGGTACCATGGTGGAGGTTTCCCACAGATTTTACTTAAAATTGATAAACATGAACAAAATTATTTTTTTATAATTGTAAAAGTAATTTATTTTGGCAACTTGGAAAATAAAGGAGAAATTAAGAAAATTAAATTCATCTATAGATAACTTTGGAGATGTGATTAAAGATGAGGGTTAAAGGAAAGAGAATGAGCTCAAGAGCAGAAATAAAACAGAATTATTAGTAGGAATGATGAACAGTGGTTAGAGGACAGAGTACCAAATGGAGAGTAATGAGGGAAAACCGGGAAGTGGTAAGTTGAGAGGAGCTCCGTTGCAGACAGGATCACGTCTTTTTATATCTTTATTCTCTGTAGTATCCAGCAAAGGGCTTACCCAGTGGCTCAGTGGTAAAGAATCCACCTATAATGTAGGGGATACAGGTTGGATCCTCGGGTCGAAAAGATCCCCTGGAGGAGGAAGTGGCAACCCACTCCAGTATTCTTGCCTGAGAAATCTCGGACAGAGGAGCCTGGGGGGCTACAGTCCATGGGGTCACAAATGAATCAGACTGACTGACTGACTAAACAACAACAAAGTGTCCAGAAAAGTGTGTGATGCAAGAATGAATGACTGACGTGCTTTATGTTGGTTAAGAGTATAAATTTTTGAGGCAACAGGCCTAAGGTCAAAAATGCAGTTTCTGGCACTTCACAGTTGTAAAATTTTGTAGAAATTGCTTGACTTCTTTAACCCTTGATTTTTTCATGTGTAAAATCCTTGTCAGGTTAAATCAGTACTATTATGTAAAATGCTCAACACTTTACATATAATAATAAAACTTCAAGAGGTTGTTAATGATAACTATATACATCAGGATAATAATGAATTTGGGAAGGCCTTCCATATCAGGAGTTTGGGCGTATTAGATAGATCTTGGAAACAACATTTTAATTTGGCAGCAGATTAGAAGGAGGGGAAGCAAACAGGGATTGAGAAACTAGTTGGTGGCCATTTTGAAAATTTGGGGTAGAAGTTGTGAGGTTCAAAATGAGTCATAGTCCTGGTGATGCAGAGAGGGGACAGGCAGGAAATACACTCAAAAGAGAGGGTCGGTGAAAGTTGGTAGTGTATCAGATGTAGAGATGGAGAAGAATAGCTTGAATTCAGAGGTGACTTTCATTTCTGTGATTACAGGAAAGTCTACACATTGACCATTTTATTTTTCTCTTGGCTCCCATAGTTTTTGTGACTCCAAAGTCAGGGAGCATCAGTCAGTTTCCACCCTTTATGAGATGTGTCAATCATTCCTACATTTCAGCAGTGTGTCCTTAATGTTGACAACTAAATGTGCTGAATGAGAAGCTAAGAACTTTGTTTATCTACTGCAGTTGTGTTTGCAATGGGAAGCAAACTATACAGAAAACCACCTCCTGAAGGAAACATACTGAATCAAGTGGTCAGATGTATCTGGGTAAGTTCATGAACTGTTTGCCTGCCTTTTTCAATCACAAGAAAAGAAATGCTCTTCTGAGCCTACAGGCCTTCAAACATGGGTATACACTTTTCTCAATGATCTCTGCGCTGCTTCTGTGACTTTTAGAAAGTGGGATTGATCAAACTTCACTCAATGCCTCTATTTAACCTTTAAGCTGAAAAGAATATAATCATTTTTAAAAACTGGCAAAAGTTTTCTGAAATGTAGTTACATATGTTGAAATTATATTTCAAATATTCTGAAATTCAATGTGTGATGAAATCAAAAGTTTAGATTAAGTCACTCAAGAGTATGTGTGTCTAAGGGAAGATACAGTGAAATGGAAAAGGCAGGGGATGGGTGTTCCTCTCTTCTGATATCTATGCTCTGCCCTAGTTTGCCATTTCCAGCCGTTTCAAGAACCGTTCTGGGGACAATCCCAAGCGAGAGCACTGGCTGGACTGGGCAGCTGAGAAATACCCAGTAAGTTGAACTGCAGAAACATCTGATGCCTCCATAGAGTTTTTCCTAATAACCAAACTGATTCTCTTCTACTGTACTTGACCTCTTCTCTTACTGTTCTGGCCCATTTCTACTCCAAGCGAGAAATCCTTAAATGCCAATTCAGCCTATTCCTTCTTCCTCCTCTTTGCAGAAGCAGCTCATTATGGACGTCAAGGCACTGACCAGGGTACTGTTCCTTTACATCCCATTGCCCATGTTCTGGGCGCTTTTAGATCAGCAGGTAAGAATAGTTCTTTTGGAAACTACCTGTTCTTCCAGCCCCTTCTCTCTCAAAGGAAAGAGAGTTTCTCTAAAAGCATCTGTTTGCCGTAGGGCTCACGATGGACCTTGCAAGCCACCAGGATGAATGGGAATTTGGTGAGTAGAAGAGATTTTTTCCAATATCATTTTCTTTTTAATCCACACTAAGGAAAAATTTCTTTATGTTTTTGCCTGAAAAGTGACATAAAATTATAAGAGAGATGCCTTTAGCATGAAGATACTAAGTAGGTAAACAAAGTAAAGAGAGTCTGGAAATAAAAGGCAGAATCTTATCTTTAGAAATCAGAAATGTAAGGATGGAAAGTTTTCAGTGTATACAGGAAGCATTGAGAGGATAGCAAATGAAGTGATAAAGCCTGGGCATGGATATTTTCTTTTATCTAAGCCTGACCAGGGCATAGCAGGTTTGATTGCTGCTACAACACAACTAGCTGGACAATAAAGAAGGCTGAGTGACAAAGAATTGATGCTTTCAAATTGTGGTGCTGGAGAAGATTCTTGAGAGGCCCTTGGGCTGCAAGGAGATCAAACCAATCAATTCTTAAAGGAAATCAACCCTGAATATTCATTGGAAGGACTGTTGCTGAAGCTGAAGCTCCAATACTTCGCCCATTTGATACAAAGAGCCAGCTTCTTGGAAAAGACCCTGATGCTGGGAAAGTCTGAAGGCAAAAGAAGATAAAGGGGCAGAGGATGAAATGGTCAGATAGCATCACCAACCCAGTAGACATGAATTTGAGCAAACTCTGGGAGATGGAGGTCAGAGGAAGAAGCCTGGCGTGCTGCTGTCCATTAGGTGGCAGAGTTGGACACAACTTAGCAACCGAGCAATAAGAACACAACACAATTGACGCATCTCAGGCAAGGCTCACAACAGAGGATGCAGAGGCGGATATTTTGTACATAGATACAGAAATAATGGAAAAATTTTAAACATAATTTTTTATTTTTCTAATTTCCATACATTGACAAACTCTTCCTCATTTGTTCCCACTGTCTAGATTATTGTATGTTCTCATGCCGGTATGTTCTCAGTTATGAAGAGGGCAGAGAGGAATAATGCCAGGGTTTTATCAGCTCATCTGTTTGAAGCTTCCCTAATATAATTTCACCTTTTTCCCTTCCTCTGACTGTCCAGGACTTACCTGGTTGTCTTCTTTTTTGACCCTCTGGAGAACAACTTTAGAAACACTGTGTGTCGATGGGAGACGTCACCCTAACCATCATACCTTTTTGTCCTTCACATTACCACCTATGACTGCAGTTACTGGGATTAATAAAAACACACTGACTCTAGTCTCTTTCAAGTTAAAGCATAGCTCACAGAAAATAAGATTCTCCCTTATGCCCATCTGTCTTCAGAAGTCATAGCCTAAAGCCATCTCTAGCCTATTCCCCCACATACCCTTACAAGGATAATAGTGGTCCTGAACAAAAGACCTGATGGATATTATGTTATGCTTCTCACCTGCTAATTATCAATATTGTTGATTTTGTTGATTAGACTTTGTCTTTAGGCCATCATCTTAATGTGATTTGTTATCATGTTTCAGGGTTTTTTCGTGCTTCAGCCTGACCAGATACAGGTAAGAGACATCTCTATATTCCCAGGTACTTATTTCTTCCCTCATCTATAACTCAACATGTAGTAGGAGGATTACCAACCATAATTGGATATTTTTTTCCTTGTATGCTGAGGAGGGCTAAACATAGGAATGAAAATATTCTTAAGCCCCACACTTCTCTTTTACATTCTCTGTTAGTAAGTAGCTCCTACTCAACTCCAGGGAGACTGAATTTTGAGCTCACAAGGTAAGTGTAAACACTGGATTTATTTCCATGTCAAGTATCATGGAAATATTGTCAAAGCAAATGTATAACTTAGTTTCATAAGCAACAAATTCAGAGTCTCTGCTTGTTGGTGACTCCTGGTTATTTTTTAACTGCTTCTTCAACAATCCCAATTCTTCTTTCTTTCCTTCCTTTCTCCTGACTATGACATTTTCCTCTTAGCTGTGGAACTGGAGGAGATAAATGAAATGGGAGGGAAGAGCGCCTAATCAATTGATAGAAAAACAGGTTTAGAGTGAAATTGGTTCCTTGGGATATTTGGAAGCTAATGTGCTGTGCAGGGGAAATAGAGTCTTGGGTGTAAAGGGACTGAAAGATGTGGAGTCATTCTGTACATCGTTGATGAAAGTGTGTTTGGATGTGAGAGAGTGTGCACACACGCGAATGAGAGCACATGCTCACACCCATAATAGAAAAACACTTGGAACTAATCTTTTTACCATGGCATTACAGGTGCTAAGTCCCTTTTTGATTGTTATTTTCATCCCACTGTTTGACCTTGTCATTTATCGTCTGGTCTCCAAGTGTGGCATTAACTTCACGTAAGTGCTCACTATGCCTTTGTTGCTCCAGCCTGACTCTATATTTGTCCAGTTTGATAAAGAGTCACTATCCTTTTTGTTTAGTGATGATTTGTTTTATCATTTTTCTGCTTCTGTTTATCCATGATAGATTCTGCTAAGTCACTTCAGTTGTGTCCGACTCTGTGCGACCCCATAGACGGCAGCCCACCAGGCTCCCCCGTCCCTGGGATTCTCCAGGGAAGAACACTGGAGTGGGTTGTCATTTCCTTCTCCAATGCATGAAAGTAAAAAGTGAAAGTGAAGTCGCTCAGCCGTGTCCGACCCTCAGCGACCCCATGGACTGCAGCCTTCCAGGCTCCTCTGTCCATGGGATTTTCCAGACAAGAGTACTGGAGTGAGGTGCCATTGCCTTCTCCGCCATGATAGATTAAATGCCTATTAATGCCAGAGAACAGGGCTTCCCTGATGGCTCAGCAGGTAAAGAGTTTGCCTGCATGCAGGAGATACAGGAGCTGTGGGTTCGATTCCTGGGTCAAGAAGATCCCCTGGAGAAGGAAATGGCAACTCATTCAGTAGTTCTTGCCTGAAAAACCCCATGGCAGGCTACAGTCCATGGGGTTGCAAGGAGTTGGACGTGACTAAGCACAACAATACTGGAGAACAGGAATTAGATCTAATTAATACTTGTCACAGAGAGTCTAACCCATTACTACAGACTTACATACATGATGTTGAAGGATTAGGGCTATACTTTATGAAAACAAAAATATGAGATTAGGCTTCTAAACCAGCTTGTTGCTTTGTTCTTGAAAGTTGCCTCTTCAAAGAAGTCCAAAGCCTTTGATGAAAACTAATCCCCTTAAATCTCCTACTGTCCCTATGAAACAAATGAGGGACCTCAGAAGAGGACAGAATTGTCCCTAATTACTGCTTTCCCCCTATTCTAAATAACAGTGTTATTCTTTGGAAAGTTTGACAGAGGAGGATCTTAAGTCTTCTATATTTTCTGATTTAATAGCAATTTCCTTTTGATAGCCACTCACCATATTCAAATGACCGTTTGTCATTTACTCATTTATTGAGCAGTTTATTGAGTTCAGTACCAAGTGCTATGGAAATGTAGAAGCACAAATCTTGCTCCTTACAAATTTACTTTTTAGTAAGGGAGCTAGAAAATATGCAAGGTTAATTATTGAAAATGATGAATTATGTTAAGTGCTCTAAGAATGGAAGCAAAGTGCCAGGGAAATGCAGAGATGGAAGAGAGTGGCTAGGGTCAAGAAAGTCTTCTGAAGAAGAGGAAAAGAAGGTAATAATATACAGTGACAGGTATATGGTAAATGTTCAATGAATCTGGTTATATTACTATTATTTTTGTAATTATGACATAGTGGATAGAAAAACAATCATAAACAAAGAGGGAAAAATTGGTGTGTTACAAAGAACAGTTCAGTGTGACTCAAGTAAAGGTAGAAAGGAGGATATATGAAGGGGAGTACTAGGAAATACTTTGAAAGTAATTGAGAACAAATTAAGTAAGCTTAGGAAGTTTAGATTTTTTTCTTTAGAATCTACAGTTTAGGTATGACTGCCTCTCTGTTTCCTCTTCAGATCACTTAGGAAAATGACTGTTGGTATGATCCTAGCATGCCTGGGCTTTGCAGTTGCTGCTGCTGTAGAGATAAAAATTAATGTGAGTATAGTAAATCTTAAGCTCCATGAGGGCAGGATGAAATCTGTTTTGTTCATTTCTCTGACTTGTTCCATCTGGATTCACTGGGCCCTACCACAGTAGCTGTTTTTAAAAAGGTGCATAATAAGTGTCTGTGGTAAATGAGTAGTTATAGAGGTAGAGCAGCAATGCCAAATGAAGCCCACCTCCCGCCTGAGTGATGTAGAGTACATTGTCTAGGAATTTCCAAACACCAGTATACAAGATATAGAACCATTTCTTTCATACCTTACCAGACATTCAAATATATTTTGGCAGATTGAATAGCCACTGTTGGGGAGTGATGTATGGGGCCACAACTGAGTCAAAAAGCATGGAGTTTGTTACCTGGCATCAGAGCTTGCTACACTGAGCTGGAATTTCCTCCTCCAAACTGCCTTTAGAGCCTTCAAAGCTAAATGCTCTTTAGAGATAGAAAACTGTGTTCTCTTGACTAGATAAACTTGGCTATTGAAATAGGACTGAAATATGTGTTCTCACTGTATTTGAAGGGTTATTTTCTAGTATTTCTAATACATGTTCTCTGTCCTAAGGAAATGGCCACATGCCAGCCAAATTCCCAAGAGATTTTCCTGCAAGTCTTGAATCTGGCAGATGATGAGGTCAAAGTAACAGTGCTGGGTGATGAAAATAATACTTTGTTGGCAGAGTCCATCAAATCCTTTCAGGTGACGTATGGACATGAGTGAATTAGAAACACATTCAGATTATGTGCCAAAGTAGCAGCATATACAGTGGTTTGTTTACAGCATGCACCTATGAAGTCGAAATGCCCCAGTCCAGTTCCTGGTTCTGCCACTCCCTAACTGTAAGACCCTGAAGAAGTTATTTTATCTATAAGTCTCAACTTTAGCATCTGTAAAATGGCAATACTTTTTATGTCATAAACCATTGTAAGAATAAATATTATATATAAAGTGTTTAGCATAGTGTCTGGAACATTGTAAGCTCTCAATAGGTTTGTAATTTGTATTATTATTTCAAACTGCCTCCTAACACACACCCTGTTGAAGAGTTTGGCTTACATATTTTCACTGCTATACTATACATATTCTGAAATATTCATTTAAAAATATTTTAAATAATAAAAGTAATATACATTTACTGTTGAAAATTGGGGACTGTGTCAAAAGATCGAAAAATCACCTATAAATCCATCACACAGAGATAATCATAGTTAGCTTTAGCATTTTTTAATAAATGAGTAAACAAGGTACTTTTTAAAAAGTCTTGAAACACTATGTGCTATATTGACCTTGATTTTTTCCTTAGCACAATCATCATCAAAAGGACTTTCCCATGTCCTTAGATAAACTTTGAGAATGTGAATTGAATGGATACATAATATTCCATTCTATGGATATATCATGGTTTAGTAAAATATTTCCTTAATAGGCATTTAATTTTTTATTATTATACATATTTCTATAATGAATATCCTCACTCATAAATCTTCATTCATGCCTCTAATTACTCTTATAGTATATTCCTAGAAATGGAATTAGGAGGTTAAAGGGTAATGTTGAAAGTATCTGATGAGGTCACCTGCCCTGGGGTACTATAAGACTACAGTGTTCAAGGTGGGGTAGAAGGTGAATGTGACAGGCTCTTCATTCTGCAGAATATGCCACACTATTCCAAACTCCACCTGAAGACAAAAAGCCAGAATTTCCACTTTCAACTGAAATATCACAATGTGTCTGTCTACACTGAGCACCCTGTGGAGGAGAAAATGTTGTACACTCTGATCATTCGAGAAGATGGGAAAAGTATTTCTAGCATGATGGTAAGTTGAAGAATGGCCTAGTTTCTAATTATCTTAGAGTATGAAGACTGATTCATCAATATCTTACCAAGGATATATCTGATGATCAAATTTTATGATTATCAGTTCCCTCTAGTCACCTGTAACTGACTTTTACTTCCCTCTATTGTAGGTGAAGGATGAAGAAAACAAAACAACCAATGGGATAACAGCCATGAGGTTTGGATGTCAAGGAGACCCAGGCCTCTCTGTTCTCTTGAACCTGGGGTCTCTTCTGAGTTGTGGGGCTTCACATAAAGAAACTTCACAGTCTGCTTGTCTCATACTAGGATTCTGTCTCCTAGAATATCAGGAGCATTGGTGTCAGAACACATTTCCCCAGGGAAGTGAGAGGAATAGATTCAAAACCAAGTCTTTTGGCTTGCTTTTTCATGTTGTACTCAAAGATGACCCTATGTCTATGAATGCCCTCTGTGCTCTGCCACATAAATTGCTTCTGCTGCATGTTATCCACTTACCTGGCTCTTAAGAAAATAATTGAGTACTATCCTCTCTGTGATCACCAGAGAGAAATTTAGAAGTAAGCAAATAATCCTCCCTTCATTACTGGTAGTTGAACATCTTTTATAGTACTGTGTTTTTAAAGTTTAAAATAAACATATATAAGCATCATACTTGGATTCAAAAGACTTGGTTTTGAATCTAGATAAAGCTGAAGATCTTGTTAGGCACCATGGGACAAATACAGAGATGGAGCCGTGAAGAGGTCACGGGCTTACTGGGGCAGGAATCTGACATGATATAGATGCATGTGTCTATGGCCATCAGGATTAGATGGTTGCTGTAGAGAACAGCATTTTAGAGAACTTTTAATGAAAAGTTGAATGTCACTGAAGGCTGGAACAGTCATATTAATCTGCTTTTACCTATGCTTCAGGGAGAAGGCAATGGGAACCCACTCCAGTACTCTTGCCTGGAAAATCCCATGGACGGAGGAGCCTGGTAGGCTGCAGTCCATGAGGTCGCTAAGAGTCAGACAGGACCGAGCGACTTCACTTTCACTTTTCACTTTCATGCATTGGAGAAGGAAATGGCAACCCACTCCAGTGTTCTTGCCTGGAGAATCCCAGAGACTGGGGAGCCTGGTGGGCTGCCATCTATGGGGTCATACAGAGTTGGACATGACTGAAGTAACTTAGCAGCAGCAGCACATATGCTTCAGAAAAAGTAAACAGATCCAAATAAGTCATACAACAGTGAGGCCAGGACTTCCCTGGTTCAAAGAGCAATGCAAACCTCCAGAAAGGATGAAATGAAGCAATTTCTGGGTTAGTGCAGGATGATTGAAAGCCCAGGAATCAACATCAAGGGTTTTAGAGGGAACTGCCCTTCTAATACCATGGGCCAGGGACTAACACAAATGCTACCGAAAATCCAAACTGAGGGACCAATTTGGGGGCTCGGGTTCAAAAGACTAAAAAAATGGTTCTGGAAGAGTTCAAGTTTGTCTGAAGACTCAAAACAATGAAAGCTCAACCTTCTGTGAGCTGGAGTCTGAGTTTTGCATAAAGCAAATCAGACTTCATTTATAAGAGGATGAAGTATCAGTTTTATATAAATACAGCGACTTAGCAGCAGCAGCAGTATGTATTTATATATACATAATTATTTTTCTTATGGAGTCTCAATTGATGAATTCCATCATTATAAAAGGGAAAGAAATTGGTTGCACCAGTGGTGAGTTGAGGAGATTCAGAGTGCCGTGAGTGATCACAATAGTGTCATCCTAGCGGAGATCAGGTAAGAGTGTAGCAGACAAAAAGCTAGCACCCAAGGAAAGAAAAAGATAGGGACAGCTAAGACTACTAATTACTTATGTGCGAGTTCATTTATTCATTCAGTTAACAATATATATCATGTACCTTTTATGTGCCAGCCTCTGTTCTAGGCACTAGGCATATAGCAATAAACAAAACAGAAAAGGCCCCTGCCCATTTATCAGGTGGGAGATTTTGTCTGATTTCTAACAATGTCTCTATTATCCTTAGGTTTGTTAACACTTTGCATGAAGAGGTCAGTGTCTCCCTGGGTACAGATGCATCCCTCATTGTTGCTGAAGACTATGGTGTGTCTGCTTACAGAACTGTGCAAAGAGGAGAGTAAGAGCACTACCCTGTGGACATTTTACTTTTACTAACAACTGATTTTTAAATACTTTCTTTGTGTATAGGTGGGCAGATTAGGTATATCTCAGCTAATTGTAAATATAGACATACTCCTGCTCTGTTTCAGCCTTTACCTCTTTTCCTCAGTCTCTTGTTTTTCTGCACAGATATATTGAAACCATGCTTGTTGTGCATACTTAACAAGACCATCTCCTGGAGGTTTGCCAGTTTATCATTGGCTCCCACTCCTACCCTTTGGTAACTCCTATGAACACCTTGTTACTTTGAGCTTATCCTTTCAGATTCACTGTTTTATGCTATTCCACTAATCCATAATGCTCAGAAAAATTCATAAGACTTAGATGAGAAGACTTAGAGTCTTAAGTTCACAATAGGAAGGCAATTTATGCATTTTGCATTCAGGTTTAAGGTTAAAAAAAACCTTACTGAACAGGCAATGAAATCTCAGATCAGGCATAGAAAAGAACTTATTCTCTTCTGTAGAAAAGAAATTCACTCTGAGACTCCTTTCCTCAAAGAGAAAGGGTAGCTTTGCTGCTTGATTCACCATCAGTAGAGAGACAAAATCACTCCTTCCACCAGAAATGGAAGTGCTTTTCTAAACTGTGATGTTTCGTCTAATCTAAATTTGTCCTGTTCCAGATATCCTGTGGTGCATTGTAGAACAAAAAATGAGGATTTTTCACTGAATTTGGGTCTACTAGACTTTGGTACAGCTTATCTGTTTGTTATTACAAATGTAAGTAGCTCATGACCATTCTTACTCTATTCTTCCATTTATCTGTATCTATATCTATGTAACTATACCATATCTAAATTTATATATAATCTATATCTATCTGTATCTTACTCTATGGCAAGACAGCATCACATACTTATGATGGCTTATGGTGAACAATGTCGGATTTGTGATCTCTGAAGAAGAAGATATAGCTTCAGGACCAGGGACCAAGCCTGATCACTCAAGAGCTTTAGTGTAGCAGAGTTTTATTAAAGTGAAAAAGGGACAGAGAAAGCTTCTGACATAGACATCAGAAGGGAGACGAAGAGTGCCCCCCTTGCTAGTCTTAGCAAGGAAGCTATATATTTTTTCAATTGGTTATTACAGTAAATCAAAAGAATGTCTCAAGGTTGTAAAGGTCTTACCAGACCCACTCCCATAATATACATTTTAAAATGACAGGATTAGTCAGAAGGTTCTCAAGGAGAAACAGGTCCTCAAGCAGGATACATTGTTGTTACAGAGTTTAAGCAAAAACATATCCTTGAGCAACATGAGTTGTTTTGTAGTGCAATCATCATCTCTGGGCTTAAAGAAAAAAACAAAAGGTTGTCCTTTTCTCCTCCTTGGGGACCCTGGACTTCTTATCAACCTACCTAGGAAATGACTCTTTCACTTATTTCTAGTGTAGGGTGGTAGCTTCTATCAGTTCAGTTCAGTTCAGTCGCTCAGTTGTGTCCGACTCTTTGCGGCCCCATGAATTGCAGCACGCCAGGCCTCCCTGTCCATCACCAACTCCTGGAGTTCACCCAGACTCATGTCCATCAAGTCAGTGATGCCATCCAGCCATCTCATCCTCTGTCGCCCCCTTCTCCTGCCCCCAATCCCTCCCAGCATCAGAGTCTTTTCCAATGAGTCAACTCTTCAATAGCTACTATAGTGTCTTTAAAAAACTCCTAAGATCTCAATAGAGGACATAAAAGAACACTGGCAAGAGGCCCAAGGTCTTGGGGAATGGTAGACATAATTTACCTTGAATCATTGCTGTGAGGTGACATGGTCTGCTCCAGTCTCATTATGGCACCAAGAAAACAAAAATTATTTTGGTCTTCTTGACTGACTTCACATGTGATTTCCCTAGCTCCTAGAAAACTGATCTGCTAGCATATCACAGTCTGAAATACCAAGACTGGTAGCAAATGTCAATCTCTACACAAAGGTAACTATGGTCCCTCAAAAGCAATTGTGTCAGCAATTAGGCATGATACCTCTGAATTTTAATTCTGATGTCAACCTTGATTCCAATTTTAATTAATTACTTTTGACATTGTATTAAATATAAAAAGTGGACCATGAGTAAGAAAAAGATGAAAATTTCTTGAAGTGTGTTGAGAATCATCTAAAAAGTTTTATTAATGTAATTAGTTTAGCATGATACCTTTAGTATTCCATTTTTTATTATATTTTATTGAAATATAATTCATATCATACATTTCACCCACTTAAAGTATATAATGGTTTTAAATGTAAAGGTAACATATTCAATATATATTGTATATTCAATACATACAGAATATGTTTTTAATAATATATATTCTGTGGTTTTTAATAAATTCAGAATTGTATAATTTTAGAACATTTTCCTCATTCCAAAAAGAAGCCACATACTCATTAGCAGTCACTCAACATTTCCTCCCAAACTCCCCAGCTCTAGACAACCACTTGTCTACTTTCTGTCTCTGCTATTATTAATCTCATGATATATCCAGATATTATACCTACTATCTAATAACATTTACTACCTAGTAACTTGGTTTTACTCTAAGGAAATATATAATTTCAAAAATTCCATTTATTATAATAAATATTACTAAATACAATCTATATACAAGAAAACCAACTCAGCTAAAAACCTTCATATAGTGAAACTAATTTTTAAAAAAAGATTGTAGAATCATGTATATTTGGTAACATTAATAACAAAATATTGACCCTGAAAAGATTCTTTTTGACCAAAATTTTATAGGAAAGTTGCATCTTTTGGACAAAATTTTTATGTGTGAGTTTAAAACTAATGGCCAGTAAATAGAATACAAAATAGTAGATGGTATTTGATATGGATTTTGAAAAATTGATCAAGAAAATCTTCAGTGTAAGAGTTACCAAGAAAATAATTTCTGATATTATTCTGATATTATAATATTCTGATAAAAGTAATTTTACTAAAATAAATATTTAAATGGAAAATGTGAGAAATATTTTAATTGTACTTACATAGAAAATTGAACAAAGAATTAAGCTTTTTTAAGTACATGCTTTTCTGAAAATTCATTGTTTGTATAATTCAGATGCCATTTTATATTTAAATATTAGCCAGAATCAAAATACCCAGTAGGTAAAAATGATGAGATACTATAGTATGAAATAGTCTGCCATTTAAGGGCTCTGCAATAATGGTATCTGATTGACTGAAGCCAGCCAAGTGAGTGGTGTTACCAAAAGGAATTTCAAAAACCTGAAATTGTGTAGAAAATGCTCAGTTTCTTCATGGTACCACAAGAATGACAATACAATGAGGAGATGGATACAAGATCATAAATGCCATAGGCCAGGAATATTTACTTAAGACTCCTAACAAGCCCATTTCTTGTTTCCCTCACTAAGAGAACCAATCAGGGTCCTCAGGCCTGGAAGATGGAATACATCCCAGCCAACAAAATGTCCATCGCATGGCAGCTACCACAGTATGCCCTTGTTACAGCTGGGGAGGTCATGTTCTCTGTCACAGGACTTGAGTTTTCTTATTCTCAGGTAGGTTTTTGCAAGTGGAAAGTGGAGGTGGAGCTATTGCTCAGAGGATGGAGTTTTAATCCTGACACTGTCTTAATTAGTTATGTGACCGTGGCCAAGACCTCCATTATTTGGGGCTTTAGATTCCTTACGATCTTAAGCAGAGAATCAGCTTGACCTCCAGGAACATGGCAGGCTGGATCCATGCTATTTAGGATCCAGAAAGGGATATTTAAACATTAAGGACTGTGGAATCAAACTGCCCATGTTCAAATTTTGGCTGCATACCTATTGTGTAACCTTTAGCAAGTGAATTATCATCTCTCTAAAGCTATTTTTATGTGTAAAATAAGAATAGTAATAGAACTTTTCCCTTAGGGTTATAATGAAGATTATATGATATAATGAATTAAAATATTCAGTTAAGAGTGCCATCTTGTTGTTACTATGAAAATTATTACCTGAATCATTTTACTATGTTCGATTACTATAAACATATTTCCTGAATCAATGTGAATGCTGAACTTAGAGGGGGAAGTTCAAATCTGGAAGTTTGGGTGGGAGAACTTTTCCGGATAGATGCTTGGTACAGGAGGGTGGTGTAGTGAGTTTCTTTAGTCACAGATTTGTGTCCTCTCTAGGCTCCCTCTAGCATGAAGTCTGTAGTCCAGGCAGCCTGGTTGTTGACTATAGCATTTGGGAATATCATCGTGCTTATTGTGGCGCAGTTCAGTGGCCTGGCCCAGGTATGTACTAAGAGAAGCAGGAGCACGTGTCTACCCAAGGATTTCCCTCCCTCTTCCTCTGCTTCCCTTCCCCCACCCCTCTGTTTGCCACATTCCCCACTCAGCCCTCTGTCTTAAACATAGACTTTGCCAGGAAAATAGACATGTAAGCTGCAATAATGGCCACCAAAGGCCCATGTGAGGAGAGGCCAGTTAGTCCTGTCTTTTCCTACCAAAGCTCTTCCCAAACTGGTCACCCTGGGTCAGTCTGCTCCTCAGTCTTCATCTTAGAAGGATCAGCTTAGTATCAGGTCCTCCATATTTTTCTCTTATATGTATTTCTTCCTACAGTGGGCCGAATTCATTTTCTTTTCCTGCCTCATGCTGGTGGTCTGCCTGATCTTCTCCATCATGGGATACTACTATGTTCCTTTAAAGCCAGAGGATGTTCAGGGGTCAGCAGATAAGCAGACGCCCCAAATCCAAGGAAATATGATCAACCTGGAAACCAAGAAGACAAGGCTCTAATGGTTCCCTAGACTCTGCCCAGACCCTAGTTCCTGACTCTGGTCTTGGCCATCACCATCATCAAGCATTTTTTACTGCATCTTGGTTGGAAGAGAGAACAGCATCACAATGAACTGATCTCCTTTACTTTTCGCTGATGATAGAGGCAGTTCTAGGACTGGGTTTTTCAGTACATTAAAGCAAGGTCCCTGAGTCTTTATGTCTTCCTATATGTCACTGAACTCAATAAACCTTGTGTGGTTTTGCTGCAGCTGGCCTGGCATCTCCAAAAACACAAATGTATAATTGAGATTGATCTTTGTGGTTATCCAAGTTCTGTAGGAATTCTTTTACCTGCCATTTAGAGCAGACGACGCCACCTTTTGAAGTGCTGACTTAGGGCCAAATTTCAGAATAACAGAGAAATGGTATTTTCAAATGTCTTCATTAACAGTGTATTTGTTGTTTACAAGGACTTCAAGAATTGATATGTCTGGTGTGATCTCATCCAGGGCCTGACTTGTCAGCTACTCAGGTTCAGTAAGACTGTAGTAAAATTTTCAGTACAAATAATAAAAGACAAAATGATATTTTATTAACACACAGGATAAGACATATCTTTCTGATAATTACAGTATTTTATCTACTAATCCAAACACCCCTTTCTCAGTATTGATAGGTCCTTGGAAACCAAATTAAAGACAGTAAACATGGTTCTACAAAACAGAAAAGTATAAACTGTAGAAGTCCTGATGAACAATTCTTATACAGTATATGCTTTTCTTAGGGACTATAATGTTTTAATTCTAGATTATGCCCACCTGTGGACAACTGTATAGACACTAATTATCATTTTCCAACCCTCATTTTCAGTGTTGTTGGCCCACCTTTTTCTTATTATATTATCTTATTTATTGCTGCTGCTGTTGCTGCTGCTGCTCCTGCTGCTAAGTCTCTTTGCTGCTGTTGCTAAGTCGCTTTGCTGCTGCTGTTGCTAAGTCGCTTTGCTGCTGCTGCTGCTAAGTCGCTTTAGTCGTATTCGACTCTTAGCGACCCCATGGACCGCAGCCTACAAGGCTCCTCCGTCCATGGGATTTTCCAGGCAAGAGTACTGGAATGGGGTGGCCTTTACCTTCTCTGTATTTATTGCTACAAATATTTAATAATAACAGTATTTTTTATGAAAACAACTTCCTTTCTTACTGGTACTTCCTTCAGCTTCAAAGTAGTGGATCTGTTTTGATATTTTTTCCTGTTTTACTTTCCCCCCAAATTTTAAATGCCCTATTTATTAAAAAAAAAAAAAAAAGTTAATACTCTAGTAAACCCAGTACTCTAGGTTTGAGCTTCTAAAATGGCAGTGCTCAATGCGGGACATAGTCCCGTACCAGGATTCTAGCAAAATCCGGAGTTGAAGGAAGAAGTGATAGAATATGACAGGGTTTTGTTTGTTTGTTGCTGTGTTGGTGAAAAAAGTTGAGAAATAATACCTTGCACACAGTGAATGACTCAGTGGACAGACATGGGAATATAATGACTTCTGGGGGAAAGTATTGCTGGGGGAAAAGTTCAGAATAGCTGTCCTAGAAAGTCTCATTTCCATTAGTTTTGCTCCATTATTCTCATCTAGAACTGTTTTGAGTCAGTCTCACATTGTAGACATAACAAGAAAAGTTGTTCCGTTTTCCCAAGCTTTAATACTCTGGTCCTGGTTACCAAGTTTTCAGAAGTGCTGAAGTGGCAGCAACACTATCCAGTTTCCACAGATAACCTTTTTAACATTATGTATGTTTATCTACTCATTTACTTGATTGGCTGGGTCTCAGTTATGGCACTTGGGACCTTCATTGTGGCAATCTGGCTCTTGGTCATGGCATGAGGAATCTAGTTCCCTGACCAGGGATTGAAACCAGGCCCCCTGGATTGGGAGTGTGTTGTCTTAATTGCTGGACCACCAGGCAAGTCCCTCCACAAATATCTTGATGTGAACCTGACTTTGCTTCTTCAGAAAATGCTCTGTCCCCATTTCAGCAGCTTTAACTCAATCTGGTCTATGAACTACTATCTCAGAGATATTAACAGTGCTAATAGTTTCTTTGGACAAATAAATTTTGGAAATGAAGAATATTACATCCTCTTCTTAACACCTGGATATTAAAGATTCTGAGAAATCCTTCAGCAAAGACATAAGACTCCTTGTTCAGCCTCATATGTTATAGTGCTCTCCAGAACACTGACTTGGGAAAAACTGGCAGACAATTCTTTATGTTGAACTAAAAGCTTTCTTTATGAAACTGTCTACCATGGTTCTTCCCTTTATGGCTAACTAGAATTAGCATAAACCTCTCTTTTATGCAGTATTCTTTTTGCTATTTGGGGAGAATTTTCATGTTGCCTCAAGTAAGCATTCATCAAGCTAAAGATTCTCAGCTTTTTTCATGGCTCTTCACAGGGCACAGTCTAGACCTTTCACAACTGCTTTTCCAATTCTGAAAAATATTCTTTGCTTGATATGCAACAGTGGGTCAGAATCCCTCTTAATATGGGTTGCTGTTGCGTACGTGCTCAGTTGCTCAGTCATGCCCGACTTTGTGATCCTATGGACTATAACCCTCCAGGCTCCTCTGTACTTGGGATTCTCCAGGCAGGTATACTGGTGTCAGTTACAATTTCCTCCTCCAGGGGGTCTTCCCAACCCAGGGATTGAACCTGTAACCCCTGCGTCTCATGCACTGGCAGGCAGATTCTTTACCACTGAGCCACCTCGGAAACCTGAACACATTTTAAAAGAATTTTTATCATTCTATATATGCATAGAAAACATTTTGGAATGATATTCATCTGCTAAAGATTTTTATTGAGGCACAGTAGATATATCATTGAATTCATTCCTTATACGTGTACAATTGAATGATTTTTAGTACAATCATCACCATAATCCAACTTTAGAAAACTTCCATCACCCGAAAAAGGAACCTCTTATCCACTTGCCGTCAATTCCTATTCCACCCCTGGCCCAGGCAACCACTAATCTCCTTTCTGTCTCTGTAGAGTTACCTTTTCTGGATCATATGCTATGTGGTCTTTTGCATCTGGCATCCTCTACTGAGCATGTTTTTGAAGTTTATCCATGTTGTAGCACCTATCAGTTATATATATATATTTAACTACAGAATAGAATTCCATTGTGTGGATATACTATATTTTGAACCATTCACCAGTTGAGGGAAATTTAGGGTTTTTTTTAACTGCATTTTTAGTTATTAAAAATAAGGCCCCTATGACCGTTCAAGTTTTCACACAAATAGAGTGTTCATCTTGGATATATGCCAGGGAATGAAACTGCTGGGTCACATGGTAAATTTATGTTTGATATGTTTTTTTGATTGCCAAAAGGCATTTTAAAATGGCTACATCATTTTACATTTCAATCAGCAATTTTCATTTCTCTATGTCTAGGCCTTCACTTATTATTCTTTTATTATCATCATTCTAGTGGTTGTGAAGTGTTACATTGTCATTTTTTAATTTCTATTTTACTAATAAACAGCATCTTTTCATGTGCTTATTAGCCATCTTTCTCTGGTGAAATCTCTGTTCAAATCTTGCCTATTTTTAAAAATTAGGTTGTTTATCTTCTTGAGTTGTGAGATTTCTTTATTCTGGTTAGCAATATTTTGTTAGAAATATGATTTGTCATCATATTCTCTACATTGTGACTTGTATTTCCATTTGCATAATGGTGTCTTTTGAAGTGCAAAAGTTTTAAATTCTGATGAAGTCCAATTTATAAATTTTTCTTTTAAGGGTTATACTACTGGTGTCATATCTAAGAACTATTTAATCCAAGGACACAAAGGATTCCAACTAGTTTTTTCTAGATGTTGTAGTTTTAACTCTTACAGTTAGGTCTGTTGTCCATTTTGAGTTAACTGCTTGTGTATGCAACGAATCTACCTTTTTGCTTGTGGCTATGCAAATGACCCAGCAGCGGTTTGTAGAAAAGACTATTTTTTCTCTACTGAGTTGCCTAAATAGCTTTGGCAAAAAATCAGTTTACTATAAATACAAGGATTTGTTTCTGGGCTCTTAGTTATTTGCCACTGACCAATATGTCTGTCCTTATGTCAGTATCACACTATCTCAATTATGATAGCTTTATAATACATTTTAAAATGAGAAGATATAAGTCTTCCAATTGTACTTTTCAAGGTTGACTATTCTGGTAATCAGTCTTGCATAACACCCAGGTCTTCCCTGGGGGCCCAGTCAGTAAAGAGTCTGCCTGCAATGCAGGAGACCCAGGTTCAATCCCTGGGTCAGGGAGACGCCCTGGAGAAGGAAATAGCAACCCACTCCAGTATTCTTGCCTGGAAAATCCCATGGACAGAGGAGCCTGGTGGGCTACAGTCCGTGGGGTCACAGAGAGTCGGACACGACTGAGTGATTAACACTCACCTAGAATAAATCCCAGTTGTTCATGGTATATACTTATTTTTGTGTATTAAAATACTTGGTAATATTCTGTTAAGGATTTTTGCACCTAAGTTCAGGAGGACTGCAGTTTTCTTTTCTTTTTTTCTGACCGTATCTTTGTCTGGCTCTACTGTCTTCCTGAATAAGGTGGGAAATGTTTCCCCCTCTTCTATTTTCTGGAAGAGGTATAAAGTTAGTTTTAATTACCCTTTAAAAGTCTGATAGAATTGTCCAGTGAAACTGGGCTTGGAGTTTCATTTTGGAAAACTTTTTAATTAAAAATTCAATTTCCTTAATGGTCATAGGGCTATCCAGATTGTCTATTTCATCATCTTGGTGCTTAAGGAATTGTTCTGTTTTTTTTTTCTACATTGTCATATTTATGATCATATAGTTATATGCAGTATTGCTTTAACAGCTGCACTATCTGGAATGATATATCCTATTTCATTCCTGATGTAGGCAATATGTGTTCTATTTTTGTCAGTCTTGCTAGAGGCTTATCAAATGTACTGATTTTTTTTTTTTTTTAAGAACGAACTTTTTGTTTCCTTGGGTTTTTTTTTTCAGTAATGTTTTCCTATTTCCAGTTTTATTTTCTGCTATTATTTCATTCCTTCTGCTTGTTTTGGGTTTATTGTGCTCTGTTTTCTAGTTTTTGGATGAAAGAATTTAAATTATATTACACCTTTCCTCATTTTAAATGTAAGCATTTGGTGCTATAAATTTCCCTCTCAGTACTGCTTTAGCTGCCTCCTACATACTTTGTGTTCTAATTTTTATTTAGTTCTATCTACTTTTTAATTTTCATTGAGGCTTATTGTTTACCCATAATTATTTAGAAGTGTGTTGCTTAGTTTCCAAGTATTTTGAGAGTTTCCTGTTGTCTTTGTTACAGATTTCCAGTTTGATTCCATTGTAGTCAGGGCATATAAGCTTTATGATTTCAATTTTATTTGTCAAGGTCTGTTTTATGATATATTTTATGGGTTTTGTTTTTTTTTCTACTTGGTGGATGTTCCACAGAAATTGAGAAAACTATATTCTACTGTTGTTGGATGGTCTGTTTTATGTTAATTAGATCTTGATGATTGTGTTGCTCAGATGTTTTTGCCTAATACTTCTATCAGTTACTGAGTAGGAGCAATGTTAAGGTTCCCAACAATAATTGTAGATTCTTCTCTTTCTCCTTTCAGCTTTAACAGTTTTGCCTCATGTATTTGAAGCTCTATGGTTTAGTTTATACACATTAGTATATTGTCTTCCTGACAGACTGATCCTTTAACTATTATATAATATCTTTTTATCTCTGATAATTTTCTTTGCTATGAAGTCGACTTTAGGAGATTTTAATACTGTCACTCCTTTTCATTTTTATTAATGCGTACATGGTGTATCTTTTCCATCCTACTTTAGGCTACCTGTAGTTGAATACAAAGTGAATTTCTTATATGGAACATATAGTTGGATTTATTTTTAATATTTTAATCTGCTCTGCTAATCTGTCTTTTGATTGGCATATTTAGACAGTTTACAACAAAGGCAATTATGTTAGTTAGCACTTTAGGATTTTATTATTTCCTACTTGTTTCTTTTGGATGTCGTTGCTGTTTATTCTCTTTCTTACCTTTCTGCAGGTTACTTGAACATGTTTTCAGATTTCATGTTGATTTATTTATAGCACTTTTGAGTTCATCTCTTTGTAGTTTTCATATGGTTGCTCTGGATACTACTTCTAACTCTGTACTTGGTATCACACTGTTTACTACTTAAAAGGAAGTATAGAAACCTCACTTCCAGTTAGGCTTCTTTACCTTCCTCACCTTTTCCTATTTTTGTTAACTCACTGTATAACTCCCATTTCTTTTGCGAGATTTTTTTTTCCCCTTTGAGGTTTTATAAATCATATTTTATGACTGAAACAAATTATAATACTATCTAATACTCAAAAGAATGTCTATTGTATGGACTCATATTTCTAACCTATTTTTTCTTTTGCTTTCTGATGCTTAAGTTTCCTTTTATCCTTTTCTTTCTGTTTCAAGAACTTCTATCCAGTCTTTCCAGGATTTATCTGCTAGTCACAAAACTTTTTAGTTTTCATCTGTGAATGTTTTTATTTTCCCATTTCTAAAAACTGGTTTGCCAGATACAAAATTATGAGTCAATAGTTCTTTTCATTCAGCACTTAAAAAATATTTTGACATTTCCTTTTTCATGATCTCACATGAGAAATCTGTTCATATGGTGTTTCCCTACAGGGACTTCATTGTTTTTCTCTGGCTGCTTTCAAGGTTTTTTTTCTTTAGTTTTCAAAAGTTTAATTATGATGTGTATTGACATGGATTCTTGGGATTTATCCTGTTTAGAGTTTCTTGAATCTCTATGTTGATGTTTTTCATCAAATTTGGCAAGTTTTCAGTCATTGTTTCTTCAAATGTTTATTCATTCTTCTTTCTTTTACCTCTGCTTTCTTGGACTCCAATGATATGAATGTTGGATATTTTGTTATTAGTCCACAGGTCCCTGAGGCTCTGGTCACTTTTTCCCAATCTCTTTTCTATTATTCATATTGGGTGAATTCTGTTGTTTTGTCCTCATGTTCACTGATTCATCATCTCCACTCTACTGTGAGCCCATCTAGTAAGTCTTAAATTTCTATTTTTCAGTTCTGTAATTTCCATTTGCTTTTTTTGCATAACTTCTTTTCTGTGATTTTTTATACTTGTATTTAGTAAATTTGTAATTGATTATTGTAGCATTTCTATAATGCCTGACTTTAAATTCTTATCAGACTAATTACAACATCTGAGTCATCTTGGTGTTGGCATTCATTCAAGTTGTGATTTTTCTTGTTTCTTGATTTATATCCTGGACATTTTGTCCATAATGTTATGAAAATCTGAGTTCTAAATATTTCACAGGAAGTTACTCTATTTAGGTTTAACATGAGTCTTAGCCTACTTTTGTGGGCTGATTCCACTAATTGTTTAATTTTCAGAGACTTTGTGACTGCCTGAGGGTTGAAATTTCCTCCAGCTGGGTTGCCAAGATACCTCTTGATGAGGGAGGGGGGTGGGGAAAGTCTTCAGTCAGTAACCCTCGCCCCACCTCCAGCTACCCAGGTTTCTCTGGGCAGGGAGGAGAATAAAGTGATTTCTTGGACCCAGCTGCTAGCTACAAGGCTACTAGCTGAGACAGGTTCTTTCTCCTGGTTCCACCAGAGAGCCCTCATATCTCTGGGCAGAGGAGGAAAGTCTCCGGCCCTTGGGGTCAATTAAGGTTTCTCCAGTTGGGCCACCTGCTTACTGGGTCCTCCCATCCACATCAGCATCTCTCCATAGAAAAGAGGAATCTGATTCAGCAGGGAAGGAGAATGCTTCCCCTGGTCACTTATTTTTGACAGGACTCCCAGTAGGTCCCTCTTCCCTAGAGGGGCTTCCACTAGATCCAGGGGAAAGAACAAGCTACTAGACTACCGTCTGTTGCCAGATGGGAAGTCAGAAAAGACCAGGTCTGGGTGGCTGCCTTCTGCTGGTTGCGGGATGCAAGATGCCCTGCCTCTGTGTTGTCATCTGGTCCTGGGTTCCCAAACCAGCTCACTTTCTTCTTAGCACTCTTCAGATTTCTTGTTTGTCTCTTGCAACATTTCTAGGATTTATAAAGTTGTGTTTAGTGAGGAGGAACAGAGGAAAAGAGGTCTATGTCAGCTTGTCCGGACCAGAAGTCTCTCAGTTACTGAATTATCTATTAAAAATTTAATTTTTTTCTATTTTGCCAATTTAGACTCAGTTACATTATGGATATTAAAATAATCTCAAAGAAACATTTGCCCAGTGCAGGCATTTAACCAGTTTTCTCCAATATGTAATTAACAGAAAAATGGATGGAGAAAAAATAGATGTCAATACAAAAGGATCTAAAATGAGCTTAAGGCCATACATATAAAGATACTGTTGAGGAACACACATGTATTCACACACACTTCATCTTAGGACATCTCCTTATGGTCTGCTGGAGGAGAGACTCTCTACATGAAGCACAAATGGATTCATGAAGACACCAGAGGGGGATAAGGAAAAAGAGAGATGTAGGGCCTGTTACAGAGAGGCACAGATCCTGCCTCCTGGGGCACCGAGTGGCAAAACCTGTCTGGATGCCTTTACTTGGGAAATCCCCACCCCACAAGGCTAAATGGTGCCAAGAGAAAGGTGGCTCCACAACTATCGGGTTGGTCTGGCTCTTCTCTGAGCCTTAGTCGGGGAAGGCTTAATTTCAAATGCATCAAAATAGATGTCTAGGACAGAATCCTCAAGCCAGTACCTTTCACTTCTTATTTATGTACTGTGCTATTCCCCAAAAGCATTTAAAGTGATTTTAATGGATACACACTATATAAAAAATATATATACAGATACAGGCAAAAAAAAAAGAAAAAAGCAAGACGAAAACAAAGGAAAGGAATAAAACTGGCGCAAAAGTGCTTCTCTGTGACTTTGTACACTTGCAATAAATAGCCTGTGAGAGGGCACATTGCTAGAACATTTTCTGTGCCATCTCTGCGTGAACCCTCAAAGGCACTCAGGACCAGTCTTGGGGGCAGTAAAGTGGACTCATAACATGAAGGGATCCTCTAGATATGCTATCGAGGGAAACAAGGTTCCATGGAAATTTCCCTATAGTGCTCCATAGATTTATTGCTCTGAGACATGTTTGATTTCCTCTTAAAGATTCCTGAGTTCTCACCTTGAAAATGGCCGCAGTTCTGAGCAATGTGACCCAGTTGAAGACTCAGGTTACTAAGTTCCTGAGGGATCACATCCCAGTTAGGATTCATTACAAGTCTGACTACCTGAATATGCAGTGTGTACCAAGGTTAAAACAACAGTGATTAACTCTTCAAACTTTGTTTATAAAATTCTTCCATCTGATTCTCAGAATCTAAGCCAAAGATGTTAGATACAAACTTGCGGTGTCCATCTCAAGCCAACTGGAAATTTAGATGCTGCTGCTGACACACAGGAGCTGAGAAGTCGCCACAGAAGCAGAGTTGTGCCCGGTGACTAAATGACCACACTCCTTCCACTATGGGAGCTCTCTCTCTCCTGGGAAATATAAGAACACAAAAATCCAGTCAGCTGTGCTCTATTGTCTATGTATACAATACACAAGTGGGCTTGATTCAGGTGCAAATCCTCAGTGAGTGGTGGCTACTGGGACAGCAACTCTGAATCTAAAACATTACTTCTTGGCTCTTCGTGAAGCCAGTTTCTCCCCCTGGCTTTGGGTTTCTTGCTTTTCCTACCTTTCTGAGCCTCCCTCAACCACCTTAAACTTCTGAAAACTTCTCATTCACTCTGCCTCTTACTGATTTTTGACATCTTTAAATCTCTTGAAAAAAAGATACCCTGTTCATTCATCAGCACCTCTCTCTATCATTCGTTCATGAAGACATGACCCAGTTTTCTTTTCTCTAATTATATTCTCCTGAACCATTTGTTCTCAACCCTGCCTAAAAAGTTCAGTTTCATACCATGGTATTTCTCTGAAGTTACTTTTTCAGATCACTAATTACCTCTTACTGACCACATTCAGTGACTTTTCTTCAGAAGTTATTCCACTTGATCTTTTGGTTTTTTCATCTTGTGCTACGAGGGCTTCAAAGAGCATGGTTTTCATTTCTCATATTTCTCTATGTACTGGAGATTATTTTTATTCTAGTTTTGAATATCTACAGCTGTCATCAATGAATGTGACCTTTCTTGTTGGAATGGCAAGGTATCTGTCTCAAAACATAGTGT
This sequence comes from Capricornis sumatraensis, assembly GCF_032405125.1. Taxonomy (NCBI): domain Eukaryota; kingdom Metazoa; phylum Chordata; class Mammalia; order Artiodactyla; family Bovidae; genus Capricornis; species Capricornis sumatraensis. The sequence continues at coordinate 172,868,976 of NC_091069.1, forward strand.
TCAAAATGTACATGTATGTACTACATTCATGTTGCTTCAAAAATTTTTTATGTTTCCATTTTATCAAGAAAGTTTTAGGGGACATGGTTTCTAATCAAAATGATGTGGGATGGGAGAGAGTGGCCAAACTGGCAGAGTAGAAAGGCCCTGAGTTCACCTCCTCTCATTAGCACACCAAAATTACAACTATTTCCAGAATAACCATCGATAAGAAAAAAAAAAAAACCAAAAACTGAAACCTATAAGAAAATACCTCCTGGAACCAAACACATAAAGAACTACGTGAGACAGGTAGGAGGTGCAGACCTGCAATATAATCAAATCCTGTATCCCCCTGGGTGAGTGATCCACAAACTGGAGAATAGTTATATTGCAGAAGTTCTTCCATAGGAGTGAGTGTTCTGAGCCCCATGTCAGGCTCCCCAGCCTGGGGACCAGGTATCAGGAAAATCAGCCACTAGAGCATCTGAATATTTAATATTCTTAATAAGTATTTTGTAAAAAGCTATGGCAAAGTTGCACCTGCTGAAAGCCCGAGGGCTTTCCCGGTGGCCCAGTGGTTGAGAAGCCACCTGCCAATGCAGGGGATGAGGGTTCAATCCCTGGTCTGGGATGATCCCACATGCCACAGGGCAAGTAAACCACTATTACTGAGCCTGTGTTCTAGAGCCCACCCACGTGCTGCAACTACTGAGCCCGTGTATCCTAGAGCCAGTGCTGCACAATAAGAGAACCCACGGGAAGCCCATGCACTGCAATAGAGAGCAGCACCTGCTCACTGCAACTGGAGAAAGCCCGGCACAAGAACCGAGAGCCAGCATGGCCATAAATAAATCTTTTTCAGAAAATCTTAAGAAAATAGTGATACATTTTATCAACCTGAGTAGAGAAACTTCAAGTTATATATAATTAAAGATCACCATCTAGTGGCCCAAATATATTATAACTTCTAAAATTAGCTGCAAGCTCCAAAGACTTTAAAAATTAGGTGTTTTGAAAGCCTCCAGCCCCATCAAGGAGAGAAGCAAAGAATGAAATTTTGGCCCCATTAAAGGCATTCAAGGGGCTTTCCCTGGTAGCTCAGAAGTAAAGAACCCACCTGCTAATGTAGGGGACACAGATTCAATCCCTGGTTGAGGAAGATCCCCTAGAGAAGGAAATGGCAACCCATTCCAGTACTCTTGCCTGGGAAATCCCATGGATAAAAGAGCCTGGTGGGCTATAGTCCATGGAGTCACAAAAGAGTTGGATACAACTTACTAAATAACAACAACAACAAAGGCATTCAAAATTCAAGTTACAAACAAAACACGGTGCCCTCCAAACCAATCACCCTTCTAAATCAAGCTTTGGTCCTGGGCCTCTGGTCATTCAGGATATGAGTGAACAGTTGAATGTGATAAATTGAAGTGAAAACTCTTTTGGAGACAAGCTCAGCGAAATCCAAAATAATGAAGGCCTTTAGAATGATCTTGAGTGGACTTTTCCTCTCACAAGCAACTTTACAATTGAAAATCTGGTTTGCTTATGACAGAATGATTCTGTGTACACCCTGATGAAAGGTGTACTATAAAGGAGGCTATAATACTTTCAGAAAATGAGGAAGAAATAAAAGTCACAAGAAAACATTGCCCCACAGATTTTCTTCTAATTAGGCAGCATGAATTGAAAAGAGCACAGGCTTCAGAGTTAAAGGGCTTTGTTCAAATTTTGGTTTCACTCCCTCTTGGCTGTGTGACCTTGAGCATGTTACTTAACCTCACTAAGCCTCACAGGGCGGTTGCAAGGATTAAGTGAAATAAGACTTAGAAATGGCTTATCCCAATATCCAGAACATAACTGATACCTCACTTCACCCTTCTTTCACTTACAAGAAACTATATAATTTAGAAGAAAATAAAGGAAAATTTAAATTTCTTCTTTAACTTAGAAGAAAATAGGATTTGGGTTTGAAGGTGGCTTTTAATTTTTTCTCTGTTACAGTGAAGATAAGAGACCATCTAGTAACCATATGACCAAAGTAACAGTGATTGTCTTGACTCTGTTTGATTTTGTATTTTCTTTCAGGATGTAATTTTCTTACTGGTAACATGGAAGAGTTGTATCCACTGTAAATGAACAGGGTGTTGACAGGATTAAATGAAACACTGCATAAATGTCCATAGCTCAGTGCCACTTAGTTTCATAAGTTTCATTATTACTCTTTGCCTCTCTCATGGGACATCTGTGAGAATATAATTGCCATCGATTATTTCAGAAATGCCTGCAGGCCTTCACTATCTTCCTCACAAATCACTCTTTTACCAAGGTTCTTCCCTAGAGAGACCAGCACTGAGGCGCTCACAAGGTGCCTGTTTCTTCGCACACACTACACAGATGACTGATTTTAAAACAAGGCACAGCAGAACCTGCATTTCCAAATGAGAGTTGTATCAAAGTGCATGAGAGATTAAAATTCTTGTTCCTCTATTATCCCTCTACTCTGAGAACCTCCCTCACAACCTGCTCCATATCCTTTTATCTCAGCAGAAACAAAACAGAAAAAGGATTTTGAATGAATAAAGAAATAGATTTTTGTGGGTAGCTTGTAAGTTGGTTCTGAAGGCAACTCATGAATATTTTTGAGCAACAACCAGCATAACTTGCAAAGAGACAACATAGAAGGAATACTATCACTGAGGTATATTAATTATAAAATGACTTTTTAAAGTCACACCTTACAGTGGAAAAGGGTCTATATTCAGAGGCACTAAAAAGCCTGTTTCCTTTCGTGCCCCTTTCAGGCTCTGACATTGGCACCTTGCCTGTTCACAGAATCCTAAAGTTTGACCCATATTTGGGACATCAGGTTTTTTTGTTTCGTTTTGGGTCTGTTTCTAAATCATTGTAATGATACTTTCCAGAGGGGTCTCCAAGGGCTGCATCCTCAAATACAACAGGCCCTTGCACCCTGTCAGGCCCACTGTTCTAATTTGGGGAATGGAAATTGTTGCTAAGTAAAGCAAGGCAGCCTGAAGACCTGCCCTGGAGTCCTAGCTCCACTATTCACAAGGTACTTAATTATTTTGAGCCTGGTTTCCTCCCTGTGAAACGGGGGACCCTGCCCGGCTGGCCTCAGGGAACCGTGATGAGGGGTGGAGCCAGGCTGGGGGCGAGAAGCCCCTCCTGAAGCATCAAGCTTGCCCTGAGCGCTCACAGTTCCTTCCAACTCTACAAGAGGTGTCTCACGGAGCCCAGAGGGCGAGCAGTGCAAAACAGGGACCGGGACCCTCCATGGAGGCATATGAGGTGGCCTGCGTCAGCCTGGATGAAGAGTCCTCACTGCCCACTCCCGACCCTCAGCAGGAAGCCCCAGGCTCACCAAGCGCCTCTTCACACTCCCTTTTTTCTTGCCATTCTTGCCTGAGCTGACATCCAGCGAGCGGTAGCTGGGTGGCTTCTCCTCAGGCCAGTTTGGGGAGCACGAGCGACGATGGCGGCGGGTCTCCCAACTCTGGGGCTGCCTCTCCTTCTCCTCCTCGGAGCTCCAGGAACTAAGGCCAGAGGGCAGGGGAGGGGAGTAGCTGCGGGGCCTGCGCCTCGGGTGCCCCTGAGCGCTTTCCCTGGGGCTGGGCCTGCGGGGATCTCTCTCTGGGTAGCGGCTCCGGCTCCGGAGAGTGGGGCGGTGGGGCCGCCAGTGGGCCTCACTGGATGAGGGGCCGTCGCCGTCGCTGAGGCTGTCCCTGTCTGACCAGGGCCTGGGTGACCAGCGATGCCTGGAGCCGCGGTGCCTCCCACGCCGCAGTCGGTCCAGCTCCCTTTGCTCCAGCTCCCAGCACTGAGCCTCAGGATCCCGGAGCTCCTGGTGGAAATCAGAGTAGCGGCGCTGCCTTCTCCCCTCCCTCAGATCCCAGGGTCTGGGGGGAGATGGCGGTGCAGGGAGCCACTGCTGGCGGGAGGAGCTGCTGGTCCTCCGCGAAGCTGGCAGGTCTCTGACCAGGGGAGGCAGGTGGATGACTCTGCGTTCCACAACCTCAGAGCCCAGGGAGGACAGGATGCTGCAGGGGTGGCCAGATATGGCCTGGAGGTCAGGCGGCAGAGGCTGGGCTGGGTTGAGGTTCCGCAGCTCCTTCTCCAAATACTCTAGGACACCACTGGGGATGGGAGGGTGAGCGATTGCCTGGGTCACTGGCACCTCGGGGAGGCTGGATCGCAGGGACAAATCTGAGTGAAAACAAGAATAAGAACATGCAGAACTGCTCGTCCAAAACACACTCCTCAGAATCAGGGCCCCCAAGTGCCGCCTTATTTAGCATGAATCTACACCTTCCCGTCCTCCATCACAAAGATGCCCACCGTTTGGTCATGAAGGCCCTGATGCAGCCCATGCTCCTACCCTTGCCCTTTACCCTCTCCCACCCCAAATCTCTGGCAGGGTTTACCTCGCTGCAGCAGTGGGTTCATTGGATAAGATGAAAACTGGGAGCTCCTGTCCGCCCCCCAGGACAGGGGTTTTTCCATCATCTGAGAGCCTAGGGCCTGAGCCTGCTTCATGTAGCGGTGGCGGGCCAGGGCTGCAGGGGAAAAGGGAGAAACGCAGACCCTGAGCCAGGGCAAGGCCCACATGTCCCACTTCACTTCTCTCCACCCAGCAGCCTTGCCAAGAGGCCACTTTCTCTCCTTGAAGTTTTCTGTGTCCTCTCTTATATGGGTGGAAGAGTTAAGGGAAGTAGTGAATCCACTGTTCCTCTGTCAGAACTCTGGGAATAAATTCCCTGGAAAGACTGCAGGACCTGCACCCTAGGAAATATCCTCCTGAAACTTGACTTCCTAGTCTTGGAATCATTTCATCGTCCTGCCAATTTCCAAGGTCACCCAAGATGTATAGGTAGAAATGTAGATCTTAGCAGGCAGTGAAATCTCAGGCTATAGACCAAATATAGAAGGCACAGATGCAAAGGGCTTCAGGAGGTGGTGAGTCAGGGGCTTCTTGGGAGGATCACCTGCTCAGAGTGGAAGAAAAGGACACAGATGCTGAGGTCAATGGGCAGAATTACTGGTAAAGGAAAAGGGACTGATGAATGTTTCCAGCTGGTAATGCCAGCCCTGGGTGGGAGAAAACCACGGGGAAGAAGGCAGAGAATGCAAAAACCTGAAGTAGATCCTTTCTATGCTTCTCCTCACTTTATTAAATGTTGGGGTTTTCCCTAAGTAAGGGGAATCTCTAATGGGTGGGGTAGAGGCAGAGAAGAGAGAAGGGAAATACCATTTCCTTTCAGGGCAAAGAAAATAGTATTAAAAAAAGCAGCCCAAGAGTCCATAGAAATGTTTCTCCAGTCCCCTCTGCAGCTGATCTGAAGCAGACAACCCACAGCACATACAAATTAAAAACAAATGCATTTAGTTGTTTTGCTCATGTGATTCTGTGACTGAGTGCACACGTCTCCCAAGGTCCCTGTGTATACATGCATGTAGAACAGTCCCAGGTCTATCCACTTGTGTGCTTAAGTGCAGGAAGTGCCTGCTTCAGGCCCCCAGCATGGTACTCTCACCTCTTCCTGGGTTCTCCAACCTTCTGAATGCCCCTAAAGCTACAGAGCTCTGCCAGAGCTTCCTCTTACCATAGTACGAGGAGGCAAAAGACAGGCATTCTGGACCCAGCATAGGGTGGGGGATTTGCTGAGGCCAGCAGATAAGGGTCATCTGGAAGGCTATTCAATGGTTCCAGTATAAAACCAACTTCCAACACAACAAGAAGTGGTTGTAGCCAAGCCCCCAGACTTTTGTGGAGCTCTGGCCCTGATGGTGAGTCACAGCCCAGCCTGGAGGAAGTCAGATACAAGCTTAGAGCAGCTCACCCACCTGACACACCTTCATGCCTGAGGACAGCACAACAGACCCTCTGAAGACAAGTTCACCTACTCAGCACTTTCCTCTTCCTCTTGCTAACACGTGCCTCCCCCAATTCCATATAACATGCCACCTTCAGCACATACAATGCCCTCCTTAATATGAGCCAGTCACTTTACATGAGTTAACTAATCCTCAGAGAAATCTCTTAAATGTGAGCATCAGATGAGAAAGTTAGAGAGGTTACCTTTCCAGCCCAATGTCCCACAGCTGGTGACCGACCAGTAGAGGCAGTGTGTGACCCTGTGTCTGTCTGTCAAGCCTCTACTCTTTCTGCCAAACTGCGGAGTCCCCAGACTCCTTTATGTGATAAAGCAAAAAAAAAAAAAAAAAAAAAACCCTTTCCCAGCAGTACCTTCTCACATTATTTTTCTCTCCTCAGCACCACACCTTTCAAAACTCACTCCAGACTAATCTTGCTTCCAGGGCCTCAGGACATCTGATCCCATTGGGAACAACCTTCGCTGCCCCCTACCCCTCTTAACTGAATCTTGATCTCCTCCCGATGGTACTGTTCCCTCTTTGGGCCACTTCCTTTTTCAGCACCTCCAATTCAATAGGAGGGAAAAGGAGAGTTGGGCTTCTCTTCTTGCTCTCCAAATTACTTCTTAATTAATGGGACCCTTTGCAGAGATGACTTCCTAGAGACTTTTCTGGATCTTCCATCAGGCTTCCGGTCAAATTTTCACACATTCCCAAGATTAACCCACCTGCTTCCTTCTTAACTGCCACCACCTTATTCTAGGATCCCTCCCTTCCCTAATGCACTGGGGTGAAAAAATATAGTCTCTGAGCTTCTACCTTGCCCTCCTGTCCCTAAAAAAAAAAGCTCAATGGGGAAGTCTAGACTATCTGGCTTTCTGTTGCTCACCTAATGGCGAATCAAGCAATAGAATAAGAAACATGGAGAAATTAACAAAGCCTTAAATGACTCCTAATAAGTTATCTCTGAACCTCAGTGGTGTAAAATCTGTCTTGGTCACCTGTAATGAGATAGTTAAATATACAGACTCCTGGATCCCACTCCCAGACTGGCCTTCAGTCAAATATAATGTGAGAAAATCCATGTTTTCAACAAGCTCCTTGACTTTAAGGCAGGAGTTGGAGTTGACTATTGTGGATTCTCAACAACTCTCAACAACGTTCTGAGAATTATGGTCCTCAAGGATAGGTTTCCATAAACGCAGGCATTAAGAGTCACAGGGACTTCAACTGGAATCCCAGCATGTATTAGCTGTGTAATTTCGATTGAGTCTCCACAGTATGTTAGCTCAACATCCTCATTTCTGAGCTGGGGATAATAAGTAGTGAAGTGAAAGTGTTAGCCACTCAGTCATGTCTGACTGATTTGTGACCCCATGGACTGTAGCCAGACAGGCAACTCTGTCTATGGAAATCTCTAGGCAAGAATACTGGAGTGGGTTGCCATTTCCTCCTCCAGGGGATCCTCGTGACCCAGTGATCGAACTCAGGTCTCTTGCACTGCAGGCAGATTCTTTACTATCTGAGCCACCAGGGAAGCCCCAGGGATAATAATACCTATTTCATAAAGCTGTTGCAGTTAAATGAGGTAATAACTGAAATGCCTAATACTGGCAAATATTCAATGGGTCGTGGCTCATGTTGTTACAACAAATGGTCAACATAAGTCACTACTTTCACCTTAGATCCCATAGAAGACAAAAAGTACACATTTGGAGACTAAATCATCAAAAGCATAATCATTTTCATTTCTGAGGAAAACCCGGGGCATGTGCTTTAAGATCACCCTTTGTGACAGAAATAACACTCAACACCTCCCTTCTACCAGAGACCTGCAGCCAGGATCTTCTGCATGAATCACCCATGGTGCCTGAATCACCCTGAGGACCTCCAACTTCTTTCCATTCCTTCCCACCCCCTCTCCACTCTTACAGAGTGTTCTTCGCCCTCCCTGACCCATAGGTCATACAGTCCTTTTTCTTTTTTTATATATACTGGCAGTATACATAGTATACTGATTTGACTGGCAGTCCTTTCAGGGACATCCTCAGAAGCGTCCTAGAATCTCACACCCCTTGAACCCTTTCTATTTCAGCTTTTGGGAACAACCAGTCCATGCTTCCTGGGCCCATGATGGCTCCACTGTCAGGCAACCAACCTCAAATTGCCCTTTTTCCAATATGTGTAGATCTCCTTGACTGATTCAGCAACCCTGCTTCCCTCCTCCAGAGCGGCAGTTTAAACATTCCCCACTTCTGATGCCTTCCCCTCAGTATGAACTTTCAGCTGATGACATGTCTTTGTTAAGGAAGAGGAACCAGTCCTGGACATGGAATCAAGAGACCTAGGACTAGTCCAAGGCTTACCACTAACAAGCTGTATGTAACTGTGGAAATCTCTGTCTAGGCCCCACTTCCCTCAGCTGAAGTGGGGTTACTAAACGTTGGTGTCATTTTTGTTTTACTCCTCCCTGGTCTTCTCACTGGAAAGGGGGAGCAGGTTGTGGGGGTGGGCTGTGGTCACAGAAGCTCAAGAATCACTGACGTCGTTCTCAAAGCTGCCTTTTGTGTCTAGAATTTTGATCTGCTGAAATTGAGACAGGCTGGTGTCAACTCACTCCCCCAGCTTCTTCCCTTACACTTTAATCATATTCCTTGCGTTAACTTCCTCTCTCTCTCCAGAGGGCAGGCTTCCTTCTCTTTCTCTCTCTTACCGTGAAAGGTAGTCCTGATGTCACTCCTACTCCCTCTCTTACAGTGAAAGATAAGCCTGATGTCACTCCCACTGATTCCATCCCTCCTCAGTCACTGCCTCACTTCACAATGCTTCCTTTCTCTTTCTTTCTACTGGCCTTGGTTCTCCATCTACAAGTATGCTTCAGTTCAGTCGCTCAGTCGTGTCCAACTCTTTGCGACCCTATGAATCGCAGCACACCAGGCCTCCCTGTCCATCACCAACTCCCAGAGTTTACTCAAACTCATGTCCATCGAGTCAGTGATGCCATCCAGCCATCTCATCCTCTGTCATCCCCTTCTCCTCCTGCCCCCAATCCCTCCTAGCATCAGGGTCTTTTCCAATGAGTCAACTCTTCCCATGAGGTGGCCAAAGTATTGGATTTTCAGCTTCAGCATCAGTCCTTCCAAAGAACACCCAGGACTGCCTTCCTTTAGGATGGACTGGTTGGATCTCCTAGCAGTCCAAGGGACTCTCAAGAGTCTTCTCCAACACCACAGTTCAAAAGCATCAATTCTTCAGTGCTCAGCTTTCTTCACAATCCAACTCACACATCTATACATGATCACAGGAAAAACCATAGCTTTGCTTAGGGTTACCTTATTTTAAAACAAAACAAAACAAAACCACGATCACATCCACCCTCTTCCCCATCCAAGAGCTTAACTTGACAAGTCCTGCCCCCTCCATGTAATCTCCTCTTGTCACCAAATTTCTCAGGACAGACTCCCCAGGTGACTCACTTTGAAAGTGACCTCATCTGCTCAAGTTCAAGGATCTTTCTTTGTGGCCCACATTTCCTTATCTCACCAGTTCTTCTAAATGAAATCTAACCACTTGGGAGAAACCACTTTCTCCCAGAACCTGTTAATCAGCTTACGGACAGTGGACACATTTATCGCTGGTGCTGACTGTGTCCCTAGCCCCTGCCTGTTTTGAGTGCCCCACAGGCTTAGGGATTCTGAGAAACTGTCCTGGGAGAGTTTCCCTCATCTCAGTCTGCGTATTACAGCACTGAGAGCAGTGACTCCTACATGGCCTCCTTCCCAGAGGAGGGATAGAAAGGCAAGGAACTCCATGGCCCAATATCGAGTTCTCTGCTGTTTCTCATCTCTTGAAGGAACCTATTGGCATCTCAGCCAATCCCATAGCTATCTACACAGACTGAGGTTGTGGCAGCCTCTGTTGTGGGAAATTCACATACTGTAAGTCAGATGAGAACGAATGCAACACTGCATTGTTTCTGCTACTTACTTTGTGTGACTCCTCTGACCTTCAGTCTCCTCATTGTTAAATAACAATGATACCTGCCTTCTAGGGTTGTAAGGATTCAAAAGGGAAATATATGCAAAGGCCCCACACAACAGACATCCAATAAAAGTTAGTTCTCTTTTCCTGTAAGACAGCAACCTCAGAACACAGGCCTGAAACCAGACTCAGACCATTGAACTCCTTGACATTACAGATTAGGTTTTGTTTCTATCTTAAAAGCCAATTTCTGGGTTTCTTTTAATATCCTTCAAATGGACCAAAATGATAACAGTGGTTATATCTGGGTGCTCAGATCAGTTTTTTTCATTTTCCTGAATTTCTCAGATTTTCTACAAGGTAATACTTTACTTATACCACCAGGAAAAGGAAATGCTACTTTAAAACACAAAAAAATCCTTCCTTTAAAGCTGCTGATTCTGTTCCATCCATTCAATAAGAAAAGATCTTTGTGGAATAAATTTTCTTCTTTTGTCTTCAACAAATGTTTTAGGGCATGTCACAATTCTGTTTTAATAAAAGGCCAAATTCAAGCCCAAAGAAAGATCACTGTTAGAGCAAGATCTTCTGCCTTCTCTTTCCTTTGTCTAAAACAGAGACTCTCAAAGTGTGGCCCCCAGACCAGCAGTGTGAACTTCTGAGAAATAAAAATCCTCAGGCCCACCCAAGACTGATTAAATCAGAAACTCCAAAGACAGAGCCGGCAACCAAGTTTTATCAAGCCCTCTGGGAGATTCTTAAGTTTGAGGAGCCCTGCTCCAACACCTCTCTCTCTTCTGATCTGTTCTTTTCAAGCAATCTCTAGGAATTCTGGCCTTCTCTCTCACTGTTCCATGCAAACCACTCCCTCCAGCCACCTTATGTCCAAGCAAGGTCAGAGGTGGGGGCAAATACTGGACCACAGGCCTATCAGGGCTGCTGAGGAAAGGACACCAGTGGGCAGACCCATCTGAAGGGGGCCTTAGGCAGTCTAGAAGGTGAACAAGCATAAGTCTTCCTGCCTGGCTATGGCTTCCCTAAGCATAATTTTCTGAACTGAGCCCAGAGACCTCTGAGCCTGTGATGAGAAGGGCATGGAGAAGAAACTGGGAGAATGCAAGGTTTTGACGTGGTCATGTGAAACTGGTATGTCTGGGGCACTCGGCTTCCCTCCCCCCCATCCCACTGCTCATCTGTCCCCTCTCACCTTCCTGGGGGCAGCAGCAGCGGTCGGGGCAGCAGGGACAGCGGAGGTAGCAGCAGCAGTACTGGGGGCAACACTGGCACCAGCACACTCCAATCAGCAGGAGCAGGAGGAGGGCTCCCAGGACGATGAAGATCACGGTCAGCCAGTCTGCAGGGGGCAAGCCAAGCAAGGGTCGAACTAAATCTGCAGGGGCATGCTTTAGCTTGTAACATGCTAAAGGTCTGATCTACACAGCTCTTGACCTATAGGGTAAGGTTGAGCAACATACATGCAGAATTAAAAATTTAGCTTTGGTAAGGTAACTTCAGAGGCTGGCTACCAACCACAATAAACCTAGGTTTCCTTGTTTCTGTTTTTTTTTTTTTTTTTTTTTCCTTTATGTAAAAGTGTCCCAGTGGGGGTGGCCAAATAGAAATCTCCAAGAGCACTTACGCAGGACGATGAGCTTCACTTCCTTATCTGGGTCTCCTGACGTGTCCCCTGGGGCCTCAATGGTGCAGTAATACACTCCATGGTCCCACCACATCACTTCATTAATCACCAGATCTGCTCCTGCAGTGAGGGAGAGGAAAGTGCCAGCAATTAAAGGAGAGGGCATGGGTTTCTGACTTCTGGTAGCTTCAGGTCCCCAGCATTATACTTCCACATCCTAAAAGGGCCTCTCATAGAGAAAGGCCTCTATTCCTTCCTTTGAGATTCTCTTCTGTCTCCGAACAGCATAAAGGTGGTAAAACTGACCACTTAGTGAGCTCTACCAGGTACCCTGAAAGGAGTTAGGATACATCACCCCACTTCCTTCCTTCCACAACTCTCTAAATGGGTGAGGTAGAGGTTACCAGCTACCTCCCAATGTCTATTCTCCCTTTCTCTCATGGTCATAGAATTTTTGCTCATGTATCAATACTTAGCTATCCAGAATAAAGTCACTAATTGTCATCCTCTCTTACAGATGGACATGGACATGTGACTCGGTTCTGGTGGACAGAATATAAACAGAAGTGTCACATGATGGCTCTCAGGAACCTACTTGAAAACAGCTTGGGAACATCTTTGCTCTTTTCTTCATTTCTTCCTCCACTCTGTTACCTGGAAAGCAAATGTGATGGCTGCCATCTTGGACCATAAGGAAAGAGATGACATTCTTAGTGAGTGGGACGGAGCTTGGGTTCCTGAGGAATTAATGGAGCAGAGCCACCACACTAGTTCTGGTCTGTCTAGCCCCAGATTTATACCTGTATGTGTGCCTGCTCAGTTGCTCAGTCATGTCTGACTCTCTGTGACCCCACAGACTGTGTAGCCCATCAGGCTCCTCTGTCCATGGAATTTTCCAGGCAAGAATATTGGGTTTCCATTTCCTCTTCCAGGGGATCTTCCTAACCCAGAGACCAAACCCAACTCTCTGGCATCTCCTGCATTGGCAGGCGGGTTCTTTACCACTGAGCCACCAAGGAAGAAATTAACTTTTTATTGTTTAAGTCACTAATATTTTGGGCTTTTGCTTATGCAATCAAATTTAATCCTGATACAAGGGGTAGGATTATTAGCTGCATATCAGATGAGGAAACTAAGACTAGAGGAAACTGGAACAGAGAGAGGTAACAGAGGTAGGTTCAAACTTCAGTCTTGCCTCAAAGCTGGTGCCCTCAACCACCAAGCTCTAATGTCTTCTCCAAACTGGGTAGGAAAATCCACAGCTTGGGTTCCTCACCAGCTGTGAACATATACTTCTGAATCTTGATGGCACAGTTGAGATGAACTTGAGAAACAAGTAAGGATAAAATGCCAATATTTTCAGAGTAAGTGTTACTCAAGAAAAGAATGAGTTTTTGTGAGCACCAAGTGTCTACCCCATTAAGATAGATGAAGGTTATGTTCACATTAAAGGCAAATGTTCTCTAAAGACCTTCTGTGGGTCCAGCACTTTGTCAGACTCTGTGGAAGCTCAAACAAGACCTGTGCTGTGTCTGTCCTGAAAGAGCTTAATGTCCAGTCAGAGACATCAGGGTAGCCCCCATATCCAAGCTACTTAAGCCACACAAAGTACCAGAGGACACCTTCAAATTCTTTAAGACCTTAGTTATAGATTTGCTCCTAATTACTTGGCAGTCATAGTTGCAATTCTTTTTTATCTGTTTGTCAAGAAATATTTATTGAGGAAATGAAACAAACATGCAAGGTCATGCACCACTGGAGCTAACTTTGACTTCTCTTTCCTTCTCTTTCTACGTCAATCCTTATGGTTTTTTTCCTACTCATGATTTTCCAACCTGCTGCCTTTCCCAGAAACAAGCTTACCCCAGACTTGGAAAAATGGTGAAAGTGCTTTGGAGGAAATACACCCTCCAAGGTTAATGTGTATTATAAATCTCCCCCAATTTTACTAGAGACAAAGATTATTTCAGGGATGTCAGAATAATGAGGACATTCAGATATGTTAATATTTCAAATGATCCAAGAACTGATCTGACAGGGTCTTCTCAAATGATGCAAACACAGGCATAAAAATTTCAGAAAACAAGGGCTCCAAGAAGTCACTACAATCCTGGAGATAGAAATTAAAGCCAAGGGGAAATACCACTTTCCCATGGGAATAAGGAGGCAGAATTTGACCCAAAGGTGGTTGGGAGTAGGGGTAGTGGACAGTGTTATCCATTTAGAAAGAAAAAGAAAATGACAGAAAATCAGAGACTATCACCTATGGGGACGTTCGTCCTTCAAAAACTGTAAAGGAGACTTTAAACTTTGGGGTCAGATCAGAGTTAAGTTTCTCGGCTCTGGAAAAAGTAGTCACCCTGAACCTCTGAGGATGCACCTAAAAGCTGGAAAAGAACAGATGTTCCCTAAGGCTGAACACTCAAGGGCTGACTTGGGAAGGTCAGAGGTTGAATATAAACAGATCAGACTTACTTATTGCAGCCAAAGTACTATACACAAAGTTGGAAACAATTTTTAAACTAGGTTGATCTACCTCTACACAGTCATAGAATATTCACTGATTTCTTCAGACTGTTGCTATGGGTACCCTGAGTAGCCTGCTAGGTGTATTCTCCCACTTTTCCCCCAACTTTTAACCAGTCAATATTTCTTTAACACTATACATAAAGCTCATTGAAATAGGCTCTGAATTCTGTACCAATAATCCATTGGACGTGGAATCCACTCCCCCAGGAATGTGGGGTGCTGGCCCTTCATTCACAGGTGTGCTGAATGGTCATAACAAAAGTTCACCACACACATGTGGTTTGCTAAGTGCTTTATACATATCATCTCACTTAATCCTGACAACTCTCCATGAGACAAGTACTATGGCAAGTCCCACCTTACAGAAATTGAGGCTTAAAAAATGAAAGGGACTTGCCCAAGTTCACAACCCTTGTGAGTGCAGAACACGGACCTACACCTGAGTCTGACACCTGAGTCTACTCCTGGTACTCCCGCAAAGAATGCATATGCTTCACACATAGCTCTCAGATGTCATGTTTGACGTTTACTTCAGTGGGGGGAGACAAAGACCATTACACCCGTCTTTCAGATGTGATAACAGAGGCCAGAAAAAAGAATAGGTCACTAAGCAAGGAGGTGGAAGCATGGGATCACCACCCCGTCTTTTGATTCTACACCCAGTGCTCTTTCCTCTACCAGTGGAAGGCAAGGGTCCATAAGTGGCCATCTACTTAGAAACCCCTACTCCATAGATTTGGGAAACAGGGGTAGCCAGAGGGCAACTCAGGCATCTGGGGTTTGAGCAGGCTATCAAGGGAGCCTCAGCCACACGTTATCTATGAATCTCAGGAAGGTGAAGGAAAACACCCAGTCCCAGACCTTTAGCCAAAGCTGTAGACGGTCCTCTTGTCTGAGCCCAGCCTCCAGGGTACTGACTTCAGAGGGGGCGGCACATTCTGTGCATTTGGCACTTTCCTCAAAACATGAAAGTGACCAAGTAGACCATCAAGCAACAGAAGAAAAGGGAAAACCCCACGATGACTCAGCCCGCTGGGCCTGGTGCCTACACAGCTCTCCACCCCCAGGCCCCAGCTGCCTCTGAACTCACGATTCTGGATGGTGATCTTGCGTTGCCGGTAATCCACCCCCAGCACAGGTTCATTCTGCCCCCGCCGCTGGGCCACGATGCGAACCTCCCGCTGGCTGTCATTGCAGTCATTGGACGGGTCCTGGCCCAGGGATAAAGCCGCCTGGTATGCTGGAGAAAGAGGACATGGGCAAGTCACACAGCAGTAAGGAATTCCCATCAAGAAAGGTGCCCTCAGTGGTCCCTGGAGCAGTGAAGGTTCTCAGTGTTTCCTGAGGGTCTCCATCTCCTAGGCATTTTCTCAAAGATGGGGATCTGAGAGTCTACATTTCTAATGAGCTCCCAGGTGAAACCATTACTCACACTTTGAGCAGCAAGACTCCAGACCCCTCTATTGGGCCAAAATTTCCAAATCCTGAACTGTATCACCACCTCCCATCCAAATGTCCCCTGCCTCATTTCCAAAGTGACTCCAGAATCTGCTCCCAAATGGTTCCTCTAACCTGACCTCTCAATAAAAGTACTGAGAGCTGTTAAATCTGCTGATGATAAATGCCTTCTACCTGGTCCCTCCTACCTTCCCACTTAATGCAGGCGTTTTAAGAATAGCCCCCAGGAAACAATGCCTCAATTTAGAAAGGGGGTGTTCTAGGAACAAGGTGAGGCTCTGTGGGTGGCTCAGTAATTTAGGTTTTGGAGCTCATATTGCAAGATACTAGTTGGGGCTAAATATGGTAAAGCTGATGTCTCCCCCTCCTTTGTCTCATCTTGGGAAGCTCAGGGTGAACAGGGTCTACTTCTATTCTCCAGATTTCTAAAGGTCAATTGTCCCAGGCTGGTGGTGGGAGTCTCGGCTCTTCTGTTTCTTGAGAGAGGCAGAGGTGGGCAGTGAGAGAAGGACTTAAGTTCAAGACAGCAAGACTGACATGAGTGGGGCAGTTGTCACCAAGAGGGAGGACTTGGCTAAGTGTAGGAGACAGCAGCACAGCATTCAGAGATGCCCACAATGAGCAGGCTTCCTGTGGCCAGTGTGCTCCCAGTCACTGAGAGAGGCATGACTGTCTACAGGATGGCTGGCCCTAGAAGGGGTTGTGGTAGTGGGCGGGAGGCTCACAAATGACCGTTCCTCATCCATCCTGTGGCTAGTGGGTGGGGTGGGGGATACGAGTGCACCAGGCATTAACTAGGATGCAGGACTTGCTCTGCCTTTTTACTTAATGTCTAAGCTGCCTTCATTCCTTTTAGAACAAAGTGGAACAGAAATTTTAAAATAAATTAATGGTATGTGACCCTGAATAAGTTATGTCATCTACTTGGCCTCAGCTTATCTATAAAATGAGGGAACTGCAATAAGCAAACTTTCTGGCTTCTTCTCACTATAAGGATTTGTGATCCTAAATAATTCCTACACCCTAATGGCAGTAATTCACCCTCGTGAGAATGGGGGCAAGAGTGGGGAGGAGGGCACTCACATGCAGAGTAGTAGTCAAAGATGGGGTCCTTGCAGAAGGACTTGAAGCGCCACGTCACCACCACATCCTGGAGCTGGGCAGAGGTGGTGTAGTCACATTTGAGGATGACGGAGGCAAACAGGGTGACATAGCGCTCCGTGTGCTGGACCGTCACCAGCAAGGACGTGCAGCCTGCAGCCGAGAGCAGAAGGCAAAGCTGAAGGCAGACCAGGACTCTACAGGGTGACTTCCTTCTATTCACGGGGCAAGAAAAGCAATGCCCATAAGCAAACACACTGCCTGGCTGGTTGGGAGCAGCTCACAGGCAATTGTCTTACTCAGCCTAGGCGGGGTTGTGGTGGATATTGCACAGACACCCTGGAGGAGATGGAGGGAAAGAAAGAGGAAGAATCATGACTCCTAAGTTGGCTACGTCCATATAGAGTGATGACACATTCAACAATGATAAAAAGAAGGCCATAAAAGAATGACTTTGCTGGTGTAGATATTTTTTCATGTTACTTCTCTAGGTAAAATGTTTTCCCACTTCCCTAAGGATAAAGTTCACCCTCTGCACCCTGGCCTAGGAGACCAGTCAGGTCTGCTTTCAGCCTTTCTCTGGGGCCTCATCTCCCTTCATGCCCCACCCTGACAGAGGGCTTTGGGCACTCTAGCCTTGCCTCCGTCCTTCTTGTGCCAGGTCATCCCAGGTGTACATCTCTCGGCTGGAGCACTCTTCCGCATCACCAGCTGCCACTCCACTCCCTTCACCAGGCTAAGCAAGGTTTATTTCTTAGGTTTTCAGCGGCACCCTTGCCTCCTCTGACTGCAAGTCTGGAAGAGGAGGGTTCCTCTGCTTTCCCAAAGTGCCCTGTCCTACCTCTGGCAGCACTTTTCACACTTCTTGGGGATGGCCTGGCTACTGTAGGCTTGGAGAAGGCCTACTGGGCTTGCTTCTGGCTCACTGTTCAAACACAAGAGCCTCATATTGGCACCTGTCACCTCCTTAAAAACTGAAGTCACTCAGTTGTGTCCAACTCTTTGCAACCCCATGGAGTGTAGCCTGCCAGGCTCCTCTGTCCATGGAATTCTCCAGGCCAGAATACTGGATGGGTGCCCGTCTCCAGGGGATTTTCCAAACCCAGGGATCAAACCCAGATCTCCTGCATTGCAGGCAGAAGCTTTACCTTCTGAGCCACCAGGAAGCCCTTCAGTTCAGTCACTCAGTCGTGTCGGACTCTTTGCGATCCCATGAATCGCAGCACGCCAGGCCTCCTTGTCCATTACCAACTCCCAGAGTTCACTCAGACTCACGTCCATCGAGTCAGTGATGCCATCCAGCCATCTCATCCTCTGTCGTCCCTTTCTCCTCCTGCCCCCAATCCCTCCCACCATCAGAGTCTTTTCCAATGAGTTAACCCTTCACATGAGGTGTCCAAAGTACTGGAGTTTCAGCTTCAGCATCATTCCTTCCAAAGAAATCCCAGGGCTGATCTCCTTCAGAATAGACTAGTTGGATCTCCTTGCAGTCCAAGGGACACTCAAGAGTCTTTTCCAACACCACATTCAAAAGCATCAGTTCTTCGGCGCTCAGCTTTCTTCACAGTCCAACTCTCACATCCATACATGACCATTGGAAAACCCATAGCCTTGACTAGATGGACCTTTGTTGGCAAAGTAATGTCTCTGCTCTTCAACATGCTATCTAGGTTGGTCATAACTTTCCTTCCAAGGAGTAAGTGTCTTTTAATTTCATGGCTACAGTCACCATCTGCAGTGATTTTGGAGCCCAAAAAAATAAAGTCTGACACTGTTTCCACTGTTTCCCCATCTATTTCCCATGAAGTGATGGGACCAGATGCCCTGATCTTCGTTTTCTGAATGTTGAGCTTTAAGCCAACTTTTTCACTCTCCTCTTTCACTTTCATCAAGAGGCGTTTGAGTTCCTCTTCACTTTCTGCCATAAGGGTGGTGTCATCTGCATATCTGAGGTTATTGAGATTTCTCCCGCCAATCTTGATTCAAGCTTGTGCTTCTTCCAGTCCAGCGTTTCTCATGATGTACTCTGCATATAAGTTAAATAAGCAGGGTGACAATATACAGCCTTGACGTACTCCTTTTCCTATTTGGAACCAGTCTGTTGTTCCATGTCCAGTTCTAACTGTTGCTTCCTGACCTGCATACAGATTTCTCAAGAGGCAGGTCAGGTGGTCTGTATTTCCATCTCTTGAAGAACTTTCCACAGTTTATTGTGATCCACACAGTCAAAGGCTTTGGCATAGTCAATAAAGCAGAAATAGATGTTTTTCTGGAACTCTCTTGCTTTTTCCATGATCCAGCAGATGTTGGCAATTTGATCTCTGGTTCCTCTGCCTTTTCTAAAACCAGCTTGAACATCTGCAAGTTCATGGTTCACACATTGCTGAACCCTGGCTTGGAGAATTTTGAGCATTACTTTACTAGTGTGTGAGATGAGTGCAACTGTGCGGTAGTTTAAACATTCTTTGGCATTGCCTTTCCTTGGGATTGGAATGAAAACTGACCTTGTCCAGTCCTGTGGCCACTGCTGAGTTTTCCAAATTTGCTGGCATATTGAGTGCAGCACTTTCATAGCATCATCTTTCAGGATGTGAAATAGCTCAACTGAAATTCCATCACCTCCATTAGCTTTGTTCATAGTGATGCTTTCTAAGGCCCACTTGACTTCACATTCCAGGATGTCTGGCTCTAGGTAAGTGATCACACCATCGTGAAGCCCTTAGCACCCAACAAATATATGTTCATTCATGTTGAATACATGATGAAATGAATGACAGTGAAAATTGGCAGTACAACTGGTCCAACATAAGCACAAAACAAATTTTTTAAAAAATGATCAGACTGACAATTTTTTTTCACAAAAGATTTCAAGGAACTAACAATTTTTCTTTTACTTTTAAAAACTTTCTCCCCTTACCTTCCAAATCTACAGATACACTTAAAGCTCCAAGTCTGTGTTGATGAGGAACCAGGTGGCACAGAAATGTCAGGTGGGACTTTGACATGGTCAGAGGTCCACACATTACCAGCATCTTCAGATGTTCCTGTGTCAATATGGATTCTAGGCCCAGTTATAGGGGCCTTCTTATAGCAGGTTTAATGTGGAGAAATAGTACTCAAACTTGAGCATACATTACCAAGAGGACCTGTGACAGCCCAGATCACTGTCAGCAGGAGTTTCTAATTCAGTAGGACTTGGGTGGGACCCAAGAACTTACACCTAATAAATTTCCAGGAGATTCTGATACTACTTCTCTGGGCACTGTACTTTGAGGACCACTGGTATAGACTAGCTAAACTAAACCCAGGCTTTGGACTCAGATACAGTTGGGTTCAAACCAAACTGAACTACTCACTTGGACACTGGAGAAGTTATTTATTCTCTCTGAGCTTGTGTTTCCTTCGCTATGAACAGAGACTGTATAAGTACTAACCTCATCAGGTCCTTGTAAGAATGCAGCGAAATAATCCACACTTCTGGCACCTGCCATGGTAACTGGCAAGGTGCTGGCATATATGCTGCCATGTTGGTGACAGTGTATGAGTCTTTTTCCTTTTCCCCTTATTCTGAGGGCCATGGAGAAAGGGGTATAAGTTACAAGTCTCTCCAATAGAGTTCTCAAGTGGAGCTGTGTTCATTTTGACTGAGTTACTCCCACAAACAAAACAGTCACCCCCCACCTTTCAGAGCCGCTGAGTGGGCCTGGCTCAATGGCCAGAGCCATGAGCATGGTGCTGGGTCCTGCCTCACCTTCTAGACACAACCCTCCTAATACAGAACACCATGGTTTATGATGGGATCAGCATCCACTCTTCTCATGTCCACAGAGAGACAGCAAGGTGCTGTGCTGCTTGGGACAGACTCTGGTCGCCAGAAATACCTGAGCCCTCTTCAGGGCTGAGCTGTAATGAGGATGTGCCGGTGACAGCCGTGCTAGAGAGGGTCTGCAGAAGTGTGGGGGGAGGCCTGTGGGTGGGGAACCATCACAGAAGGAAGAGAGGGTTAAGCTCGATTCTAAAACCAAGGTAGGATTAAGATGATATGTGAAAAGCAGGAAAAGGGCAGAGACACTCACTGAGTCAGGATGCAAGAAAGGAGTGAGTAAAGGCGCTTATCATGAAGAGGCTGTTCCTTGGGGAATCTGAAGGAACCAGTCCAGCTGGGGCCTCTGGCTTTACGGAAGACAGATGAAAAATAAAGTGAGATGATGGTGGGGAGTGGGAGTAGGCAAATGGGGTGGTGTGTAAATTGCACTCCAGAATCTGTTTCTAGTTAATGGATAATCACTGAAGGTTTTTCTGAAAAAGAATAATAAGGTGAAAGTGGTGTTTTAAGGAAGATGGATGACTTCCTTATTTAGCTGTGAATGGAAAAGAACATCATTTTGAAAATAAGCCTTGAGGAGCTTGTTGGGGTGGGGGGAAGACTTGCTGTCTCTACTAGCTGTAGGATTCCTAGAAATCAGCCCAATAAGAATCAAGAGCTAATGACTAGTATCTGAAGCTTAACATGGATTATTTCATAATCTGATTTTTTTACTTTTGCTTCTCCACCTTCACCACCTCTTTTTTTCCAGAACTGACCTGGATTAAACCTTGGAGCTTTTACCCAACACAGCTTTAACTGAACAGCAGAAGCAGCTGCAGTAAGATCTGACAACAAATAGGATGGCATTGTCAACATTAGCTTATTTTGATCAGTAACATGCACTGATTGAAATAGAGAGAAAAACACTGACTGGCAATCTAAACAAAATCCTAGACTCACAGAGCACTTTCATATATTTCCTTCTACTCACTATCTTTACGAGCCCTGGGGAGAAACAAGCTGTGCCACTGCATACACAGCAAACCTGAGATTGGACAAGGCAAGTGGCTTGTCTGTGGTCATTCATTTTCTAAGGTGGTTGGAACCAAGACTCTGCCCTGAGCAGAATTGGGCTATTCTTTAAATAGAGGAAGATGTTTGGTATTCAATAGCTTGCAAATAATCAGAGCATGGGGCCAAGCTACACAGGCAATAATTAATATACTACAGGCAGCAGTTACTCTAATATCGTCATTAGTAAACTATGTGTCCTTGATTTTGTCGAATGGTAATCTGATACAAACAACAGTTTGTTCAAAGGACTCCAGTCAACATTATTTGTATAGAGGTGGAATATATGCGGGGGGGCGGGGTGGATAGTACAGGTGTGCCAGGAGTCAGAGACAAGTATTTGGTTGGAGCCAGAAATTACTCTGGGGTAACTTTGAAGATGGCTGAATCTGACACCCTGAGGCAGAAGAATGGGGACAAGGGTGATCACCTTCATTACCAAATGTTCACTCAGCGTCTCTTCCATGAATGCCCTTATTATGGGCAAACCACACGTGGGGCGACATGACTCACCTTTACCGTCAGAACTGGCTTTGCTGCTCTTTTATCCTTTCTTTAATTTCATCCCTTAAGTGAATTTCAAGCCTTGAATTATGCCAGGTTGCCATGTATTTGACCATATCGCACTCACTCACACTCCCTCCAGGGGTCTGTTAGCCCCACAGCACCCTGCACAGTTCCCAGACCTTCACCCCTTGCCCAGTCCAACATGGAGAGCGAGGGCGTCTCTCAGGACAAAGGTACTGAGCGACCAGCAAACCTTTCTCCCTTCTTCTCAGCTGCTACTCTGGAGCTCAGCATCTACTGTGTGCCAGGTGATAAACATACACTGTCTCCAGTCCTCATAAAGACCCCTAGGGTGGGGTCAGTCCTGGCCATAGCTGTGGGCAAAAGTTGAGAGACTATAATAAGCCAAGCCCTCTCAGCCTCAGTATTTTGAACTGGAGTCTTGCTCACAACAAAACTCAATCTTTCCCAAGCAAGCAAGCCTGACCTTCCAAGCAGAAGTCAGGAACTGGACTCTTAAAAGGCAGGAGGAATTTCCAGATTGGGAGGAAGTGGAGGGAAGTAGCAAGACAGCCCATTTCGAAGTCAGAAACTTCCCATCTTCTCCTTTAGCCTCTAATTTCTCTGTAAAACTAACCACATTGGGCATGCACGCTACCAAGCAGGTAAAGTTTTCAAGAAAAGACTAAGGGCAGCAGAATCTGGGCTGAAAATATGAAGAGATTAAAAAAGATAAGCGTTCCATTTATACATGTCCTGGTTGCATCTTTGCTCGTTTAAATTCAGTTCTATTGAGTTATCAAATTCTTAATTTTCTTTCTGTTCTCATTCTCTTCATCATGTGGCATCTCCTTCTCCCCAATTCATCACCATCGAATTTCCTAGTTGTCTCTATAATTTTCTCTTTAAATTATGGAAACTGATTTTCTGGGTTCAAATTTTGCTTCCACTCCCCCAGTAGCTAAAAGACCTGATAAGTTATTTCCAAACTAAGGTTGTTTCTCTACATGCAAAATTAGGATGATGATAATATGTGTTCGATAAAGTAATAGTGAGGACTAAAGGAGATAAATATGTCCAGCATTTAGCAAAGAGCATGGCACATAATAGACACTTGATAAATGTGTCTATTTGTATCGTTTTTTATCTTGTCCATTTTAAGAGGTTGAGATCAACTGAGAATAGCATGCAAAAGCATTTTTGAAAGAATTAAAATAATACAAATGTAAGCAGTCATTACTGCCTTCTTTTGCAAAATGAGTTACTGTATTAAAAGCTTTTAAAGCTGTGTCTTACCTGGCAAACCCATTCAGCTGGTCTCCTCTGTGAAAGAGGAAGAGGGATCTGTCATGTAAGGGTGGAAAGGTGACTTCAGATGAGATAACAGAGCCCACGGGAAGGAGAGAAGGGGAAGGGGATTCTCGGTTTCCCGCCATGAGGTACTTTCCAAGACTATGCTGATGCGCAGAGTGAGGACGATCATTCTGTGTTAAGGTGGAAAGAGAATATACCAAAGAAATAAGAGTATCTTTACAACTCAAAGCATGTGTTCCCAAATAGATGCATATCTTTGCACATTTATTTATTCAGCCTGTTTTCCCCATGTAGTAGAGTGGGAAAGATGTTTAATAAGTTTCTAGAAATTATTATCCATACAGCATAGGGATCTAGGTAAAAAACTTTTTTTAACTAAAAATCATTTTCAGGGGACTGGTTGGCCTTTCCCGTCCTTTTCACACGAAGGATCTTGCTTGGAAGGGAGTGGCAGGCAGGGCAGAGAGCAAAGTCTTTCCCAACAAGGGGCAGTAGCCTACTGCTGCCTTGATGGAAGGTCTTGATTCCTGTTTTTCAGGCACCCAGGCACCTCTGCTCCACTCAGCAGGTTAACAAAAGTACACAGATTTAATCCTATCAGAGTTTATGTCAGGGCAAGCTATCTCCCCAAGTATATTTACCATCGGTACTTGTCATATTTTCTTAGATAACAGTGCAAACAGGAAAAGAATCCAGAGGAAGAGAGCCTGGCAAAGCATGGACAAGAGTTAAGGGACAGAGAGAGCTAGGATAGGAGAAAAGGGGAGAAGAAACCAGTTGGGATGGAGAAGGAATTACGTCTATGCGTTACATGGTTAACAAAGATCTGGGTGCACTTAACAATGTTAGGCTTGGAGTGGCAGAAGCCCATGGCTGCCCTGGGGAGGAAAATGTTAACTACTCAGCATGGTATTGAGGGTTTATTATACAGTATGTCATTTAACCTTGGCAAATCCCTATGAGATCAGCCTTATTTTCATCTCAATTTCATAGATGAGGAAAATCCTCAGGTAGATTAAATAACTGGGTTGAAGCCACACAGCTAATAAATAGCAAGACTAAATTTATGCTTATACCTCTAAAATCCCAAATCCTACAATTTCCACTGTACCACTTGCCTTCTAGGTAAGTTTCCTAGGTAAGTTTTCCTAAGCAGAGGTTTAACCCTTTAAGGGACATTTACAAATTTACTTCAATCATTTTGTAGAGAAATCCCTTTCTTTTTTTTCTTTATAAGATAAATAATAAGAAACTTAAACAATAGAGAAGGGTATAAAGTAAAAAGTTCCTCCTTGCTCACCACGAACTCTAGTCTCCAGAAGCACCATAATTTGGTGTCTATCCTCCACATCTTTGTCCACATTTTTTTTTTAAATTAATCATATTATGTGCATTGACTCACAATTTTGTTTCTCTTCAAACTAATAAAATATCATTATATTCTTTATCAGTATAAATAGATATAATTTTTTTAGTGACTGCGTGAAAATTCACTACATGGATGAACCATAATTTATCCCTTTTGCTAATGATGGGCATTTAGGTTGTTTCTAAATTTTCATTATCACAAACAATGCCAAAATAATTTATTGAAGTGAATACCTTTATGTTATATTAGGTATCTCTTCACAAATGTGCTTTTTTATTCCAGTAGGATGTATTTCTCAAAGTGAGATTGCTAGGTCAAAGGGGATGAGGCTTTTAATAAATAATTCAGTAAAGAAGTTTATAGTCCCATGAACAGTGTGTGACACTCCCATGTTTCACTACAATCTTTCCAACAGGGGAGAATATCAATCTTAAAAAATTTTTTGATAACCTACTAAGTGAAAAAAATAGCTTCTCAGGTGGTTTGAATTTGGTATCCTTTAGTTATTATGAGTAGAGGACAACAAGCCTGAGAGGCAGATGCACGGGGTTTCCCAAAGTCATTCGCTCAGGCCAGTGACTCAATCGTGTACCCACATGCTAATCTCAGAGCACATGCAAATTTAAGTCTCACCAGAATGACAAATTTCTGTGTGCCCTGGGCCTCCAGAGGTCACTCACTCACTCACTCACTTATTGAATACCTACTATGAGACAAGCGCTGTTCCAGATGATAGGGGTAAAGTGGCTGATAAGAGAGACAAGGTCCCTGAACTCTTGGAACTTATACTCTTGGTGGGCAAGTCAATAATAAACAAGTAAACACATAAACAAGGTACATCTGGTCATGGCTAAGCTTTATAGGATGCTTAGAAACTGGTAGAGCTTTGTATAACAAGTCCCACTACTCTACAATAAGAGCCAAGACAGACACCCAGGCTCAAATCCTCCTCGTAGCTCTTCTTGGCTGTTTCAGAATCTAAGTTGAGCCCCAAATCTAAATCCTCCTCCTCCTATCCAAACTTGGGTTCTTCCCTGTTTCCCATCTCAGTCAATGGGCAAGACTGAAAACTAGGTATTGTCCTTGACATCTCTTTCTCCCTCACACTCCATACAAAATATTATCAAATTGGGTTTATTTATCTCCCTACTATTTCCGGGATCCCTCTCTCTCCATTTTCACCATCACCCCAGCACAAACTCCATCACTTCAAGCCTGGATACTGCTTCAGTTAACTGGTACCTGCACACACTCTGGTTTTCCTCCATGTGGATAGCACACTGCTGTCCATCTCCCAACTCTTTCTCTTTAAATCTCTCCAAAAGCTGTCCATTGTTCTCAGGATAAATACAAAGCCTCCTATCATGGTCCATGAGACCACGCTATCTGGTCCTACCCACCCCTGCCTCCTTCCCACCACATGGAAAGGCTTCCTCCTCTCAGTCATGGTGACATTCTTGCCATCCCTCATTCTCACTGAGCTCCTATTCAGCAGCCTTGCACATGCTATTCATTGGTCTGGGATGATTACACCTCAGCTCTCAACTCAAGTATCATTTCTCCAGAGAGGGCCTCCCGAATGAGCAAAATCCATTTATTACAACCTCTTGTTGTACCTTGTATCTCTTTCTCATGGTCCCTGTCATAGCTGTATTTCTACATTTCTTTGTTTGTTCTTCAGACCATGAACACCATGGAGTCCAAGGCCATGTCTACTTTTGTTTGAGAGCATGTCTGGCACATGGTATACATCAAACATCTGGCAAATAAACAAATTCATACAAGAAAGGGTAAACTGCCTGGAACAAATTTTAAGTGCTCTGAAAGTACAGAAAATAAACGGTTACAGTTAACCATTTGTAACATGGCCAGACAAAAAGGAAGGAAGAAGCAAAAAGCAAGGAAGAAGAGAGTATGTTGAGGGTGGGAAGGGTACAAGAGGATGCTCATAGCAGTGGAGACGTAGCTGCCCAAGTTAGTGAGGCCAGAATGAGTGGGTCTTGAATTCCGAAGAGCTTTAATCCACTCATACAGACTATGGGGATCTAGCAGAGGTTCTTAGAGCATTAAAGTGAAGGTGCATACGTGCTATGAGTTGCTTCAGTCATGTCCGACTCTTTGCAACCCTATGGACTGCAGTCCGCCAGGCTCCTCTGCCCGAGGAGTTTTCCAGGCAAGAATACTGGAGTGGGTTGTCATTTCCTACTCCGGGGAATCTTCCTGAACCAGGGATGGAGCCTTTGTCTCTTGTGTCTCGTGCATTGGCAGATGGATTCTTTACCACTAGCGCCACCTGGGAAGTCCACTAAAGTGAAGGTGGGAAAAATTAACCCAGATTGGTTAACCTATCATCTGTGTGGAGAATGGTTGGAACTAGCCAAAGAAGTAGCAGGCCTAGAGGTGAGGAGATGGTTACGCTGCTGGGATTAAGCAACAGAACATGATACTGGGTTTGGGAAAAGAAGAAAGTGTCAAATCCTTTCCTTGACACCACCTAAGATTTGTATTTTGGAAGATCTAGAAATGAGTACCAGAGAAAGACATGATCAGTCTTTTTAATTCTTAAAACACACAATTTTATTTCTCCCCTAAGGACTTCAAATAATGAAATAAAGTATTAGGCCGAAAGAAACCCAGGCAAACAGTACAGTAATTACCCACCATCTCATCCCACTGCATTTCTGTTGGGGCAAGATGTTTAATAATTAACATCTGGTTAGACATCCCAGGGGCTTCCCAGGTGGCGCCAGTCGTAAAGAACCACCTGCCAGTGCAGCAGACATAAGAGACATGGGTTCAATTCCCGGGTTGGCAAGATCGCCTGGAGGAGGACATGGCAACCCACTCCAGTAATTTTGCCTACAGAATCCCATGGACAGAGGAGCCTGGTGGGCTACAGTCCAAAGGGTCACAGAGTTGGACACGACTACAGTGACTTAGCATGCATACACGCAGACATCCAGAGGTAGTCAATTTCCATTTCTACCAGGATTCAATGAGACAGAACAAACTTGCTCCATGGTATGAAATAGATGAAAGAGCAATGCACTAAGAGTGAGGATGCCAGGATCCTCATCCCAGCCCTCAAACCAACTCCACTGTGTCAACCTTAGACACCTGACTTCTCTGCACAGATTTCCTTATCTGTAAAATTGGCTGGGAGGGGAAGACAAGGACTGGGGATGATTTCTACTTGTGTTCCCAGAGCACTGCACTCTGAGAGGTACTTCAGGGAGCCTCACAGGAGGTGAGGGGTGGGGCAAGGGAGAGGAGCAGTAGGCAGTCCCTTATCCACCACCTGAGAAGCTCCATTTACTATTTACTATATCAGGGACCAAGGCGTACTAGGGCTTCCCGGGTGGTAAAGAGTCTGCCGGCAGTACTGAAAACCTGGGTTCAATCCCTGGGTCAGGAAGATCCCCTGGAGAAGGCAATGGCAACCCACTCCAGTATTCTTGCCTGGAAAACCCCACGAACAGAGGAGGCTGGCAGGCTATAGTCCACGGGGTTGCAAAGAGTCAGACACAACTGAGAAACTTCACAAGGTGTATTAGGTCTTCAGTATGATCCCAACCTTCACAACCACCACCAAATGAAAGCCAATGGTTTAGATGCTAAGAATCTTGTTCTTTAGAAGTCAGCTGTCTGATTTCCCAAAGAATGGTAACACAAGTTGATAGCTACATGGATCTATAAGTTAACACCCCTCTAAGATCTTTTTAAAAATTCACAAAAGCACAAATGACACGCAACCTTTTAGAATCTGGGGGTGGGGGGAAACTAACTTTTCTTTCCAGGAATAAACTTTGAGGTTGGATGATGGTAACAAGTGCTATTAGCCATTAATGCAAAGGGTTGTAGGAACTTAATAGTCTGTTTTAAGAAGCAAATAATTATTTGTGTGATAAAAATTTCTTCCTTTTTAAAGAAAAAAAGTTTGGAGAATTACACACACAAACCCTCTGATCTCGCCACAGCTCCAAACATAAAGCAGGACTTCCTGACCTCAGAGGCTTCGTCAGAGGCCCAAGCCACACTGACTAGCCAGTGTACCCACAGCTGACATAATCTCATTACTGATCCACACTTTGCAACTGCAGAAACTTGGATGCTAATCAGAGGGCTGGGCTGCCTCTTCTTTAGAAACAGAAGACAAAAAGGTGATGGACCAAAATGAATAATACATTCTAGTGCAGGGTTTTCCAAAGTTCATACCTCAGTTTGCAGCGGATCTTGAAAAAAAAAATCAACTTACTAGATTTGTTTTTAAATCCAGATTTATTTAATGCTGCTAATTTGGGGATTACTTTCTACGAATTTAAATGTTACTAAAGCAGTATTTATTAACTTGATACTTTTAATCCAACATGGTGACTATTTTTTGTGTGTGTGTGTATACCTCTTGTTCCTATTTTATAAATCTCATATATGTGTGTACATATCACAATGCAAACTATATTTCTTCTGGACTTAGAACTTTTCCGTGTTTAGCATTCTCTGGTTTTAAAATGTGTCACGCAGGTAGGCTTCCATTTAATGAATACCAGGCAAACACGGCAGTCTGTATTATTTGACCACCCCAGCATTCTGGCTACTCACACAGCATGGCTAGTTCATGAACACATGGAGCTCTACTTTCCGAAGACTTTGTCCATTTAGCAATTTGTTTACTTTAAGAATATACCCTTTGGTTATGGTAATTGTATTTGAAAAATATTCAGTGTTCAATATCCCTCACAAAAACAGAACAGCTTTTAAAATATGCTGGTGACTTAAGGATTGAGGTTTACACCCTAATGGGATTTTTGTCTGTAAGGCTTCTTTCCTTATTCTTTTTTCCTAAATGACTGCTGGCTACAAGTCCTAATTCTGGGGATGGCATGCCCAGGGCCAGAGTGAGAGTAGACTTCAACTTTCCTAAAACGATCGCTCAAGCAGCTTCAGAAATCCCTGCTGCTATGGAGTCTGAGCTAAACACATGAGGCACAGGAGAGAAGTCTGTGCAAAACTGTGGGATTTTTACGAATTTGTTTTCACAGTCTAACCTGGTGACTGCTCTGGTAGAATTTCGGGCACTTCCATGTCGGTACAGTTCAGTCCATTTCCTGGTGTATCATGAGCATCCAACATTCACCCTCCTCAGCTTCAGACAATTTATAGGACCCACGTTCTACAGAAAATGTGGTAAGCCAAAAGACCTTAGGGATAACAGTTTTCTAGCCTTTTGTAATTCTCCCTCCCTTTCATTCTCAGCATTAAGCTTAAAAAGAATTATAGAATCTTGTCTGAATGAGATCTGATTACATCTGAGCTATCTTCATGTCCTCTCAAGCTTGTAAAAACGGAATTCTTCCTGTACCTTCATATTACATCTTTTCCCGCAGAGAAATACAAGACTCAAACTGGTCTGTGAGCAAACTGAGCTGAACTCCCACTGACAACTAAGAGGTGAGAGGGTAGCTATTCCTAAAAGAGGGAAGTAAAAAAGATAAAATGAAATAGAACAGGGCAGAACTTCCAAGGGAACTTAGGTTCCGGTTTGCAAGGTCACACCTACATCTCAATTGAAAAGGGCTGAAAAAACCTCCACATTCTTTCACTATGTTCTTCCCACCTGATTTCACTCATGCAGATCACAGCCTGCCATTTCCACTACTGATACGCTGAGACACACAAAACCATGCTTTCAAAGCACAGAGGACTGGCCTGGAGGTTAAGGAAATGAAAGATGGTGGATGGATGAGCACTTGATGGGGAGACAATGATCATGGGGTAAAGTTAGGGAAGTGAGTGGATACAACGTAGAAAAGTGACACTGAATATGGTTAGCAAAGAACCTCCTGTTGTGATCCTATAAAATTATATTAATAGATTCTGAATCATATCGAACTTTCCATCATATACTGAGGATACATATACCTCTCAGGAACGAAATAAGTGTATTTCTGAGCCAATATGGTTGTCACCGTATCTAAAACCTATGGCAAGTATCAGATGAAAGGAAAAGGTAATTAGGACTTGAAAGAGTGGCGCTTCTGCCTCTATCACTCCGGCTTTAGAGACCAAGAGGTGCCTAGGGAGCAGGAGGAGGCCAGAGCTCTGAGTTTCTTCCTTAGTTGCACCTGTTTGGTAAAGGCCTAACCTAATAAAAGAAAACAGGTTCCCACAGGCAGAAACTCGACCCGGTCTCCGCACATCCTGGCGCCCATGCCAAGAGCCACCAGAGCGCGGCCCAGGCCTCCACTGCCCCGCCTGCGGCCAACTCTGCTAGGCCAGGCGACAGCGGCCTCCTCTCTCCTTGGGCCTGGCTAGGCCCCATTTTCCCGTGGCTCACCTGCTGGGAGCCAGGTGAAGAGCAGCAGCCAAGGTGCGGGCAGCTCGGAGCCCATGCCGGCGCCCTCCGGCCCCTTTCAGCTGAGGGACTGCGGGGACACTGGGTCTTTCTTCATCAGCGACCCGGCCGCGACGCACCTCTTCTCCAAGGAATCCCTCCGCTTTGCCCTCACTGGGCGCAGCGCGGCCGGCTGACCGACCCTGGGCCCGGGGCAGGTGCCGCCGCCTCCTGCCCACCTGGGGCGCTCCTCGCGGCTCCGCCTCCCGCTCCCAGCGCCGGGGCTTCCTGCTCCGCCCCGGCCCCCGCCCGCGGCCACCTTTCATACCTGCCTCCGCCCCCAGGCAGGCTGCCAGGTGATTCTCCTCAGTGAAACAGCGTTTCCTGCCACTCTCCGCTTGGTCTACGGAGCCTGTTACCATATTTCCAGAAGTTCTGGGGAAATCTTATGCCTAGCAAATTTCTCCCCCTCTGTTTGTAAAATTCTATGGATATAACTTTTTAAGGAATATTTCCTGCCGTATGTTTCCATTCACTCATACATGCTTGGGAAATTCTTTTTTTCCCCGCTAAAAACACACTTATAGGAAGTTTACGTGCAATGATTGTTCAGATTTTCTCGAAATAAAGATGCGGAGTATGAACTAGAGAAATAGACTTAATCTTCCAAGCTTTAAAAGAAAAGGATATTCCTGACAGAAAAGTTAGAAAATATGAATTAATGGAAGTAAGAAAAAAAATCCTGCTCCCACCACCCCTAGTTAGGCATCGTTAATATTGGTTTAGTCCGTTTTTTATTATTTGCCATCCTGCATGCAGCTCAGAAGCCCCTTGCAGACCTCAGCCACGGATTCTAAATTTCTTTGCATCAGGCCACTTAGGATGTAATCCCCGCCTCTCCTTCCCTGGTAGGAAACCACGTGTAGGGATAAAGCAAAACAGAGAGAAAGGCAGCTTGCCTTCAGGAAGCAGCCAATCAAAGACATTAATTTGGAAAGTAACATAAACATTGGCCAATACAAATAGACAGCCATTTTATAGACCTCTCCTTTAATGGGGATTTCTCACTGTGCTCCTCATTATGTAAAGAACACAATTCTCCTTTCTCCTAGCCACCACCTTTAACCTGAAGAAAATAGTTATAAAGAAAGATCTGTTAAACGTGGTTTTCTGGGCTTTCCTGGTGGCTCAGACGGTAAAGAAACTGCCTGCAATACACAAGACCCGGGTTCGATTCCTGGATTAGGAAGATCCCCTGGAGAAGGGAATGGCAATCTCCTCCAGGATTCTTGCCTGGAAAATTTCAAGGACAGAGGAACCTGGAGGGCTATAGTCCATGGGATTGCAAAGAGTCAGACAGGACTGAGTGACTAAGACTACCACTAAAGATGGCTTCTGCCCTCAGGGAACTGCCCTTCTGCTCACCAACCTTAGAAGTCAATATTATTTCTCCTAAAGTAGGTCTCATGTTTTACTTTGCTGGGAAGGTTCCTCTTCTCCTGGCAGTACTGGAGTCCCTCCTCTCTCCTCCACCCAGAGGAGCATCCTTGTCCTGAATCTGATTGGAGGTTTCAACCCAGTCTCTTCTCTCCAACTCTCGTCCTTCCCCTCTACTCCTGGGTCTGGCCTCTGGTTCCCCAATAGGGCCTTTCCACTTTAAATGTTTTTCTTGTAGCCTTTTCTCTTCTATAAAGTAGGAAGTAAAATCAGGAAGTCCATGGCTAAAGGCAGATAGTACAGGATGTTTAGAAGCCCACAGTGGGATCCCAGAATAGCAGGAGCAGAAGGATGCAGTGTGAGTGAGGGATTCTCCCCACCACCTCCCAGGTACCCTGTACATGCTCCCAGGAACACTGTGTGTGTTTTACTGTTTGTGACCCTGAAGGATTTGTGTGTCTCCTGGCTTAGAGAATTGTGCTAGGGAAATTTTCAATTCCACTCTAAAAACGTATGAGCCCTCCTCTTCTTAAACCTACCTCGCTTAGTCCTTGCTTTGGTATTAAGGTCATTTTGATATTCATTGAAGTCAGCATTTCTCCTTATTTACTCCATGGAACAGTAGTTCCATGGAATGTTAATAAATAGTATATGGGGGAAAAGGGCTCTTTGATCAAATATATTCAAGAAATGCTGGATTAAGCTAAATGAAACGTTTTTTCATGACCCGTCAAACCCTTAGGGCTGCTACTACACATTTGCATATCCCAGGGAATATGTCACACAGTATCTCCCAGCATTGTTCAACCATAAAACCTTTTTTCTCATACATATCTTAGGACAGATGTCCCATGGAATGCGTTTTGGGAAAGCCTGGTGGTCTAATCCAAACATAACTGGGGGATACATAGGAATATATGTATATTCATAGGAATAACAACAAAAACACACCTTTAACAAAAGTTATGCCAAGTGCAGTAGAATTTAAAAATTTCCTTGTTCTCTCTTGGGAATCACTTGGTCAACTGATCATCTACCTCCATTGCTTCCCTTGGAGTGAACACTTAACGTTAACTTTATATGGTCCTTGGTCTACTATGGTGTATCTTTTTTTCTTCACCACTTATTAAGTATTATGTACCAAGAAATGTCCTAAGTGCTTTACATGGATTATCTCATTAAATTCTCACAGTAACTGTATGAAATAGAAACTTATTATTAATCCCATTTTACAGATGTGGAAGCTGAGATACAAAGAAGTAACTTTCCCAAGGTGACAAAGCTGGTAAGTGGTGGAATTTTGAGTCTCAGTGAGGCAGTCTAATTCCAGACCTTGTGATCTTAGCTATTATACCACCATACACTCTCACTTACTTGTGTCTCAGTGTGTATAGTTGACTCTATGTGGAAAGAACAGTTTCTTTCCACTTAAACTATTTAGCTCCAAACAAAGAAAAATTCTATTCCACTGCCATGAGCTCTCCTGGGCCGATGATTTTGCCACCTTGTGCCACTCATTCAATAAAGATTACATAAGAGTATACCTTTGTCTCAGAACAACAAATAGTTCTTTCATGGCTAGATATAGGAGTAAAAAAATCACTTGACCTGCTGATAGTGACTGAAACAAAAGTATCCTCATTTGCAAAATAATAATAGCTACTATTTATTAAACGCTTACATTGTGCTAGGCAGTATTCTAAGCACTTTTCATTTTAACTTCAATAATTCTTTCCACTATACTATGTGGCAAAGACCATCATTGTCCCCACTTTATAGCTGAGGAACTTGAGGCACAAAGATACAGTTATTTACCTAGGATCACCCAGCTTGTAAGTAACAGAGCTGAGATGCAAACTTAGGCAACCTATCTTCAGAGCACACACCCTTAGTTACTACTCTAGCCATACTGTGCTTCTTTGTGTCATCTAGTCCAGGCTCTAAAACAAAGTACTGAGCTTATGATCCCACCATGTATAAATGTACTTTTGAGTTGAAACTGTATCCATGACTATTCTCAATACTGAGTGCATACGTGCATATGCCTCTGTGTTTGAGAATATTGTCATGTTTATACATCTATGTGCATATTTATTAAGAAAGGAGAAAAGAAAAGAACATGTAAGTAAAAACTATGCTTCAGACAGTTAAAGCTAAAGGATGGTAAGAAAAGAAAGTTGCTAACTAATGTTGTACCATT
Source organism: Capricornis sumatraensis (assembly GCF_032405125.1). NCBI lineage: Eukaryota > Metazoa > Chordata > Mammalia > Artiodactyla > Bovidae > Capricornis > Capricornis sumatraensis. The sequence goes on from NC_091069.1 coordinate 172,903,592, forward strand.
TGGAGTGTGTCATTCATTCTATATGCCAAGCGTATAGCATAGCACCTAGCATATAGGTAGTGCTCAATAAATATTTGTTGAGCTGTTAATCCATAGTTTTTGGAGGATGTGACATGTAATCTGGGTTTGAAAACAAATAAAATTTTGCCAGAGTAATCCAAGCAGAGGGATCAGCACATCAAGAATCATGGGACCAGGAAATGGCATAGCTGAATTATAAGCACTTGAGCTCTGCTAGACTGTAAAACAAGGTGGGGGACTGGTAGGAAAGTATGTTAGAGAGCTAGCCAGGGTAAATAAAAGGCCTTGCATGTCCAACTGGAGGATGAAGACTTCATGTAATAGACACTGGGAAGACAGGGAAGAGTTTCAAGCTGGGTGAGGCATGATCAGATCTAAAGTTTATCTTTAGAAAGAAACTTGGCAGCAGTAAAAAGAATGGTAGGTGAAAATTGAGATGAAAGGCAGGGAGACCAGTTAGGAAACTGTTACTATAGTCAATGAGGGGTTAAACCAGTCATTAGTGTTGGGAAAGGAGAGGAGAAAATACTTTGGCAGATATTTAGAATATAGAATTGACAAAATTGCTAATAAGTTAGATGTGGAAATTGAGAGAAGAATATGTTTCTGACTGTTGAGCCTAGGTGGACAGTAATACCTTTAAAGAACATAAAGTGAAGTCACTCAGTCGTGTCCAAGAACATAAAGTGAAGTCACTCAGTTGTGCCCAACTCTTTGCGACCCCATGGAGCCTGTATCAAGTTCCTCCGTCCATGGGAGTTTCAAGGCAAGAGTACTGGAGTGGGTTGCCGTTTCCTTCTCCAGGGAATCTTCCCAACCCAGGGATCAAACCCAGGTCTCTCACATTGTAGACAGACGCTTTACCATCTGAGCTACCAGGGAAACCTGGTATATTAAAGAACATAGATATATAGAAAAGTTTTGAGTCACTTCAGACACATTGCACCCTAGAGAATAGTTGACTATCCAAATGAAACTCCTGTGGATGGTTGGACATCTTTATCAAGTGTGATTGATTAGATGAGGTTAGTAGAGCTGCATACCTGTATAGGGAGGTCTGGGCTAGTAGAGACTGAGAAATCGTCTGGATTAGTGGGATATAACAAGACAGTTTATCTTGGAGTAGGGCTAAAAGCAGCAGGTGGTACAATCTAGTGAAACAATTAGTTTGAGAACAAATAACGTTTGTTATTACCACTCCTATTCAACATTTTAGAGGATATTAAAACTAGTATGGGGCTTCCTTGGTGGCTCAGCCGTAAAGAATCTGCCAGCAATGCAGGAGACACGAGGTAGATCCCTGAGTTGGGAAGATCCCCTGGAGGAGAGCACAGCAATCCACTCCAGTATTCTTGCCTAGAGAATCCCATGGACAGAGGAGCCTGCTGGGCTATGGTCCATACGGTCACAAACAGTCAGACACAACTGAAGTGACTGAGAATGCACACGTGCATAACTAGTATAATAAGAAAATTAAAAGTAAAAGCCTGGAATGAAGAATAACGATGTTGTTATTCACAGTTTTATGATTATCCACACATAGAACATTGAAGAGAATTTGTAAATTATTTATAAGGACTAACAAGAAATGTTGGAGAAGGCAATGGCACCCCACTCCAGTTCTCTTGCCTGGAAAATCCCATGGATGGAGGAGCCTGGTAGGCTGCAGTCCATGGGGTTGCAAAGAGTCAGACATGACTGAGTGACTTCACTTTCACTTTTCACTTTCATGCATTGGAGAAGGAAATGGCAACCCACTCCGGTGTTCTTGCCTGGAGAATCCCAGGGATGGGGGAGCCTGGTGGGCTGCCGTCTCTGGGGTTGCGCAGAGTCGGACACGACTGAAGCAACTTAGCAGCAGCAGCAGCAGCAACAAGAAATGTTGCTGGAAGCAAGGTCAATATATTCATGTCACTTGTGCTTGTACAACCAGCAACATCCATTTGGAAAATAGGACTTTAAAATATATATTTGCAGGGCTTCCCTGGTGACTCAGTGATAAAGAATCTGCCTGCCAATGTCAGAGACATGGGTTCAATGCCAGTTTGGGAAGATCTCACATGCCTTGGAGCAACTAAACCCATATGCTGCAACTATTGAGCCCGGGAGCTGCAACTGCTGAGCCCACATGCCACAACTACTGCAGCCTGCATGCCCTAGGCCCGTGCTCTGCAACAAAATAAGCCACTGCAATGAGAAGACCTTGCAAATCCCATGCACATTAGAGGAACTCTGACTTAGTGTTCTTAGTATTCTGGCTTAGTCCTTCATTGGAAGGACTGATGTTGAAGCTGAAACTCCAATACTTAGGCCACCAAATGCGAAGAACTGACTTACTGGAAAAGACTCTGATGCTGGGAAAGATTGAAGGTGGGAGGAGAAGGGGATGACAGAGGGTGAGATGGTTGGATGGCATCACCGACTTAATGGACATGAGTTTGAGTAAACTCTGGGAGTTGGTGATGCAGTCCATGGGGTTGCAAAGAGTTGGACACAACTGAGTGGCTGAACTGAATTGACATAATATTATACATATTAAAAGATGCTCAACTTAATAAGTAATCAAAAATTGGAAATTTAAAACAACAAATGCTATTTCACATATGACAAATTGGTTAAAATGTAAAAGTCTAAACCTACCAAGTATTGGTAAAGATGTGAGAAGTGTAAGTTGGTTTAACTATTTCGGAGAACAATTTGACAAAACCTTGTAAAGGTAAAGATGCACATATCCTAGGATCCTGTGATTCCCCTCTAGGTCTCCACTCCATAGATATTCTAACTCTTGTGCACACATGTGCAAGGGTGTTCATTGCAAAGCAATTTGTGAAAACTTGGAAACAACTTTCTACTGGAGGGAAATAATAATATGGGGCTTATAAATGGAATGAGATAATATTGCACTGTTAAAATTAATTAACTAGATATATACCATAGATGAACATTAAAAGTATAATGCTATATAAATAAAGAAGTTGCAAGATACTTCTCTGTCAAATATTAAGACACAAAACAATATTGTGCAGTGTTATGGAAGATTCATTTATATGTAGAACAAAGTATAAAAACATTCAGGGGATTGGGATTCACCAGTGTTAGGGTATTGTTACTCCTGAGAGGGAGGGAGGAGAGAAATGGCAGGGACTTTAGCTGAATCTGTGATATTTTATTTTTTAAAATATTTGAAACAAATATGCTAAAAGTGTAAAATCAGCTACATTTAGGTGGTATAAGTGGTACCAGTTATATTATTTTTTATAACTGGTATTGTAAGAGTTATTTACTTTCAAGACGAGAAAAGAGAGTGAGCACTGGATGTAGAATCACACCAAGTGTGTGTGTCATGACATTTCCACTGGCTTTCAGTGTTACTCTGTGTAAGTCACTTTGGGCATAGAGGTTTTTATCTGTCAAATGGGAAACCGCATGAGATAACCTTCTTGGTCCTTCCCACCTCTGGCATTCTGCAATTCAAAGGTGAGAAGAAGCCGGATTAGGAGACGTCAGGGTCCCTTGACTGGACAGAGAAATACAGAGCCAACACATCTTTAAGACTGACCTTCTTCAGAGAAGGGTCCTGCCAGGCTCTGCCGATTCTGAGCAGAGGGATAGACTCCATGTTCTGCCAAAGCATGAAACTCATTCTTAATCACACCTGTCATTGAAAGCTCAAGAATCTGGTTCTTTCAATATTTTCTTCTAAGGAGGGGAAAAGGGTTCTGCATTCCTGAGGCTGGAGCCATAGAGAAGAGGTCCATGTAACCTCAGGTCATAGCAACCAAGGCAGAAAGTCCACAGTTTTGCTACCATGAGAGGGAATTTTTTTTTTTTCTCTCTCTCTAATGTTTCCTTCTCTTTTGTCAAGGCCCGGTTTGCTGTGTAAACTCAGAGCTCTTCTGAGAAAATGAGCTCAGTCCATGCACATCTCTGTAAAGCTCAATAAAGGTCAGAATATCCAGTTCTTTGCAGCACACTCCAGACTCTGATTCAATAGTCTATGAGGGAGGCCCAGGAAACAGTTGTTTTTTTTTTTTTTTAAAGTTCCCAGGTGGTTCTAATGTGCAGCCAGAGTTGAGAAGCTAATTTAAGGGTGTGCTGGATCAGAGAATGCCCCATGTATTTGCTACCAATCAGGGTATTCCCCAGGGCAGTCCCTAAATGAAACACTTTCCAACACATCTTCCATCTCAGCTTCTCTTTAGTAACTTTGCTTTGCCACCGCCTCAAGTGACAGAATAGGAGTCTCTACTTCAAAAATCATGGTTCTGAGATGTGTAACTTTCCCCCTTTTTTGGTTTCTCCACCAAAGGGCGCATAGTACCTTCAAATGGCAGTGAATCTCAGGTCATTACCACGAAGTAATAGCTCTAAACAATTATAACAGTAGTAACACATGCTCTCTAAGCCTGTTTCTTTATTTGTAGTAAAAGTAGGTTAAACTAGATCAGTAGATTTTAAACTGTGTTCTAAGAAACTATTCTGTGAAATATCTAAGGGGTTGCCTCTGCCTGATAGCAGAGTTTGCAAAATCAGTGGATCAAATGATCTAGAAGTTCTCTTCCAGAATCAACATTCAACTATTCTAAATTCTACAGGAATAGATTTACGATACCATCAAAGGCTACTGTAACCCATATAGTTTGAGGCCAACTGAATAGCATATTTACCAACCCTGGTCTAAAGCAAATATTACAAACTGGCTACTTGCAAGCCAAATTTAGCACAAAGATTTGTTTTGGTTTTGCCCGAAGAGTATTTTTATTTTTCCTTTCTTAGTAGCTTTTAGAATTTTTCCAAATTTAGAGTATAAAACAATTCTGAAATCTGCACAAATAAAAGGTGTATCACTCAATGAAATATCACACTATAAACACACCTTTGCAACCACTATTCTGGGAAAGTTATAGATCAGTTAACACCATTTCAGAAGGTCCTCCTCATTATCCCTCTTAGTCATTCGCTCCTTCCTCTTCTCCAGAGATAATCACCATCTTCACTTCTTCCACTGCATTCTGGTTTTGCCTCTTTTAATATTTATATAAAGGAAATAATAGTACAGTTTTTTTGAGTTTGTCTTTTTGGCTTAATATTAGTGAGCAAAAAGTTAGCAGCAAAAGAGTTGGTGAGATTCTTCTATGGTTTTGCATGTACCTATAATTTATTAATCTGTAATTTACTACTTTTCACTTCTAAATAGTTTCCCATTGTTAGAATACACAACAATTTATTTATCCATTATACTGTTGATAGATATTTTATTTTTACAATTTTGCTATTATGAATAATGCTGGTATAAAATACTTATAAATGTTTTGGAGGCCATCAGTTCAGTTCAGTCAGTTCAGTCGCTCAGTCATGTCCGACTCTTTGCGACCACATGAATCGCAGTACGCCAGGCTTCCCTGTCCATCACCAACTCCCGGAGTTCACTCAGACTCACGTCCATCGAGTCAGTGATGCCATCCAGCCATCTCATCCTCTGTCGTCCCCTTCTCCTCCTGCCCACAATCTCTCCCAGCATCAGAGTCTTTTCCAATGAGTCAACTCTTTGCATGAGGTGGCCAAAGTACTGGAGTTTCAGCTTCAGCATCATTCCTTCCAAAGAAATCCCAGGGCTGATCTCCTTTAAAATGGACTGGTTGGATCTCCTTGCAGTCCAAGGGACTCTCAAGAGTCTTCTTCAACACCACAGTTCAAAAGCATCAGTTCTTTGGTGCTCAGCTTTCTTCACAGTCCAACTCTCACATCCATACATGACCACTGGAGAAACCATAGCCTGGACTAGACGGACCTTTTTTGGCAAAGTAATGTCTCTGCTCTTCAACATGCTATCTAGGTTGGTCATAACTTTTCTTCCAAGGAGTAAGCGTCTTTTAATTTCATGGCTGCAGTCACCATCTGCAGTGATTTTGGAGCCCCCAAAAATAAAGTCTGACACTGTTTCCACTGTTTCCCCATCTATTTCCCATGAACTGATGGGACCAGATGCCTGGTGATGATCTTAGTTTTCTGAATGTTGAGCTTTAAGCCAACTTTTTCACTCTCCTCTTTCATTTTCATCAAGAGGCTTTTTAGTTCCTCTTCACTTTCTGCCATAAGGGTGGTGTCATCTGCATATCTGAGGTTATTGATATTTCTCCCGGCAATCTTGACTCCAGCTTGTGCTTCTTCTAGCCCAGCGTTTCTCATGAGGTACTCTGCATATAAGTTAAATAAGCAGGGTGACAATATACAGCTTTGACATACCTCTTTTCCTATTTGGAACCAGTCTGTTGTTCCATGTCCAGTTCTAACTTTGCTTCCTGACCTGCATATAGGTTTCTCAAGAGGCAGGTCAGGTGGTCTGGTATTCCCATCTCTTTCAGAACTTTCCACAGTTGGAGGCCATACACCAACCCATTTTCGCTTCTATATTTCAGGGTCAAATGATCAGGTTATAGGGTATGTGCGGTGATTTTATTTTATATATTTTTTAATTAGATGATAATTATTTTACAATATTGTGATGGTTTCTGTCTTATAGCAACATGAATCAGCATTAGGCATATATATGTCCCCTCTCTTGGACCCCCTTTCCACCTGCCTCCCCATCCCACCCTTCTCAGTTGTCACAGAGCATGGGCTTTGGGTCGCTGAGTCATACATGGAACTCCCACTGGCTGTTTTACATATGGTAATGTGTATGTTTCAGTGCTGCTCTCTCATATGATCCCGCCCTCTCCTACCCACAACTCTGTCCAAAATGTCTGTGTCTCCTTTGCTGCCATGAAAATAGGATCATCAGTACTATCTTTCTAGATGCCACATATATGCATTAATATATGATATTTGTCTTTCTCTTTCTGACTTACTTCATTTTGTATAATAGGCTCTTAGGTTCATCCACCTCATTAGAAATGACTCAAAATTCCTTTTTGAAGGAACTTCCTTTTTGTAGCAAAATAATATTCCATTGTGAATATGTACCACAACTTCCTTTTTCATTCATCTGCCAGTGGGCATCAAGGTTGCTTCTGTGTCCTAGCTATCATAAACAGTGCTACAGTGAACACTGGTGGTATATGTGTCTTTTTCGGTTCCGGTTTCCTCAGGGTACATGCCCCGTAGTGGGATTGCTGGGTCATATGGTAGCTTTATTCCTAGTTTTTTTAAGGAAACTCCATACTATTCTCCATAGTGGTTAAATCAATTTGCATTCCCACCAACAGTATAATAGGTTCCTTTTTCTGTGTGATTTTAATAAATGTCCATGAAGTCTTTGACCTTCCTGTCTTCAAAAAGGGGAGCCTAAATTCATGACCCTCAAGTATAGACTGGACTCAGTGACTCACTTCTAATGAATAAAATAACAGAAGTGACACTGTGTTACCTCTGAGACCAGGTCCTAAATGGCATTACAATTTCTTCCTTGTCTCCTCTGGGGGAAACCAGTTGCAATATTATGAAGATACTCAGGTAGTCCTATGGAGAGGCCCACACACTGAGGAAGCGAGGCTTCCTGCCAATGGATGTGTGAGTGAGCTATCCTGGGAGAAAATTTTCTAGCAGCAGTCAAGTCTACAAAAGAGCTGATATCTTAACCCTGAGAGACTCTGAGCCCAAAATTCTACAGCTAATCTACTGTCACATTCCTGACACACAGAAAGAATAAGAGAATATATATTATTTAAATATACTAAAACACTATTGCTATTATGCAACAATAGATTACCAGTAGAATAAGCATGTGTTCAATCTTCATAGAAAACGCCAAAGATTTTTTACAAATTTACCCACATACCCATATATCAGTGTATGAAAGTTTTCATTGTTCCGCATCTGTGGCAATATTTGGAACTGATGGTCTTTTCAAGTATAACTCTATAGGTGGATGTGTGATGGTATTGCCTTGTGGTTTAATTTGCATTCCCTAATGACTAATGAAACTGAACACACTCTCATATGTTTATTGGCCTTTTGGATATCTTATTTTTGGCTTTAGTGGAATCTTATGCTTATTTTTCTATCACTTTCTTGATACTTAGGAGTTTCTTCTGTGTCTGGGGTATAGTCCTTTTTGTGGTTAAAAATGTCTTCTAATTTTTTACTAGCCATTTTGCTCTCTTAATGATATTGTATGATGAACAAATATATTTTTAAATGTTTGTATGTATTTATTATATATAAATTTGTAAATCTTTTCCTTTAATGTGCTTAAGATTCTAGTATTTTATTTAAGAAATACAGGCCTTCCCTAGGTTCATGAAGATATTCTCCTCTGTTGCCTCCTAGAAGGACTATATTTTGGTTTTTACTTTTAAGTCTAACATACACATAGAATAAAGGTGTGAATTAGGCGGGGGTGGAAGGGTGAGTTTAATTTCATCTTTTCTCATGTGAATACCCAATTGACAAAGCCCAATCACTGAAAATTAATTCCTTTCTCCATTGCTCAGCGGTGTCAACATTTAAAAATATCAAGTATTGATACATGTGTGTATCTGGTTCTGGACTCTCTATTCTCTTCCACTGGTCTATTTATTTGTCTATATTTGTGCCTGTACCACGTTCTTTTAATCAGAATTTTAGAAAAAGTCCTGATATCTGCTATAGCAAGTCTTTCCACCTCATTTTTTCTCCAAGACTGACTAGACTATTAGCTCTTTGCATTTCCACATATATTTTAGAATCAGGGTGATAATTTCCAGAAAAAACCTGCTAGGCTATTAATTGGGATTGCCTTTCATCAATAGGTCAATTTGGGAAATTTAACATTTTATATTTTGAGCCCTCTAATATCTCCATTTATTTTTATATTTTCAATTTATCTTAATAATTCATTTAGGCTTTTTTTTTCTTGGTAGAAATGCCATACATCTTCATGAGGTTTATTTCTATTGACATTGTTTGATGGCAGATTTTATCATTAAAAAATTTTATTTTCTATTATTTGTGGTTGGTATATAGAAGTTAAGTTGATTTTGTATACTAACCTTGTATTCAGCAAACTTGTGTATCCAGTCATTTCTGTTGAGCCCAGAAATTGTACATGAAAAATTATAGAGATTAATTTTAGTTTCAACTCAGAAGATGTAGAAAGTTATAAGGAGACTTTTTCCCACCCTAACAATAAGAAAATGATGGATAAACTGTAAACCAATGAAGACTCTTGAATTCTTAGAACTCCCATACAAAGGCAAAAAGGGAACCTATATTTTAGGGAGAGACAAGCTCCTACATGGAAAAACAGGATCTGATTCCCTGGGGTGTGCATGAGTGCTCAGTCGCTAAGTTGCGTCCAACTCTTTGTGACCCCATGGACTATTGCACTTCAGGCTAATAGAGTTTTGCCAAGAAAATGCACTGGTCATCGCAAACAACCTCTTCCAACAACACAAGAGAAGACTCTACACATAGACATCACCAGATGGTCAACACTGAAATCAGATTGATTATATTCTTTGCAGCCAAAGATGGAGAAGCTCTATACAGTCAGCAAAAACAAGACCGGGAGCTGACTGTGGCTCAGATCATGAACTCCTTATTACCAAATTCATACTCAAATTGAAGAAAGTAGGGAAAACCGCTAGACCATTCAGGTATGACCTAAATCAAATCCCTTATGATTATACAGTGAAAGTGAGAAATAGATTTAAGGGCCTAGATCTGATAGAGTGCCTGAGAACTATGGAATGAGGTTCGTGACATTGTACAGGAGACAGGGATCAAGACCATCCCCATGGAAAAGAAATGTAAAAAAGCAAAATGGCTGTCTGGGGAGGCCTTACAAATAGCTGTGAAAAGGAGAGGCAAAAAGCAAAGGAGAAAAGGAAAGATATAAGCATCTGAATGCAGAGTTCCAAAGAATAGAAAGAAGAGATAAGAAAGCCTTCTTCAGTGATCAATGCAAAGAAATAGAGGAAAAGAACAGAATGGGAAAGACTAGAGATCTCTTCAAGAAAATTAGAGATACCAAAGGAACATTTCATGCAAAGATAGGCTCAATAAAGGACAGAAATGGTATGGAACTAACAGAAGCAGAAGATATTAAGAAGAGGTGGCAAGAATACACAGAAGAACTGTACAAAAAAGATCTTCACGACCCAGATAATCATGATGATGTGATCACTCATCGAGAGCCAGACATCCTGGAATGTGAAGTCAAGTGGGCCTTAGAAAGCATCACTATGAACAAAGCTAGTGGAGGTGATGGAATTCCAGTTGAGCTGCTTCAAACTCTGAAAGATGATGCTGTGAAAGTGCTGCACTCAATATGCCAGCAAATTTGGAAAACTCAGCAGTGGCCACAGGACTGGAAAAGGTCAGTTTTCATTCCAATCCCAAAGAAAGGCAATGCCAAAGAATGCTCAAACTACCACACAATTGCACTCATCTCACATGCTAGTAAAGTAATGCTCAAAATTCTCCAAACCAGGCTTCAGCAATACATGAACCACGAACTTCCTGATGTTCAAGCTGGTTTTAGAAAAGGCAGAGGAACCAGAGATCATATTACCAGCATCTGCTGGATCATCAAAAAGCAAAAGAGCTCCAGAAAAACATCGATTTCTGCTTTATTGACTATGCCAAAGCCTTTGACTGTGTGGATCACAATAAACTGTGGAAAATTCTGAAAGAGATGGGAATACCAGACCACCTGACCTGCCTCTTGAGAAACCTATATGCAGGTCAGGAAGCAACAGTTAGAACTGGACATGGAACAACAGACTGGTTCCAAATAGGAAAAGGAGTACGCCAAGGCTGTATATTGTCACCCTGCTTGTTTAACTTATATGCAGAGTACATTATGACAAATGCTGGACTGGAAGAAACACAAGCTGGAATCAAGATTGCTGGGAGAAATATCAATAACCTCAGATATGCAGATGACACCACCCTTATGGCAGAAAGTGAAGAGGAACTAAAAAGCCTCTTGATGAAAGTGAAAGAAGAGAGTGAAAAAGTTGGCTTAAAGCTCAACATTCAGAAAACGAAGATCATGGCATCTGGTGCCATTGGTTCATAGGAAATAGATGGGGAAACAGTGGAAACAGTGTCAGACTGTATTCTGGGGGGCTCCAAAATCACTGAAGATGGTGACTGCAGCCATGAAATTAAAAGACACTTACTCCTTGGAAGAAAAGTTATGACCAACCTAGATAGCATATTCAAAAACAGAGACATTACTTTGCCAACTAAGGTCTGTCTAGTCAAGGCTATGGTTTTTCCTGTGGTCATGTATGGGTGTGAGAGTTGGACTGTGAAGAAGGCTGAGCGCCAAGGAACTGATGCTTTTGAACTGTGGTATTGGAGAAGACTCTTGAGAGTCCCTTGGACTGCGAGGAGATCCAACCAGTCCATTCTGAAGGAGATCAGCCCTGGGATTTCTTTGGAGGGAATGATGCTGAAGCTGAAACTCCAGTACTTTGGCCACCTCATGTGAAGAGTTGACTCATTGGAAAAGACTCTGATGCTGGGAGGGATTGAGGGCAGGAGGAGAAGGGGACGACAGAGGATGAGATGGCTGGATGGCATCACTGACTCAATGGACGTGAGTCTGAGTGAACTCCAGGAATTGGTGATGGACAGGGAGGCCTGGTGTGCTGCGATTCATGGGGTCGCAAAGAGTCGGACATGACTGAGCGACTGAACTGAACTGAACTGATCCAGAAATCCGATTAGTTGGGGTAGAGTCTCCAGATGCCTCATGTCAACAAGAATCAGCTGGAAAATTGTAATAAGTTGCTAAAGAGTGAGTGCAGGTTTGTGTGATACAGTGAAGTCCCTGGGAGTTCTCATCTTCTTGCCAGGTTTTTCTGTAAAAACATCACCAGGAGCTCACAAGGAAAACTGGAGAAAATCTTGAGGAAATTTTCCTCACAGGAATGAGTGAATGATGGGGATTAGAAATTGCTGCCAAAACTCTGCCCAAACCCATTTATCTTATCCCCCTTAGGGAGCAAAAGGCAGGGATAATGGAAACAAAAACTGTGTCTGTGAGGCACTGGTGGAAGCCCATTGCTACTAGGGGGAAGAAAACAGAAAAACCATGTTTACCCCTTGGAAAAATTCAAGAGTAGGTTCTATCCCAGTGCTAGATTTGAAGGAGGGATGGGAACACTAGTGAAAGCCCATGAGGTTCACAATGTCTGACTAAAACTGAAACAAAGAGAACATCAGAGAACTCTGCCTTCCTCACACCCCTCCTCTGTAACCACTCTGATAAGCACCAAGTAAAATAAGAATATAGCTAGGAAAATTGAATTAAAGATTTACTGAGCATGGCCCCACCCATCAGAAAAAGACCCAGTTTCCCCCTCAGTCAGTCTCTCCCATCAGGAAGCTTCCATAAGCCTCTTATCCTTCTCCGTCAGAGGGCATTCAGACTGAAAACCACCATCACAGAAAACTAACCAATCTAATCACGTGGACCACAGCCTTGTCTGACTCAATGAAACTCTGAGCTGTGCCATGTAGGGCCACTAAAGATGGACGGGTACTCAATCTGTATTCTTGCTTAATACTGACAAAATGTAGTCCACTGGAGAAGGGACAAAATGTGGTCAACTGGAGAAGGGAATGGCAAACCACTTCTCTTGCCTTGAGAACCCCATGAATAGTATGAAAAGGCAAAATGATAGGACACTGAAAGATGAACTCCCCAGGTTGGTAGGTGCCCAATATGCTACTGGAGATCAGTGGAGAAATAACTCCAGAAAGAAGGAAGAGACAGAGCCAAAGCAAAACAATACCCAGTTGTGAATGTGACTAGTGATGGAAGCAAAGTCCAATGCTGTAAAGAGCAATATTGCATAGGAACCTGGCATGTTAGGTCCATGAATTTGGCAAGTTGGAAGTGGTCAAACAGGAGATGGCAACAGTGAAGTCGACGTTTAAGGAATCAGTGAACTAAAATGGACTGGAATGGGTAAAGTTAACTCAGATAACCATTATATCTCCTACTGTGGGCAAGAATCCCTTAGAAGAAATGGAGTAGCCATCATAGTCAACAAGAGTCTGAAATGCAGTACTTGGATGCAATCTCAAAAACGACAGAATGATCTCGTTTCTGAGGAAAACCATTCAATATCACAGTAATCCAAGTGTATGCCCCAACCAGTTATGCTGAAGAAGCTGAAGTTGAATAGTTCTATGAAGACCTAAAAGACCTTCTAGAACTAACACCCAAAAGAGATGTCCTTTTCATTATAGGAGACTGGAATGCAAAAGTAGGAAGTCAAGAAACACCTGGAGGTAACAGGCAAACTGGGCCTTAGAGTACAGAGTAAAGCAGGGTAAAGGCTTTACCTTTTGTTTTGCCAAGAGAATGCACTGGTCATAGCAAACAACCTCTTCCAACAACACAAGAGAAGACTCTACACATGGACATCACCAGATGGTCAACACTGAAATCAGATTGATTATATTCTTTGCAGCAAAAGATGGAGAAGCTCTATACAGTCAGCAAAAACAAGACCGGGAGCTGACTGTGCCTGAGATCATGAACTCCTTATTGCCAAATTCAGACTTAAATTGAAGAAAGTAGGGAAAACCGCTAGACCATTCAGGTATGACCTAAATCAAATCCCTAACGGTTATACAGTGGAAGTGAGAAATAGATTTAAGGGACTAGATCTGAGAGACAGAGTGCCTGAAGAACTATGGACAAAGGTTTGTGACATTGTACAGGAGACAGGGACCAAGATCATCCTCCCCAAAAAAGAAATGTAAATAAGCAAAATGGCTGTCTAAGGAGGCCTTACAAATAGCTGAGAAAAGAAGAGAAGCAAAAAGCAAAGGAGAAAAGGAAAGATATAAGCATCTGAATGCAGAGTTCCAGAGAATAGCAAGGAGACATAAGAAAGCCTTCCTCAGTGATCAGTGCAAGGAAATAGAGGAAAACAATAGAATGGGAAAAACTAGAGATTTCTTTAAGAAAATTAGAGATACCAAGAGAACATTTCATGCAAAGATGGGCTCAATAAAGGACAAAAATGGTATGGACCTAACAAAAGCAGAAGATATTAAGAAGAGGTGACAGGAATATAAAGAAGAACTGTACAAAAAATATCTTCACAACCCAGATAATCATGATGATGTGATCACTCACCTAGAGCCAGACATCCTAGAATGTGAAGTCAAGTGAGCCTTAGGAAGCATCACTACAAACAAAGCTAGTGGAGGTGACGGAATTCCAGCTGCTCTATTTCAAATCCTAAAAAATGATCTGTGAAAGTGCTGCACTCAATATGCCAGCAAATTTGGAAAACTCAGCAGTGGCCACAGGACTGGAAAAGGTCAGTTTTCATTCCAATCCCAAGGAAAGGCAATGCCAAAGAATGCTCATACTACTGCACAATTGCACTCATCTCACACGCTAGCAAAGTATGCTCAAAATTCTTCAAGCCATCAGCAATATGTGAACTGTGAACTTCCAGATGTTCAAGCTGGTTTTAGAAAAGGCAGAGGAACCAGAGATCAAATTACCAGCATCTTCTGGATCATCAAAAAGCAAAAGAGCTCCAGAAAAACATCTATTTCTGCTTAATTGACTATGCCAAAGCCTTTGACTGTGTGGATCACAATAAACTGTAGAAAATTCTGAAAGAGATGAGAATACCAGACTACCTGACCTGCCTCTTAAGCCTGTATGCAGATCAGGAAGCAACTGTTAGAACTGAGCATGGAACAACAGACTGGTTCCAAATAGGAAAAGGAGTACGCCAAGGCTGTATATTGTCACCCTGCTTGTTTAACTTCTATGCAGAGCACATCATGAGAAAAGCTGGGCTGGAAGAAACACAAGCTGAAATCAAGATTGCCAGGAGAAATATCAACAACCTCAGATATGCAGATGACAACACCCTTATGGCAGAAAGTGAAGAGGAACTAAAGAGCCTCTTGATGAAAGTGAAAGAGGAAAGTGAAAAAGTTGGGTTAAAGCTCAACATTCAGAAAACAAGGATCATGGCATGTGGTCCCATCAGTTCATGGGAAATAGATGGGGAAACAGTGGAAACAGTGTCAGACTTTATTTTGTGGGGCTCCAAAATCACTGCAGATGGTGACTGCAGCCATGAAATTAAAAGACACTTACTCCTTGGAAGAAAAGTTATGGCAACCCACTCCAGTACTCTTGCCTGGAGAATCCCATGGAGGGAGGAGCCTGCTAGGCTACAGTCCATGGGATCCCAAAGAGTCGGACATGACTGAGTGACTTCACTTTCACAACCTAGACAGCATATTAAAAAGCAGCAATATTACTTTGCCAACAAAGGTCTGTCTAGTCAAGGCTATGGTGTTTCAAGTGGTCATGTATGGATGTGAGAGTTGGACTATAAAGAAAATTGAGTGCTGAATAATTGATGCTTTTGAACTGTGGTGTTGGAGAAGACTCTTGAGAATCCCTTGGACTGCAAGGAGATCTAATCAGTCCATCCTAAAGGAAATCAGTCCTGAATATTCATTGGGAGGACTGATGTTGAAGCTGAAACTCCAGTGCTTTGGCCTGATTCGAAGAACTGACTCATTGGAAAAGAACCTGATGCTGGGAAAGATTGAAGGCAGGAGGAGAAGGGGACAAC
The DNA here is from genome assembly GCF_032405125.1 of Capricornis sumatraensis. Classification (NCBI taxonomy): domain Eukaryota; kingdom Metazoa; phylum Chordata; class Mammalia; order Artiodactyla; family Bovidae; genus Capricornis; species Capricornis sumatraensis. Next base: position 172,919,176 of record NC_091069.1, read on the forward strand.
AGAGGAAAAGATGGTTAGATGGCATCACGAACTCAATGGGCATGAGTTTGAGTAAACTCTGGGAGTTGGTGATGGACAGGGAGGCCTGGCATGCTGTAGTCCATGAGGTAGCAAAGAGTTGACATGACTGAGCGAGTGAATTGAACTGATAGCTAGGAGAACTGCAAAAGACAGATTCTTTCTGGGGAGCAGTTCAAAGGGAAGACTCAAAACAGAATGAGTTAAAACCATGTGTTGAGCAGACATGTGAAGAAACACCCTGGTGTTGGTTGTGTGGGCCCACACAAGGTATCATTAGAGAAATCTGAAGCCTGAGTCAACTAGGTACACTGAGGTGAGCCATATCAACAACAAACTTCAAACCCAACTCAACTCCAGACAAAATTAATACAAACTCCCACATGGCTAAGGACCTAGCAGAAGGAAGGCATGTTTATCTCTAAGCACAAAACATATTTACCTCAGCATCTATTATTTTGTATAAAACATCTGATTTTAAACAAAAAATTATGAGGCTGTCCTAGTTGACTCAGGCTGTTATAACAAAATTCCTTAGACTGGGTGGCTTAAGCAGAAATTTATTTCTCACAGTTTTGGAGTCTGGAAAGTCCAAGATCAGGGTGCCAGCATGGTTGGTATTTGTATTTGCTAGGCTATCATAACAAAATGTCACAGACTGGGTGACTTAAGCAACAGAATTAATTTCTCACAGTTCTGAAGGCTCCAAGTTCAAGATCAAGGTGTGGTAGGGTTGGCTTCATCTGAGGCATCTCCTCGTGGCTGGCAGATGGCTGACCTCTTGCTATCTGGTCATGTGGCCATCACTTTGCCCATGGCTGTCACCCATGGTGTCTCTTTTTGTATCCAAATGTTCCTTTCCTATAAGGATATCAGTCAGATTGGATTAGGAACCCTCTTAACAGCCTCATTTAAAGACCATATCTTCAAATATAGTCACATTCCATGTACTTGGGGTTAGAATTTCAACATATAACTCTGGAGGGGAACAGTTCAGTCCATACCAATATTCAAAGTGCTGACAACCAAGAGCAGAGAGAAAATCTTAAAAATAGAGGAGAAAATGTTCCTACAGAAGAACAGGGATAAGAATTACAGCAGACTTAGGCCTGCTCTGGCGGTCCAGTGATTAAGACACCATGCTCCCACTGCAGGGAGCTTGAGTTTTATCCCCAGTAAGGGAACTAAGATCCCACATACCACATGACACAGCCAGGAAAAAAAGAGAATTACAGTAGATTTTTTTTCTCCCCCTGAAACCTGAAACCAAGTAGGAACCCAATGGAGTGACATGTTTAAAGTGCTGAAAGACCATTTGCAGCAATATAGATGGACCCAATCTTGTCCTATTGAGTGAAGTAAGTCAGATGGAGAAAGACAAATATCACTTGATATCACTTAAACGTGGAAGCTAAAAAAAAGGCTACAAATAAACTTATCTACAAAACAGAAATAGAGTTACAGATGTAGAAAATAAACTTACAGTTACATGGGGTAGGGTGGGGGGAAGGATAAATTGGAAGATTGGGATTGACACATACACACTACTATGAATAAAATAGACACTTAATAAGGACCTACAGAACAGCATGGGGAACTCTACTCAATACTCTATAATGGCCTTACGTAGGAAAAGAATATTAGAAAGAGTGGATAAATGTATAACAGATTCACTTTGCTGTACACTTGAAAGCAACATAATATTGTAAACAAATTATCACCCCAATACATTTTCTTAAAATAAAAAATGAAGTGCTGAAAAACAACTGTCAATTCCAATTCTTTTTTTTTCCTTGGGTGGGGACACTCATTTTGTGGAATCATAGTGCCCTGACCAGCGATTGAACCCAGGCCCTTGGCAGTGAGAGCACAGAGTCTTAACCACTGGATCACCAAGGAATTCCTTCCAGTTCTTCACTCAGCAAAAAATAGTCTTCAGAAATGATGGAGAAATACCATTTCAGATAAATGTTGATAAAATTCATCCCCAAGAAATGTGAAAAAGACAGTCATTTAGGTGAAGGAATATGTATTGGTTAGAAATTGACAGGCGTACCTCAGAGATACTGCTGATTTGACTCCAAATCACTTCAACAAAGTGAGTCACACAATTTTTTTGGTTTCCGAGGACATGTAAAGGTATGTTTACACTATATTGTAGCTTATTAATTGCTCATTAGTATAATGTCTAAAAAATGAATATACCTTAAGAAAAAAATTTTTTTGCTGAAAAATGGTAATCATTATCTGACAGCTCTGGGTTGCTGCAAACCTTCATTTTGTAAAATATGAAGCATATGCAAAGTGTAATAAAGCAAAGTGCAATAAAATGAGATATGAATGTATACACAAAAATTTAATGAAATAATGAATAAATAAAAGAAAATAAAATCTTTTTCTTAGATTTAAATGTGATAACAAATAAGTGATTGTATAAAACAAAATAATAACAATGTACTGTGTTTGAAGCACGAGTGAAGTAAAATAGATGACAAAAATAGCACAATTTTAAAATTTACTGATAACTTCTTAAAGATTTAAAGGAGAACTTCTTTTCTTTCTTAATATGGACATTAATTGCTGTCAACTACCTTCTTAGAATTGCATTTTCTGTATACCCGGAATTTTGGTAATTTGTGTTTTCATTTTTGTCTGTCTCAAGATTCTTTGTGATTCCTTTTTTAAATTCCTCCTTTGACCCTTTGGTTGCTTCATATTTTAGTAATTTGGACCTTCTATGTTCTTAATCCAACTAGCTGAAGGTTTGTCAGTTTTTTTAATCTTTTATAAAGTACAACATTTTTATTTCATTGACTTCTCTATTTTTTCCATTCTCTTTTTCATTTATTTGTGTCTTAATTGCTGTTATTTCCTTCCTTCTGCTATCTTTGGGTTTAGTGTGTTCTTCTTTTTCTAGTTACTTAAGTTATAAAGTTTCTGGTTCCTTATGCTGTCAATTTGATATCCTTGTTTTTTGACATCAGTGTTTATAGCTATAAATATTCACCTTAGTCCTAGTTTTCACTGTATTCCATAAGATTTGATGTGTTTTGTTTTCATTCATCTCTAAGGTTTTCTAATATGCCTTGGGATTTCCCCTTTGATCTACTGATTGCTTAAACATATGTTGCTTAATTTCTACAAATATGTGAACTTTTAGTTTTGATTCTGTTATTGATTTCTAACATTCCATTGTGGTCTGAGAACATATTTTGTATTATATCTAACCCTTAAAGTTCATTGAAAGTGAATTTGAGGCCTAACTTATAGTCTATCCTAGAAAATATGTTGTGTTAATGAGATCAATGCTGTTGTTGTTGGGTAAATGTTATATGTATGTTAATCAGATCTAGTAGGCTTATATTCCTGTCCTTTATTTCCTTGCTTATCTTCTGTTTGGTTGTTCTACCCATTATGGAGAGTGGCTAATGAAGTCTTCAACTATCAGTAATTATTGATGAGACTTACTTTTGTCATTTTGCTATTTGTCTTCCATGTGCCTTGTAGATATTTTTTGTCCTTCTTTTCCTATCCTATTGTCTCCTTTTCTGTTTAGTTGTATTTTCTTTTTTATAGTGAAATGCTCAAATTTCTTTCTTATATCATTTTATATATATTATATAACTATATATAGCTATGTATATATAACCACCAAACTTTGTGGTTACCTTGGGGACTATATTTAAACATCTTAAAATTGTAGCATTCTAATTTGAATTATACTTGCTTAACTTTAATAACTAGTCCATTCTGAAGGAGATCAGCCCTGGGATTTCTTTGGAAGGAACGATGCTAAAGCTGAAACTCCAGTACTTTGGCCACCTCATGCGAAGAGTTGACTCATTGGAAAAGACCCTGATGCTGGGAGGGATTGGGGGCAGGAGGAGAAGGGGACGACGGAGGATGAGATGGCTGGATGGCATCACGGACTCGATGGACGTGAGTCTGAGTGAACTCCGGGAATTGGTGATGGACAGGGAGGCCTGGCGTGCTGCTGCGATTCATGGGGTCGCAAAGAGTTGGACACGACTGAGCGACTGAACTGAACTGAACTTTAATAAACAAAACTTTGCTCCTTTATAGCTCTGTCACCACCCCTTTCAGTTGTTGACATCACAAAATTACATCTTTATTCATTGTGTGCCCAAAATACAAACTAATAAGTCTTTTAAATGCATTAATATCTTGTTTTAGCATCTTTTTATGATTAGTAGTTGCATGTATATATTTTTTGATTTTTTTATTTTCAACATTTCTGTGAGGTGTTTTTTGATGTATATCTTATACAGCTAATTTTTTAATATTCCACTTTTTAAATAACAGTACATTCTGTTTTATTTATTTTGAAAAAATGCATTAACCTCTTAAACTAAATAGAAAACAAAACATCAAGTTACAAATCAAAGTTCTAATGATACTAGCTTTTAGAATTGCCAGTTTATTAAACTTTACTGAGATCTTTATTTCTTTGTACAACTTTGAGTTACTTCTAGTTTGCTTTTATTTTACCCTGCAGGACTCCTTTGAGCATTTCTTGTGGAGAAAATAAAGTTGTAAACAATCCTTTCAGCTTTTGTTTACCTGGGAATGACGTAATTTTTCCCTTACATCTGAAGGACAGTTTTTCCATATATAGGGTTGTTGGTCGATAGGTTTTTCTTTTAGTGCTTTGAATATATTGGCCCATGGCCTTCTGACCTCCAAAGTTTCTAAAACGTATTAATATTATGGTGATAATCTTATAAAGGACCTTAAAGGGGCTTCCCTGATGGCTCAGAAGGTAAAGAATCTGACTGAAATGCAGGAGACCCAGGTTCGATCCCTGAGTCAGAAAGATCTCCTAGAGAAGGGAATGGTTACCCACTCCAGTATTCTGGGCCTGGAGCATCCCATGGACAGAGGAATCTGGCGGGCTACAGTCCAAGGCGTCACAAAGTGTCAGGCATGACTGAGTGACTCACACTCTGTATTTGACAAGTCTTTCTCACCTGATGCTTTGAAGGTTCTCTGGTGCTTCCCTGGTGGCTCAGTGGTGAAGAATCCACTGTCCACTACCAATGCAGGAGACATGAATTCGATCCCTGATCTGGGATCCCACATGTCTGGGAGCAACTAAGCCCATGAGCCACAAATATTGAGCCTGTGCTCTTGAGCCTGAAGACACTTGAATGCCTAGAGCCCATGCTCAGTAGCAAGAGAGGCACTGCTATGAGAAGCCTGCACATCACACCTAGCCAGCAGTCCTGCTCTCCACAACCAGAGAAAAGCCCTCGTGGCAACGAGACCGAGCATGGCCAAAAATAAATAAATTCTCTCTTTGTATTTTGCTTTCCAGAAATTTCATCATATGTCTCAGTGTAGGGTTCTTTGAGTTCATCTTACTTGGAGTTTGTTGAACTGCTTGAATATTTATATTTAAGTCTTTCATGAAATTTGTGAAGTGTTCTTCCCCTTTCTCCCTCTCCTCTCCTAGACTCCCACAGTGAATATGTTGATTAACGTCAGGGTGTTCCACGGGTAACCTAGCCTCTAATAATTTTCCTTCATCTTTATTTTTTTCTGTTTCTCAATCTTGATAATTTTTTTTTTGTCTCATCTTTAAGTTCATTGACTCTTCTGCCTACTCAAATTTTGGTTTGACTCCTAGTGAATTTTAAAATACCAGTTATTGTACTTTTCAGCTCTGTAATTTTTTTTGGCTTCTCTTTAGATTTTGTAACTCTTTTACCAACACTTCCATTGTGTTCATACATCATTTTATTGACTTTCTCTGCATCCTGTTTTAGTTCTTGGTGCATCTTTAAGACGGTTGCTTTAAAGTCTTTGTCTAGTAGGTGTGCCATGAAGTCTTTAAGAGCAGTTTCTGTTGATTTATTTTTTTCTTTTAATACTTTATATTTCTTTATATACATTGGATATGATTTTTTTTACTGAAAACTGGACATTTGAATCTTAATAATGTACTAACCCTGGAGATCAGATTAGCTACCTTTCACATTGTTTCCTTTTTGTCTCTGTGCTAAGGATCAGACTGAGGTATAAAGTTAAGGTTCTCACAGGTCTTTTGTGAATCTTTGCCTTTCACAATTTCCCCATATATGCAGTTGCTTTTGAATTTCTTAGTCTTTAACATCTGGCTCCAAAAAGGGGAAAAGGAGAAAAATGAAGGAAGAGAAAGGGGACCAGTCCTTTAAATCCTCTGTAGGCCATTTCAGCTAGGGGGAAGTGCAACAAAATGGCTTCTCATCTCTTTTCTGTGCTTGTGTATCAGAAGCAGCCATCAGGGATCAGAACATAAACCCCAGATATTTGGAGTATGGGGCCTTGTTTTTGTCCATTCTGACTCATGCAAGCTATGTGCAAGCAGCTCCAGGAACTGCGCCCAGTTGCCTGCAGTGGAGCTGGGAGTGGCAGATGAATATCTGTTTCTGTGCCAACAGCTGAAATTTATAGAAATTAACCACAGTTTACAGTCCAAACCTTCCCTTGCAAATTGAGAGCCTGCAATAGACTGCAGAGTTCCAGAATAGTTACATCAGACAAAGTCTGCCTTTGCAATTGTCTCAGTAATGAGAGAGATTCCTGGTGCTTCTTACTCTGCCATCTTCCCCAAATCCTATCACCTGTTACTTTCAAATTTCTATAAAAACACAGGTAATCTATCCCTAATGATTTTTTCTAAACATTCTAATCTTCTAAACTAATTTACAACACTTATTTTTAGTGTTATCTCCATATGTTACTTTAAAGCTCACCTAAGCTTTCTTTCTTTAACCACAGCTTTTCCATTCTTAGACTTTCAATTTTAATTCATTTTTAATTATTCTGGAATACATATTTAAATAATTTATTTGGGAAGGTTATCTTAGTGGTAGTGTTTTATTGCTTCAGTTTTTCTGTTTGGTAATATGTTCCTATTGATCTCACATTTAACAGCCATCTTATCTGGGTAGAGAACACTACCTCAAAATTTATGTCTATTATTCTGTGGTTTTCTGACATTTAGTATTAATTAAGAGGCCAAACTGGTTTAACTTTCTCTGCATTCATCCCACTTGAATTTCTTTCCTTTTTTTAGTTTTCCTTGTTTTGGGAGTTCAAAATGTTCATGGTGATTTCTTGAAATGAAAATCGTTTTCTTAAAAATATTTTTGACAGTTTGAACCCTTTGAGTTCCTTAATTGTGTCTTGTGTGTGCTAAGTTGCTTCAAGTTGTGTCCAACTCTTTGTGACCATATGGACTGTAGCCTGGCAGGCTCCACTGTCCATGGGATTCTTCTGGCAAGAATACTAGAGTGAATTGCCATGCCCTCCTCCAGAGAATCTTCCTGACCTAGGGACTGAACCCACTTCTCTTATGTTTCCTGCATTGGCAGGCAGGCTCTTTACCACCAATATCAACTGGGAAGCCCAAATCAGCTATATGAATTTATATATTCCCTCGCTTCTTCCCCTCCCCTCAACCCACCCATCTAGTCATCACAGAGCACATCTTTTAATTTTAGGATACTGCTTTTTTTTCAGATCTCTATTTCAGGATCCTTTCTTTGACCAATTTAATCCTTGGCTATAATAGGAGTGACATAATAAAAGTGGTGGTTTTTGTTTGCCCTCCTTGGTTGTGCAGATCTTACGTGAGAACTTCCCCTTGTCCCTGAAATCCAGTGAAATCTTCTGTCATCTTGGTGGTAGAAATCACAAGGGGAGGCTACCCACTTCCAGTACGCATCCATATTAAATCATACTTTTTATTGTCTTAGCATAATCTATAGGATATTCTTTTATTCCATCTTATAAATGCAAAGGCCTTTCCCCCCCCTCTTGTTAATTATGTTAATTTTTAGGCTTTTTGAGGGAGTTTCAAGAGGGGAGATTTTTAGTCTCATCTTGATGCCATGTTTGGAACTCAAGCCACTGAATTATTATTTTTTAAATACATTTAGACCTAGGTGAAAACACTCAAATGCAAGAAAAGGGTTAAATTTCTTCCACAAGTGTTGGCAAAATCTGTAGAAAAAAAGAGGAACAGCCTTTAATACAGAAAGTTACAGATTATACAGTCATTGAGGAGGAAGGCTTTCACGAGTGTAGGAGGGGCTGCTCCTCCTGCCACTGTAAAGCGGACTAGCACAGACAGACAGACGGACAGACAAGCGCAGCCCATTCCCAGAAGTAACCCCAACAGCAGAAATAGCGAAAATGCGTTTCAAATGGTGAGTGATCATTCTTATTCTTTGAAAGGCAGTTATGAATTAGGTAACCTCAGTGTCAGGCTGAGGTTGAGGATAGTGCTGTTTTCTGTCCTTCCTGCTCAAGAATGCTAATTATGTGTTAAGGGCATATTTATGTGGCAGGAAAACTTGGGAGAAAGCTCCATCTATGCTACGGAAGGTTCGCTAAAGTCTTGAAGGCATTCTTCCCTTCTTGCTCTACCACTCTAAGTTGATCCCATACCTCCAAGGCAGGGGAGATTTTAAAAAATTCCTACCAAAGACATTTGACTACTAATTAAAGATGTGAATTACTGGACATATCAAAATGTTTATTGGTTGTTAGGGGGTTTTTACATAATTTAATTTTTTAGATTTGCTTTTTAAATATTTAAATGTTGCAGTTATTGATTTCACAAATCAGGAAACTTTTAAATGTCTGTACAGGTATAACAAATGTCAGGAAATAAATTCAGTGGACACCAAGTTCAGTTTGGCCTGGGGGTGGGGAATGAGGTAGAAACAGTAGAAGAAAGGCCAAGAAAAAGGAAGAGGAATAAGAAGAGGTGTAAGAAGAAAATACAGAATCCAGATAGTGAGTCACAAACAGGCCATGGGAGATTCTGAGCAGAGCGAAGTAGCAGAAGGAGGTGGAATAATTCAGTTTGCTACCGGGTATTAAATATGCATGATATACTCTAAGTTTACTGTGATTTCACTATATTTTAATCTTTGTAATGACTCTCAGACAGATGATATCATCATTGTGTTTTATAGACGAGAAAACTGTGGCTTAAAGAAGCTAAATAATTAACTAAAGATCACGATGGTCAGAAGGAGTAAAGCTGAGATCTTTCTTTCCGTTTTGCCCTGCACCACAGGGTTTCTCCAAGCCCTGGCAGGCCCCCATGGCAGTGACTTACTGGAAGAAGTCACAAATACCCTTCTCTTGGATGGTGGCAGCTGGGGTTACTGGTTATTATTGTTCTTTGAAAATCTACATAACCCTCATCTACCCAGTGCTTACTGGTTTGGTAGATAGCTTTTCTGCTTTTATTTCAGAATATTAGAATTTAATTCCCAAGTAAAGACTTCTTTTGCCTCCAGTGAAATTATTGCCCATATAAGAAGTAAGCAATTTCAGAATTTACAGATTGTGTGGAACCATAGAAGTGATACCCCTTAATTATGCTACAGATGTGTATAGAACCAAAGGCCACTGTGTACGTTGTTGTTGTTAAGATTCTTTTTGTTTCACAGTGCTTGAAAATTGATCATGAGCAGGAAATTTTAAAATATAAATGGCCAATATTGTTTAGTCCCATCTGAAATAAAAGAAATGCAAATTAAGAGTGAAATGACATTTTTCTTTTAGCAAAGTGACAAATATTTTGAAAAGCAAGTGAGAATCCTATGCATTTCTAAGGAGGGAGGAACATTTACACCCTTGTTACTTGTTGATGATAATACAATCTTTCTAGATGACAATCTAGAAATACATACCTAAAGCTCTGAAAATATATATGCCTATTAACCAAGTAGTTCAACTTTTAGGAATTTATTGTAAGGATTCAAGCATATTTTTCTTGCCATTGTTTCTCATAGGGAAAATCTTAGAAATAAATGTCTAAACATAAGTAGTTGGTTAATTATGGAACATCAATAATGAAACACCATGCAATTATTAAAAACTTCCAGTGTAGAACAATTCTTCATGTGTTTCGCCTACAGAAAAATAAAAACAAAAAACCCAGAATGTACACTGCTACTACTTTTATACATAATACCTATATACACACAATGCTAGTCAGAAATACAGACGATTTCTATTTTCTACTTTGTGCTTTTGAATTTGGTTCACATCTGCAGGCAGAAAAATAAAGCTAGAAAAATAACAAAACATACCAATAGCTGGCTTCTTTCAGAAAAGCAGCCAGCTGTCCAGTGGTACATGATCACTCATAATTTGTGGAGTTTCATTGTTAGGGCTTGGGTCATTTTTTATTAACTTTTTTGTTTCTTGACTGTCTCTTGACTCCTCAAAAACATACGCTCTCTGCCTATAAATCACTAGATCCTGATAAACCTGTTTTCATAAAATATTCTATGTGGAAGAGATCAGAATGCTCATTTCCTTATTTTGCAAATGGATAGTATGGCTCTAGAGAGAGCTGCATGGTAAAAGGAAGAACAGTGCAGGGGTTAATTAGCCACATTTAGGAACCAGAGTGCTGGGTTTCTGTGCTGGACTCTTTCACTTTCTAGGTGTGTGACTTTGGACAAGTTGCTTAACAATCAAAATTCTTTAGTGTTTTACTGTGTAATGGGGATAATTGTGTAAGTGTGAGATTTTAATGAGATAATCCGTGTAAGGTTCTAAGTTGCTTTGAAAAATACTCAGTGATTATTAATATTGTTTATTACTATTACACTTAGGATTAAGATATAGAAGGGAGGTCATTTGTCCAAGATGATACAGCTACTTGATGTCAATGCTAGGACTAGACCTCAGGAAGATTTTTGTCCAGCCTAAGTGTTCAATCTGCTCTGAGCCTCTCAGGGCAACCCAGGGGAGCTGACATGAAACAGGCAGAGTCCAGGGACAAGTCCAGCCACTTCCAGAGAATGACTCTGATCACAGCAGGAAGTCAAACACTGGAAAGGAGGATGAGGGTAAAGCAGCTGAGACCTGAGTTAGATGCAGAGATGAAGCCAGGAGCAAAGAGCTATTGCAGGAGAGAAAAGATGGCTCAGAGACCCTCCCGAGGCTTTTATAGACCAACAAGCTGTGGGCTTCATGGGGAGTCTACATAACTTAAACAAACCCCACCTCCACCCCAAGGTTGGGGTGATCAGACAGAAGGGGTGTGTAGAATTACAGAAATACTACAAGAAGATGCCTGACAGATAGTTCTCATAGAGGATGAGATGGACCCTGGGAGGAGCCAGAACAAAGACAACCCCCTGCCCCCACCCCCACAAGCCCAGGCATGCATTGTGATTATCCCAAAATCACAGCCTACATTTGAAGAATCATAAACAAGCAAAAATAACATAACATTTGTCTTTTTAATTCCACGGGCAGCAGAATGCATAACTGATTTGAGGTAACAAAGAAATCATTTAGGAAATTATTAGACTACTAAGACTATAGGAAACTGATTCAAGGAGAGGTGTTGAGAACATGAGGCCAGGGCAGTTACGGTGGGATCAGGGAGGAGAGGACACATTTGGGAGATATTTACAAACTAGAATTGGCAGAATTTGCTTTTTGACAGATATTGAGCTTGAAAGGAGAGATCTAAGTATGTAGTGGCATCCCCTTCCCAAAATGTGGATGGGTTTGGGCCACGGGGAAAGAGGACAGAATTTGAATTCATTTTTTAACATACTGAATTTGAGATCTCTTGGAGCAGCTAAATGGTGATGTCCAAGCAGACAAGCAGATATACAGGTGTAAAGTTCAGGAAAGAGGTATGGGCTGCAGAAAACATTAAAGGTCTTCAGCCTCAGTATAGGTTATAGTTGAAATTCTCTTTGTGGGTGAGATTGCTAGGGAGAGGGGATGGTGGAGTAAGAGGAAGCCAAGGATAGAACCTGGAAAACTTCAACATCGAGGGAGGTATATGAGGATAAAGAGTCCACATTAGACATCAAGGAGGGACTCGAGAGAGAGTGGAACAAGGTAGGAAAAAAATGGTGTCACTGGAACCCAAAGAGGAGAGAGATAGGAAGAGGACAGCCATACACCTGAAACTAACACAGTATTGTAAATCAACTATACTTCAGTTGGGCTTCCCTGGTGGCCCAGAGGTTAAAGCAACTGCCTGGAATGCTGGAGACCCAGGTTCGATCCCTGGGTTGGGAAGATCCCCGGGAGAAGGAAATGGCAACCCACTCCAGTACTCTTGCCTGGAGAATCCCATGGAGGGAGGAACCTGATAGGCTACAGTCTATGGGGCCGCAAAGATTCGGACACAACTGAGCGACTTCACACTTTTATACTTCAGTTAAAAAAAAAAAAAGAGGAGGACATGTCCACGGAAAGACAAAGTATATTCACTGAATTTCTACATGAGCACCTGAGATACAGAAAAAGTGATTCTAGGGACTAAGGGTTAAGGGTTGATTGTGTCCCCTCAAAATCTGTAGTCTTAAATTGCTTTCCAGAAAAATTATAGCCATTCACCATCCCACAATCAGTAGTATACGAAAGTACCATTCTTCTTAATGGGACCTCAGGATGTAACTGTATTTAGAGATAGAGTCTCTGCATAGATAATCAAGCTAAAATGAGATTGTTAGGGTGGGCCCTAATCCAAGATGACTGATATGTTTTAAAATAAGAGGAAATTTAGACACAGAAACAAGCATAGAGGGGAGACAATGTAGAGAAACCTGGAGAAGATAGCTGTGTACCAAGAAGAGAGGCCTTGTAACAGATCCCTCCCTTATAACCCTCAGAAGGAATCAGCACTGCTGATAACTTCATTTTGGACTTCCAGCTTCCAAAACTGAGACAATAAATTTCTATTTAAGCCACTCAGTACTTTGTTACCACATTCCTAACAATCTAATCCATTTGGTGGGTGTAAATAATCCTTTGGTGAGAGGGCAGATAGAGAAAGGAACCATGAATAAGTATTTCAGAGAGGTGAGGGAGGAACCAAAAAAAGGATTAGGTCACCTAAGCTAAGAGGAGAAAAATATTCCACAATGTAGAGGATAGTCACAGTATTAATTCTGCAGAAAGGTGAAGTAGGAGAATGACTGGAAATATCAGTCCAGAGGTCTGTGGCGACCTTTGCGGAGCACTCAGCTAAGTAGAGGGGTAGGTCTTAGAGAGCTGAGAAGAGAGACAGCAGATAGACCACTCCCACAAAACACTGAGTGATGAAAGGGGACCTCTTCACTGAACCAAACTCATCTATGCTGCCCAGAAAGAGCCACAAAGAGACACCTTGGAGTCAGCCAAACAGACCTGGTGTCTCCTCTGCTTTTTCCAGCTGTCATTTTACATGTTGGATTTTTGGTACTAACACAGATTACATTCTCCTTTGTTAAGCCCTAAGAAATGTGTTGTTTAAAGCTTTCCAGAGATGAAATCTATGATGAATCTGATGTTGTAAAGGGGATGTTGTAAGCCTGTGGTGAATCTGATGATGTAAAGGAAAAGACAAGCCTGAGTGGAATTTGGGGGATCATTCATAATGTATGTCAATAAGCAGGAAAAAAGCATAGTAGAATTGGAATAGGGAAGTACTGAAGCATTTCCTTAGAAAGCTATAAAGTCAGAATGAGCCTAAAATTTGCTTTCTGTAGCCTCAGGATATTTTTTGCCAAGCAACCCAAATATCACACTTCTTTATTATTGAGGATCAAATTTATCAGGTTTGACTTTACTAAAGATCTAATAAAAAGTTGTTAAATGAGCATTTAGTGAAATAAATGAATTAGTCAGTACCAGACAGGAAATAATCATGGAATAAAACCTGAAATAATAAGTATCCAAAAGGAAAACCTAGATCATCACCTCCATCTTATGACTATTTTCAACCAGCTAAACAATATAACTATCAGCAAGAACCTGATAGTTTTAAGGCACCATGGAGAGTATAGAACAAAAACATGACATATAATTTTTATAGTGTAACTGGGAATAGAAAACAAAATTATGAAGTGACAAAAGCAATCCAATGTAGTTAATAATTAAGTGATTTAAAAATATATAAATAACAAAAAATGTTCATTTTTAGTAGAAATTGAAGAAATGCCAATTCAAACATCAATGAGGTATTTTCATTTATCAGATTAAACAGTAAACAAATAATCCAATTAGAAAATGGGCAAAAGATATAAAGACATTTCCCCAAAGAAGATATACAGATGACAAATAAGCACATGAAAAGACATTCAAAATCATTATCCATTATGAGAATGAAAATTAAAACCTCATTGAGATATTACCACACACCTATTAGAATGGATAACGTAAAAAATAATGGTAACACCAAATACTGGCAGGATTTAGAGAAACTAGATCACTCAGATATTGCTACTGGGACTGTAAAATAGTACAGCCCCTATGGAAAGCAGTTTGGCAATTTCTTACAAAACTAAGTATACATTTATCATATACCACAGCAATTGCATTGTTGGGCATTTATCCTGGAGAAATGAAAACCTATGTTCACACAAAAAACAGTACATGAATATTCATACCAGCTTTATTCCTAATAGTCAAAAACTGGGGGGAAAATGTCCTTCCGTGGATGAATGATTAAGCAAACTGAAGCACACATGTGCCATGGAATACTACCCTGCAATAAAAGGAATCAACTACTGATACACAAACTTGAATAACTCTCCAGGGAATAATGCTAAGTGAAAATGCTGATCCCAAAATGCTACCAGGTGATTCCATTTATGTGACATTCTTGAAATAACAGAATCACAGACAGGAGAAGAGTTGGTGGTTGCCATGGCCAGGGGTGGTGGGGAAAGGAAGAGGCATGTGTGGCTGCAGAGGGGTAACACCAGGGAGTCTTGTGGTGATGGATCAGTTCAGTATCCTGATAACGGCAATTGTTGCATGAATCTATGTGTGTGAGAAAATGGCAGAGAACTACTACATACACACACATAAGGAGTACACGTGAAACCTAAAACTGGTGAAAGCTGAACAGGCTCTGTGGATTAAACCGATGTCAGTCTCCTGATTTTGCCATTGTACTAGCATTATGTAAAACAATACCACTGGGGGAAAGACACAAGGGCCTCCCTGTACTCTTTTGTCCAACCACCTTTGAAGCTTTGTTTCAAAATAGAGTTCAAAATGTAATTTTAAAAGACACAAAATACTCATCTTCACTAAGTATTAAGGAAAATGACAGTGAACCACCAATGAGATATTTTCATTTGTCAAATTAACAATTTATGTTTTATTAGGGGGTCAGGGTAAAAATGCTCAGTGTATATATGAAGAATGGTATTGTCATAGACCACTGATGGTGGGATTGTGAAAGGCTATAACTTTTCTGGAATTTAAGACTATATCCAAAGCCTTAAAAAAGCATATACAGGCACACTTGACCACTGCCTATTTCTCTGTCCTTAGTAATTTTTTTTCAGTTCATTCAGTACCTTTATGCTAGACATAGTGCCACACATTAGAAGTCTACCAAAGATGAGTATACATGATTTCTGCCCTCAAAGAGTTCAGTGGTGTAAATATCAAATACGATGACATTTTTATAAGAGTGACATGTGGGAGGAAACCCCAGGAGCACAAAAGTGGCTGTTTTCCCTTTGTCTGTAGTTCTGTGTCTTGGATAAATGCTTGAGTTTTGAGTCGGTCGGGCTGCTGTCAAATAATAAGAAGTTAATGCGTAATTTGGTACTTACTAGCAGTGTCACCTTGGGGAAGCCATCCAGCTTCCTGAACTTTAGCACCTTCATCTGTGAATTAAGGTAAAATTGGTACTTACCAACGCTATAAGGGTTATAAGCATTTATAAAGGATGCAAAGTCTTGTGAAAATGAAATATTTGAGGCTTCACGTTCTTTTCTTTAAAATGTATTATTTCCGATATTTGAAATGAAGTCTTTAATTTCTGTGGCTCTGCCTTTTCTCACTGAATTCTAGCAAATGAATTCTTACTTATAACTCAGAAGTTGCTATAATAGACCTCTTAATTACAGATGAGAGAAGGCCAGGCTCAAGGCAAGTGAATAAAGTGAAAGCTAAACAAAAAAAAAAAGCCACCTAAAATATATAAATGTAAGTTAGGCTTAACAAATGTTCATAGTTGTAAGAAAATAAAGTTAAAAAAAGAAAAACAAGCTGAAACCCAGTTAGCAGAATTTTCACACATTCAGGCAGAATTATCCCTTTACACACTACTCAGGTATCGATCTGAGGGGCTCATTCAGTTGTGAGGGGCTTTAGGAAAAACATTTGCTTAGCTTAAAGGAACTTTGGGGCAGGTTACTTACTTCTCTAAATCTCAGTTAATTCATCAGTTAGAAGGTTTAACAGTTTCTGTTTTTAGAGGAAAAGGATGAAGTGAGCTAATGCAGGAGTATGAAATGTGTGGCTCAGAACAGGGACAGTGATAGCTGTGATGGCTGGGACAGGGCTAGGAACATACGTAAGCTGTTGTCCCTGGATCCTTACGACAACCGTGTGAGCTGAGTATTATTTTCCCCCATTGAAAACAAAATGAGGAAATTGAGGTTTAGAGAGGTTTAGTAAGTCACTCAACATCACAAAATTAGTAAGGGGCAGAGTAGAGAGACTTACTCAAAAAGTGCCAAACCACACAAAAAAGTACGCTGACACCTGACATTCTAACGATGGTCACATAGCATTATCAGCTAGATATTATGAAAGATTCAATTCTATATCTCACCAGCATCTTGAGATCACCAGCTGTGTGTCCCTGGGCAAGTGGCCTAACTTTTCTGAAACGGTTTCCTCTTGTAAACTTTGTATGTTTGCTGTGCGGATTAAATGAAGTGATAGATTTGAAATACTTAGCAGAGCACCTAGCTCATAAGCAATCAGCTAACAGATGTTAGCTTTAAGGACATTTATTGGACCTGTTCCTTTGCTAAGCAGTGGGAATGCAAAGGGGAATAAAACATGTCCCCTGCACTTGTGGAACACAGAACAGGAGAGCCGTATGAACAGTGAGACTGTAGCACAATGAGGAAATTGTTATAATGGAAGAATACATAATGTGATTTTGGAGCAAGGACGATAGAGATATTGTGAAAAGAGGAGGGAAGGATGGCCAAAAAAATAAAAAAGGTTTCAACTGTGAACTGTGGAACGATCGAATCTTAAATGAAAATAAGTATTTTCCAAACAGAGAAGGCAGAAAGGCATTCTAGACAGAAGGAACAGTTTGTGCAAAGGTAAAGAAGGCAAAGAGTCATGAAAGGGTTTGTGAGGGTCCAAAACTAGAGAACAGTTCGTGTGACTAGAGGGTGAGTTATATGAGCTGATCAATAAAAGCAGAAGAGAAAACTTGGATTCAGGCTGTGAAGGGCCTCATGGGTCTTGCTAAGTAAGAAGTGTGATAACTCTCCATGAGGAACAGGGAGTAAGTCTTTAAAGCAAGGACATTCCATAAATCAGATTGTTCTTGATGAAAGATAATGGTAGGGTAAAGCAGAGGACCCCAACCTCTGAGATCTAATAATGCCTGATGATCTGAGGTGGAGCTAATATAATAATAATAGAAATAAAGCACATAAGAAATGCAATGTGCTTGAATCATCCTGAAACCATCCCCCAACCCTGGTCCATGGAAAAATTGTCTTCCACAAAATCAGTCCTTGGTACCAAAAAGGTTGGGACCACTGGGGTAAAGCATAGTGAGAAGGAATCAGCTTGGAGTCTGTTGCAATAGTCCTGACGAGTGGTGACCGAGATCCTAATATGGGCCGCCAATGAATTGGAAGTGGGTGGTGAGGGAGGGGAAGTGAGGGGGTCACCTAAACTTACGTGTGAAATCCAAGTTATGAAAATGGCTTGGTCCTGTCTTACCACAGTCATCCCAAAGGACCAAAACAAAAACACAGAAAACCTCTTTTAAAAATAATCTCTTTTGTTTGTATGCAAATAGGCCATGCACAGTGAAAATGCAACTCAAGTGTGATGACAAATACAATATTTTGTCTTCAATCCACGAGACATGAAGATGAAACTGGTTTACAAGTGCTATCCTTCTTAAAAATTCCAACTCCTCACATTAAAACTGTAGCTAACCAGCGCAAGTCTTATTTGAAATTGTTTTTAGTCTTAAACCAGATGTGTGGGAATCTATTTAGGGCACTTTTCCAAAAAAGCTTTACTCACATTGCTGAAGAGTAGGAAGAGCAACATCGTGTTTTACTGGAAAATTTCTTTTAGGTACCAACACATCTGTGTGGTGGTGGACCTTTAGAATTTTCCAGAAAAAGGTGCATGAAGGGAACTGCAAAAAGTACACATCTATGGTTCTGCACTACCAACTTGAAAATTGCAAATCCAAGTTGACAAATGCATATTTTAAAGGTTCGCAGAAGTCTTCTGTGCTTTGCTTTTGGTTACAGAGATGACACAGGGAAGTGAGCCTTTGGGTAATGCAGTGCCCCCTCCCTCAACCCTGTTGTGAAATGGAAGCTTTAAAAAATCCAGCGGTTTTTTTTTTTTTTTTAACAAGCTTAGTCATATTAGCTGTGCTCTGTATGCCCCATCTAGTTTATTTTACTTTGTAGTGCACATTTTATTTATACTCGTATATAAATATTTTGCATAAAGAGGTGCTTTCACAGATCTTTGTGCTTCCCTAAAGTTGAAATCTGCTGCCATTTGTTAAAATGTGTTAGTTTTGTTATGTTTATATTCTCTCCTCTGCACAGATAGGAAAAAATATATGGAAGTAACTCTTCTAGCAACTTTTACATTTTAGAATATTACCTCATTTTATTTCTTCTAACTGAGGTTATAAAGGAAATGACAAATGTCAAATGCTTTGTCATTTCACAAACTGTTGAGAAAGAAACAACAGTTTCTCAGAATGTGTAAGCACCTATTCTTAAGCAAGGGGCCACTTTAAATTCAGAGATCACAATCTTCTGAATTGATGTTCAGTACTCCCAGATAATGCTAAGACTGAAAGGATATCACTTTGGAATCAGATATTCATTTCGTTAGATCCTGAAAAGTGCCATCACCAATACTGGCAGTTTATTGTATCAATCTTTTAACTTGCCACTGTATAGATTTTATTCCTTTTGGAAAGATTTTATGTAGTTTTGTTATTTGTTAACTAATAGGCCATCTTTTGTGTAAACTATCAGAGGAAGCCCTGAGATTGTAAGATTGTATTGTAATAAACCTGAATCGCTAGAGTACAGAATTACTAAATTAGTTAAGGATCACTGAGTCTACCCCTCCTTCAAGTGAGCTCTCTCAATTGGGGCCACCCATGATTAATAGTCATGCAGACACTGTAACTACTTAAAATATGAAGTATCTCTCAGATAGCCTATCCTTGAGATGGAGGGCCTGGGGAAATTTTTCCTAATTGTGGCCTACCTAATCTAGTTAGAATCTATCTCATGCTCTTAAGATGGTTTCTGATCATTAGGGCATCATATGTAACTGAAGTTGTTTATGTTGAAAATCAGCTGCTGGCGAGTACCCTAACAATACTGGGGCTTCCCAGGTGGCGCTAGTGGTAAAGAAACTGCCTGCCAATGCAGGAGACGTAAGAGACGTGGGTTCAATACCTGGGTCAGGAAGATCCCCTGGAGGAGGGCTTTACAACCCACTTCCAGTATTCCTGCCTGGAGAATCCCAGGGACAGAGGAACCTGGGGGGATACAGTTCATAGTGTCACAAGGAGTTGGACACGACTGAAGCGACTTAGCATACACGTGCCTTGACATTATAAACTGTGCAAATCTCCTGCAGGATACGGGAGGGCAGGGACCCTTGGCTTTGGCTCACCTTGGACCCCAGGGCTAGCCCAAGGCCTGCACTCAATCAAGGCTGGTTAAGCATTTGTTGATGAATGAAGGCAAATTAAAAAGTAGGAATTCTAAATCCATCTGTGGATTTTTAAGAATTATTGGAAAATGGGAAATGTTAACTGAGATACAAAGATGGGTGGGAACACAGGTGAAGCATAAAATGCGCCTATTTGGCTGCTGGTAGAGTCTACAGTCACTGCCAGTCCCCATGGATGCTCTGGCAGCAGCCCTGATGCTCTGCCCAGTCCTTCCAGGAGGTGTGTGTACACACGGCAGGCAGGTGGGAAGGGGTGTTCTGGGTGTTATCTTGCTGCTTCTAATCCTGGTCTCGGTCCTGCAGTCCAGTTCCCAGCTAGTCACTAGGACCTGTCCCCCAGTGAAGGGCCACAGAGACAAACATCGCCATTCCTCACACTGCAGACATCACACTTCTCAGAAACTCCTAATTTCTGGGTGTGTTGAAGCCTATCCCCATTCCATTCTGCCCTGTCTCCACCAGACCACGGATCGCTCTCAGATCCTGAATATGGGATGGCTGGTTCCTCACATGCCGGGGTTGTTGTATCCAACTCCATCTTCCTCCCCTTCCTCACTCACCCCAGACCAACAAAGAACAGCCCATCTGAAGCTCACCCCCATCTCTGGTACAACAGAACTTCTTTCTCTAAAATGGATGTATCCTGACACCCTTTCGACAATTTTTTTCCCTTAACCTGCTTTTCAGTACATGCTAATGTAATCTTCAATACAAAGAAGCATATTTTGCTGCTGAAGTTAGGGTACGTTTTGTTAAGCCACCACGTGATTTTGAGAGAAAGTGCCCACAAGAATCTTTTGCATTTACTTGATAGAATCTTGCAAATAACCACTGGTGCCCCTTGCCTTTCTGACTTCTTAGAGGACATCTAGGCAAAAGTGTATTATGCATCCTAGTTTTGGTGTTCAGAAGTTGATCAAACACAAGTTAAGAAAAAAGACACACGGCCTCTTTATTAGCACGCATGAATGATAGGTATGAATTTGCATCATGAGAAAGTGAATAAAGGAGGGGCATCTAGAGAGACCAAACAAGCCAGCCTAAGATGGGAGGGGAGCCGTGTTAGAGGCTATAAGGGTGAGGGTCTCACCTACCTTGTCAACCCACTTGCAGGATATAAATACTGAGGCTGCAGAATTTTGGTTCAGAGAAAAATACCCAACAATACTTAACTATGTAAAATTTATTTCAATTATAAGTCAAGATTGCATCCCCTCCAAAGAAAAAAGAAACTTATTTTATTTCTAAGAATGTTCCTCCAGAAACATGGAACTGAAAGCTATTTTTAATTGATCTGGCCCTTAGAAAACAATGGGGGCTTTTCCTTTGATTTACCTAAGGAACTGACATAAAAAATCTACAGTTTCACACCAGAAAGATGGGGAAAAAATGTCAAAATGGAAGGCAGAAATACAAAACTGGAGATTTTCCACTGCAGCATTTTATGTGTGGCATCTGATTACAAGTGTGCAACACAGAGAAGTGAACCTTTGGACTGTGAAATTGATGCTAATTTGTTACCCACTAGTCTAGAAGCCCTTTAAAATGTCACAACATTCATTTGGTTGCTTTACCAGGAATCAATGTATGTGGTTAGTATGTCTGTGTGTTTAATTAATAGATTTTATTTTTTAAATAGTTTTAGATTTACAGAAAAATTAAGCAGATAATACAGAGAATTCACATATGACCCCTGTTTTGTAGACCATTTCCCCTATTACTATCATCTTGCATTAGTGTGGTATATCTATTACAATTAATGAACCAATATCGATATATTATTATCTAAAGTCCATACCTTAAGTCTCCCCCTTTGTGTTCTATGAATTTTGATGAATTTCTAATAGGGGTTTCCCTGGTAGCTCAGATGGTAAAGAATCTTCCTGCAATGCAGGAGACTTGGGTTCAATGCCAAGGTCAGGAAGATCCCTGGAGAAGGGAACGGCTACCCATTCCAGTATTCTTACCTGGGAAATCCCATGGACAGAGGAGCCTGGCAGACAACATCATGTCCGCAAAGAACTGAACATAACTGAGCAACTAATACTTTCTATCATCATTCTTTTCTATACTTTGTCTCGCTCTTGGTGTTGTATGAATTTCGACAAATTTATAATAACCTGTATCTACCACTATAGTATCACACAGAGCAGTTTCTCTGCCCTCAAAATCCCCCGTGCTCCACGTGTTCACCCCTCCTCACGGACACTGGCAACCACTGATCTTCATACTGTCTCTCGTGGTTTCGTGTTTTCTAGGTCATCTAGTCAGAATCATACAGTATAGAGTCTCTTCAAACTGTCTTCTTTCATCAAAAAATACGAATTTAAGGTTTTTCCATGTCTTTTTGTGGCTTGATAGCTCATGCTTTAATCACCGAATAATATCTCACTGTATGGATGTATCACAGTTTGCTTATCCATACACTTATTAAAGGGCATTTTAGTTGCTTCTTGTTTAGGGGAATAATGAGTAAAGCTGCTGTAGATATTTGTGTGTTGGTTTTTGTGGGGACCTAAGTTTTCAGTTCATCAGGTAAATACCTAGGAGCATGACTGCTGGGTCATATGGTAGGCTTATGTTAAGTGTTAAGTTAAGAAACTGTTCCAAAGCACCTTTCATTCCTACTAGCCATGAATGAGAGTTCCTGTTGCCCCACATTCTCATCAGCACTGAGCACTGTCAGTTTGGTCAATTTTAACCATTCTAACTAACAGGTGTGTTGTTAGTAGCTCATTGTTGTTTTAATCAGCAATTCCCTAAGGATATATGAAACTGAGCATCCTTTCATATGGTTATTTGGCATCAGTATCTCCTTGGTGACTTTTGTATGATCTGATCTTTGGCCATTTTTAAACTGAGTTGATTTTCTTATATTTGAGGTTTAAGAGTTCTTGGTACACTTTAGATATCAGTTCTTTATCAGATTTGCGTTTTACAAATGCTTTCTTCCAGTCTGTGGCTTGCCTTTTCTTTCCCTTATGGTCAGAGTGTTTATGCCTCAAGTAGGGAGGGTTCTAAAAAGAGAATTTTAAAACAGCAGTAAGAGGTAAATTTCATAGCAGATGTTTTATGCTCTCTCTCTCAGGTGGGGTTAGGGAACCTGTCTGTGAATCCAGCAGAATTTCATTAAAAGTAGACTCAGATGTTGGGATGGCTAACTCTCCTGCATCATTAGAGGTTGTGCAGCAAGGCTGGCAATAAGAATAGGACCCAACCCTGGGCTGCAGCTGTTCTAAATAAAGAACAATTCAGAAACTGTGTTTACAGTTCAATCCTGGGCCCCCATGCTTGGATTACATTACACATAGGGTGTGAAGTTCTGTCCATGAGTCCAAGTGTGTAAGACATCATCACTTTTTTTATTTCTTAATCCCACCTGTGAGCCCCCACTGTGACAGTTAGACAAGTTAGTCAGTCAGTTCAGTTGCTCAGTTGTGTCCGACTCTTTGCAACACTATGGACTGTAGCACACCACGCTTCCCTGTCCATCACCAACTCCCAGAGCTTATTCAAACTCATGTCCGTTGAGTCGGTGATGGCATCCAACCAGCTCATCCTCTGTCATCCCCTTGTCCCTCCTGCCTTCAATCTTTCCAAGCATTAGGGTGTTTTCAAATGAGTCAGTTCTTCACATCAGGTGGCCAAAGTATTGGAGTTTCAGCTTCAGCATCAGTCCTTCCAATGAATATTCAGGACTAATTGCCTTCCAGATTGATCATACAGGGGTGCCCTCCCCTGCTTGTGGCCCAGTCAGAATTCAGAAGCTTACCTGGTGCCTAAAAAGTGGTGGAAGTCCTGGTCTGTACTGGTTGCTATCAGCCTCCTTATTCTCCAGCCCACAGTGGTCTGTGAAGTCTGGCAGCTCTCTGCCCCCACACCACAGTGGGGAATGAGGTCATTCACTGAGGGTGGGTCTCCTGCATGAACCATCTCCCCTGAGGTTGTTGCGCCCTTGGGAGCAGGGTGTGGGTTGCTTGGATCCCACTATGCACAGGCCCCCCACACATCTGCCCTTCTCTCCCTCCCTTCTGCATCTCAAAAGCATTCTCTGTCTCACCTCTCACCTTCTAGGGCACCTACATTGTCTTTTCCAGGGGCTTTCACAAAAGTCCAAAAGTGTCTTTGACTTTAGGTCTCTTCTGCTTTCTCCTCTGTAAAAAACCTCTGTATCAAGGAAGCCCAGAAAACAAACACTAATTAACATTTCAATAAATTATGCCTCTACAATTATTTGTGGAAGCTATTTGGCTAGTATCAGAACCACCACCACCACCACCACCTGGAATGCTTTTAGAGTGCCTCCTGACCCCTGGCCACAGAAAGCCATATGTATAAAACAACGAATACAACTGGAACTGGAAAATTCAGCTAAGTGGATGTTTCCAAATGCCACAGGTTTCTAGCTTTGCCTCCCAGAGCGGACCCTAACTACATGGTCCCAGAGGAACATCTCTTGAGCAAAGCTGGGCAAGGACGTAGGGAAGGAGTCCGTTTCCTCCACTCAGCCACTGTCTATAAGCCACTCCCCTCCTGCTGCTTTCCCGGTAGCCATGGCTTCCTCAGACCTAAGAACATCTGGGAGGGAGGCAGTAGAGGAAGCAGCCCCACACAGAAGGCAGATTTCTGAGGTTACCAGCAACTTCCTCCTCATTAACACAAGGAACTGATTTTCATTTTGCTTGACCTCTTCTCAGCATTTGAAACTGCTGACCACCATCACTGTTGAACCCTCTGTATCCTTGGCTCTGATGAGCCTTGGTGAGCCTCCTTATAAGATTTTCAAGTGGCACGGGCTTGGAAGGATGGCTAATTTACAATGGATGAAATATGTGGGATTCAAAGTAATTTTGATTGGCTGAACACTGGCCCCAAATACTGATACACAAACAAGATGGGGCCAGAGGGTGGTGATCTGACTTGACATGTGAAAAAAAAAGTCATGGTCAGCCAACCTCCCAGTGGAAATGTATATAGGCTAATTTGATCTCTGACCCATTTACAAAAGTGATCTTGTCACTGCCTGTTTCATTCTGTGAGCAAAAAGATAGTTGACAAACTCGGGGAGATGGGTGCCAGTGTGAGAGCCACTGAGTTGATTAGGGTGCACGTGTGGGTGTGTGTGCTAAGTCACTTCAGCTCTGTCTAACTCTTTATGATCCTGTGGACTGTAGCCCACCAGGCTCCTCTGTCCACGGGATTCTTTAGGCAAGAATACTGAAATGGGTTGCTGTGCCCTCCTCCTGGGGATCTTCCCGACCCAGGGATACAACCTGCATCTCTCCTGTCTCCTGCATTGGCAGGCAGGTTCTTTACCACTAGTCCCACCTAGGAAGCCCCAGCTGATTATGGTTCTGGAGAACAAATCATACGAGGAACAGCTGATTATATTTAGTTGCAAGAAGAGACTATTAAGGAAATTTATAATATTTGCTTTCAACTATTTGGAGGATTTTATATCTAGATATAGATACATATACTCTGGTAGTTTTAGAAAATATGGCAGAGACAAGTAGATTGTATTTCTGGGAGTGAGGAGTGAAAGGTGGATGACAGGATTATTATAAAGAAGGCTTTTCTCTTAGAACTGTCTCATCAGATAGTGAGTTTTCCAAAATTAGTGAAAAAGCAAAGACTGGACCTCCATCTATCAGAGATGATATTAGGGGGATTCCTTGCTTGAATAAGAGACTGGAATGACTCCTGTGGTCCCTTAAACAACCCTGCATCTCTAGGTCATGGAGCAGGAGAATTCTGTGACACTGTATTGTCCTTTATTTCTGCTGCCTGCCTCATCTCCCTGCACTTCTATGTTATAGCTTTGGAGGAGGCTGCTCTAAGCAAGAACTAAAGTAAGCAGATGAAAGAAGGGATATGGAAAACAGAAGGAAACAGTAGTTTTAAAGGAAACTACTACCTTCCACAATCTGTGCGAGGTACTATGTATATGATTATGTCATCCTATCTGACCCTCAATGAGATTAGAAGATATTTAGCATTACTTCTGTGAGGAAACTAAGACTCGCAGAAGTTAAGTCACTTCCCTAAGAACACACAGCTATTAACTATAGGAGGTGGCATTTGAACACACATATCTTTGATTCTGAAGTCTAGTGTGACTTGTTATTTTTACTTATCCTTTATTTATGGCAAATGATACTGCTCTAAAAATTTTTTAATATTGACATAAGGATTCCTTTTTAAACAAATTTACTTAAAGTAAGTTAAGAGAAAAATATTGTACAAAAAATAGTACAGATTTTGCATGGACATGAAATGAGACTACTAGCCAGAATGACTGAAATTTGGGAAATATTATTCCAAATGTTTTGATAGTAGGACTTTCCACTTTAGTCAGTCTTATATTTTGATTGCTGAGTACAAGGAAGAAAAGAAAAATTGAAAACTACATGGAATATGAATTAATTTGCTGTGCTCTGATAGGTGGGGTAATTTCATGTGTTACAATAAGGAAACCAAATAGACCCTTTCAAATTAAAAACCGTACGATTGTAAAATCCAGAGGAAAACCCCAGGTGAGGCCTACTCGAATAAAGGATGAAGTTTCCAAGGTATGCGCATGAAGTGGCTGAGGGGAAGTAACGTGAGTGAGGGCCCAGGACCCACACAGGTTTTGAGAGGTCACAGTGGAAGGTGAAGGGGTTTACAAACCTGTTTAGGGGAAGAATGATCATCCTCCCAGTGACGGAAGGAAGATCTTTGTGGAAAGGTCAAAGTGAGGATTGGAAAGTCCAAAAAGAAGATGGGAAAGCAGTGATGAAGACTAGATAGCAGCAGAGCATGCTATGTGCCAGGTTATTTACATGCAAGACCTCGTTTGTTTTTCACAACAATATAGCAAGGAAGCTATTACTAGTCACAATTCATAGATGAGAAGACTGAGCTGGGAGATATTCTATAATTTGCCCAGGGTCCGGTGGATCAAGCCAAGATTTGACCCTGGACTGACCACCAGTTCCAAAACCGGTGCTACTTCCCCTGGACCTCTTCTACCCAGACAACATCAAGCAGTTTTCACTTGGTCACTTTCAATGTCTCCAGCCTCATGGGGCACCACCACTCTCTAAGAGAAGGGGGAGCCCTGCTCAGAGGCAGGCTGTCTCTCCTCTGGACTCTAATGCTGCAGATGAAGAGGCACATGATTGTCCCCAAACTGAGCAGAGGGTGTTGTAAGGCCTGAGAAGGTCAGAAAAAAGAAGCCATGTGCTGGGCAGGATTATATATGTGAAGCCTGTTTCTGCCTAAGCACTGAGTTTAGAAAGATCCACATGGAATTCGCATACCGTTCATACTTCTTGTTGTGACTCTTCCCCTGACTCAATGGTGCTATCCACTAGGACTTCCCTGGCGGTCCAATGGTTAAGACTCTGGGCTCCCAATGCAGGGGGCATGGGTTCGATCCCTGGGTGGGGAACTAAGATCCCACCTGCCACCTGCTGTGGTCAAAACAAAGAGTACCATCCACTTCCAGGAATAGTGGACCAAGGTAATAGCGACATTCTAGGCAAGGACAACTAGGATTAGATTAAGATAATCTGAAAATAGGGGCTGTGTGTGTTCATTGACTGCTAGCAGGATTCACAGAGTGGTACTCAGTGAGTGATTTGGGGCAAGGTGACAGGTGAAGCACGGGGTGTCTCTGCTCTCTCTGGTTGAGGGCTCTCTCCTGCAGCCCTGCTCAGCCAGACACAGCGTCTGGCATGTGGCTGCCCAGTAAAGCATTTGTTGAACTGAGCTGATTCTTTCTACCTATGGGCCTCTATGATCTGTCAGGGAAGGTGTCTGTCATGTTTGTGGCTGGGCTGTCTTCGGGGGGTTTCCTCAGGGCTTTACAGTCACTAGCTCTCAGGAGTGTGTTTGTAGTCATTCTCATCAGTGGAAATGCCCACCTGCCAGCAGAAGTTATCTGGAACCAGAGAGAACACTGCCCCTGTCTGTGGTGTTATTTCTCTCTAGTCAGTTCCCCTTTCTGCATTTGAGATCTAGCCTCAGCCCTGATATTATTTCTCTCTCTACAAGGAGTGTTAGGAGGTATGGGGCGCTCACAAAGGCTCCTCTTCAGTTATTCTTGATCCGTTGCTTCTGTGTTCCTTGGGAATGCCCCTGGGCTTATGCCTCTGGTCTCTTGGAGCTGCAGTGGATGGGCACCTGTGACAGGTATGTTCCCATGAGGCTCGTGTGCCTGGGGGAGTGTGGTGTGGGGTCAGGCTGCATCTGGGGCAGATGTTCAAAGTTGGGGCTGACAGCCAGCAAGGGAGTGGGTAAGAAGGGGTGAGGGGTATGTGATTAAATCCTTTGACCATCAGGCTCGGTTCCTGGACTGTCTATGTTGGAAGTGGGACATGACAAAAATGTGTCTCTTCTAGTCAGCTCCCTTTGTCTGCTTTGACGAGCTGAGAGACGTAACAGGCAGGAAATAGAAGGCACCACTTACCAAACAACTGGCAGCCACTCCTGGCCTTGCAGTGCTGGGGGCTCCAAGCAGCTATGCTCCAGGAGAAGCTATCCAAGTGTGCTGGCCCTGCCTGAGCCCCTTGTGCCAGTGGAAAGTCCAGAGGACGGAGACCAGACTTACATACTCTGAAACAGCCTCTGCTTTCTTGTTTGGTCTTTCCCTCCTCCTGTCCAGAAACCTTTGCCCATTTCTTCTTCCCATCCAAGGGCCCCATCCCAATATCAGCCCCTCCTGGCACCAGAGACTAATAGCTTATTTGGAAATAAATAGTCCTGGGTCAAAAAGAGCCCAGGCAGTGGTTTATCGTGTTCTGTATACCATGAACTTATTTGCATTTGCAAATAGCCTTAAAATAGTGCCTCCACTAATAGTTATTGAAGGTTCTGGAGAGACAGGTTAAAATAATTTTTGACCAAGGGAACTTCCCACTCCTCAAATTGTAAGAACTGAGGAGTCGACCTGTTCCTCCCAACCTCAGTCTTGGGACTCAGGCTCTGGATTAAAATGTCTATTTAATTATGTGCACAAATTCAGAGCATGATATTTTCTGTTTGCTGTTATAGATATTACTATTTACATGAGCTATCCTGTATATAATGAAAGCTTTTATAAATGTCTGCTCATTCATGTGCCCTAAATATATTTTTTGAATGCTTACTCTGTCCCAGGTCCTGGGTTTCTAACAAGGAGAATTAAAGACATGGCCCCTGTTCTCTTGAAGCTTCTAGCCTAACAGGAAAACAGTACTAATTAAATAGTCACACTAAAAATGACTGTGTAGCAACAATGCTCTGAAGAGAAGAAATGGTTTTGTGCTCACTGGATTATGAGCACAATGGATTGTGCTCACTGTTTAAGAACTATGTCTTTGAGCTTGGTATTTTGGTTACTACAATATTCCCAGGTAACAGATGTCCCCTCATAATGGAGGTGAGGATTGGATTTCATGGAATTGAGGCTGGAGTGGGGAGTGGAGAGAACATGAAAGGTGAAAAGACAGGCTAAGCTAGATTCCTTAGGAGAAATTCAAGGTTCAAATACCATGTTTCAAAACTGAGATAGAGGTAGGAGGTGAGTTTAGGGGTCTCTGGGCCAGAAGATGGAAGCTATAAGGACATAGAACAAGAACAAGTATGTCTGAAACAAATGAGGAGGTGGTGGGGAAATTTCTGGAGTCATTCAGAGTCCAGGCAAGTATGGATACTTCACCTTTCATGGTCAGGCAAGAAGGAAGGATAGGGCCCTAGGCTGAGCACGTAACCCTTCATTAGACCCTTGTCTTCCTCTCTAATCAATGCAGAGACTTTCCGAGCTTCCCATCATAGTTTACTTAGGCTGGGCTTGGGAGAGAGATGCCATTTTGAATATACATAGACAAAGAAAATTGCATCCAGCACTTTCCATCTCCCAGTCAAGATGGGAGAGGTTCCATTTCCTGTTCTTCTCCTTTCTTTCATGAGTATGATTTCTTTCCAAGTTCCATTTCCTGGAGAAATTAAACTTAACTCTTAATAGCTAAAAACAAAAGACATTTCTCCTTTCCAGCTAGCATTTGCATTTTAATAGGGGCTTTCAAAAATGCCTTTACCCAAAAAAAAAAAAAAAAAAAAGCCTTTACCCAAGGAATGAGTAATTTGGGAATTCCAAGCACCGGGGTAGGGCTGGCGTGTGGAATGGGGAGAAGGGGATGTCCCTCAGATTGTGCCCTTGAAACACTGGTTTTCTCTTTTTGACCATGATTCTGGTTCTGAGAGAGCAGGAAGGGGCTTCCTTAGGGGGCCAGAATTGGCATGGCTGCCTTTAGGTAAGTTCTGTGGGTCTTATTCATGGCAGGCAGAGCCCTTGACTGGATGCGCACAGACTCAGAGAGAGGAACTTGTAAAAATTTTGCATGGTGCTTACCCTTAAGAACTTTTTTGGCAAAAGGGGAAAATGGTTTCCAAAACCATTGATAAATCAAAAAAACAGTATTTCTTGACTCAGAAAGGTCCGATTCTAGATATGACTAGAAAAACTGGGTATCTGTCTTATACATAGACTTGGGGGATGGGAAAGGTTAATTACTATTGCCATCTTACGCTCGTTCTTCTGGGCAAGTGAGGGGAATGAACTCTTAGTTTTAATGCTTTAGTTACGTACAATATTGGGAAATGAAGAAAAGCATCCCCTGCTCCTTATGAACCTACTTAGACCTTTCTTCTTTGTACCTATGCCTCTTTGATGCTACTCCCCTTGTATCTGTATGAAAACACTCTGCTCCCAAATGGGTGAGGAAGATGACAGCTAATGAATGAAAGCAGTGTTAGGTAAGGAAATTCTCCATCAATGAGGACCCAAAGGGATTTGCTCCAAGACGAGACTGGAAACCAAGTCAGACATATGATCCAGCCTCAGCGAGGAGATGTAGCTGGTACGGGGGAGCTCAAGGAAAGCAGAGGTGAGGATGGGTGATGTGTATCAGTACTAGTCACCTCCCGTGTCCACCGGACACCAGGAAATGTTCACATTTTCATCAAGCTATCACTCAGGCCCATCTCTTTCCTGTCATGCCTGCTTCTGCTAAGTTGGTTCAGCATCTTCATCTCAAGTCTATAAGCTTTTTTAAAATTTTTATTTTTACTTTATTTTACTTTACAATTCTGTATTGGTTTTGCCATACATACATTGACATGAATCCATCATGGGTGTACATGCGTTCCCAAACATGAATCGCCGTCCCACCTCCCTCCCTATAACATCTCTCTGGGTCATCCCCATGTACCAGCCCCAAGCATGCTGTATCCTGCATTGGACATAGACTGGCGATTCGATTCTTACATGATATTATACATGTTTCAATGCCATTCTTCCAAATCATCTCACCCTCTCCCTCTCCCTCTGAGTCCAAAAGTCCGCTATACACATCTGTGTCTTTTTTGCTGTATAAGCTGTTAATATTGGCTTTCTTGATCACCCTCATACCAGCCTTCACTGCCTCCTTCAGGCCACTGACAGGCTTATTTTCTTTAAACTTTCATTGTATAACTTTTTTGCTCCCACACTATTAATCTCAAACTCTCAATTTTCTATAAAAGCAAGTATAAATTCCTTATCTGACTTTCTAGGCCATGTTCAGCTATCCTGTTCTTATACATGTATGTGTACCTCAAGAATATGGCTGAAATATGTATCCAGTTACACGCAATCAAACATTTGAAAGTAGTTCACCAGGAGGCAGTAGTTCCCTGAGCCACATTAACTGAATGCCTGGATAGTACTTCTGCAGGAATCTATTTGAAGGGCTGTCCAGGGAAGAATTGTCAGAGGCTTGCAGAGCCTTTCAAGGACAGAGGCAGATGGCCACCACATCAAGTTCTGGACTTTCAATAATTGCTAATATGAAAGGAAGATGGAAATTCTCTGAGAAAGATCCTCTTATGCAATGGCCTAGGCTGACAGCTCTCTGGAGTGGGAGGATCAGACTGAGCAGGCTGGGAGCACAGAGTAGAAGCCTCATCTGCTCTAACTGAACTTGACTTTCTCCAGCAAGCACTAACATTCCTAGCTCACTCTGTTCTTGTCACCAGGGTACAGTTCTGAGACCAAAACTGACCTACTTTTAAGTCCCAGGTTAGATATCACCATCTTTACCCCACCTTCTGGACCATAGGATTACTTGCTGTTCGCTATCTCTTTTGAAACCTTGGACCACTTGTCAACTCAGAAGGTCCTCCACAGACCTGGGATCCTTTAAACGTACCATACTGTGTGTGTGTGTGTGTGTGTGTGTGTGTGTGTGTGTGTGTGTGTGTGTGTGTTTTAAGTTGCTTCAGTCATGTCTGACTCTCTGCAATCCTATGGACTGTAGTCTGCCAGGCTTCTCTGTCCATGAGAGTCTCCAGGCAAGAATACTGGAGTGGGTTGCCATGCCGGGGGGATCTTCCCAGCCCAGGGATCAAACCTGAGTCTCTTATGTCTCCTGTGCTGGCAAGTGGATTCTTTACCACAAGTGCTACCTGGGAAGACCACCATACTATGTGTGCTGTGCTAAATCACTTCAGTTGTGTCTGACTCTTTGCGACTATATACCGTGCTAAAACTTGGAGGAATGAAATTGGGTGGGGTTAGGGAAAAGTGGTGTGTCCAGATTTTCTCCCTGGAAAGATGGGTGTATCCAGGTTTTCTCCCTTATTTTTCCTCCTTTCTGGGAATGTAATGAGCAGCTTCAAGGAAAACTTAAGAAAAGTTATGCAGTTCAACCACCCACTCAATTCAAGAATCTCTTTTAAAATGTCTCCTCTGCATTATTACTCTACTCTTGCCTGAGCAGTTCTGGTGATGAGGAGCTCATTATCTCACAAGAAAATCCAGTCCTTGGTTGTAGCACTCTATTCAACGTTCTTCATCACCTGAAGCTGAGATCCGGCTCCCTGCACCTTGCAGTATTGGAACTACTGTCCCTTTAACAGCAGTGCAAGTGTCTTCCTGTGGGAGGGCCCTTAAACATTTGCAGACAGCTTTGGGCACTTGCAGGTTTCTCTGCTTCAAGTTAGCTACCCCCAGGCCTTTCGATTGTTCCTCATTTGACATACTTTCATTATTCCCTGGTGAATCCCTTGATCAACTCTAATTTGCCATGGTCATTCAAGTATAACCGACCTCACTGAATGTGATACCACAAATGATGTGGTGTGATTAGCACAGAGAACAGTGACCACCTTCTACACTAAGAACGAATTAACTTTTGGTTAGCCTTGCCACGCTAACATTTGTATGACTTGTATATTTACTGCGGATAAGCTCTTCTCTATTATCTACTTATTCTACTTCACTTAAGTGTAGATCTTTCTGTGTACCCTGAGATGTAGCATGCTAGTATCAGACTCTCTTTTCAGCTGACCAACTGACCAATAGCTATCTGGCTTATTCTTGCGCACATTTGTATGTACATCTGCACATTTGAAAGCAGAAGTATGACTTCTGTGCTTTCATTCATAGTTTTACTAAACATGTAAAAATGAGAAAGTAAAAAACAGAGAGCCCCGCAGTACCCACCTAGTATCAGCCTATTAAACAAGAATGATTCGTGATACTCAGTTGTTGAGTGAATGAATCAATCAACACCTTGTTCTCATCCCCCATATTTAATCCATCACCATATCCTGTTGGTTTTAGTCCTAAATTCTGCTTGGATCTATCCATTTCTATCTACTTTTGCCGCCACAACCTACAACAAAAAGCCATCTTCCTTCATTTATATGACTACAATAGCCAACTGATTGGTCTGGGGGCCTCTACCCTGGCTTCTCTACTATCCATCTGCTACACAGTAGCCAGTCATCTTCAAAATGCAACCCTGCTTATGTCACTCCTCTGCTGTTCATGTTGCTCTCAGAATAAAGAACAAAATCTTTAACTGACCCATAAGATAAGCATGGTCTGGCCCTTGCTGGCCTCTTCAGTCTTGTCCTCCACCCCTCTATCCACATCAACCTTCTCTCATGTGCCCTCAGTGCCTTGGCACATGCTGGTCCCATTGCCTAGCGTTTTCCAAGTCACTCCACCAACCTACACTTACTTAGCACCTATTCAATCTGTTCTGCGTACCTGTTGATGCATCAGAAACTGCCCTCAAACTTAGCAGCTTAGAACAATGAATATTTCACTCTTTCTCATAACACATGAGTCAGAAGTTTTGGCAGCCTTCTGAGCGATTTTTCTGGTCCTCATGGCATCAACTTGGTCTCTTAGCTGATGAATGGGCTAGTCTAGATGTATACTATCTAAATCAGTAGCCCCTAGCCACATGTACCTACTGATTACTTGAAATGTAGCTCACCTTAAATGAGATGTGTTGTAAATATAAAATATCCATGTGATTCTGAAGATTTAGTACAGGAAAGATAATGTAAAATAGTCATTAATAATTTTTATATTGATCACATATTGAAATAATATTTTAGATATTAGATTAGATAAAATATCTTATTGAAATTAATTTCACCTATTTCTTTTAAAATGTTTTAATGTGGCTACCAGACATTTTAAAATTACATATTTGGCTTGCATTATATTTCTCCTGGACAGTGCTGATCTAGAGCAAGGGTCAGTATTTTTTTTTTCTATAAAAGGCCAGATAGAAAATATTTTCAGCTTTGCAAGCCATATGATCTCTGTCACAGCTTCTCGACTCTATCACTGCAGTACAAAAAACAGTCAAGGACAATAATTAAAGTAGTGGTTATAGCTGCATTTCAACAAAACTTTATTTGTAAAAACAGGTGGTGGTCTGATTTGGTCTTCAGGCTGCAGTTTGCTGACCTCTGATTTAAAGGATTCCAGATTTTATTCCCATGTTTGGTGGTTTGGCAGAAATGGCTGGAAGGCTGGTTTCAGCTGGGACTGTCGACCCAAACACCTACACATGGCATTTCCATGATGGTGGTCTCAGCAGGGGGACATCTTGCATAGTGGCTCTGAGCCCCACATTCCAAGAAAGACAGACGCTGCAAGGCTTCTTTTGACCTGGCCTCAGAAGTCCTAAACATCCCTTCTAGTGCACTCTGTTGGTCAAACAAATCTCTAAGGCCAGCCCAGACTCAAGGGGAGGAAATTAGAGGTCACAAAGGGGTAGGAGGGAGGAGTAGCAAAGAATATGTGTCCATCTTTAATTTATCACATCATTCTTCAGATCTCAGTTTAGACTAGACCTATTGTGGGCCCTCCGAGCACCATGAAGCTCTCCTCTGTAGCACTTGTCATCATTGTAATTTTACATTTATTTGTATGATCATCATCCTGCTCATCTACTAACCTATAAGCAACTATAGGAAGAGGAGTCCTTTCTGGTTTTGCTCATCATTCTACTCCCAGCACCTTGCACAAGGCCTGGCTCCAAAAATATTTGTTAAATGAATGAACAACCTAGGGGCACAGCCAAGTATCTGTATGAATATGTATCCCCACATTGCTCCACTGCTCTCAAGCATATCACGAGACACCCTGTCAGAAGTTAAAATTCAGATACAATTCCCAGCAACCTTCTTATTTTGTAGTTCAGAAACTTTGTGAAAAAGGAAATAAGCCTACCCTATTCCTCCAAGGACCTCCAAGGTAATCATAGCTGTTCTAAGGGTAGAGCTTCCGGTTCTGGTGCCCTGAGAAGTGACTGACACAGCGTGTCACCCTGAGGCCAGTAAAGGCCCTGGGCAGCTTGTAAATAAATGTAAAATTACAATGATGACAAGTGCTACAGAGGAGAGCTTCATGGTGCTTGGAGGGCTCCTGGCCTTCACTGTCCTCTCACTCAGCTGGCAGTGCCCATCCAGCATGCTTGCTTGGCCAGCCACAGTACAAGCTGGCAGAAAACAAAGGATTTGGGTCTGAACCTGGGCTGAGACAAACCTAGTCCTCCCTCCATCGAGAAAATGGCATCTTTTGCTTTGTTCGGAGAAGGACTCTCATATGTGCTGGGAGGAGATGAATGAGTCCACCTTCCACGCTGGCCTGGAGCTTGAATGATAGCTGTTTGTGGACACTCTGTTTTTCTTTTTAGCTCTGGGTTAGGGATCAAGGCCTGCACATGTTTACAGTCCCTCACAACCTCTAGAACAAGCCTGACATTGAGTAAATTCACTACATGTTTGCATGAGACTCTCTCAATGAATAACCTTCATTAGACACCAGAAAACCTATCAGCATTTTTCCTGGTGCCCTGATCACCACTAATATTCTAGACAAAGTAGTGAAATAGGGAACTTTTTTTGCTGCTCCCCAACTTCTGCCTTGGAATCTTTCTCTCACTTCCCAAGCCATCATATGTATACTCCCCTGTCCCACCCCGTGACCGGCCAACACCACCTCGCCATATCTGCATACTGCCTTTCGCCTGAGCTAGATCCCACATCCTCCTGCAGACTTGAGACATAAAAGAACTCTTCTTAATCCCCTTTGTTCTGTTCCAATGCACGTAGTTCCCAGAACTCTTCTAGGTGAGGCTTAGCTGAAACACAGTAACGTGCGTCTGGAGGTTAGGCCAGGCCAGCAAACTCATTACCTGTCCGGGGCTGGGGTGGAGAGAAGCATTCTCTGCCTGGCACGTAATAGGTACTCAAGTAATATTTGTGGACTGAATGGCAGCTCGGGACAGAAATGTCTCTGATACACAGGGACACTGTGGTCCGTCCTACATCTAGCCTAGCTTGTCCCCCTGAGTGTCACACTCTGATTCTAGGAGCTGCCATCACACCTGGCCCCAGGGATGTGCTCTTCCCTTGTTACCCCGAGAGTGGGTAGAATTGAGATCTTTTTTCCTTGCTCCTAAAGCACACCTGGGGCTCCCCTGGTGGCTCAGTGGTAAAGAATCTGCCTGCCAATACAAGAGATTCAGGTTCAATCCCCAGTTTGGGAAGATGGAGAAGGGAATGACAACCCACTCCAGTATTCTTGCCTGGAGAATCCCATAGATAGAGGAGCCTGGCAGGCTACCGTCCAGGCTTTTGTGTCCAGGGTCACAAAAGAGTTGGACATGACTGAGTGACTAAGCAATAACAACAGCACATCTGAAACCAACTGGACTTTTAAAGGAACTATACAAGAGTTAAAAAGAACACAATGAGTGATGGATGGAAACTAAATTTCTGGTGGTGAGCAAACTGTAGTATATACGGAAATGGAAATATAATGTCGTATGAAGTGGAAATAT
Source organism: Capricornis sumatraensis (assembly GCF_032405125.1). Lineage (NCBI taxonomy): Eukaryota > Metazoa > Chordata > Mammalia > Artiodactyla > Bovidae > Capricornis > Capricornis sumatraensis. The sequence continues at coordinate 172,956,126 of NC_091069.1, forward strand.
AATGTTGTAAACATGAAAAAATGTTATAAACCGATGTTATCTCAATAAAATTGAAGAAGAATGCAGGGAAGAAACTCCGTTTCTTTACCTGCAACATGGGGAAAGAAAATCTCACCTTGCTGTGAGGAATAGTATACTTGGTCATTGAGTTGACTCTCACTCACATTCTCTGATGGCCAGGTATGTAAAGTGAGAGAAAGTAGCGTCTGGTGGGTGCTTTTCTTTAGTTTTGAAGGTGAACCTCCAGCTAAATAGAACGCTGAAACTTGTTCTAGGTTTTTGACCAGTTCACCCACCTACAGACTTTATTCTGCTCACAGCCGACAGAAATATCCTCACAGAGAATCTCCCCCGTAAATTCTTAGGTTCTTTCCTCTCCCAATCCCCTTTCTGCTCTCTCCCTCCAAAAGCTAGAGTTTCTACTTCTCAGGCCCTCTGGAGAAAGTCGTGACTCGTAGTTGTGGTTCAGAGTTCATTGCGCGGGGAGCAGTGACATTTCTGCTCTGCCTCATAGCCAATGACATTGAAGAAAACTGGCCCCTCACACACACTCCATGGCTAGAGATGAGAGAAATTTTTCATATGTATGAGTATATTTTTATACATTTATACTGTATAAAAGAGTATCATGACACTCAAGTGTTTTAGCCCTATATTTTAATAGGGCCTCCGGTAAACCAGGTATCTACAGTGTTGGTCAGGATGGTGTGCAGTCTCTAAGTTAATGTTAGGGAAGTTTACTAGGAATATCACTGCTGGGGCAGGATTTCGAGGACAAACATGATCTCTCTCCCCCAAAATCCATAAAAGGCTTTGATAGAAGTATGTTAGGCTTAGGCTTATTCTCTATTCTCTGTTAGGCTTATTCTGCATAGTTTGAGAGAATGATACCAGCATCAATGAGAGGAAGTTAAGGAGAGGCAGCTTTTCACCCAGGAGAAGACAGAGATTCCAAAAAGAGAAGCAAAAAATAATTTTGATGTCCTCCTCAGACCCAGTGCTCCTCCCCACTGAATGAATTACAGGGACCATCTGTCCAGGATTTCCCAGGACAATACAGATTTCATGTGATTATTTGAATTAAAGGTGATTCATTAAATTTATACCAAAGTATAATTTTGATTGTGTGTCCTGTCTGACACATACCCAGGGAAGAAAAAAAAAAACTTTGATTACATTAAGCATAGTGATACTTGGTTTGCAAACAGTGTGAGATTTTTATACTAGGTAGGAGTTCAGACTCACAGGGTTCACAGTCCTCAGAATCTATGATAAATAGGATATTGGTAGTGATTTAGGGTGATGAAGTGCACAAGAATCAAATAGAGAACTCCTTTACCTTATGATCCACCAATCCCACTCCTGGGCATATATCCAAAAAAACTCTAATTCGGAAAGATACATATACCCAGTGTTCATAGCAGCACTACTTACAGTAGCCAAGACACGGAAGCAATGTTCAACAGATGAGTAGATAAAGAACATGTAGTGTATATATATAGTGAAATATTACTCAGCCATAAAAAGAATGAAATCATTCCATTTGTAGCAGCATGGATGGACCTAGAGATTATCATACTAAATGAAGTAACTCAGACATGGAAAAGACAAATATCATATGCTATTACTTACATATGGAATCTTTATGATACAAATGAACTTATTTATAAAATGGAAATAGACAGATATAGAAAACAAATTTATGATTACCAAAGGAAGAAGAGGGGAAGGGATAAATTAGGAGTCTAGGATTAACAGATACAAAACTACTATGTATAAAATCAACAGCAAGGTCCTACTGTAAGTCACAGGGAACTATATTCGGTATCTTGTATTAAACTGTAATGGAAAATAATCTGAAAAAGAATATATTTATAACTAAATCATTTTGATGTATACCAGAAATTAACACAACATTATATATCAACTATACTTCAATTTTTTAAATAAAGAACTCTTTTTCCAGATTCTACCACTGACTGGTGTCAGCTTTGGCCCAACAGATAGTGCCTGTGTTCTGAAACTTATTAAAATCCCTGGAAGGAAGGCAGAACAATTGGGAGACGGCGTGAGGTGCACAGATTGGACACCTACTATGTGTTTTGGCAGCTGAATATATTTGCAACTTACTGTCACAAAACACAAATTTTCTAATTGTTCACTGCTGCTGCTGCTAAGCCACTTCAGTCGTGTCCAACTCTGTGCGACCCCATTGACGGCAGCCTACCAGGCTCCCCTGTCCCTGGGATTCTCCAGGCAAGAACACTGGAGTAGGTTGCCATTTCCTTCTCCAATGCATGAAAGTGAAAAGCAAAAGTGAAGTCGCTCAGTCGTGTCTGACTCTTAGCGACCCCATGGACTGCAGCCCACCAGGCTCCTCCGTCCATGGGATTTTCCAGGCAAGAGTACTGGAGCGGGGTGCCATTGCCTTCTCTGAATTGTTCACTAATTAGCATGAATTTTTTAAATATAAAAGAGCTCCTACAAATCAATAAGAAAAAAGAAAAAAAAGGCCAGTGACCCAAATTAATAATAGGCAAAAGAAATGTACAGATATGGAATAAGAAATATTACCTCTTATACATTTGAAATTATGCTCATACACAAAATAAAAGAAATTCATTTTAAAATCATAGTAAGAAATAGATCACACTCTTTATGATGGGTACTAAAGAAAAGAACTACAGGAAATAACAAGTGTTGGCAAGAATGTGGAGAATTGGAATTCTTGTGCACAGTTAATGAGAATGTAAATGGTATAGCCATGGAGAAACAATATGGCAGTTCCCTCAAAAATTAAAAATAAAATTACCATATGATCCCGTAATTCCACTTTAGAGTATATACCCAAAAGAAATGATAGCAATGTCTTGAAGAGATAGTTGTATACCCATGACCATAGCATAATTCACAGCAGCCAAAAAGAGGAACAACTCAGATGTCCATCAACAATTGAATGGATAAACAAAATGTTGCATTTACATACAATAGAATATTATTCAGCCTTAAAAAGGAAGGAAATTCTGACACCTGCTACAAAATGCTTGAATCTTGAATCTTACATTATGCTAAGTGAAATAAGCCAGACACAAAAAAGACAAACATTATTTGAGTCTACTTATATGAGGTGCCTAAAGTAGCCAAATTCATGGAGATAGAAGGTAGAATGATGCTTCTACAGAGGGACAGAGGGAGTGGAGGAGTGTGTGGAGTTAGTGTTTAATGGGTATAGAATTTCAGTTTTGCAAGAAGAAAGGAGTTCTGGGGATGGGTGGTAATGATGGTTGCACAACAAATGTAAATGTGTTTAACATTACTACACACTTCAGAAATGAGTAAGATGGTAAATTTGAAGTTATATGTATTTCATGACAACAAAAGAGGAATTTTTAAAAAATTACAATGAGATGTCATTTTAACCTTCCCTGTTGGTAAAGATCAATATTAAAAAGCAGAGACATTACTTTGCTGACAAAGGTCCATCTAGTCAAAGCTATGGTTTTTCCAGTAGTCATGTATGGATGTGAGAGTTGGACTATAAAGAAAGCTGAGCACCAAAGAATTGATGCTTTTGAACTGTGGTGTTGGAGAAAACTCTTGAGAGTCCCTTGGACTGCAAGGAGATCCAACCAGTCAATCCTAAAGGAAATCAGTCCTGAATATTCATTGGAAGGACTGATGCTGAAGCTGAAACTCCAATACTTTGGTCACCTGATGCTAAGAACTGACTCATTGGAAAAGACCCTGATGCTGGGAAAGATTGAAGGCAGGAGGAGAAGGGGACTACAGAGAATGAGACTGTTGGATGGCATCACCGACCCAATGGACATGAGTTTGAGCAAGCTCTGGGAGTTGGTGATGGGCAGGAAAACCTGGCGTGCTGCAGTCCATGGGGTCGCAGAGAGTCAGACAGGACTGAGCAACTGAACTGAACTGATTGGTAAAGATTACAAATTAGAAATCTTTGTTGACAAAATCTATATGAAAATAAGGACATTCATGCTGTGATTTTGTTGGTTGGAGCATAAGCATCTAGTTTTAGGGGAGAATAATTTTTCAATATGTGTGAAGATTAAGATTGAATTTGCTTTTTAACTTTTTGGTCAAGCCATTCTGCTCCTAGGAAGATAGCTTACTCTCACATATATGATTTGGCATATGATCAAGGCTGTTCATTGCAGCGGAAGATTGGAAAAACTCAAATGTCTATTGATAGGGGCTGGTAAAGTAAATTATTGCCATCCGATTGAAAACACCAGAATAATATGCAACTGTTAGACTGAGGATACCCAGTATGTGTGGACACAGAAAAACTTCCAAGGGAGTGGTTAGTGTGCAGAACTGCATTATAGTGGGCAAACATTTGTGTTTTATAATAAAATGAAAAAAAAATGGGTCTCAGTTTTCATTTCACTTTGTCTCAAATAACTGCAAGTAGAGGCAAGAGACTGCTAACAGGTAATAGTGGTCACTCCACTTATTGCTATGGGGAGAAATCAAACTGCTAGGGGGCAAGGTTGGCAGGGAGTTGCTTTCCACTGTTTATTGCCCTTATATTTCAAATGTAGTACTATGAGCAGCTATGATCTATTAAAAATTTTTTATTTAAAGAAAAGAAGTTACAGTCCAGAAGGAAAGAAACATAGCAAATACTTTTGGCCTAAAGTCATACATTGGTGCTATGGGAAAGGAAAGGAAAGCAAGGGTGTCTAGCATAACCCACAGGCATCAAGGATGGCTTCTAGACAAATCACCCGCAGGGAAGAAATGTCTGCTATTGGATCAGGAATAGTTGTATACTTTCATCTGAGCATCGGTTTATTTTTATCTCATGGACAGATCTGGAAATTGATTCACCAATTAGATTTTCCTTTTCACTTTATCTGTTAAAAAGTTAACAAGCCAAACTTGTGACCCATACCATACAAAGTGGGCAGATTTCTACAGTAAGCATTTAGCTTTGGCATTGTACCTGACTCCATTTTGTATTCCTGCATTTGGTTTGCTTTTCCCATTTGTAATGTTGGTCATCTTCCCTACTCTATGCTTCCCTGTAAGCCACTCTACAGCCTTTTTGGTTTAAGTTGGGGTCAATGGGTGAATGAAGAAAGATGGAGGGCAGGAAATGAAAAGAGAAAGCATGGAGGTTATAAAGCAATACCTATCGTTTTCCTTGGCTCCATCACATAGATTAAGCAAACACTCTAGTACTGGAAAATCCCGTGGACAGAGGAGCCTGGTAGGCTACAGACCGTGGGGTCGCAAAGAGTGGGACACAACTGAGCGACTTCCCTTTCACTTTCTAGTACAGGGTTATCCAAGTGGGCTCCTTAAGGAGCCCACTGCAACACTATCACCTGTGAGTTTGTGAGTCATGGATTTCACTCAATCTAGTAATCAGAATCTCTGTGGAAAAGGCCCAGGAATCTGCTTTAACATATCCTCCAGATAATTTTTATGCACATTAATGTTTGGAAACCACAGGGAAGCCAAAGAAAAATTGATTTCTAAACATGAAAGTGAAAGTTGCTCAGTCGTATGTGACTCTTTGAGACCCCATGGACTTATACAGTCCATGGAATTCTCCAGGCCAAAATACTACAATGGGTAAACTTTCCCTCTCCAGGGGATCTTCCTAACCCAGGGATCAAACCCAGGTCTCCTGCATTGCAGGCGATTCTTTACCAGCTGAGCCACCAGGGAAGCCTAAGAACACTGGAGTGGGTAGCCTATCCCTTCACCAGAGGATCTTCCCCACCCAGGAATTGAACCAAGGTCTCCTGCAGGCAGGCAGATTCTTTACCAACTGAGCTACCAGGGAAGCCGTATATACGTTCTATTTGTCCTACCATACCCATTTATTGGTCAAGATAATAATGCTGCTGTTGCAGTTTTAGTTGCTCAGTTGTGTCTGACTCTTTGCAACCCCATGGACTGTTGCTCACCAGGCTCCTCTTTCACCATGGGATTTCCCAGGCAAGAATACTGGAATGGGTTGCCATTTCTTTCTCAGCTACTGCAGTAAAAAACTCCCAAAATTTCATTAACTTAACACACAAAAATTTTATTTTTTGCTCGCATCACAGTCTAATATAGATCACTGTGGGGTGTTAAGAGCTGTTTTATTAATTTGTTCAGCCAATCAGCTTCTTTCATAGTGAGGCTTTTACCATCTTCTGGCTGCTTGGACTCCTCATCTGGATCCTCTGCATCAAAGAAGGCAGGGGGTGGAGGCAAGAGAGAGGCTTTAGCACTGTGGTACCTGGAAGTAACGCCCATCTTTTCTGCTCACAATTCCACTGGTCAAAACCCAGTCACATGGCCTACTTGTGTGGGGGTGGGGGCTGGGAAATAGGGTATGTCTGTAGGGTTAGGAGAAAAAGAGAATGGCTCTGATGAACACACTGTATCATCTTTGCCCCACCCATGGGCCGAAGTGAATTTCAAACGCCACTTTGTCACATTTTGGTTTCATTTTCTAATCGAGTTTTATCTTCTCTGTTTTAACTGTAGCACCATGGGACTGCGAAACACTCTCATTGTGATGGCCCTCCTGCTTTCTGGTAAGCACACTTTTGGCTTTATAAAGTCCTAGAATCCTCCTACTGTCTCCCCGTGACTGTCTCCCCGTGAACCTGAAATGCAAGCTGGGGCCTGAGACTTGATGGGTTTTACTCACTTTCTATTCAGCGTACACAAGACCACAAGCCAAAAAGACTTTCATGAAGAAGAAGGAAGCATCACAATTGAGAACAGGTATCAGCTGATGGCGGGTCCAACCTGAGTTGGAGCCCACGCCTTCTGCCATCTTACACCTGTGGTTCTAGATGCACAGAGGAGGGCAGACTGGACTGTCCAGCAGTGCCCAGGGAGCTGGGGGAATGTCCCTATTCTGACATGCCTGAAGCTTAATTCTTTTGCTCCTCTGTTCCCATTGCTGGCATTTTCACACCTTTAGGAAATGACAAACTGGCTTCTAAACGTCTCCAGCTACTAGCCATCATTGGTTTTCTTCTCAACCTTCCCTCTCCCACCACCTCCTTCCCCCTGTTCTTTCCCTCAGCTTGCACCCATAGAACATAGTTGGCACTGATTACTGGGAGGATCAAGGCACCCAGTCCTGCAACCACCTGATTAAATGCCCTCCAGCTAATCATATCAGCTGATTTACCATCAAGCTAAAGGGCTAAGCTTCAGGGCTTCTCACCTGCACAGCTCTCTCCAAGCCACTCCAAGACCTCAGGAGGAGCCTTAACAGTGTGGTCATGGGTCTTAGATCTTGGTCAAGTTTTCATTAGTAAGATATTTTAACCACAATAAGTTAAGACCACTGTCTCTTTCCACTGTGACTTCTTGACTTGTCTCTCTGTCACATTCTCACCCTGTTGAGCAGTGTTGCAGCAGCCATGGGCATTTTGTTTTGTGTTTTGTACTCTTTTTCTTAAAGAGCTCTTCTCTACTCAAAATAAATTTTAGTAGTGTCAGGCCTCAGAAAACTCAGACCCTCCCTGTTTGCTGCTTTCTCTGAGTTTAGTTTCATCAGTAAACTCGGGCTGGTCAAGGTTCTTGCCACCCATCTTGGGACTGGGTGCCCTTCCCCGACCCATCCCCTGACCCATCCCCTTCCTGTTACTTGTCTTCCTGACCCATCCCCTTCCTGCTGCTTGTCTTCCCTACCCTCGGCACTGAGAGGGAAGCCTCCCGGTCCTGGGGTGGGGCAGACAGGGGAGGGGTAGCCCACCTGCTGTTTGGCAGCAGCAGAGCACAGGCTGCCCCTAACTCACTAGACTGGCCAAGAGCTCACCTCCTCCCAGCGGCCACACATAAAGCCCTTGGCCACTGACCTCGTCCCTGCTGTGGTTGACAAAGAGTCTCCCTCAGATCGATGCTGGCTGGGATGGGCTTTTGGGGAAGTGCTTTCTGCTTAGCACCCTGGAGCTTGTTGTGTCTGTGCTATAGACATGTTACCTGATCTACAGATGGGCTAACTGATCACTGACTTAGGTCATAATACTAGCTTTCACCTCCCAGGACCAATATGATTTGCTATTTTAACTCTTGGGAAGGTAGAAGTTATGTGTGAGTAGGGGCAGAGAGAAAGGGGTTGAAGCAAAGCTTTGGAGAACATTATCCAGCAAGAACCTCTTCCCATCCCACTTCTAATTTTTTTATTTGACAAGCACACAGATGTATTGTTTACAAAAACTTTGTGCCAGGTACTGTTCTAGGTATTTTATAGATATTAACTCATTTAAACATCATCATAACTCTGCTTTAGGTCTTGTTATGATTCCCTATTTTATAAATGTACAAACTAAAGCCCAGAGAGGTTAAAAAATTTGCTTAAGACAACATTGCTAATAAGTGGCAGAGCTTGAATTCAGACCCAGCAGTACAGATGCAGCATCTGTTCACTTCACCTTGACATGGTGCTACTTCTCCTAACTCTTGCTAGGGAACTCTCCACAGTAGTAGGATTTGTCCCTTGGGCACCTAAACAGGTTTGATAGATCATGTAGCTTGTGCCTCAGTCAAGTTCACCATTTTCCCATCAAATACATCCTCCAAGTTCCCTGCAGTCAATACCTTAGCTGTCCCTACAGCTTGGGCCCTGGTCTTTCTCATACAGTGACCAGTCCAGGTCTTATGACTTGGGAGAGAAGAAAGAAAAATGGCCTGAAAACAAATTTTCAGAAAAGTCTGAATTGAGATATCATTCACCCCTTCTCCCCCTAAACTTTCTGACTCTGCCCATGGAAAGTGAAAATAAAACTGAAAAACCTTACCAAAAATTGAGTCCAGGTGTCACTTCTGCCCTTGCTTTGTGTTTGAAACTGCTTGGACACTTCCTAGCTTCTGAAAAGAGTTATCAATACTGAAATTAAAAAAATAACTCCCCCAAATGGAAGTTATTTAAGCTTTATGGTGATGAGAGTGGTTATGTTTTTGGCAGTACAAATTTAAAGTGGGACAGAAGACAGTGACACTTGATTAGAAGATAACATTGCCAGTACTTCACACAGGATTAAAAATAGCAACAACAACAAAACAGATTTCATTCTTATGTAAAGAATGAAAAGGAATCCATCTTAATCTCATCTTCCTTCTCAGGGCACATCTCTGCTTGCTGGGTTGGTAAGCAGTGACTGGCTCATAGGCAGGCAGCCAAAGGGAGAAAGGGGATGCAATTGACCCAGCAAAAACACAGGGCTGAATAATTCATTTGACAGCAGATATAAAACAATGCAGTGAAATAATTCTGTTTCTCCTTTTCCCCCTAATATGTTTTGTGTCTTCCCCTAATCATGGAAATCAGACAATGTATTTGCTGACTCTGCCCATGAGGCAAAAATTGAATGAGAGTTTGAAACCTAAAAGGGCAAGAAGGCAGCCTTCTTGCAGAATTAGATTATAATGTGTATTTATTGGATTATAATTTGTGTTTAGATTATAATTTGTGTTTATTAGATTATAATTTAACTTCCCTGGTGGCTCAGACGGTAAAGCTCAAGGTACCTCTAATTGTCCAGCTCTGTTTGCTGCAATCCCAGCACCTCCAGTAATACTTAAATCTGGAGTCAGAGTGGTATTTGGGAAATCAATAGTTCACACATCAGGAGGAAGTTTCTTCTTAGTTTGACTTCTGAAGGATGCTCTCTTATTGTCTGGAGGTTCTCTGGGTCCTGGGGCTTCTCATTTCTCTTGAACAATACTTCTGGTTGAACAATTAATATACCAGGAGTAGTTGGGGGTTCTTCCTTCGCTTTTAAGAGTTACATAAAATTGGCTCAAACCTTTGTTTTGTATCTGGTGTAAAGGTTTATTGTTTCCCCCGGATTTTTCCAGATTCTTATATGGGTGGTTGCATGTTTATATGGTTACTTTGACTCCCACTTCCTGTTGCTGTTGATAGTGGTCACTGTAATCACAGAGGTGGATAGATAGTTCAGACCTAATTCCCATATTCCCAAAGAAGTGTCATGAAGCCTCATGGTTCTCCTTCTGGAGTCACTCCTTTAACATTACGGTACTGTTTCCGGGGTCTTTGAAATACATGTATGCTTCCCAGTAGGGAGTCTCTTACTTCTGAATCAGTGGATCATTTTAATGTTCAGTAGGTTCCAGAGAGAATGGGCTGTCTGACAAAATTTAGTGGAAGATGGTCACTGAATAGGGTAAGTATAGGGTTGATTGGGAGCAGGGGTGGTATTTGTAGGGAACAGAGAGGTTCCAATGGCAAACAAACTACTTTAGGAAGAGGCAAGAGTTTGAGAGACCGTAGCTTGTTTTTCCTTTGGGAGAAATCTTAATACCATCTCCGAAGTATGCAACTCGGGATTTCAGTCCCCTCGGTATGCTGTGATTCACAGAAACAAACACACTTGTAGCCCTTCCTTGATAGCCATTGCCAGCCATAGGGCCAAATTCCAGGACCTCCGAATTACAAAACACTCTTGCAACATCCTCTAACAGTATTTACCCATTCTTGGTTTCATTTTCACTTTCTTTCATTCCTTCTCCCTGTACTATTTAAAAATCACTTCTCTGGTCCTTACAATAATGTAACAGGCAAGAGAGTAAAAATAGTTACCTATAGTTGTAACCACAATATACATGCAAATCCCTGAATATGTTTTATTCAGTATAGTTTCATACACACTTTCTCAAGTTTCTAAGTTCTTTTCACTTTTATAATTTTTGAAACTGTATTAGTCCAGTTAGTCAAAATGCTGTAATTTGCTTTATTTGTGTGTGTGTGTTTTATTCATTCAGAAGTAACTGCCCCCGTTGTCTTATTTGATTTATGGTTGCTGACGAGTTTTCATTCTAATTGTCATTGTTTTATAGGTGTTCTTTCTTCATTTTTTTTTTTTTAAGAATGACTCACTTCTTCTTTGTAAATTTGAAGAAGTATTTGATGCTTTTTGTTTAGCAGCTTCACCACAGTATATCTGGCGCGGATTTATTGTCATTTATCATCATTTATTGTCATGATGCTGAGTATGCCTTTCTGATCTAAGGACTTGTGTCTTTCTCAGTTTTGAATAATCACAATCGTTATCTCTTTAAATATTGTTTCTCTACCATTCCTCCCATTCTCTTCTTTTAGGAACTACTAGTACTTCTCTCGGAGAAGGCGATGGCACCCTACTCCACTACTCTTGCCTGGAAAATCCCACGGACGGAGGAGCCTAATGGGTTGCAGTCCATGGGGTCGCTAAGAGTCGGACACAACTGAGCGACTTCACTTTCACTTTTCACTTTCATGCATTGGAGAAGGAAATGGCAACCCACTCCAGTGTTCTTGCCTGGAGAAAACCAGGGATGGGGGAGCCTGGTGGGCCGCTGTCTGTGGGGTCGCACAGAGTTGGACACGACTGAAGCGACTTAGCAGTAGCAGCAGCAGCAGCAGCAGCAGTACTTCTCAGACTAACTCCTCTGGACTCTTAACCTGTTTTTCCACATTTTCATTTCTTTCTCTCTCTGTGGGAGCAGAGCAGTCAAGGATCAAGTGGATCAGCACAGACATGGGGGTCTTCAGACTGTTGAGGGCACTCTGATCAAAAGGGTCCAGCAGTTTTATGGACCCTGGGGAGAGGCGGAAAGGAAGGATGAGGGGGAAGGGCTCAGAATGGAAATACTGAGTCTGCTGGGGAAAGTAAGCCTGCAAGGCGAAAATGTCTCCAAACATAAGGCAGCCTCAGCAGAGGCATCTTAAGAAGACCTTTGCCCAAGGCCCCAGATAAAGAAATTGCAAAACAAAGGTGCCTGGGCTACAGATACAAATATGTAAAAGAGCGTGACTGGCTGGTGAAGGGAGCAAATCCTTGACTGCAGCTCCATTCCAAGACTGCAATGTCTTCTTGGCTGTGCAAAAAGACTGAAGTGGTGAGGCCTTGAGATAGAGTGTGCCTGGCCTTTAGGAGGAATGACAAGGAAGCCAGTATGGCTGGGGCAGAGTAAGTGAAGGGAGGACGTCTGAAAGGTACCAGGGATCTGCTTACATAAGACTTCACGGGTCACGGGAAGGATTGGGGTATAGTTCTCAGTGTGATGAGAAAGGATTTGGATATAATTTTCAGAATGATGAGAAGTCATCAGAGACTTTTGAACAGGAGTGTTATACTATCTGAGATGTATTTTTAAGGATCAATTGGGCTTAAGGATATTAGATTTGGGAACAAGGGTAGAAGTAGGGAGATAAGTTAGGAGGCAATTGCAATTATCCAATCAAAAAGTAGTGGAGGTTTGACCTAGGTACTATCTGCAGATACAGTGAGAAATATTCTAATTCATAAATATCCCAGTGAGGTGGGAGAATTTATGGAGTGGTGGTAGGAGAAAGAATAAAATGAAAAGGTAAGAGGTGGTGGCCACAAGGTGAGATGCTTGCTATTGAGAGTTTTTAGGAGGTGAGGTGATAACAATAAGATCTGAATTCTGGTCCAGGGAGGAGATGGCTGCGGTAGAGAAGACAAGATACTGGAGGAAAAGAGGACAAGAAAGAGAGAGGTTGGGCATTGTGTGCAAGGGGCTGAAATTACCTAGACAAAGGCAATGATGGGGAAGCTAGGTGCTCAGATCTTCAGTGAATAAGGGGGTGCCTAAGACAAGATGGATAACAACAGCTATGAGGGGCAGTGGGTGGTATAATCTGAGGGCTTGGACTTGTCAGGAGCTGAGTTTTTTGACATGTAATGATATGTTTTACATTTTATCTTATATGATATTTCATATATTTTAATAGATCATATTTCATATAATATATAGTATAGTTATATATTTTATAAAATATACAGATATTATATACCTATAATATATATATATAACTGTGTATGTATTTATATCTGTAATGAGATCCACAGTGGGCATGAGATCAAAGCAACGCTAGTCTTAACAGAAATATCATCTCAGTCATGAAAACTCCTGGAGAACCATCCCTGCCCTAGTCACTACTTAAGGGGTGATGAGAGGAAACTGACCAGGATGTCAGAGTTTGCGAAAGAATGGAGTTTCAAGAAGGAGAGGTAGCCAACAGTGCGGTGTTCAACAGTGTGGTCAGATAAGATAAGTTCTAAAAAGTGTTCTGCATTTAACAATGGGGGGAAGCCGATGACAACACGTGCCAGGGAAGTTTCATCAGTGAGGTGGAGACAGAGGCAGGGGTGGAGACAGCAATCACTGCTTAGTCTTTCAGAATGTTAACTCTAAGAGAAAGAGGAACTACAAGCAGTAGCAGAGGGTACTGCTGAAGAAACTGCTGGGAGGAAGGGAGAGGGTTTACCAAGTAGAGTGAGCAGCCCAGAGGCCAAGTTACGTGAACTAGAGACACGTGATTTGTAATGTCACCAGTCTATTCAATTGAATAATTTTCTCCAGGAGTGTTCAAACATTCAGTCGTGAGAACAGATATGTAGATCAAAAGTAGATTGTTCTCGGAATGAAATCTGCACAAAAGGGCAAGCTTATGGAAGTTGCCTGCAAAGGAATGATTGAAAAAATATACTATAGCTGCACTATCCAATATGATAGCCACTTAGCTACATGTGGCTATTTAAATTTAAATTAGCTAAAATTAAGTAAGATGAAAATTAAGTATCTTAGTCATACTAGCTACCTATCAAGAGACTGCTTTTGGAGAGCACTGCATTATAGGGTATAGACTGGATAGAGTTGAAGTCATGAGGAAGTTGAGGAACAGATGAAGGTAATCAAGAGCAAATCTTGGAAGGTGATATCTTGCAGACAGAGATTGGCACATTGAGGTTTAAGATTATAGGGACAGAGCTGTTCTTAGCAATAAGATTTAGGATTATGTCACGGGAAAGGAGTTGCTAAAATACCCTGTGGATGAAGATCTTTCAAGTGGCAAAGATCAAAGAACATTGAGGCATGGTTGCTGGTAAACTTATCCATGCCAAAGCCACCTCTGATATTTGATAGGAACAATTGATTAGAAAGAAAGACCTTGCATCTAATGCCAAAAATCTTCAGTGAGTAAGGAAGTAGTGACAAATGATTAGTAGCTAACAGCAGTGAAAGAAGAGAACACCTCAAAGGGGGAAGAGTGTTACTAAAGGTCCCTGTCAAGTGTCATAAAACAAGCAGTGGCTGGGGGCAAAAGCACAACCTTATGGGAAACATTTGATGAAGAGGTTGAAGACATAAAAGAGTTTATGACAATGGAATGACACTGGTAGAGCTTTGAAGGAAGTTTAGTAAAAGAAGGGAAATTCATGAGTACAGACAAGCATAGTAATATGAGGAAGAGATGACCTAGAACACATGAGATATGCATTTGGGTAGTAGCTGGGGAAAACTGAAGTCCTGGGTGGGGTCAGAGACCTCACAGGTTTAGAAGACTATAGTTTCTGTGTGCCAGCCAAACACTATCTTGGTGATAATCCTCAGCTGATAAATCCTCAGACTTTATCAGCAATGTCTTCCTGATAGAGGCATTTTTGAAATGTCTCCAGCTGATTTGGGAGGTGTCTAGAAGGATTCTTGAGTGACTATCTCCTAACATGTGCTAAGTGCTAAGTCACTTGAATCGTTTCTGACTCTTTGCAACTCTGTGGACTGTATCCTGCCAGGCTCCTCTGTCTAGGGGATTTTTCAGGCAAGAAAACTGGAGCGGATTGCCATTTCCTCCTCCAGGGGATCTTCCTGATCCAGGGATCCCTTATGTCTCCAGCACTGGCAGATTGGTTCTTTACCACTAGCATCACCTGGGAAGCCTGTTATAACTAGACCCAGACCATTTCTATGACTCAAGTGCCAGGGAAGAGAGAGAATCTCAATGTTTAACCTTCAGGGGAGCCCAGTGAGTACAGTATCTGGGTGACTTTAAGTTTAGGGTCATAACAGGGGAAGCCTGAAGCCACTTAGAGAGAGCAGACTTTGAGCTAAATCTTCCCTGTATCATCAGAGAAGTGATTCACGTGCATGTCTCTGAGTTAAGTCATGGAAGCCAGTGGTTGGTGGGGAACTATGGAGTCTAAGTTGTGAAATACTTTCAGTTCCACTCAAAAGGGACTTCAGAGTGATTTCCACTCCAGGGTAAAGAGAGAAGGTTTGGGGAGGGATGGGTGGAAACAGGTTTTTCCTATTGCATCATCACTCTTTTCCACTGGAGACAGAGAGAGAAATACTCTACTGTGGCTTTTCAAACTGGAGGTCTATCACAAATGCAGACTGACTCAGAAGGTCTGGGGTAGGGCTAGAGATACTGCATTTCTGACAGCCCCTGAGTGACGCTGGTGCCTTTAGAACACAGACCACCCTTTCGGTTGTTAGATGAGAGGGGAGCGGTTGGATGGGTGGAAGAAAAATTCCTTCTTATCTTTGAGAGAGGGAGCCTGGGTCACAGATGCGTCTGTCAGTGGAGAGAGCAGGCAGGCAGGAGGCGTTACTGTGAGGCTGTGTGGAGACGCAACCCTAAATCAGGAAGACAGAAGAAGCCAAAGGCAAAGTAATTTCCCTGCTAGAGACACAACTGACTGCTGAGTAATAATATACCGTGTCAGTTAACTGACAGAATTTTCAACCATGTATTTGGTTTCTCTACTAGGTCATCTGCTCTATATCGTATGGCAAATCTGTGGTAAAACCAGCATGAGTTTTCCCAGAGATAGTTGCTAGAAGCTTTTACAGCAGGTGGCACCCTTAGATCATCATTCAGTTCAGTTCAGTTCAGTCGCTCAGTCGTGTCCGACTCTTTGTGACCCCATGAACCGCACCACGCCAGGCCTCCCTGTCCATCACCAACTCCTGGAGTCCACCCAAACCCATGTTCATTGAGTCGATGATGCCATCCAACCATCTCATCCTTTGTCATCCCCTTCTCCTCCTCCCCTCGATCTTTCCCAGCATCAGGATCTCTTCCAATGAGTCAGCTCTTCGCATCAGGTGGCCAAAGTATTGGAGTTTCAGCCTCAACATCAGTCCTTGCAATTATCATTCAGAGTTTAGCAAAGGAATAGCATTATCCCAGGAGTGCCTGGTAAGGTTACTGAACACAGAAAGTCTTCTTTAAGTCCCCATTTCACTGTTCCAATACCCAGGTAGATTTTCCCACCTCTCTCTAATATGGGAATGCATGCCGTACAGAGACTGTACTTTATAATTTCAAGGGCTTCCCAGTCTTCTAGTGAGTATAATGCAACAAGCAGTGATTCAAACTTCTTCTGACTCTCACTGATGCCTGGAGTCCCTTCCCATAGAGTTCAAGACCACCCCCAACCCCTTCCTTGCTTATCCATTCTCACTGGGCTACTCTGCACACACTTCAGTTTTGTCAAGTGCATATCACTAATATTTCTCCTTTAGAAAGAAAAGCCCATTTCCCTTAAGAAGAGAAACCCACTGGTCATTCCAATTTAAGTTCTCCTACCACCACCCAAGAATACCTCAAGTAACATCTCTCATCTCCCTCACCAACCTACCTCTCCTTTCCTCCTTAATGTCAGCATCCCTTTACTGAAGTCTGGAATGATGAAGCTTAATCAGAACCATCCTAATTCCCTTCCCAAAGTGGCACCTAACTTCATGTTAACTAAGATACAGCATTTCACCACCTAACCCTGTACTTCTCACTCACCACAACTTAATTTCTTGGCAAGTTTCAAGTAATTCTGTGATCCAGAATAAATTCTACAAAAACCCTATAATCCATTGCATTTAAGGAGTGATGTGGCCCGAATATAAACCCCAATATGCCCTCAGGAATGAAAGCCTTTCTCTGAACTCTCCCAGCACATTCTCTAGGGTTTGAAAAAGTTTCCAAAAGCAAATGCATGCATGCTGAGGAGAGCAAGTTTGTGGTACCTGGGGATTCCCCAATACTCCAAAAGTACATCCTCACCTTCCCAGTTATGATTCATTTCCAGCATTTCATTCATGTACCTAAAATGGTCTTTGACCACCACATCCCAAAACAACCATCATATTTGCCCAGTTCTCTTTCTGATCTCTGAAAGAGCTTAGAGAGGTTAAAGAATAGAGGCCTTGGCTGACAATTTGTGTCATTTCCAAACTGTTTTTTCTCCTTGAAAGAGCTGGCTGTGGGAGAAGCAGTCATGAGGGAAGCTCTATAAAGGGAACTATTTGAATTTTAAAGATGTTATTCACTGTGATCCCCAGCTACAAGGCATAATGAAAGGAAGGATATCACATTTGTTACCATGGAATAAGAAAGGGAGGGGGAAACTTTCAGTCATGGTGAAGAAGTATTGGAGCCTATTCTTTCCACAGCTACAGTGGAAAGAATTAATATTCAGATTACAAGAAGGTAACCAATGGGTGAATGAGTTATATAATTCTGCTGGTTTTCCTGTTCTGGCATTTAAATTCACAGAATCACAGTACTGGAAGAAACCTTAGAATGTTTAGTCCACTCATTCATTAAACAGATAAGAAAACTGCATAGGAATTGCAGTTTGCATAAAGCTAACCAGTTAGCAGTAAAATGAGGACAAAAACCCCTTCCTTCCTTTCTCCACATACCAGTGGGTATGCACTGTTCCAGAGTTTAATATCTACTTCTTCAAGACCATTACTGAGAAGATAGCAACTGGGTATTGTATAAAGAGAAATGGAGTTTCTGGGATTTTTATTTTTCCCTCTTGTTTCTCCTTCCCCAGTTTCCACTGTTCCTTTTTCAGGTGCTGCTTCCTTGAAAAGTCATGCCTTCTTCAACGAGACTGGAGAACTGCCATGCCACTTTCCAAACACCCAAAACCTCAGCCTGGACGAACTGGTGATATTTTGGCAGGATCAGAATAAGTTGGTTCTCTATGAGCTATTCAAAGGCCAAGAGAAGCCCAATAACGTTCATCCCAAGTATATAGGCCGCACAAGCTTTGACCAGGACAGTTGGACCTTGAGACTCCACAACGTTCAAATCAAAGACACAGGCTCGTATCAATGTTTCATCCATCATAGAAGGTCCCAAGGACTGGTTTCCATCCACCAGATGAGTTCTGACCTGATAGTGCTGGGTATGTAATCAATGGTGTGTTCAGATCCCAGGCCTTCTCAGATGAGACTGCAATAGGCGGGGAAGGGGGTACCTCGAGAGAGAGGCAGAGGACAGCCTGTTCTGGGAAGCCCACCTGAGGGGAATGCAGGGCTTGGGAGTAGGAAACTAAAGATCCTTCGTACTTTTTATGGTTTACTTCTGAAGGATCTGTAAGAATCTGCTTTGGGGACCAGCTAGAGCTAACTAAGCCAAGGAAATGCAGCTAAGTGAAAACCATGGGTGATTTGGACATTATTAAGTTTATATGAACCATATAGGTCTCTAATCTCTTTTACATTCATTTTTTCTTTTAGCCCAAGATTTCTCACCCACTAAATCTTTGCCTGGAACTCTTTGCAAGGGTGACAGCTGGCTAATTGGGGATTTCCCTTCAGTCTCCTGGAGGTTGCTTACAACTTGCTTGTTGCCTAATCATGAGCCCAGAAGACAGGAGGGAAATAACCCAAGGCACACAATCCAAAAGCTGACAAACCAGCTCCCCTATTTTTCCAGGCCTTGAAGAAGCCTAAATGTCACTACAGAATTTTTAAAATTAAAATACAGTAAAATTAATCATTTTTATCTTGGCGTACAGTTCTATTAATTTGAACTTAGGTACAGATATGTGTAACCAGCAATACAAAGAAAGTGAAAGTGTTAGTCGTTCAGTCGTGTTCGACTCTTTGTGACCCCTTGGACTCTTCTGTCCACGGGATTCTCTGGACAAGAATACTGGAGTGGGTTGCCATTTCCTTCTCCGGGGGATCTCCTGACCCAGGGATCTAATCTGGGTCTCCTGCATTACGGGCAGATTCTTTATCATCTGAGCCACCAGAGGTCAGTAACCAGCAATATAAACAGGATACAAATCATTTTCAGCACCCTAAAAAAAAATGTCCCCGTGCTACGCTCTTCTAATCGTATGCTCTCTATACCCATAACCCCTGTTTTGCATCCTATGGACTTATCTTTTGTGACTACCACATAAATGAAGTCATACAGTATGTAATCTTTTAAGACCAGCTTCTTTTATTTAACATAATGCCTTTGAGAGTCATCCAAGTTGTCACATGTATCAAAAGTCTGTTCCTTGTTACTGTGAATAGTAACATTTTTGTTTATCCATTCAACCCATAGAAAGACATTGGGTTGTTTTCATTTGGGGGCTATTGTGAATAGAACGGCTATAAACATTCATGTACAAGTTTTTGTGTAATTCTCTATCTGGATAGATACCCAGGTGCAGAATTACTAGATCCAGAATAACTATTGTTAATGAGGTTTAAAGTAGGCAACACCTTGGCAATCTACCTTCTATTGCCACATCACATACAGCAGAATGCTTAAGTAGTAGGTTGATAGAGCAAAACTTGTAAAGATAGCACGCAAATCACTGAAATTGTAGAAACAATACACTCAACTATGAGTTAGTATGTAGAACCTGCACAGTACCTAGTGATTAGAGAAGAAGAGTAAGGGATTTGGCTGGCAGAAGGGGCTAGCCCTCCTGTGGCTCAGAGAGCACCTCCTTGACTGGGGTAAGCAGGAAGCATGGTGGCCCCGAACTCCATTTCTGAAAATAAATGTGGCATCATTACGTGGCTCTCACCATGTGCCAAGGCCCACAATTTACACACCCTAAGGCTGCCAAGCGTACTCCCAAGGAGTTCCCAGGATACCTAGTTATCTGCTATTCCATTCCAGATACATCAAATTTAAACTGATTTCTTTCTTTCTTTTTTTGTATCTCTATTCTGCTTTCAGCTAACTTCAGTCAACCAGAAATAAGACTAATTGCTAACCAAACCGAAAAGTCTAACATCATCAATTTGACCTGCTCATCTACACAAGGTTACCCAGAACCTCAGAAGATGTATGTGAGGCTAAACACTAAAAATTCAACTAGCAACTATGATGCTGTCATGAAGAAATCTCAAAATAATATCACAGAACTGTACAATGTTTCTATCAGCATGTCTTTTCCCATCCCACCTGAAACAAATGTGACAATCTTCTGTGTCCTGCAACTTGAGCCAACGAAGATAATTTTATCCCCACCTTACAATATAGGTAAGCTTGCTTCCCCAGACTGTTCTGTTTATCAGGTATAATACACAGATGGGTAAGGCAGATCATCCAATGTCCCCTGCTTGCCAGGAAGCCTCCAACTGGGCCATTTTAGGATACTGTAAGGAAGGACCTAGATAGACAGCTCCTGTTTCATCTGACTGTTAAAAGGTCCAGGAGGCTATGCACTTGAGGCTATGATGCACTTGAGGACGCAAATTCTTAGCCCTGACACCGGCCTGGTGTTTTGGGCTGCCTTTTGATAGAAGACTTTGAAGTTTAGGTCAGAAAATGCAGCATTTCTCCAGGCTAGAATTCTCTCATTCATTAAAACACACACATGTGCATACATACATGTTATGAATACAGGACCATTCTAGACATTGTTGGTGGCAGAGGAGAAAACCAAAAAGTATAAAACATACTCTCTGCTCTCAGGGACCTTCTCATAGAACCAGAACCCCATGATATACACACATGGCAAACTGGATTTAAAAAGACTGAATTGAAATCCAAATTATATCCTATAGAAATACAACTAAATCTAAAAACAAGAGTGACTGACAATAAGATTTACAGGCATTCAGAGATAGGCAAGTTCCTTGAGGGTCATTGAAGGCTTCCTAAAGGAAATGGGATATTATATTACCATAACAGAAACAACTGGGCTGAATAAGTGTGGTAAAGAGATGACAGGTACTTGTGGTGGCTTCCAAAAATTCTGAAACAGCATCCAGACTTGGGTGGTTAGAAGGCCACAATCAATTAGTAGTACCTGCCGTGGGCACAGGTAATGGTGGCCATCAGTACACATGTGTCAAGGAAACACTCAGAAGCAGAAATGCTTGTGGCATGTTGATGGTGTAGTATGGGACCAGTCCCACTGGAGGAAAGGGCTGAAACTCAGCCGTGCCCACTAATAGGAGCCTGCTATCTTAAATTCCTGGCTTTGCCCTGGAATACGGCCCCATTTGAGGCTCCACTTCTGAGGAGTGGTAACTGAAAAATTCTTCTGAAATAAAGGCAGTCTGCACCCACACTGCCTTCAACACTGCTTATTCCAATCCCAACCCCTCCCCCCACCCATCTGCCTTCTGCTTGCCCTGGCCCCCTCCTCCAGCTCTGGCCCCTTGGTTTGCCCCCTCCTAAGCATCCCCCCGGTTTCTTGCTCCATCCTCTGGCTTTGACAGCTCCCCTCTCCTGGTGTCTCATTGTTTAAATATAACTTGGCCTCAAGATGCATTCTATTTTTAGATATATATTTAATTTGGGTGGCGCTTGGTCTTTGTCGATGCACACGGGGGCTACTCTTCCTTGCAATGCAGGGGCTCTGGGCACATAGGCTTCAGCTGTGGCATGCGGCCCCTAGAGTGGGGACTCAGTAGTTATGGCACATGGGCTTAGTTGCTCCAAGGCATGTGGAATCTTCCTGGACCAGGAATCAAACCCATGTTCCTTGCATTGGCAGGCGGATTCTTAACCACTGTACCCCCTGGAGCCCACCCCTACCAGCCAGCTTAGCTGTACCAGTAGGCCAGTCCTCTCTCTTGATGCTGATTTCCTTCTGATCACCTCTGACTCTTAACTGTTAAGTAAATGGCATGGTCACCCTGCCTGTCCTGGTTCCTTCTACTGTAGCCTCTTTTGGGCTGATAGAAGCCTCTCCCACACTGTCCTGAGATTTAGCAGCTTCTTGGAGCTGCCACCAATCACCAAAGATGAAACACCCTGTGGCTCTCTGCCATGACTCCCACAGGTACAGGGTCCTTCTACCACTACAGCCTCATCATGGCTCACCTTTCTGCTGCTTCTCAACCGCTACCAAAACGTTCCTCACTGCCACCATCTTCAGAAATGTTTCAGCTCCAGCTGCCTCAGGAAGATGGGGCTTGCCTCTCTGGGTCCCTATTCTCTGGCTAGATCAGAGATAGGTTAGGCCCACAACAGGGAACATTTTTGGGGTATCCAAAGGTGGCAGCCTCCATGACAACAAGTGTTACCCTCCATTACTGGGATGCCAGACAGGCTCAAGTGAGGTTAAACTGGGACAGACTCAAAAAGTATTGAATGTGACCTGCAGTGCCAACAACTCCTTTTCTTTAGGTCCTAGGAACACGATATAGGTCCACAAACTGCCCCTAAGCTAATGGGAGGTCAACTGGTCCTAGTCTTCTATTATTTGAGATTAACTACCAGACCTGTTCTCATAAATGTCTATAAAATGGGCCACTAAGCTCTATTTCTCCTTCCCAAAGTCTATTTTACAAACTTCTTGGAACTTTAGGCATCCATGAGCAAGGAAGTAAGTCCTGATTTCTCAGGAGCTGATTCTGACCCTGATTCCTCAGGGCATTAAGAAATATCAAAGGTTTACCAGTAGGTGGGACATGTTGAAAGCCATGCTGAGAAAGTCCACTGTGACATCAGGGGGAAAAACAAATAAACGTGGAGACTGGAGGTCTGTGAGGAGGCTGTTATGTTTGTCGGGGTGAGAAGTGTCTGGAGCCTGATACTCAGATGATATTGGACAGAGGACTTATTCTAAGGGAAAATTCAGGACCATGGAGGGGGTTGAGGAAGCAGGATGCTGCCCAGCTGACTGTATCTTCAGAGCCTCCGTGCACATACATTGCCCAGATTCCACAACCAAGGGCCAAGTTGACCCTCTTCTAGATCAGAGTCATTGTCATCCCAGCCTCTGGGAAGGGAAGGCAAGACAGCTAGTCCAGGCAAGGGATCAGAGTCACTGGCTTGGTTCTCAGTCAGCTGCTGAGGCCCTGAGACTAGGATTCTCTCTCACCCGAGTCATGTGAGTTTCAGGCTCGTCTGGCAGTAGAGCCCTGAGGAGATGCTGGCATGTAAAGAAAGAGAAGAGCAGTAATTATAAAACTTTCATAATCAACCTTCCTGGCTGATTGCAAACTTGGGTTCATTTTTAGATGCAAAGTCACCTGTGCCAAGCCCCCCTGTCCCAGACCACATCCTCTGGATTGCGGCTCTACTTGTAGTGTTCATTGTGTGTGGGACGGTGTTTGTAATACTAAGGAAAAGGAAGACGAAGCAGCCTGGCCCCTCTAATGAATGTGGTGAGTCAGTGCTTGTCCTCTCTGCAGATTGCCACTTTGCAGCTGTTTCCCGATCAGCTGCCTTCTGGAGCTCCCTGGCTGAGCCCAGGCTGGCAAAGGGTCAGCAAGTGTTTGGAGGAAAAGATTCTCCCAGGGTCTGGAGCCCATATAGATGGGAGTAAGAGCTGGTAAGGTGGCTCTGGGTTTCCAGGAAAGGCAACGTTTCTAATCTAAGGTTTACAAATGTACTCCTCATTTCCAGACAAAGCTAATTATTCCTTGGTTTACCTACTTCATGAGGTCACTGTGAGAATTCAACAAAGTAAAAGGGTGAAAACACTCCTAAACATTCATGATTATGGACCTGATGGTGTTCAAGCAAGGATGTTTGGTGGGAGAAGGAAAGGATTAGATGATCATAAGATTTTCCTTCTCATCTATTAGAAGTCTTGGTTTCCTGAGAAGTAAGTTAGATGAATTATGCCCTGCTGATTTTAAAATATAATATTAATTCTTAATGATTACCAAGTACGATATATCCATTACCACATACACTGAACATAAAAATTGCCTAAAATTCCACTAATAAGAAAAAAATGATTATGCAGACATTTTAGTGTGTATCTTCCAGATTTTTCTGTATATTAATCTGTTATTTTTCCACAAATGGAATAGTATTATGAAGACTGTTTTTCACAGTTTGGATAATGTAACATACTGTTTTCAAACTGCTTTATACTAAATGTATGAAGAAAATTTTTAGTGCCACTAAGTATTATTCTATAGCATCATTCAAAATGGCTCCAACATACTCCATTATGTGGATACACCTTAATTGATTTAACTGAGTCCTTTCTGTTGGACATTTGGGTTGCTCCTATAGGTTTTCTATTGTAAACAGCACTGCATTGAGTAGCCTCCTCATTGATTTCTGTTGTAAAAATGTCCTATGTTTAATGTGGGCAAAGTGGTCCCTGCCTTTATAAGAATTCCATGCCTGTTTGTGATTAGGGCTGGTTTGGATGATGTTGTAAGATAAAGTTGGACTTTATCTCACTAACTGCCTCCAATAAAAGTTTGGTTGTGCTAATAATTAAGGTAAAACCTCCTCACTCATTTATGGTAAAAAGCACAAGATAAGTAATGCTTCTGGTCAGCATCTTAAGATTGCAGGTACAGATTTTAAGAAAATGAAGAGATGACATTAGTAGTCATTCATTTCATCCTGTTGTATTCCAAAAACAGTAAATTTGGAAGTGATAATCCAATTTCAATACATTGACACAAAGCATATGGCAGAGCCATTCAAACTGCCAAAGCACAGAGCGTACTGAGAGATTTCTGTGATATAAAAGTGTAAAATTCACAGCACAGGGTCAGATTACAGATGTATCATGTTTGCCCAGGCTTTGACTTTTCAAAGCGAGAGTTTTTAACTTCTATTTCTCTCTCAATCTCATTGCCATTTAGATTTAGGTAAATGTGCAGATGCAACCTTCTGCTTGGAAATAAGCTGTTTCCTAAATTTGCTTTGGCAATGGAATGATTAGCTTATGCAGGCTTCCCAGGTGGCTCAGTTGTAAAAATCCACCTGCCAGTGCAGAAGATGCAGGAGACATGAGTTCGATCCCTGGGTCGGGAAGGTTTCCTGCCAGAGGAAATGTCCGAGAAAAGTCCCACAGACAGAGGAGCCTGGCCAGCTACAGTCCATAGGATCACAGAGAGTTGGTCATGATTTAGTGACTGAGAACCCACGCACAATCAGCTTACAAATGAAACAAAGCAAAGGGAGGAGGAAAGGCAAGTAAAAATGTTTCTTCACCTAATAAGCAGTCAGAAAAATTCAGGAGACTAGATAAAGAAGTTAAAGGGGACGTGTCTGTACATATGAGAGTGTTGGGAGGATGTTCAAGAAGCTATCTGTTGCATTTGAGGTGGTCAGATTGAGATATGAGTGTTAAAGGGCAGAAAACCACAAGAGAGAGCATAGTACGTACACAAGCCTCTCAAGAATATGACAGAGAATACTGGTAGGAAACATCGTTTGGTCAGATAGTCACATGTGCCAGCAAATTTGGTCAAAGAGAAGAGCCTTGATATCACTGGAGAACGGAGAGGTACTAAGGAACCGGGCCACATAGATATGAGATGTCTGTAAAAGCCGGTTCTATAACTTTAGCAATGTCTGCACTTGCTTGTGGATACCCTTGGCGTTGGCTGTATGATAGGCAGAATAATGCCACCAACAAGATATCCATCTCATATACCCCAGAACCTATAATAAGTTATCTTACATGGAAAAAGAGATTTTTCATATATGATTAGTATACTGACTTCAAAATGATGGGATTATCCTGGCTTATCCAGGTAGACCCAATCTAATCATGTGAATCAGAGAAACTTTTCCATCTGGATTAGAAAGATAAAATGGAAGGAGAGAGCCAAAGCTTGCGACAAGCTCAACCCACAATTGCTGCTCTTGAAGACAGAGGAAGGGGCCCTGAGCCAAGAAATGTGGATGGCCTCTAGAAACTGGAAATGGTCCTCAGCTGGCCGTGAAAGCAAGCAAGGAAATGGGAATCTCAGTCACAAGGGACAAGATTCTGCCAATAAGTATGGAAACAGTCATGACCTATCCACAGAGAAACAAGCTTACTGATGAGTAGAAATTTCTCCAACAATGCAGCTTCCTCCTAATCCAATATTCCTTTGCTCAGAGTACACAGCTCTCCAACTAACTAACTTGGTGTCAAAAGTCCTTTCCAGTGTTTGTTTGGTAATTCCAGTTTTTCTCTTCCTTGGCCATACATATTTACCCTTTTTAGGTTGTTAAATGAATAAGAGGGAAAGACCATGGTTGTTCTAGCTGGTTTCTTATCCCTCTTCTCTATTTTGGTTTTGTCAAATAGGGCAGTGAAGGCATGAGAAATTGCAACCTTAAATTACTGTCTTTTCCCAATCAGAAGTTACCCTGTCAGCTTACCTATTGGGGAGAAAGACTAAAATAGCTCCTTCTAAAGTTTTACTTCCTCATTTGTGTCTTGTGTGACTAAAATTTGTATTATAATAGTGCTTAGCAACCTCCAGTTTTTATAACTTGCCCCCCTTTACCAAATCTGGGACAGTCTCAGCTCTTTCAAGAATGATTTCTTAAAGGACAAATATATTTTCCAAAATAAATCATTTTAAACCACCATTTAAACAGAAACTTTCACAGAACTTAAAAAATGAAACCAGGAGAACTCATCCTATCTATCCTTCAAAATGCTAAATTTGTAATCAAATCCAAAAGTTTAGAATCCGTCTTCTTATTGCTGCTTTCATTTTAAAACAAGACTTTTTAAAAATGGTGGTGATTTTGTCATGAGTATGAAAGGATAATATAATTATTTGTGTTAGTGTACAGATATCCTGAAGTACTATATTCAGCTATAAACACTGTTATTTTTAAGAGAACTTTGACAAAAATAGAACCTAACTAGATTTATAAAGTATCTGGAAGATCAGTCAAATAAGAAATAACTGAAATAACTGTGAATGGTCAGCCAGGACAAAAAGCCTTGAGGAGTACACAGGTGCTGCCTTTAAATATCAAAAAACTGCCATAGGGTACAAGATCATACTTAACTGAGGCTCTAAAGGACATCTTAATGACAAAGGTGATAAGAAGGTAGAAGGAAATAGCTTCTTTTTCTTAAAATAAAGAGCTCTTTTAAAATTATATAGAAGACACAGACTTCTCTTTCCTCCCATGAAGGATTAACTGCTACAGAAATTGCCCTCCTGCAGTAAACAACTAGAATCAGACAAAACGTATGTGACAACTGTTTTCAGACATTGGACAACAGGCTACAGAAAACTGTATTCCCTAAGAGAAGGGAAAAGATGAGGTGAGCCCTGTGATTGTCCACAACTTACTGGCTGGAGTCAGTTTCTAGGCTGCTCTGAAGGCAGGGGGAGCCCTAATACCAAGCAAAACTAGAAAAAGACATGACAAGACTAGAAAACCACACATGGCCCTTGTGAACATAGATGCCAAAACGCTCAACAAAATTAGCACATGTAATTTAGCAATGCATGAAAATATTAGACAACATGATTAAGTGGGATTTATTCTAATAATATAAGGTAAGTTCAACATCCAAATAACAAGCAATAAAATTCAACATATTGAAAAACTACAAAGAGAAATCATGGGATACCTACCAAATATGTATCAATAGATACAGAAAAAGCATTTGGGAAAATTAATACACATTCATAATTTTTAAAAAGAAAGATAAACTCCCGTAAAAGTAGGAATGCTCTTGAATTGAAATTAAAGGACATCTACCAAAATCTTTTGTTAGCATTATATTTAATGATAAAAGACTGCTTTCACCTAAGATTAGGAATAAGGCAAGTGTGTCACTCTCCCTGCTTTTGTTCAACATTGTGCTGAAGTCCTAGCCATGCTACAACTCTAGAAAAAGAAGTAAAAGGCATACACATTGCAAAGAAAGAGGTAAAACGGGCTTTTTTTTGGCAGGTAAGATGAGTATGTTTATAGAAAAGCCGAATCCATTAAAAGCTATTAGAACTGATTGAGTGTAGCTAAATCACAGGATACAAGGTCAATACACGAAACCAATTGTTTTTCTATATACTAACAACAAACAATTGTACATTGAAATTTTTAATACCAATTAAGGTAGTATCAAATAATATTAAAGGCTTTGGAATAAATTTTTTTAAAAAAAGTAGTAGATACCTATATATATAGAGATAGATAGATAGATAGATAGATATGCTGCTGCTAAGTCGCTTCAGTCGTGTCTGACTCTGTGCGACCCCATAGACGGCAGCCCACCAGGCTCCCCCGTCCCTGGGACTCTCCAGGCAAGAACGCTGGAGTGGGTTGCCCTTTCCTTCTCCAATGCATGAAAGTGAAAAGTGAAAGTGAAGTCCCTCAGTCGTGCCTGACTCTAGCGACCCCATGGACTGCAGCCCACCAGGCTTCTCCGTCCATGGGATTTTCCAGGCAAAAGTACTGGAGTGGGGTGCCATTGCCTTCTCCATATATATATATATATATATAGTGAAAACTAAAAAACATTACTGCTGACAGAAATTAAAGTAGATCTAAATAAATGGAGAATTATGCAATGTTCATGGTTTACAAGACTAGCTCTTAAGATACCAATTCTCTCAAATTGGTATTTGGTTTCAATGCAGTATCAAAATCCTGGCAGGCTCTTTTGTAGAAATTAAAAAGCTTATTCTAAAAGTTATATGGAAATGCAAAGGATCTACAATTGCCAAAATAATTATGAAACATGAGAACAAAGCTGGAAGACTTATACTACCTAATTTCAAGATTTATTTTACACCTATAGGAGTCAAGATGGTGTGACATTAATGAAAGGACAGGCAAATCAACCAATGGAACAAAATAGAAATTCAAAAAATAAACTCACATGATTTTGTCAACTGATTTTGACAAAAGCGCCAAGTTAATTCCATGCTGCAAGGATAGTTTTTTCAACAATGGTATTGGGTCAGTTAGGTATCCACATGGTAAACTGCGAACCTGGACACCCAAAAAATATCTCGAAGTGGATCATAAACCTAAAATAAGAGCCACAATTAAAAGACTTTTGAAAGAAAACATAGAAGAAGAATTATATGAGCTTAGGTTAGGCAAATCTTAGGACACAGTAAGCACAAACTGTATTATAAAAAGATAAGATTGATAAACTGAACTTCATCAAAATTAAAAATTTCACCCTTTGACTTTATTAAGAAAATGAAAAGTCAAGTCACAGACTATGACAAAATGCTTGCAAAACATACATATAATAAAGAACTTATAGTTGGAATATATAATTGTGTGATACTATTCAATAAGATAATTCATATAACTAAAGTCACAAAGCAAAAGATTTGAATAAATACTTCACATAAAAAGATATACAAGTGGCCAATAAGCAACAGTCACACAGTCATAATGTCATTAGTCACTGAGGAAACACAAATTCAAACCATAATGAGCTACCACCATATACCCACTATCATGGCTAAAATTAAAAAGACTGATAAATATCAGGTGTTGGAGAAGATATGAAGCAAATGAAATTCTCATGTTCTTCTATACAACCCAGCAATCCTAGGTAGTTATCTATGAGAAATAAAGACATATGTCTACACAGACACACAGACACACAGACACACAGACACACACACACACACACACACACACGTGTCCATAGTAGCTTTTTTCATAATACTGAAAAACTAGCATCCTGAATTTTTACAGTTGGTGAATGGATAAACAAATGGTAGCATATACATACAAGGAAATATCTCTGAGCTATAGAAAGGAATGTTACTACTGGTAAGATGAAACAGCATGAATAAATTTCAAAAGTATTATGCTATGTGAAAGATACTTGGCACGAAAAGACTATACATTATATGATTGTACTTATATGAAATCCTAGAATAAAGCAAAACTATTGTGGCATTAAGCAGATCAGTGGTTGGAGGGGATGGGTGGGAGAAGAAATTGATTGAAAAGGGCTAGAGGGCACTCTTTGGGCTTATATAAATGTTCTATAGTTTGGTTATAGTGGTAGTTACATGACTGCATACATTTGTTAGACTCAGTAAAATCTGTATGGAAAATGATTGGATTTTACTGTGTATTTTATCTCAATAAAGCTGATTATTTTCAAACATATGCACATAAACAGAATCACTAAAGATAAGAAGTGTTCAAAACCATCAGGATTGTTGAAAGGACTGCTGTGATCTCTAAATTCTTCCATGGACCCCTGGGTTAACAACTCCTGCTGTAAGGCTCTCAGTGGGATAATAGCACCATCACAGCTGTCAACCCAGAGAAATTTTCTCCCTAAGTTGCATCAGTAGTAAGGCCATGCCAGTAGTAACTCAGGCTTTGGGAGGTCTAGCTTACTAGAGATTTCCCACTTGATCCTGTCCATGCAATATTGTGTATTATTTAGTAGCACCAGTTGGATAACCCAGTAAGGTGTCAGCATATTCAATATTTCCTTTTCCTCCTCCTTCCAAACCTTACTTTCAGAAAAGGACTGGAAACTTTTTTCCCCATCGTTAAATGTTTGCTAAAACTATATGTGATACACCCCTCAGTAGCATTTTTATTTTAGTAAAGAATAGAGCTATCAGTTCAGTTCAGTCGCTCAGTCGTGTCTGACTCTTTGCGACCCCATGAATCGCAGCACGCCAGGCCTCCCTGTTCATCACCCTCTCCCGGAGTTCACTCAGACTCACGTCCATCGAGTCCGTGATGCCATCCAGCCATCTCATCCTCGGTCGTCCCCTTCTCCTCCTGCCCCCAATCCCTCCCAGCATCAGAGTCTTTTCCAATGAGTCAGCTCTTCTCATGAGGTGGCCAAAGTACTGGAGTTTCAGCTTCAGCATCATTCCTTCCAAAGAAATCCCAGGGTTGATCTCCTTCAGAATGGACTGGTTGGATCTCCTTACAGTCCAAGGGACTCTCAAGAGTCTTCTCCAAAGTAAAACCTATTCCCAATGTTAGAACTTAAGGCATATGAGCAAAAGAAGGCATTTACTTTCGGGATGAGAGAAGCTCCTTCTCAGTCCCCATGAAATTTCATTGAGGAAGCGTCTATTCCACATACATGGCAGCAACAATTTCTCTCTGGGTCCTAGGACTTAGGAGCCTCTTCAAACTTTCCTTCTTTTAGTATCTGTGGGAAATACGTTTTCTGAAGTTGTTTTTGTCTTTTTCAGAAATCATCAAAGTGGAGGGGAAAGAGAGTGAACAGACTGAGAAAAGGTGAGTTCTGACCCTATGACATTGTTGAAAGAGGTACAATCCCCAGAGGGTCTATAATTTAACTAGGCTTGGTATGAGGCATGCTGGGACCTCAGCTTATATGGAGAGGAAAAGGAAAGTGAGACTAGTTTGAACTTAGAGAAAAACATCCTAGCTATAACTGGATGGCAGTGTGCCCTGTGTACAATGCCCAAGGGGCATGGCAAGCTCAGTCGTGCTCAAGGAAAAAAATAATACCAAAAGGGTCTGATGTGATGAGCATAGAATGCATCTTATTCACCATGGCAACCCCAGTACCTAGCACAATGCCTGGACCAGTGGGTGTCCTACATTTGTGGAATGAATAAATACATAAGTGAGAAGTGATAATAGGTACCCTTTAGCCTCAATGTCTTTGCATCTGCTGTGCCCTCTATTTGGAATGTTCTTTGCCACTTCTTCACCTCATTCTTCAGATCTTGGCTTAAGCTGCACTTTCTTAAAAACCCTTCCCAAACTAGATTATGTCATCTTGTTATAGTATCTTATGAATCCCTGTGCTTTTTCTTTATAACACCAGGTTATACTTATATATTGGTATAATTATAAAACTAAACTCTATAAACTTAACCAAATTAAACTCTACAGAGGGCAGGGAATATATCAGTGAAGGTCATCACTGTGCTGCCAGAACCTAGCAGAATGTCTGTCATATAGTAGGTAATCAATAATTTTTTTAAACTGTGAAATTGAAACAGCAAATATACTTGAATCTATAGAAAGCAGCTTTTTAATAATACTAACAGTTCTCAGTAGTTGTAATTTTCATGGTGAATATTCATTGAAAGATGATGGGATTTATTTATAGAATTTACAATCTAATGGTTTGATGAGTATATAGCATGTTGAAAGTTTTGTGGAAAAATAAACATTGTTCATCAGAGTTTTAGTCTCTCTTACGTTTGCTTTCAGCTGAGCAACAATTTTAAGTTTGTTTGATTTGTATTTATTTTTCACTTATTTAGCTTTCTTTCTAGATACTTAACCTAATCAAATCCATATAAGAATAGCACTTAAGTAACCCTAAATATGGCACAGGGAGAAATGTGTACATCCTTTTCTTTACATTATCTTTTGTTCACATATGACGGGGGAGCCTGGTGGGCTGCTGTCTATGGGGTCGCACAGAGTCGGACACGACTGAAGCGACTTAGCAGCAGAGGGCTATGGAATGCAGAATTTGGTGAGGTGCTTTTTTTTCTTTTTTAAGGGGTTCAAGTTTTCAGGGTTTTTTTAATGCAATCTTTTTAAACTAAAAAAAAAAAGTTAGTTTTTTTTCATTTAAATAAACCATTTCTCCCACCTCCCTACCCCAACCCCACCTCTAGCAACCATCAGTCTGTTCTCTGTATCTGAGAGCCTGATTTTTTAATTATTTTTTTAATTTTTAAATTCCAACATGTAAGTGAAATAATACAGTATTTGTCTTTCTCTGTTTGATTTATTTCACTTAGCATGATACCCTCAAGGGCCATCCATGTTTGTCACAAATAGCAAGATTTCATTCCTTTTTTGTGGCTGAGTAGTCTACTCTGTATGTGTGTGTGTGTGTGTGACAATTTCTTTATCCATCATCAGTGAACACTTAGGTTGTTTCCATATCTTGGTTATTAAAATAGATATTTGTTGAAAGAATGGATGGATGCATGAAAGAATACACAAAGATTCCTGGCAATCCACCTTTTCACAAAATGAGGCAGTCAGATTGTACCTCCATCCACCATGAGAAACTGGGCTCTCAAGAATATTGAGGCACTAGTCACACAGTCATAAGGTTAAAGCAACCCTAAGTCAAAAAGAGACACAGTCATGACGCCAGGGTACGTTGCTTCCGGTGTGCCCTGCACTCACCAGGGCACTACTACTACCAGCTACTGTGGGTCTCGGAATCCTGGATGGAGCCCAGGTGCTGTGCTGCCTTGTCAAAGCCAGTTCAGAAAAGGTCTGGAAGAGCCTACAGAGGGAAGGCACCAGGGAATCAGCGAAGGGCAGTGGCAGGCCCAGACAAAAATCAGATAGAGTAAACAGGAAGCATGGATGGCATACCTCTTCAACAGTTTGTTTCTCCTCATTGCTGTTGCAATGCCATTGCTCATTCCTATGTCCTGTTCCACCGCTGAAAGCTAGAAAAACAAAGAGGCTCCACTGTGAAATCTCCCCGAATTCTTTTCTCTATTTTTCCAGGGTAGAACTCCAAGAACCTGAAAGATCTGATGAAGTCCAGTGTGATGTCAACACTTCAAAGACAACCTCAGACAACAAAAGTGCTACAGATTTTTAATTAAAGAGTAAATGCCATATAACTGTTTTTATATGCTTTCCTTTTCAAGTTTTGACTGACCTTTTCTTGTCTCTCTAAACCTTCCCAGAAGGCAAGAAAATATTACTATTAATACTAGCGGGGGCTTCAGAATTCCCTCCAAGTAAAATAGCCTCCTACCATGCCAGCTCTGCTCTCGGTACCAGGAGTAGATTTCAACTGTTTCTTTTCATTTCAGAACACACTTAAGGGTCAAGCCCATCTAACTGATTCCTGGCTCAGGAATCATGTGTGAGATTAACAACTCTTGTTCCAGATTTGGTCTCTTTTCTTAATTTTATAAATTAGGTTTTACGTAGAACTCCCAATTCCTGGAATTGTGGCTTTTATCTACTCTGAATCTCAGATACTAACCCTCATTCCATCTTGTATACCTGTGACTGAACAACTACCTTTTCAGTCTGGGTAGGAGTTATGTATTTTATGGGCTTATAATGTTTTGAAGTATAGAGAAATATGTACTATAATAATGTAATTACTGAGGAAAGTCCACACTCTGCTAAAGAGTTCTGGTCCCTCTGTGAGGGTCAGTAAGGAAAGTGATGGTCCAGTGTGCTGACAACAAAGAGCAGACCAACTCAAAATCTGGGAAATTAGTGAGACAGAGAAGGAACCAGTTCTGTAGCCATTACCATCAGGGCTGATGCTAATATTAAGGAGGATCCACCTGCCCAAGAAGCTACTGCTGAGCCTTAGCAAAGACTGTGGGATAAAGCAGAAGAATGCTGTGGATAATAAACTCTGCTTCTTGGGGAAAAAAAATGAGACAGTGGCCTGGGGCCACTGTGAGAGAGCCAGTAGAGATCACAATACTCAGAACAGGAAAAAAAATGAAAGCTTTTGACCAATAGAAGTGCACGTGAATGTTCAGTGTGTGCAGTCCTTCAATAAGCCCTGGGAAGAGCAACAGATGGACAGTCTAACCAAATGGACTTCAGGCCGACAGCAGTTTCCCTGGAGGTTGGGAGGGGTTTTGATGATAGCCAGGTTGTTGTAATGTTTCACCTGACTGGAAGCAGAGCTGGGAAGGGAGAGCTATCATCTTAATAATGGGGTGATGGAAGGAGGCCTAGGTCTCTTTCAGTAAATGACTGAGAGTGAAGGAGCTGCAAGAGAATTAAGAGGACCAAGATGCACATTGCCCAGAGGCTGACAAAGCCCATAGGTGTCCTAAGGAGATACCGGTTGTCCCAGAGCAGGGCTCTGGGGACTGTCTAGGGGACTGTCTATGTGTCTGTCAGCTCTCAACAACAGGGAAACTGGGCACAGGAGAGGAATATACTAGCCCAGTAGAAATGAGTTAGGAGACCCTGGCTCTAAGACAGCATCACTAACGGATGGAGAAGCCTCAGTCTAACCCTAAAGAGAACTTTGGGAGGCCCACGCTACAGAAAAGTAGTTCTGATTCTACATTTTGTTGTTGTTGTTCAGTTGCTCAGTGGTGGTGTGTTTATTCTACATGAAGGACCCTGAAGGGTTGTAGACAGCTACGCTAGCCATGCTTGCACCTGTAATAGTCCCAGTTGTGTGCTCTGCCCTGCCCTTACCTTCATTAGGCTCTAAGCATCTTCATTAGACTAACATGAGGTGTGTTTTATTTTAACTTTTTAGTTTATATTGGAAGATAGCTGATTATTTTGTGGTGTTTTCGTGTGTACAGTAGAGTAGTTTAGTTACACATACACATGTATCTGTTCTCAATAAATTTCTATTAAAATGATGTGTGCTCCCTTGCTTCAGTCGTGTCTGACTCTTTGCAACCCTATGGACTGTAGCCCTCTAGACTCCTCTGTCCTTGGGATTCCCCAGGCAAGAATACTGGAATGGGTTGCCATGCCCTCCTCCAGAGAATCTTCCTGACCCAGGGATCGAACCCCTGTCTCAGACATCTCCTGCATTGGCAGGTGTGTTCTTTACCCCCAGCACCACCTGGGAAGCCCATTAAAATGATGTAAAAGTCTAAATTTTGTAGTTCAGCAATACTTATAGTCTGATATCACTCCCTCTATCCTCCTAAGGTATGTCTTTGCTCTTGATAGTGCTAAGATAGCCCAGTCTCCAGTCACCTAACTAAAAGCCCCGACTCACTCCAAACACTTTCCTCTTCCCTTTCCCTTAACCATTGGATAAGTAAGGGTGTCTTACATGATTCTGTGTTTATCTAGGTACTGAGACATAAGGGATGTTTTTTCTCAGGGTAACTGGGAGATCTGAAGTTAAGGAAGGGATACTTGCCTTTCAGTTTGCAATGTTTTATACCATGTAATGTGTGATTGTATGTACATTAACAAAAGCTTAGTGTAAAAATGTATTTCTTGAAAATACTTTGATTATAAAATAAATGCATATAACTGTATTGTATATTTGAAAGTTGCTGAGAGTACATCTTAAAAGTTCTCATCACAAGAAGAAAATTTTGTAACTATGTGTGGTGATGAATGTTAAATTATTGAGGTGATCTCTTAATAAATACCATGTCAAATTGTTATGTTGTATACCTAAAACTAATACAGTGTTATATGACAATTATATTCCAATTAAAAATAAATGCATGGCATATGAGAAGAGCCAGGGAAACTGTGGAAAAAAGAAAGTTGTCCAGGCTGTATGAGGGCATGGATGTGTCTAATTTCTTCACCAGTGAATCTCAGGCACCTAAGATAGTACCTCAAAATTATTTGTATAAGGACTGAACAGAACATTAGCATACCCTCTGGTGAAAACATCTCCTCTTGTATATTAAATTCTCTAGGCCTTCTGTGTTCCAAGTCTGGGAGAAAGAACCCCAAGTAAGGTGAAAAGTGATCATGAGTTGTGATAACATTACTAGCTAATATTACTGGTGTTTATTCTGTACCAGGCACTCTTATAGACCTTTAAACTCACTATCCCATTTAATCCTCACAACAACCCTGTGATGAAGGTACTGGGCTCTTTTGCCCATTTTGCTGATGAGGAAACATAGGCACGGAGAGGTCAAAATGATTTACCCAAGGTCATTAACTTAGTAAGTGACAGAGCTGGGGAAAATTTTGTGACTTGTGGCCCCTTCGGCCCTTTTATCTCCCAGCCTGGTGTTTTCTGGCCAGGGAACAGGCAGCATTTTGGTTGATTGCCAGTTGAGTGTCCGTGCTCCATCTTACACTACACTACTTCAGCCTTCCAAAGGTGGTGCCTCCAGAAGACCCATCACTGAATTTTCCAGGAGCCGTCCCATCATCTCGTAAGTCCAGAATCTGCGGGTAATGAGGCACATTACAGGACAAATGCATGGTCAGAGAAAACAGAAGCTCCTGTTGTGACTCTAATTCCTCCCCCACCATCCCTGTCACTTATTATTCTTTTGCAATCCACCCTCCTCTGCCTTTCTGAAGCCAGTTTCGTCTACTCAGTGTCCTCACATTTGTGAACCCAGACTAGAAAGCAAGGAGTCATCTCTGACCACTGCCCTCTGACCTTTCTCTTGGCACCCACTGCCCACTCCCACCCACCTGCCACATCAGGTCAGCACCAGGCCAGGCAAAGATTCCTCCAGCTTTAGCATCCACCCCCTCTTTTCTCATTCAGGCTCTTATTTCCTCATCCTGAGAACATGACTATCACCAACAAAATAACCCCAGTCTATTGCCTCTTACCCTACATTTTGTCCAAACATCAAAAGGAACAAGGCAATAAGTGGGAAGGTCTCCCTCACATTCTTTTCCTTAGCCACGTGAAGACAGCACTGATCTCCAGCTTATTGTGCATTTTCCACTGATACACTATGTTTATATATGTGTATGTGTCAGTGTTTAGCATGAGTATACATACACATATGTAATAGGTATATACATACATACTTATACTTACAAATAAATACTAAATGAATGACCTTCAGTAAATCATTTTGACATCTCTGTGCCTATGTTTCCTCATCAGCAAAATGGGCATAATAGTAGGAGGGTTTCACTGGGAAACCATCTTTAGGTCTTTCCTGTTGGGCTGGTAGTTTTCCGATATCTTGCCTGAAAGGTGGAAGTCTCTCTGTCAGAATTTTGGGAGAAAAGTGAGAGAAGAGGAGGATGTGTGCACATGTGACTGTGTGTGCGCTAGTGGTGGGATATCTGCAATCTTTATTCACTCTATGTAAATTTACTTTGTCCATATGTTTTCAGTATGGCAACGCCATTCTCAAATGTGTGAGATGTCTCTTTTTCAGACACCATCTCTAGCTAACAAGACTTCAGATTTCTGAGAGGGCGGGAGAGGAAAGTTGCCCAGTAGTGCAGAGTGGGAAAAGAGAGCTCAGCTTCTCACATAAACTTTACCCAGTCTTCCTTGTTTGGGCCCTCACCTCATCCTCAATTGGTTCCTAGTCTTGCTATTTCCTGAGGCTTTTGATAACCCTAGGGTATAAATTGGGTTGTTTCTTGGTTTCTACACTGACAGGAAAGATTTGTCTATCCTTCCCTGCTAAGGTAGTTACCAGGCATCCATCTATTTTTCAGATTCCAAACTGTTGTCTCCTTTCATATTCTTGGACTTGAAATTAAAAACAGGGACTTCCCTGGTGGTCCAAAGGTTAAGAATCCACCTGCTAATGCAAGGGACATGGGTTTGATCCCTGGTCTGGGAAGATCCCACATGCCACTGGGCAACTAAACCTGTGCTCCACGACTATGGAACCTGTGCTCTAGTGCCCAGAAGCCCCAGCTACTGAGCCTACACTCTAGAGCCAGTGCTCTGCAACAAGAGTAGCCACCACAACGAGAAGCCCGCTCACCACAACTACAGTAGCCCCGGCTCACTACAACTAGAGAAAGCCCATGCACTGCAACAAAGATGCAGTGCACTCAAAACAAATAAATGTCAATTTTTAAAAAGAAATTTAAAATAAATTTTTTCCTTAGCTTTAGCGGAATTTCAGGAGGTAACAGAATTAGATGTGTGTTTTTAATCTACCCTCTTACTTGGAACTCCATTATTCAAACTTTTCAAGGACTTTACCATTGCCTGCCTTTGGCCTAAAATCCAAAGTCATCAACAACATGACTCTAAACTAATTCTTTACCAATTTTAGTTTTCCCCTCTTCTCATATTGGAATATCCATGATGCCGCCATATTTAGCTACTAATAGTTTCCAAAATATAGCTTGTATTATATTGGTTGTTTTCACCTGTGCTATTCTGTGTCTCTGGAATATTTTTCCACATCTCCCTCTGCTTATTAGACTCTTGGTCTAACAAGAGCTCAGCTCAAACACCACTACTTCTGTTGGGCCACATACCTTACCACTACCCAGGCTGCACACAATTAACACAATATCTTGTGATCCAAGAATATCCATTCCAGCAATAATTCATTCCTGTCCCAACACTTCCTTTCCCCCCCAAGGACAACTCTAGCCACTAGCTGGTATATTGAGCAGCTCCAGATTTCCCAAGGGGAACTTAAAGCCACTAAATAAGCAAGTGTTCTTTCGCATAGCCCTACTCCTAAACTTCTTGGTCTGGGCAGATTCATGCTCTATCTGCCAAATTCTCCTCAAACATCCTAGCTTTCAGCCACCTAATCACCTCCTGTTCTTGCCATACAACTTAAATGGATGATCAGCTCCACCTCCCAAGTTAGAACTTTAGTTTCCCACTCTAAGAATAACTTGGTTTCACTCCCTTAAAAGAGCTGCCTCTGGCCACCCAGGATAATCATCCCCCCACCATCTCAGCCTTCAGAACCCCTTATTTCAGAGCATTCACACTGATCCAGCTCCTCCCAGCCACCAGGAAGCAGGATTACAGACTACATACTGGACTCAACACAGGAAGTAGTGCTACCTACTGTGTATCTACCCCTCAATTTTAGTAGAGATCCTTATTAACTAAAGTAAAACCTCTCATTTCATGAAACCATATAATTTAAGGGCTTAAAAGAAATCAAATAGTCCTTGGCCCTCATGAGAGATGGAGGCTGTGTACCACAGGAATTGGGAAGCAGGATCTGGAGAGATGGGAAAGTGAAGATTCATTCAGAGATGGGAGGGGTGGTGGCAAGGTTAAATTAGGCTAGAAAAGGAAAATATATCTGTTTATAGCGACATCTCTAAAGTCTGCTACATTTTAAGTTTGCCAGCATGTAATGAAATGCTTCTAATTATATAGGCAGTTATCTATCTGTTCCTTATAACTTTCTGAAGAAAATATTTTTCTGCTAAAAATACAGTACATTAACAAGCATGAAGGATAAAAGGCATGACAATGAAGGAAACAAAAGAGATCAGAATCAGTAGTTTTCACATCTAATGAAGAAGCATATAAGATTTTGTACTTTTCACATTATTTCTTATTAATCTACACTTTAGATAGTGATAAGTAAATTTTCCTTAGTGGACAAGGACAATACATCTCAGTATGTATAGTGTTCCGAAGTAGAGTCTCAATCAGAATCACAGAGTTGGGGAAACCATAGGTGCTATGTCTTGGATCAAGGCTCTCTACTAAGGATGCTTTCAGAGAAAACTAGTACCCAGTCTCCTCATCCGGCATCAATTATGTTCTTTCCCCATTCATATACATTAATACACAAGATCAACGAAGTATTTTTTATAAACGAGTGTAACTAGACAAAGATTAGAGTGCTCAGTACCTTATGAGTGTTTTTAGCATGAAAAGATGCCTTTTAAAAATATACATGAACTGATTTCAGAAAGTAGCTCTCCACCCTGGTAGTCGTGCCAGCTTCATACTACATGTGGCAAAGAGGCTTCTCTTCCCATGATCTGATTGTGAATCATCGTTTTTGCGATTAAATGCTGTGAACCCATGGATTTGCTAAATATATAAAGAGTCACTAAATAGTCCTAACAGTCTATTAGAAATGGAAGAAACATAGAAAGCATCAAGTAGAGCCCTTCCATTTTATATGGCAAGTGAGGGCAAAGGAGGATTCCTCTTTAAGTTCAAAAAGAGCTATGACCAGAAGTCAGGTTCCCAGCTTCAGTCAAGGGTACTTTCCACCTTACTGTGCCTTTCTGCACTTCCTGTTAGCGAGACCATCTGGGAAATGGACATTGTCAGTGTATGACGCACTAAGAATGTGGACTTTGGGTCGAGTAGGCCTGACACTGCTGTTAGTCGGCATGTGACCTTAGGCAAATTACTTAATCCTTCTGATTCTAGATCTTCTTATGTGTAATATAGGGTTAATAACACCTTCCTACCTACCTCATAGAATCAAGGGCAATCCAAAAGATACAAGGATTATACAGTTAAAGAAGGGAAAGAAGAGGAAGGGGAGGGAAGGAAAGGAAAGGGAAGGAGCCTCAGCAAACCAGCAACTGGGTGTCTTGTTACGGCAAGGTGGAGCTGATGGTGGGGAGGGAGCGTTAGTAGTGGGAGAAATGGGAACAGGAAGCCATCATGAAGTAATAAGGGTGGGTGTGGGTTCTTTCATATCACACTCAGCCCAGAAGTCCCTTTGCACCCTGATAGAAGCCAGAAATGCTCCTACAACACCTCCCACATCAGCCTCACTTGAAGAAGTCCCTCTCTCAGCATCTCAACACAGGACTGAGATGATTCATGCAATCATGTTATGCATGAGGGACTCTCAATCCTTACCGTCTGAGGCCAAACACATCTTTCTAACAGACCCTTTATATTTCCTTTAGTCAAGATTATTTCCAGACATGCAACAATATCTACTTCTCTGTCATGGTGGCAGAGGTCTGTCCTTACTAAATATAACATAAAATTCTAAGCAGTTGGGCTGAGAGGGAAAGCGGGATCTCTCAAGGGT
The DNA here is from genome assembly GCF_032405125.1 of Capricornis sumatraensis. NCBI lineage: Eukaryota > Metazoa > Chordata > Mammalia > Artiodactyla > Bovidae > Capricornis > Capricornis sumatraensis. Next base: position 172,997,232 of record NC_091069.1, read on the forward strand.
CAAGGGCTCCCTGTTAAGATTTTTGGAGGACTCAGTCTTAAAGGGTAGTTATGCAGAGGATGGTTTGTTGGGGAAGAGGTGTGCAGGAAAAAAAAAAAGGGGAAACTGACACAATTAGCTAAGGAGATGAACTAGGAGAAGCCTCCTAACATTTCCAGACTAGATTCCGGTGCCCATGCCCATCAGACTAAAGGCAGGATCAAGTAGACTCGATCACAGAAGCAAATGCAGGAAAATTAAAACTTAAGTGAGCTGCTTTAGGAGAGATGGGCAACAGGAGTTTTCTGCAGTAAATCATAATGGGAGGAAAGAAATCCTAACATCAGATATTAGGAAAGCTACATGATTCAGGCACAGCCAGTAGATTGAAAACAGATTAATCAATCACAGTCTTCGATTTAGTTACCAAGGTGAAAAAAATCTTTTTTCTGTATCATCGACCCAGTGTGGGCTTAGGGCAGAGGTTAACCTCACACATGACAGACCAGAGACACAGAGCAGGAAGCCAGGGCTCTGCACTCCCGGAACACAGGGTACCAAAAAATTAAAACTCTTTCTAAAATTCATATTTGCAAACCAGAGCATATACCTGAAGCTTATTATTAGAACAGGTCAGGGTGTGGTTGCTGTGCTGACTGGTAACAGAAACTAGCTACATGCTGTTTCCACCAGTTCACCTGCCACTGTTTAACTGCGCACATCACGTATTTACCCTCAGGCTTCACAGCCTCTGCAAGAACAGTTGAGCTGTGTCCACTTGATGGGAAAACATCAAGCTCATTCCATTAAGAAAAAATAAAAAGGCCAAATCAAACAATTAAATCAGTCCTTTCGTACTTTTTTCCCTCTAGATTTTAATTTATTTGTTGAACTGTCTTGGAGTCACAGTCTCAGAGTATTACTTGAGACCCTCTTTATCAATTTAAAAAAAAAAGAAGGAATGCTTTTTTAACATTAAAAATAAATCCTGTTCCTGTGTCCAAACCAGCCATGCATATTAACATGTGTGAATGTCCTAGAGGTTTAAAGTTTCAGCTGGAAAAAATATATATATACTATAGCAAGACTTAAACAAGATGACAGATCAATGAGAATTTTAAGAATTTAGATTCTCCCTGGGTAATTGCTTATATTAAGAACTTAATAGAAATGGCTTGTTGGCAGCAGGAAATATAGGTAAGAAATGAAGAAAATCTTCTATCAGGGTGTTTAGCATTGGAAACCATCGTCAAATCTTCTCAACCCTATGTAAGGAATCGACGCCACCTCCTTGCCATTGTCAGCATCATCATCCTCATAGTTATTTATTTTTAAAATTTTCTCTTAATTGACACAGCTGAACTATTAATATAGTGTTGTGTTAACTACTGCTAAATAGCAAAGCAACTCAGTTATACATGCTGCTGCTGCTGCTGCTGGTAAGTCGCATCAGTCGTGTCCGACTCTATGACCCCACAGATGGCAGCCCACCACGCTCCTCTGTCCCTGGGATTCTCCAGGCAAGAACACTGGAGTGGGTTGCCATTTCTTCTCCACAGTTATACATATATACATTTTTTCATATTCTTTTCCATTATGGCTTATCACAGGATATTGAATTTAGTTTCCTGTGCTATACAGTAAGAATTTGTTGTTCATCATAGCTGTTTATTGAGCACACTATATGCCAGGCACTGTGTTTAAAAAAAAAAAAAAGCTTACACTGGGAAGAGGAAGAAAAGCTGCATCATCTTGTAGAAGTTAAAGAACTCATTTTAAGAAGAGAAAGGAGAACCAAAAGGAATGTGTAGTGATATGTGATAGTATGAGAATTTAAAGAAAAAAAAAAATGAGCTGCAGAACAGTGAGCAAGTGTTACAGTAGTGGGGTGGCTTGGGGAGGTGCCTTCCAAACCCAAATTGTCCTATGCTAAGACTTGCATATAAGTGATCAAGAGAAAAGACTTGGAGGGGAAAGAACTGGTGATACTAGGAAATATTTCATGCTTAAGAAAGAGAGAATCCAGACACAGATGTTTGATTCAAGAATCATGGAACTATTGCCAAGAGAGGTAAGTAGATTTGGGGGAAACCAGAGTATCTGTCCCTGAGCTTATTGTCTGATTCATGTTTAACCTGATAATGGAGCCAGTCCTAAGGAACAGATCTAGGAGATAGAGCCTGGTGATAACATGCAGGCCCTGTTCCCGCCACACCTGAAACAAATCTACTCTTGGACCTCTCCAGTTATGTTTCTCTGTCTCTCTCCCTCTCTGCTTCTCCTGCTGCTGCTGCTGCTGCTAAGTTGCGTCAGTCATGTCCGACTCTGTGGGACCCCATAGACGGCAGCCCACCAGGCTCCCCCGTCCCTGGGATTCTCCAGGCAAGAACACTGGAGTGGGTTGCCATTTCCTTCTCCAATGCATGAAAGTGAAAAGTGAAAGTGAAGTCTCTCAGTTGTGTCCAACTCTTAGTGACCTCATGGACTGCAGCCTACCAGGCTCCTCCATCCATGGGATTTTCCAGGCAAGAGTACTGGAGTGAGTCACCAGTGCCTTCTCCACTCCTCTTCTCCTACCCCTTCTTTATTCCTCAGGTTGGCTTTATTCCTTAGGTCAGACTTTATGTTCTATAAAATAAAAAATATTCCTAGTTGAAACATCATAAAACAGAAAAACCTTGGTTCACCTGAGTCCAGCACAATCAATATTTTTAGGCCAGTCTCTGACTCCCTAGCTTCATTTTTGGCCCAGATTTCTCGGTATGTTGGTTTCTTCTCCTATTATGGGCAGATTCCTTCAGTGCAGCTGAGAAGTACGGCCACAAACAACTCTAACTTATGCTGCCTAGAGCATCTTTTCTGTTAGCTCCAGCAGAAATATTCTTGAGAGGAAGCTGGTTGGGGTTGTTTGGGTCCCACATTCATCTCTAAAATAGTAACCATGGCCAGGGATTTTTGACCTTATGAAGCAGGTCCAAGTATTATTCTCCTTTCTTCCCTCCCCAAAATGCTAGGGGAATGGGGTCAACCCAAACTTAAATACATGGAATTGGGGAAAGGAAGGGTACTGGATGTTGGTGCTTTGCCCAGTCCCCCTTTATCTGTGCTGACCCTCCAGATGCTGTGAATGTCAACTGACAACAAGCCATAGATGCCTTCTCTAAGATTTGCCCTTGGCCAAGTAGGAACCTCCTCCCCTAATTCTCTTTATTTAAAGTTGGGCTGTGTTCATTGTGAGTTTGGGGAGTTAATTTTGATTTGTTTAAAATATTACATTGGGGGGAGTTGGAGGGAGGTTCAAGGGGCAGAGGATATTTGTAAATACGAAGCTGATTCACTTTGTTGTGCACCAGAAACTAACACAATATTGTAAAGCAATTATATGCCAATAAAAAAGATATTGCATTAAAATATAATTCATCTTGACTACTGAGATCTTGGTACCCCTCTAACCTTGCTTTGCTCACCTCATCCTAGTCCTGCCCTGGCTAAGACGCCACACGCCAGCCCTCTGTCATCCCCTCTGGAAGCAGACTTAGCCAGTTATTAACTCATGTAGGGATACAAAAGGTCAGCCCTCTTGCCTCAAGATAGAGCTAACTCTGCAGTAGAACTTTGCTCTAGAGCTCCGCATGAAGTCAGATTCTATAGCTAGTCTCCAGCTAAGACCACATTTCCTGCTGATTTTCATTTCTGCCCTGTTCCTGCCTTCTTCACACTTTTACTGAGAGCATTCATGGAAAGTTACTTGGATAAGATTCCCTGTCTTCAGGGAATTCTACCAAAGATAGTTGATACCAGGAAGGTCCTAGGATGTAGTGTGCTTGTGATCTAAGTCACTAAGTTTTGTCCGACTCTCTGCGACCCCATGAACTGTCGCCTGCCAGACTCCTCTGTCCACTGGATACTCCAGGCAAGAATACTGGAGTAGGTGGCCATGCCCTCCTCCAGGGGATCCTCCACAACCCAGGGATCAAACCTGTGTGACTTACGTCTCCTGCGTTGGCAGGAATCTTTACCACTAGCACCATCTGGTAAGCCACTAAGGGTAAGATTTTTGTAGTTGGATTACTCACCACCTGGATAACAATTAGGACTAGATTTTGAGATTGCCTGCATGCTGGTGGTAGTAGATCACTAAGACTTACCTGTAGTGAGCTACAAAGGGATACAGGTACAAGGGGATGTAGTAACTGGCGCAATGTCCTAGCATTAAAGTCACCTGGCAATCTCTTAAAAATTCCTAATGAAGATCACACCTAAGACTGACCACATTGCAATTTCTTGGGGTGGGACACAGACACCAGTATTTTTAGAAGCTCCCAGAAAATTCTAATGTGCTGAAAAATTCAGGTACTACTGTGTCAGGCTATTGAGGGGTATGGGAGCAACAGTTACTATAAGGAAAGGGCAGTGGAATCAGATGGTTGTTGGTAATCACTATTGATTCTTTGCAGAGAGAATATCACAGGCTCAGCTGTATTAATCAACAAGATTAATTTCAAGCAGTGAAAGGGTCAGAGTATTTCCTCGACAGCATTTAAAAAGACCCTCATATCCTGCAGCTGGAGGGGAGGCACAGCTTAAGATCAGCCTGAGGATTTAATGAGAGCTTTCAATTGTCTGAAACCTCAGGGCCTACCTAAGAAGTGACCAACTCTCTCTGGTTGGAAGAGAGAACTTCCGTTGCTGAAAGGATATAAAGAAACCTCAAATGAGGCAATAGAGTCGCCAGATAATGTGCAAGATGTGCAGTTAAATTTGAATTTCAGATAAACAATGAGCAATTTTTTTAGTATCCTAATCTCTTGTATCCTGTTTTTTTGGTTTTTTTTTTTGCTAAATCTGGCAATCATACCTTCAAGGCAATCCTTATCCTTTCCAGAAACTGTTCCTACCTCCGTCTGGCCACCAGACACATAGTTCAGACCAAGACTCTGCAAAATCTGACTGAAGGAATACCAGGCTTGCTAGAATATAGAAAATATTCCAAAAGAGCTGTCAAATCTGGCTAGTATGTATTGCAGGAACTGGGAGTGGATCCTGGGGGTGCTGGATCAAGGAAGGCAGAATAAAAATCTAAATCAGGGATTTAACATCTGGCTATTACAGGGTCCTGAGTGACAGTTTTAATACACCAGTGGGATGGCACTCGAAGATTAGAAAAAAACATGATATGTACTTAGCAAATGAAGTAGATATGCAAAATGTGGAGGAAAGTCTCAAAGGGCTTTGGGAAGCTGGAATGCTAGAATGAGCCAGCTTAGAAACCTGACAACCTATCACTGTCTGTGTTTCTCAGCAAGGCTTGGAAGACAACTTCCTTAACCAAGGTGATAAGAAACATGCTGGTGAGAGGGGGACACACATCAAAAAGCTAATCATATCTACTTTCCACCGGCCAGGACTGACAGCAGAAGATACTGTTACAGCAGTGGGCTTCACAGTATCAGTGGGGAAGACACAGTCCTGGAATACCAGAGACCAGGGGCAGCACTTAAACATCAGAAGTAAAATGAAGTGAAAGTCACTCAGTCGTGTCCAATTCTTTGAGACCCCATAGACTATATGGTCCATGGAATTCTCCAGGCCAGAATACTGGAGTGGGTAGCTGTTCCCTTCTCCAGGAGGTCTTTCCAACCCAGGGATCAAACCCAGGTCTCCTGCATTGCAGGTAGATTCTTTACCAGCTAAGCCATCAGGGAAGCCCAAGAATACTAGAGTGGGTAGCCTAAACCTTCTCCAGTTGATCTTCCCGACCCAGGAATCGAACCAGGGTCTCCTACACTGCAGGCTGATTCTTTACCAGCTGAGCTGCCAAGAATGACATTTACCTCCTAAATGTCAGAGGTAACAGTCTTAGTTAACGTAATGGGCAGCAAGTCTGGAACAGCAGCCAGGGGTTGTCTCAGAGATCCCTAGAGATGGCTCACAGAACACAGTATTCCCAGGGGCAAGGAGATTGCATGCCCCATGAAGTCAACCCTGTATAAAAATTCATACACTGGAACAACATGCCGCACTAAAACGAAGGTGCTATAGGCATACACACTATAAATCTCAGAAATACACTATTGTGTCAAAGAAACTAGTCACCTATAAAAAACCATACAGTCTAATTCTATTTATATAAAATTTAGAGTCCTGGGCAAATTAAAGCACATTGGTTAGGGTGCAAGCATAGACTGTAACATCACAAATCAAAAAAGAAAAGGTTTATCACAAAGGTAGGATAAAAATTACCTTTGGGGGGAATGGTGGGCTTTTGATCCCAGTTTTCATCACATTCATTTTTGATCCCTTTTGATCCCAGACAATTATTGATCTGCTTTTTTTACATTGTAGATTAGTTTATAGGTAGCAGGTTGATTTTCAAGACTTTTATGTAAATAAAATCGTACACTGTGTATTCCTTGGTTATTGGATTCTTTCACTCAGCATGATTTTGAGTTAAAATCAAAATTTATTCTTTTAAAAAATATTTTAAATATTTTATTTATTTTTATTGACATATAGTTGATTTACAATATTGTGTTCATTTTAGGTGTACAGCAAAGTGATTCAGTTGTATACATTTTTCAGATTGTTTTCCATTATAGGTTATTACAAGATACTGAATATAGTCCCCTGTGCTACACAGTAAACCCTTGTTGCTTACCTATTTTTGTTTCCCATGTCTATAAGTCTTTATACTTTAAATATAGATTCACTTTTATTAAATTTTAGGTTCCACGTATGTGATATCATATATTTGTTTTCTCTGACTTACTTCAGTTAGTATGATATTATCTAGGTCCATCCATGTTGCAGCAAATGGCAATATTTCATTCTTTTCTATGGCTAATATTCCATTATATATATTCCATTGTATATATATATATATAGGAGTATATATATGTATCATATTTTCTTAAACCAGTTTTCTGTTGATAGACATTTGGGCTATTTCCATGCCGTGGCTATTGTAAATAGTGCTGTAAATGGTGCTACTATGAGCACTGGGGTGTGTGTGTCTTTCTGAATTAGAGTTTTCATCTTTTCTGGGCATATGCCCAGGAGTGGGCTTCCTGGACCATGTGGTAGCTCTACTTTTCATTTTTTAAGGAACCTTCACAATTTTCCTTAGTGGTGGCACCCATTTGCATACCCACCAACAGAGGAGGGTTCCCTTTTCTCTACACCCTCTCCAGCATTTATTGTTTATAGGCTTTTTGATTATAGATATTCTGTCAGGTGTGAGGTAATACCTCACATTCAAAAAAAATGCAAATGGTGATTTTCATCTGCACTTCTCTAATAATAGCGATGTTGAGCATCTTTTCATGTGCCTGTTGGCCATCTGTATGTCTTGTTGGATAGATGCACATTTAGATCTTCTGCCCATTTTTTGATTGGGTGAAGTTTTTTTATATTGAATTATATGAGCTGTTTGTGTACTTTGGATATTAACCCTTTGTCAGTCACATTGTTTGCAACTATTTTCTCCCATTCTGTATATTATCTTTTCATTTTTCTTTTCTGATCTACTTAAGGCTATAAATTTCCCTTTAAAATCTGTCTTAATTGTATCCCCTAAATATGCTATGAAGCATTTTCATTATTATTCAGTTCAAAATATTTTCTAAATTCCATTGTTATTTCTTATATGACACATGGGTTATTTATAAATCTCTTTCTTATCTAAACATTTAGGGATTTTTTTAGTTTTTTTTTGTTTCTTTTTTCTTTCACTAATTTTAGCTTCATTATATTGTGGTCAGAGAACATGATCTGCATAATTTCCAACCTTTGGTTTTATTGTGACTCCTTTATGGCTTACTATGTGGTCAAACTTTTTCATGTGCTCTGTTTGGGCTTAAAAAGGAAGTACTTTCTTCAGTTGTAGGGTACAGTGTACTATACAAGTTCATTACGTAAAAATCTCTCAGTCATAGTGGTTAAATCATTTAAATCCTTCTTGAATTTTGGGGGAAATTATTGTTCTATCAGTTATTAAGAGAAATGAAATCTCCCACTATCATTGTGCATTTTTCTATTTCTCCTTGTAATTCTGTCAGTTTTTTCTTTGTATATTTAGAGGCTGTATAGTTAGGAATATTATAAATTTTAAATTGTAGTATCTTTCTATGAATTAAACCCTTTATTATTATTATGGACTGATACTTGTTACATGCAATAATTCTTTTTGCCTTTAAATCTTCTTTGTGTGATGTTAACTAACATACCATCTTTTCTGGATTGGTATCTGCATACTGTATCTTTTTCTGTCCTTTAACCTCTCAGTGTCTTTATATTTTAGATGTGTCTAAACATTTACTTTTAGTTTATAAATTCAGTTTATCAATTATTATTGTCTTTATTGTAATTATTGATACATTTCAGTTTATATCACTTTATCATTTTATTTTGGGATTTCTATTTTTCTCACCTTTTCTGCCAGGGAAGTCTCATCCTTATTTCTTCTTATATTGGAGACCTTCCCTGTTGGATCATTTTCTGACTATCTGAAGTACATGCTTCAGAATTTTTTTCTATCTAAAAACCATTTTATTGAGATATAATTGACATACAAACTGCATGCATGTATGTGTGCTAAGTCACTTCAGTCATGTCCAACTCTGTGCTACCCTGTGGACTGTGACCTACCAGGCTCCTCTGTCCATGGGATTCTCCAGACAAGAATACTGGAGTGGGTTCCCAGGCCCTCCTTCAGGGGATCTTCCCGACTCAGAGATCAAACCCACATCTCTTACATCTATTTTCATTGGCAGGCAGGTTCTTTACCACTTGCTAGTGGTAAAGAAGGGAAGCCCAACTGACATACAAGGTACTATACATATTTAATGTATACAACTTAATGAGTTTAGAGATAAGTACACTCCAGTCAAGGGATTTCCCTGGTGGTACAGTGGTTAAGAGTCCACACTTCCCATGCCAGGTTTACTCTCTGGTGGGAAAACTAAGATCCTGTCTGCCTTGCAGTGCGGTCAAAAAATAATTAATTAACTTAAAAATAAGTTTAAAAAAGTACATTCCAGTCAAATCATCACTACAAACATTAGAATTTCTTTAATGATGTCTGCTGTTGAAAAACTCTCTGTTATTGTTTGTTTACCCTTATTCTTGAGAGATATAAAATTCTATTTTGGCAATTATTTTCTTTTTCACTGAAGATACTACTTCACTGTCTTCTAGCTTTTCTTGTTAAGTTGAGAAGTCAACTGACAAGCTGCCACTTTCTTGAAAGCAGATTGTATTAATATTTTTTGCCTTCTGGCTTCTTTTAAGATCTTCTCAGTCTTTGTCTTTCTGATGTTTCATTTTGATGTGCCTAGGTATAGATTTCTTTTTATTTATATTGGTTAGCTTCTTAAGTTGGTATATTGCTGTCTCTTTATTTCCAGTGAGCTATCAATCATCTTTTCATATGTTACTTCTCCAAATTTCTCCTTCTTCTCCTACAACTCTGATTAATTGAGTTAGACCTTCCCACACTATCCTCCTTGTCTCTTTTCATGTGTATTCCCCCAGTTGTTTTGCCTTTAGACATTGTTTTCTGTCCTATCTAATAATTCACTGACTGTATCTTTACCTGTATCTAATCTTCTATCAAACATTTCAACATTACATCTACTATGAGATATAATCCCAGGTCCTTCTCGGGATGGCATGGCTGCCAGGCATTCATTCATGTATTCAATTAATACTTACTGAGTACTTTCCTTGTGCCTGGCACAGTGCTAGGCCTTGGATATACAGTGGTAAATAAAGCACACAAGACCCCCGTTTTCATGGAGCTCACAGTCTAGTGGAAAAAGCATACATGGAACAAGTAAGTAAATAAGCACACTCATTTCATATTGTAGCAAATATGATGCAAGAGAAAAACAAGGTGCTGTGAGAGAGAATGAGTGTTGGAGCTTCCTCTGCACCTGGCCTACCTCCACAACAGCTGTCATCATGACTGTCTGATCCCTGTAGCTGTTACTTTGCCTGACACCATTCCTCCTGAACAGAGACAGACTAGTTTGACTCTGCTTCCCTTTCTCTTGGCTGCCCTGCTGACTTAGCATGGCCTGGGTCACTCTTTCTCTGAGAAACAATGTTCTGAGAAAACTGAGCCAATAAAACAGGTGACAGAAAAATAAAAACTCCTAGCGTAAGGGATTTGGAGCAGGTAGGGGTGGAAAAATCACTCTGGAGTTGTCAGATGAACCCGATCCAGATAAATGCTTAGATGAACACACAGATAGTGAAGTAAATAAGAGCACATTTTGAGTACTGTGTGAAGCAGTGGCCTGTGAATGCCTCCTATACTTGGAGAAAGGCCTTCACAAAAATAAGAGAGATCTTGTCACGAAACCAAACCTAAATATATGTGGACTGTGAAAAAGAAAAAAAATAGAACATGCAGTCAGTGAATCCACATTTTCTCTGCCACCATCATCTGGGAAACAAGCCATTATATCCTCAGGGTTTTAGGATCTTGTTGTTCAGTGGCTAAGTCGTGTCTTTGTGACCCCATGGACTACAGCACACCAGGTCGCCCTGTCCTCCACCATCTCCTGGAGTCAACCCAAGTTCAGGATCTTACAAGTCCTAAAATTACGGGAAAGTGCCTTCCAGTGTCTTTCTTGAACTCAGGGCCTAGCATTTCTGATCAAATCTCTGCTCCACCAGCCGCATTGTCTTGGGCAGGTTGTTAAACCATACACTCCTCAGCTTTCTCATGCATAAAATGTGAATAAGCGACCTCCTTTGGTATTGCTCCCTCCCCCCAGTTTTATTAAGAATTCTAGGGTTTTTAAATATTTAATACATGGTAAGAACTATCAGTTCAGTTGCTCAATAGTGTCCAACTCTTTGCAACCCCCTGGACTGTAGCACGCCAGGCTTCCCTGTCCTTTACCAACTCCCAGAGCTTGCTCACATTCACGTCCATCACATCGGTGATACCATCCAACCATCTCATCCTCTGTCATCCCCTTCTCCTCCTGCCTTCCCTCTTTCCCAGCATCAGGGTCTTTTCTGATGAATCAGTTCTTAGCATCAGGTGACCAAAGTATTGGAGTTTCAGCCTCAGCATCAGTCCTTCCATTGAATATTCAGGACTGATTTCCTTTAGGATTGACTGGTTGCATCTCCTTGCAGTCCAAGGGACTCTCAAGAGTCTCCTCCAACACCACAGCTCAAAAGCATCAATTCTTTGGTGTTCAGCCTTCTTTATGGTCCAACTCTCACATCCATACATGACTACTAGAAAAACCATAGTAAGTATTATACTTTTAAAATTTTTAATTTTTTCAGCACCCAGATCAGTGCTGAGCACACATTAGGTACCCAATATATGTGTTATTGATTGATTAGCTGTGCTTTTATTACTGAGGCCTCTCTCAAATAGTAAGGCTGCATCTCTGAGATAAATGGTTATGTGGTCCTTATGACTTCACAGAGGCTTTCAGAGGCCTGGTGATAAGTCTACAAAGAGTGACCCAGGAGCATCCAAGGACAGTCAAGTCCAGCTAAGGCCCCCAGCAATGGAAAAGAAAAGATTTGCTGGACTTACTTATCTTCCACCTTCCTAAACAGACCTTGTCACAGAACCAGAAAGCAATATGTATATTATTTGTTTAAATGAATAATTAAAAGCACTGGGTTCATGGGAAACAGATGGGGAAACAGTAGAAACAGTGTCACACTTTAATTTTGGGGGCTCCGAAATCACTCCAGATGGTGATTGCAGCCATGAAATTAAAAGACGCTTACTCTTTGGAAGGAAAGTTATGACCAACCTAGACAGCACATTAAAAAGCAGAGACATTACTTTGCCAACAAACGTCCATCTAGTCAAGGCTATGGTTTTTCCAGTGGTCAAGTATGGATGTGAGAGTTGGACTGTGAAGAAAGCTGAGGGCTGAAGAATTGATGCTTTTGAACTATGGTGTTGGAGAAGACTCTTGAGAGTCCCTTGGACTGTAAGGAGATCCAACCAGTTCATCCTAAAGGAGATCAGTCCTGGGTGTTCATTGGAAGGTCTGATGCTGAGGCTGAAACTCCAATACTTTGGCCACCTCATGCGAAGAGTTGTCTCATTGGAAAAGACTCTGATGCTGGGAGGGATTGGAGGCAGGAGAAGAAGGGGACAACAGAGGATGAGATGGCTGATAGCATCACCGACTTGATGGACATGAGTTTGGGTAAGCTCCGGGAGTTGGTGATGGACAGGGAGGCCTGATGTACTGCTATTCATGGGGTCACAGAGAGTTAGACACAACTGAGCGACTGAACTGAACTGAAGTGAACTGAGTGTTTATGCACACTCTTAGTCAATCGTGGAATTCTCCAGGCCAGAACACTGGAGTGGGTAGCTGTTCCCTTCTCCACAATCTTCCCAACCCAGGGATTGAACCCAGGTCTACCACATTGCAGGTTGATTCTTTACCAGTTGAGCCACCGGTAAAGCCCTAGTCAATCTTAGCTAAAAGGAAAGCTCAAGCTGGCCAGAGGCTTTGTAACCAGCTGCTCAACACCTAAAGTAATATGGTGCTAGTTGGACACTGACCCAGTCTCAGGGCCCACATCTGGAGCTTTCTTTCCTAACCAGAGCTCTATTTCATGCCCTGGTGGTCTTCCATCAACTCACATGTTTTAACTTTCCCAGTGGAACAGCAGGAACTATCTTCTCTATCCTGCCACCTGCTTCATCATGAAAGTGAAAGTGAAAGTGAAGTCTTTCAGTCGTGTCCGACTCTTTGCGACCCCCATGGACTGTAGCCTACCAGGCTCCTCTGTCCATGAGATTTTCCAGGCAACAGTACTGGAGTGGATTCCCCATGCCAAATTCAAACTGTCAGAGGATGGAGTGGGGACCCGCCTGCAAGGCCACCACCTCTGACTGCTTCCCTGAGTGTTTAATGGAAGCTTCAGCTCTGCAGGGAACTCTGCTCAGGGGGGAGCCCAGGAGGCTTCCTCTGAACTGCACTTGGTCCCAAACCAGTCTGTAACATGGAGTAAGAAAGGATTCTCTCGGTGGGGGGAAGAAAGGATTCTCAAGGAAGAGAGAAACAGTCTGCGCAACTCCCTACATGAAAGGGTAACAGTCATCCTAGATATTCTTTCTGTTTTAATGAGACATGATTATTGACTTATTTTATAATTGTATTTATTTTTGGTTGTCCTAGGTCTTCATTGCTGAGTGGGCTCTTCTCGAGTTGTGGTGAGTGGGGCTACTCTCTAGCAGCGGTGTGAAGTATTCTCTTTGCCGTGGCCTCTTCTGTTGCGGAGCACCAGCTTTAGGGCACACGGGCTTCAGTAGTTGCAGCTCCAGGGCTCCAGAGCACAGCCTCGGTAGTTGTGGCACACAAGCTTAGTTACTCTGTGGTATGTGGGATCTTCTCAGATCAGGGATTGAACCCATGTCTCCTGCATCGGCTGATTCTTTACCACTGAGCCACCGTCCTAGATATTCTGATTGAAATTTTGATGGACCCAATCAACAGATCATCTGAAATTCAAGAAGATTTTCTTCTACCACAAAGAAAAATAAGACCAGACTTTTTCTGCTCAAAGGAGCCTGAACTACTATTTAGAATGGAAGCTTGATATTTATCATGGTTTTCTTAGTTATCAGCCGACAATAATTTTTAAAATCGAGAATTGAGATAGAATTAAACACTCAGATATGAGCTTGGTACATCACAGTTAAGGTCAATATTAAAAAAGTAAAATGATTAATTTTGGATTCACAGCTGTGGGATAATACAGGAAAAAAAGTTTATTTCCTGAAAGCTGAAGACTAGGCTCTCTCTCTCTAATCCTGGACCATATTATCCTGATAAATAAGGAAGTTGTGCTTATTAGCAGGAGTTTAATAAGATTGCAGACCCTTTAAATATCCTGAAGACACCACTGCTTACCTCTCCAGCAGCACATTGTGGGGAGCCACTCAAGGTCGTTTCCTGCCCCATCCTTGACTACTGGCAGCCTGTGGACATGACTGACCAGGGCACAGAGTCACATGAGTCATCTTTCTTCCAGTGCATGTATATGAGGACAGTACCATTTCACAGGAAAGTACAATTTTGTTTTATTTTGCCTAATGTGGTTCTGAGACAGCCCAAGCTGTCCCTATTCTGAGGTTAGAGAATTTGATTTCCTCTCTTGCCTGTGGAAATAGGTTTAGCATATAAAACTATTTAATAATGACTATTAACACTAACTAACTAAAAGGCCAACCCTGGGCCACCAGAGACAGCAGCAAGGATCCTTGTCGCTGAACCTAGCCTCAGTCTCAGAATACAGAGCTCTTGGCAGACCATCAACCACAGGAGGCATGTATGATTAAAACCACCGTATATTTCCTCAATTCAAAGATGCATATTTTTTTCAATAAAAGAAGAAAGCACATTACTATTTTAATAGTTGGCACCAAGCTTTGCTTGTGGCTCAGCTGGTAAAGAATCCACCTGCAATGCAGAAGACCTGGGTTCTATCCCTGGGTTGGGAAGATCCCTTGAAGAAGGGAAAGGGTACCCACTCCAGTATTTGGGCCTGGAGAATTCCATGGACTGTATAGTCCATGGGGTCACAAAGGGTCGGACACAACTGAGCGAATTTCACTTTCACTTTCCAGAATTCCACTGAGGGGAGAGCACAACCCATTTCTTGCAATGGTATTATACATTCATGTTGATGATCTTTCCAGTGCTGTTTTCAAATTGCCCTCTGTTATCCCTAACTCCTCAGTCAGAGCCTATTATAGACAACCACCTTGTATTCTGAAGCCTTAGGGAATACAGAAAGAATGGTTGTACCTGGGTAGAATGAAGCAGGAGGAGTTAGGACCACAGCAACAGATGCTGAAACACAGGGTGTGTAAGTGGTCAGTTGCATTCAACTCTTTGCAACACCCTGGATTGTAGCTTGCCAGGCTCCTCTGTCCATGGAATTTTCCAGGCAAGAATACTGGAACAGGTTGCCATTTCCTCTCAGGGTATCTTCCCAACCTAGAGACCCAACCTGCATGTCCTGGGTCTCCTATATTTGCAGGTGGATTCTTCATCTCTGAGCCACCTGAAAGGTAAAAGCCAGGAAACAGTAGAGAGCCTGGCTGCAGCACGGATTAACTCAGAGAGAGGCAGACACAAGGGAAACTCGGCAGTTGAGGAGGCAGGGAAAGGAAAACAGGTAGATGAGGCTAGAAGGCCTGAGGCTGTTCTATGGAAAGAGGCTTTCCAAGCAACAGGCAGGTAGGTACTTATTTAACACTATTGGGATGAGAGGTCATGAAAATTTTGTACCTTGAATTTTCTGTAAAATATAATCTCAGAAGCACTTTCTATGTTAATCATAAATTATCTTCATGAATATAATTTTCAGTGGTGTCATAATATTCTATTGAGCAAATTTTCCATGGATTAGTTTACATTTTCCTGCTTTAGACTTAAATAAATTCAAATTTTTACCTATTAAGTATGATGATGCTATGACTATCTTTAAGTAAAAAACTTTTTCGTAGTTACAATAATTTCCTCATGACAAATTGCCTGTGATAGAATTTACCAGTTCAGATGATATGAAATTTTTAAACTTTTGCTAATATTAGTAAAGTCGTTTCTATTTCTGTCAGTACTGAGAGGAATCCTAATTTCTCTACACAAAAGAAGCTCTCTATTAACGTCCACTTATTCTCTGGAGAGAGATGTTTTTAAGACGTATTCTCAGCAGTACAACTGTTAAGTCAAAAGATATGCATATTTGAACTTTCGGTAGATAATGCCAAATTACCTTCCAAATAGGCTATACTACTCAAACTCCCATTAACTGTTAAGAAAAATACTCATTCCTCCACATTTCTGCAGACGTGGGTATTACAAAATTTACAGCTATTTTGGTCAATCAGATGGTCAAAGATATCTTATTATTTTTTTAACTTACATTTCTACAACTGCTAGAAAGGCTGTCTTTTCATATTATTAGCCGTTTGCTTTTTTCACCTGTGAATTGCCTGTTTATATACCTTGCCCATTATTCTATTAGATTGTTCATAGTTTACCTATTGGTTGTAGAAATCCTCTGAATATTACAAAAATAGATTGCCTATTAAATGTGTTATAATTATTTCCTTCCCTTTTTAATGCTTTTTATTATACAGAAAATTTTAATTTGTATGTAGTTAGTTTCCTCTGTATTTCCCTCTTGACACCTGTGTTCTTTTTTTTAATCTACCTTAGAAAGGCCTTACCCATCCAAGATTACAAAAATCTTCTCAGAAGTTCTATTCTAATATTTTTTCTATTTAGCTAATTTATATGAAATTTAGTTTTGTATACTTGTAAAGTATGATTTCATTTTATTTTTCAAAGAAACATTAGCAGTTGTCCATTTATCACAAAATAAATTCATAGACTTCTTGAATTTACTTTTTTTGGTTTTTTTTTGGGGAGAGTAGGAGGGGAGTGGCTGGCTGTGCAGCTTACAGGACTTTATTTCCCTGACCAGGGTCTGAACCCGGGTCTCTGGGCCCTGGGAGTGAAAGTGCCGAGTCCTAACCACTGGACAACCAGGAAATTCCTTTGAATCTAGTTTTATACTCTCAGATTATTACATTATTGCTTCCACTTTGGGCTATTATGGTAATACTGCTATGAATATTTGGGTACAAGTTTTTGGTGGAGGTATGTTTTCAATTCTCTTGGGTATAGTTATAGGCATATATATTTATACGTATATGTATTTGAAATTACTGTGTGATCTGATAAATCTATTTACAACACTTTGAGGAACTGGTAAACTGTTTTCCGAAATGATTACACCACTTTACATTCCCACCAGTCATTTATGGGAATCCTAATTTCTTCAGCTCTTCATCAATATTTATTATTGTTCATTTTAAAATATGGCCATCTTAGTGAGAATGAAGTTGTATTTCATTGTGGTTTTGATTTTCATTTCCCAAATGACTGATGATATTAAGCATCTTTTCATGTGTTCATTTACTCCTATGTTTTGTTTTAAGAACTCTATGGTTTTGGCTCTTATATTTACATCTATGATCTATTTTCAAGAGTTGGTGATGTACAGGGAGGCCTGGCGTGCTGAGATTCATGGGGTCGCAAAGAGCCAGACACGACTGAGCAAACTGAACTGAACTGATGATCTATTTTAAGTTAATCTTTGTATATGATCTTTGAAGTAAGGATCTACCTTCATTCTTTTGCATGTGGTCATCCTGTTTTCTCAGCATCATTTGTTTACAAGACTATTCTTTCTCCCAAGGAATGGTTCGGCACCTTTTTGAAAATTCAGCTCAGTTCAGTTCAGTCGCTCAGTCATGTCTGACTCTTTGCAACCCCATGAATCGCAGCACACCAGGCCTCCCTGGCCATCAACAACTTCCAGAGCTTACCCAAACTCATATCCATCAAGTCGGTGATGCCATCCAGCCATCTCATCCTCTGTCGTCCCCTTCTCCTCCTGCCCCCAATCCCTCCCAGCATCAGGGTCTTTTCCAATGAGTCAACTCTTCACATGAGGTGGCCAAAGTATTGGAGTTTCAGCCTCAGCATCAGTCCTTCCAATGAACACCCAGGACTGATCTCCTTTAGGATGGACTGGTTGGATCTCCTTGCAGTCCAAGGGACTCTCAAGAGTTTTCACCAACACCACAGTTCAAAAGCATCAATTCTTCGGCCCTCAGCTTTCTTCACAGTCCAAATCTCACATCCATACTTGACCACTGGAAAAACCATAGCCTTGACTAGACGGACGTTTGTTGGCAAAGTAATGTCTCTGCTTTTTAATGTGCTGTCTAGGTTGGTCGTAACTTTTCTTCCAAGGAGTAAGCGTCTTTTAATTTCATGGCTGCAATCACCATCTGCAGGGATTTTGGAGCCCCCAAAAATAAAATCTGACACTATTTCCACTGTTTCCCCATCTATTTCCCATGAAGTGATGGGACCAGATGCCATGATCTTTGTTTTCTAAATGTTGAGCTTTAAGCCAACTTTTTCACTCTCCTCTTTCACTTTCATCAAGAGGCTTTTTAGTTCCTCTTCACTTTCTGCCATAAGGGTGGTGTCATCTGCATATCTGAGGTTATTGGTATTTCTCCCAGCAATCTTGATTCCAGCTTGTGCTTCTTCCAGCCCAGCATTTCTCATGATGTACTCGGCATAGAAGTTAAATAAGCAGGGTGACAATATACAGCCTTGACATACTCCTGTTCCTATTTGGAACCAGTCTGTTGCTCCACGTGCAGTTCTAACTGTTGCTTCCTAACCTGCATATAGGTTTCTCAAGAGGCAGGTCAGGTGGTCTGGTATTCCCATCTCTTTCAGGATTTCCACAGTTTATTGTAATCCACACAGTCAAAGGCTTTGGCATAGTCAATAACAGTTGACCATAAATTCATAGGTTTATTCCTGAACTCTCCATCTTATTCCATTGATCTAAATGTCTATCTTACATCAGTACCACATAATCTTGATTATTGTAGCTTTATAGCTGCTTTCAAATCAAGAAATGTGAGTGCTTTGTTCTTCTTTTGCAAGATTGTTTTGACAATTCCCAGTGCCTTGCAAATCCATATGAATTTTAGAATCAAGATATTAATTTCTACCAAAAAGTCATGTGAGATTCTAATAGGAATCACACTGAATCTGCAGACCAATATAGGGATTGTTATCTTAATAATATAGCTCCTCTGACTCATGAACATGATATGTCTATTTATTTAGGTTTTCTTAAATTTCTCACCACCCTTATGACAGAAAGCGAAGAGGAACTAAAGTGCCTCTTGATGAAGGTGAAAGAGGAGAGTGAAGAAGCTGGCTTAAAACTCAAAACATTCAAAAAACAAAGATCATGGAATCCAGTCCCATCACTTCATAACAAATAGATGGGGAAACAATGGAAACAGTGACAATCTATTTTCTTGGGGTCCAAAAATCACTGCAGATTGTGGCTGCAACTGTGAAATTAAAAGATGCTTGCTCTTTGGAAGAGAAGTTATGACAAACCTAAACAGCATATTAAAAAGCATAGACATTACTTTGCTGACAAAAATTCATGTAGTCAAAGGTATGGTTTTTCCTGTAGTCATTTATGTATGGATGTGAGAGTTGAACCATAAAGAAAGCTGAGCACTGAAGAATTGATGCTTTTGAGCTGTGGTGTTTGAGAAGACTCTTGAGAGTCCCTTGAACTGCAACGAGATCAAACCAATCAGTCCTAAAGGAAATCAGTCCTGAATATTCATTGGAAGGACTGATGCTGAGGCTGAAGCTCCAATACTTTGGCCACCTGATGCAAACAGCCAACTTGTTGAAAAAGACCCTGATGCTAAGAAATATTAACGGCAGGAAGAGAAGGGGATGACAGAGAACAAGATGGTTGTATAGCATCACCAACTCAATGGACATGAGTTTGAGCAAGCTCTGGGAGATAGTGAATGACAAGGAAACCTGGCGTGCTACAGTCCATGGGGTCACAAAGAGTTGGACATGACTTAGCAACTGAATACATGTTGTCACAAATGCAGAATTTCCTTCTTTTTAAAGTTTGAATAATATTTCTTTTTTTTTTTATTTTACAATATTGTATTGGTTTTGCCTCACATCTGGATAAGAAAGCTGTGGTACATATACACAATGGAGTATTACTCAGCCATTAAAAGGAATACATTTGAATCAGTTCTAATGAGGTGGATGAAACTAGAGCTGATTATACAGAGTGAAGTAAGCCAGAAAGGTTGAATAATGTTTCTTTTATATATTTAACATATTATTTAAATTAGATAGAAGAAAAGCATTCCAAATAAAAATATGTTTATAGCCTCTCATATATATCTGTTGATATGTAATTATCTTTACTGGCATTCTTTTATTTCTTTATATGGATTTGAGTTGATGTCTAGTGTGCTTTCATTTGAACCTAAAGTACAACACTTAATATTTCATTTCTCACTTTTATCTGGGAATGTCTTTTTTCTCCTTTGGTCTCAAAGTACAGTTTTGTTGACTATAGAATTCTTTTTTGACATTTTTCTTTCTTTTGGTGCTTGAACACACCATCCTATGCCTTATATCATGTGGGGCCTGAAGGCCTCCATAGTTTCTGAAAATTCTATCAGCAGGTGACCTTAATGAGGACCTCTTGTATTTGATGAGTTACCTTTCTCTAATTATTTTCTCTTTGTCTTTGATTTTGACAGTATGATTGTTGTCAAGGCAGTCAGCATGGGTGGGAAAAAGAATTTTGAGACACAGTATATCTTAGAAGAAAAAGAATTTATTGAGAAGAAAGGGCTTAGACAGTGAGAGCTGCTGCAAAGACAGCAGGCCAGCTTCCTGACAGACCAGGAGGAGCCAACAGGATGCTATTAAAACAGCGGGCTGCTCAAAGGAAAGCCAACAGTTTGGCTTATGGCCAATATTTATAGTCTCAAGACAAAGAAAATTTCTAAGGGGAAGGGTGGCATTAAGTCATTGATCAGTGGTCTTTTGGTGCCCACTTTGCCTAATATGGAGATGGGAGCTGGCCGGTTAGTGACAGGATGGCTCATAACAAACAGGATGGCTCACAACAAACAAGATGGCTTCTGGCAATGGTTGTCATGGAACGTGGCTAATTCTGGAGTTATTGCCCTATGACCTCAGTATAGGGCTCCACAACTATTATGGCTAGATAATGGTTTTTCTACTTTGATTCACTGAGCTTGTTGAATGTGCAGATTAATGTGTTTTTAAACCAGATCTGAGATTTTTTCCACTATTACGTCTTCAAGCATCCTTTATGTCCTTTCTGTCTCTGCACTCCTTCTGACACTCCTTTATGTGTATATTGATATTCCTGATATTCCACAGGTCTATGAGGCTCTGTTTATTTCTTCTTTAGTCTTTTTCTCTCTGAAAATAAATAATTTCAATTAATCTCTCAGTTTGCTGATTCTTTCTTCTGCCAGTTTAGATATGCTGTTGAGTCTATCCACTAACAATTTTAATTCAACTATTTTACTTTTAAGTGACAGAATTTCTATTTGTTTCTTTTAACAATTTATTTCCTTATTGATATTCTCTATTTGAGAAGACACAACTCAAATTTCATTCAGACATGGGTTCCTTTAGTTCTCTTAACATGTATAAAATAGCTAATTTTTAAAAAATCTTTGTCTAAGAAGTCCAATGTCTTGGCTTCCTCAGGGACAATTTCCATTGACTGCTTTTTTTTGTTTGTTTGTATGGACCTTACTTTCCTATTTCTTTGTATATCTTATATATTTTTTGTTGTTTTTGAGAATTGAACATTTAAAAAGACGTAGTGTGTAAATTATGGAAATCAAATCCTGCTCCTTGCAAAGTTTGTTGTTGCTATAGGTATTGTTTGTTTGCTAACATTCCTGGACTGTAAAGTCTGTATTCTTTGTGGTGTGCAGCCACTGAAATCTCTGCTCAGTTAGTTTAGTGTCAGTTTATGACTGGACAGGGATTTTCTTAATTGGCTCTCAGTCTTTGCTGAAGGACTTTGAGTGTTGGGGCATGCCTTCAATGCTCCCACAGGCAGTTAACAACTCTGTTTTAGCCTTTGCTTCCTGTTTGTACAGAGTCTCAAGCCCAGAAATGAGAAGTTAAAGCCTTCACAGATCTTTCCTGAGCATATGCATAGCTCTGCACATAGATGCAACCCTGTAGATTCCAAATAATATGTCGCAAATTTTTTAAGTTCCCTATGGAGAAGGCAATGGCACCCCACTCCAGTACTCTTGCCTGGAGAATCGCATGGATGGAGGAACATGATGGGCTACAGTCCCTGGGGTAGCTAAGAGTCAGACACGATTGAATGATTTCACTTTCACTTTCACTGTTCACTTTCATGCATTGGAGAAGGAAATGGCAGCCCACTCCAATATTCTTGCCTGGAGAATCCCAGGGATGGTGGAGCCTGGTGGGTTGCCATGTCTGGGGTCGCAGAGTCGGACATGACTAAAGTGACTTAGTAGCAGCAGCAGCAGCAGCATGACATCTTATTCCTCATCTTTTTAAAAGTTTTTCAGCTTCTTCTTAGCCTTGGCTGGTAATACCACATCAGGCAGCTATAATGTTAATTACTGCTGATTGTTTTCAATAAATGTCCAGAAGCCAGAACTAGGGATGAGCTCAGAGTAAGGTTAAAAAAATAAAGTAAAAAAGAAATCCCTGAGAATGGAGCTTTTAAACAAGTTACTATCCATGTAAAATGGTGGTTATTCTCTAGGAATACAGCTTTGGGGAGTTTCAAACTCTTTTTGTTCACTCAGTAGCCTCTAGGTTACTGATTTTCACAGCTACTGTAATTGCATGACTCTTCACTCGCAAGGCTGCGTAAGGCACAGGTGAGGAGAGGGAGACAGGATCAAGGCAAGGTAAAATGCCACAAGATTTGCCATTCCAATTAAGGTTCAGAAAGTGTTCTTAAATAAACACTCCTCTGATTGTTATTCAACAGCAGTGAATTTCCAGAATTCTGGAAAACCTGGCCTTCTCCATTTTTGCCAGTGTTCCAATTGCTTTTATGGAAGAGATTTTCAGAAGCTCTTACTCTAGAAGTCTAGAAGTCATTCTAGAAGTCAAGAGCTTGATTGTGATCATTTATGTTTTCCTACTAATTTTTGCATTTTATCTATATTGTCAACTATATTGATATAATGATTTTCCTTTAAGCCACTGTAGCTATGTGTTCTTTTTTGTTTCTAATGAGTTTGTGATTTTTTTTTTTTGGCCTTTTTTTGATTGACCACATTTATCTATTTTATTGGTTTTCTCCAGAAAAAAATAGTATCTGATTTAATTGAAGCACTGGATTTCTTTTTGTATGTTTGTATTTTGTTCATTTCCATTTTTAACATCTATTAATTCCTGTCTTCTACATTGTTAGAGAATTGACTATCCTTTTATGGACTTAAATGTTTAGCTACTTTTATGTTTAGCTTTTATTTTCTTCCCAAGAAGAAAATTTAAGATTATACACTTTTATCTGAATAATGCTTTGGCTAAATTCAACAGGTTTTTGTATGTTCTACTTATTGCTAAATAATCTATAATGTCAATTTTTGTTTCTTCTTTAACCTAAGTTTTATTTAGAATAATTTTTGTTAATGTTCAACTGTAGACGCTACTATATGAGACACTGTGCTGTGCTATGCTTAGTCCCTCAGTCATGTCTGACTCTTTGCAACCCCATGGACTGTAGCCCACCAGGCTCCTCTGTCCACAGGGATTCTCCAGGCAAGAATACTGAAGTGAGTTGCCACACCCTCCTCCAGATATGAGACACTACTATATGTAAAATAGACAACCAACAAAGACCTACTATATAGCACAGAAAACTATACCCAATTTTTTAATAACCTATAAGGGAAAATAATCTGAAAAAATATACATATATTATATGTGTATAACTGAATCACTTTGCTGTAACCCTGAAACTAGCACAACCCTGTAAATCAACTATACTTCAAATAAAAGGATTAAAAATATCCAACTGTAGAGAATTTAAATGTCTGTGTATTTCATTATTTTATCATACATAAGAAATGTGGCTTTTGTGAGGTCTACTTTGGAGAATGCTGAGATTTTTTTTTTGTGATTTCAGTTCAGTTCAGTTCAGTTCAGTCGCTCAGTCATGTCCGACACTTTGCGACCCCATGAATCGCAGCACGCCAGGCCTCCATGTCCATCACCAACTCCCAGAGTTCATTCAGACCGACGTCCATCGAGTCAGTGATGCCATCCAGCCATCTCATCCTCTGTCGTCCTCTTTTCCTCCTGCCCTCAATCCCTCCCAGCATCAGAGTCTTTTGTGATTTAATACATGGTTAACTTAAAAAATATGTTCTAGAAATGACTAAAAGAAATTAATATTCTCCATTGATTGGAGAAGGCAATGGCACCCCATTCCAGTACTCTTGCCTGGAAAATCCCATGGATGGAGAAGCCTGGTAGGCTGCAGTCCATGGGGTCGCTGAGGGTCGGACATGACTGAACGACTTCACTTTGACTTTTCACTTTCGTGCATTGGAGAAGGAAATGGCAACCCACTCCAGTGTTCTTGCCTGGAGAATCCCAGGGATGGGGGAGCCTGGTGGGCTGCCGTCTATGGGGTCTCACACAGTCGGACACGACTGAAGTGACTTAGCAGCAGCAGAGAATTTAAATGTCTGTGTGTTTCATTATTTTATCATACTTAAGAAGTGTGGCTTTTATGAGGTCTACTTTGGAGAATGCTGAGATTTTTTTTGTGATTTCAGTTCAGTTCAGTTCAGTTCAGTTCAGTTCAGTCGCTCAGTCATGTCCGATATTTTGCGACCCCATGAATTGCAGCACGCCAGGCCTCCATGTCCATCACCAACTCCCAGAGTTCACTCAGACCCACGTCCATCGAGTCAGTGATGCCAGCCAGCCATCCCATCCTCTACTGTCCCCTTTTCCTCCTGCCCTCAATCCCTCCCAGCATCAGAGTCTTTTGTGATTTAATACATGTTTAACTTAAAAAATATGTTCTAGAAATTACTAAAAGGAATTAATATTCTCTATTGATTGGAGAAGGCAATGGCACCCCATTCCAGTACTCTTGCCTGGAAAATCCCATGGACGAAGGAGCCTGGTAGGCTGCAGTCCATGGAGTTGCTAAGAGTCAGACATGACTGAGCAACTTCACTTTGACTTTTCACTTTCATGCGTTGGAGAAAGTTGGAGTTGGCAATGAACTCCAGTATTCTTGCCTAGAGAATCCCAGGGATTGGGGAGCCTGGTGGGCTGCCGTCTATGGGGTCGCACAGAGTTGGACATGACTGAAGCGACTTAGCAGCCGTGCAGCAGCAGCATTGACTACAAAGTTTTGTGCATACAGAGAATTGAGAAGAGTTCCTTATGCTATATACAGTAGGTCCTTATTATTAGCTATCTATTTCATATATAGTTCAAATTAGACTTTAAATCACTCATTTATTTGAATGAGGAAGGCTGCTACAGAAAAACAGAAGCAAAGAAAGTCCAATATCAGTCAGAAACTTTTGAGTTGCACATGCTTGGGTTTCAAAGGTCTAAATCATGATGAATTAGCGACCCCATGTCACAAAATAAACTTGCAAGAATTCCTGATGTTGTTACAATAGCTAGCTTTTACTACCTCAGACTAGATTAGTATTCCTCAGGCTAGGATCAGGAGACTGGAAAGGAATTAAGGAAGTTGGAGACTGATGTGTCTCCTTGAGAAATTGACCAGCTTCCTTACCCCTCTCCACTCTGGGCTAACTCCCTTTGGTTAGAGGACACACTAAAAACTCCAGACAGAATTGAAGAATCTAAGATCAGAAAGGACCTGCATGTTGCTTTCTGGGTGAACCTTGAAAAAGTAGCAAAAACTCAAAGTTCTTTAGCATGAAATATGGAACGGAAGCTGTAGAGTAGAGATGGTTGCATTCACTGACCAGGCAAATGTTTCATACAATAGAAGCTTCCAAAATTTTTCCAAGAGGGACATGGAAGTAACCAAGAGAGAGTCAGATCTGAAAAGGCCTTGAAATGAGGATAAAAATACTGCCTCGCTGATCTGCATGGACTAATGATTGGAGAACAATCAGGAATAAGCATTTCAGCAGATGCTAGAATAGACAGAAAATGATGCCCCACTACCCCAGCATTAAGTATGTCCCCTGAAACACAAATTTAACTCCAAGAATTTGTAAGGTAGTGTAAATGGAACATGGAAAATCTGAACTAACCGACATTAGCCTGAACTGAATAAGATTACATTTCTGCTATCTAGAAGCATGAACACTTGAAACAAAAATTAAGTTCACTTACAAAAAAACTTTGTTTTGATTTTAATTTTTATACCTAAGGTTGTAAAAAACACCCACAAGATCTATTTCAAAATTAACTTGATAGATGCATAAAGAATTGAAAATTGCCCTGTCTACTTGATGGATTGTACTTTCTACAAAATGTAAAAATTTTTCCATTTGATGCTTTTAGCTTTTAATTCAGCCTTTTCTATTACTAATATTCTTTTTGTAAGCATTTAGCAGATGTGTATATATATATATATATTAATATTTAGTGTTTTTCTTCTTTTTTTTTTAAACTTTTTACTTTGTATTAGGGTATAGCCAATTAACAATGTCGCAATAGTTCAGGTGAACAGGGAAGGGACTCAGCCATATATATACATGTATCCATTCTCCCCCAAACTCCCCTCCCATCCAGGGTGACACATAACATTGAGCAGAGTTCCATGTGCTATACAGTAGGTCCTTGTTGGTTATCCACTTTAAAGATAGCAGTGTGAATATGACCATCACAAACCCTGTAACTGGCCCTTCCCCACCACTACCATGGCAACCTCAAGTTCATTTTCTGTCTATGAGTCTCTTTATCAGATATATTTTTATTCTTTATCGATAATTTTAAATCTTCTTGTGTTATTTTATTTTTAGTGTGTCTTTTGAAACAACATATATAGCTGGATTCTTTTAAAACTATACTTGCAGTTTTCTGCCTTTTAATAATTTATTATGATTAGTGATGTGTTGAATCTTTTCCAGTCATGTTCTTCTATGTTCTCCATTTACTATGAGTCTTCTTGGGTCTTGTTTTTCTATTTCCTGCTTTTTGTTTCTTGATCAAGTTTTCTTTGTTCACTTTTTTTCCTCTAATGGTATTTTAAAAGTTATCTGCTAGCTCTCCTTTGATGCCACCATAAAGTTGGATGAAGAAAACTTGCAAATTGCTTCTTTGGCTCAGTTCCATTTCTCTCCAGTACCTGGGAGCTCCTCCAATTCCTCCCCCTTCTCCTCCAAGCTGGAAAAGGAGGAAACTCGAGAGAAAAGACAAAAGCAAAGGTGAAATCAGAGGGAGGAAAGAGAAGCAGAGGTCAGGAGAGAGTGTATATTCTCTTCAGCACATCAACCACTGGCCTAACTGATCCCTATATTATTACAGGTGACATCAAGACTAGTACCTGGAGTTAGGAAGGTGAAGGAATGTTCTTACGGGTAGCTAGAGAAGAGTGATGGTCAACAGCTTGGGTCCAGACACAGCTGTCTGAAATTGCAAATTATACCTCTTTGAAGAGAAGAGTCTGTCTGTCCTAGGAATTTTGCCAGTTCCACTAAACAAAAGGCTTCATTGTGTGGGGTTTTTTCCTAATTCTCTGATACTTGCATGAGTGTGGTCTCTTTTTCCCAATGAGATTAAAACTCTTTATGAAAAAGGGATTGAATAGCTAGTTCAAAAATAATTTATAACAAAGCTGTCAGTGCGGAATCATGAGAAACTGTGGCAAAAAGTTGGGTTAGGACAATAGAACCTGGTAAATTTGAAAAGTTTAGCAATTCTAATATTCCTAAAGGATCGTGGCTCAAGAAAGATGCTCTGTTGGGACTGGAGCAAAGAGAGGAAAACTAAATTTCCTCCAAGAGAATGCTTAAGTAGTTGTTTACTGGTGCAGAAAAGCCAAAACTATTCTAGATCTGTTTGCTTCTATCTTCTCAATTAATCAAAATGGACTTCCAATAGAAAAGGGAAGAATTAACATTGGAAAGAAAGGTCTGAGGTAGATAGAAAGATAATAAAGATACCAAACCCCTATGAACAGGTTGACTCCTTAAATTCCAAAAAACCTCATTCTCATGAAGTAGAAAAATTAAAGGTATAATCCAAAAGTCCTTGTATACAACACTGAGAAACCATAAAGAATAGATAAAGAAGGCAAATAATCTCCTTATTTTCAAATAATGGGCAACAAATGGATTCTGGACACAAAGACAAACAAGGTAGGGTACTGAATTGAAGCAAAAAAAATTTTTTAATAAAACTTTTTCTTTTTAGTATTTAGAATGAAGAGTCATGGAATTCACCAATACAAGTTGAACTAAATGAATGTTATTTCTGTTTTTACAGAATAACTAGGATTATAACAAGAAGGATGGTATTAGATTCCTTGTTGGCAAGTTTCTCATGATAGTAATGTCACTTGTATGGTAAAATAAGAGCTAGATAATAATAGGGTCAGAAATTCTGCAACTGATTGAGCAAGTATATACTAGATATCTACAGAGAGTTGGTAAAGAGATTGGTATTCACCCAAAGCTGTAAATAAGTAAAGAGCTGCAGGGCCTGGTCTTTAATACTGTCTAGGTTTGTAGATTTTAAGTTACTAACATAATATAAAGGAGGACCTGTTTATCAAATTTTCTAGATACGTAAGAGTTTAGTAATATGATTGATGATAGGATCAAGACTCAAAATGATCTCAATGAACTGGAATGCTGGGCTAA
Organism: Capricornis sumatraensis; assembly: GCF_032405125.1. NCBI lineage: Eukaryota > Metazoa > Chordata > Mammalia > Artiodactyla > Bovidae > Capricornis > Capricornis sumatraensis. Next base: position 173,025,526 of record NC_091069.1, read on the forward strand.
AGTTTAATGGGAGCAGATGTAGGTTTTGCGGGGCCTGAAGCCTATAGAATTTGGAGGGGCCTCTTTAATTTAAAAAATTGTGAATGCAGAAAAATAAAGAAATAAAATAAAAAGTGAATATTTACTAGCATGATAAAGAAATCACCCCAGCCTTGGAGCTAATTTTTTTTATCCACCTCCCAACTTCTCCCTACATTCACAGGGGTCATACAAACAGAAGACCGTAAAGCTTAAACTTTTTTAGCTGCAGTGTATAAGCACTTCTGGCAATAGTTCTTCATATGTATTAAAACAATTGAGTTTTATTTAAAAAATACAGGCTGGGGGATACTGTTTGACCACAATTTTACTATGCATCAATATAGTGACAGCAAATAAAAATGATCTGGCTCAGGCAAGTAATAGTCTAAATTTACCGTATTTATAGATCAGATCAATTCAGGGAGCCCAGACTAAAAATGAATATTGGCAAACCAGAGCATGCACTAAGGGGAGAAGAGAATATAATGAGAGAGTCTTTAAAAGCTGCGTCACGAGAAACTGCTGAAAGAACTGAAGCACTTGGCTTTGGGAAGGGACTGGTGCTGGGTATAGATGATGACCCATCATAAACAAGAGGAAGGAAACTAATTCTATATTGTTCTGGAGGAAAGAAGTATGAGTTGTAAGAAGATTTCTGCTCAATATAAGTTGATCCAAATCAATAAAGACACATGAAGTCTATTATGTGTTAGGAACTGTTAAGGTACTGGGCAAAAAGAAGTGATCAAAATGGACAAAATTATCTATCCTCACATAATTTATGTTTTTAGAGAGATAAACAATAATATAAATACACAGTATATCAGGTGATGAGGTGATGTATCCTAAGAAGTTAAATATAACAAGTTATCAGCAACAAACAATTAATAATACAATTTTAAAAGGATGCCAAATACAATTGCAACAAAAAGTATCAAATACCTAGGAATAATCTAGCAAAATATGTGCATGACTTATACACAAAACACTGTAATTATTTATGAGAGAAATTAAAGAAAACTTAAAGTGGAAGAAAAAGTGTTTGTGGATTAGAAATCTAAATATTTTAACAATGTCAGTTTTCTCCAAAATTGTCCTAGAGATTTAATGGAATCCCAGTGAAAAATCAGTGTGTGTGTGTGTGTGTGTGTTGACAAGCTGATTCTAAAAATGCATATGGAAATACAAAGATCCAAGTGTAGCCAAGATGATCTTAAAGAAGAATAAAGTTAGAAAACTTACTGTATCAGATTTCATTTATTTGACTTACTAAAAAGCCATGAGGTCAGGGGCAGCGGCTGGGAGGAGCTACCCCAGGCCAGAGGCCAGGGGGGGTGGCCAGGAGGAGCTCCCCACACCCAAGGTGAGGGGCGGCAGCCAAGAGGAACAACCCCACGTCCAAGGAGTGGTGACTGCACCAGCGCAGGAGGGCCGAGAGGAGCTGCTCCACGTTCAAGGTCAGGAGGGGTGGCTGTGAGGAGATGCCCCTCCTCCAAGGTAAGGAGCAGAGGCTGCACTTTGCTGGAGCAGCCTTGAAGAGATACCCCACGTCCAGGGTAAGAGAAACCCAAGTAAGACAGTAGGTGTTGTCAGAGGGCATCAGAGGGCAGACACACTGAAACCATACTCACAGAAAACTAGTCAATCTGATCACATGGACCACAGCCTTGTCTAACTCATTGAAACTAAGCCATGCCATGTGGGGCCACCCAAGACGGATGGGTCATGGTGGAGAGATCTGACAGAATATGGTCCACTGGAGAAGGGAATGGCAAACCACTTCAGTATTCTTGCCTTGAGAACCCTATGAACAGTATGGAAAGGCAAAATGATAGGATACTGAAAGAGGAACTTCCCAGGTCATTAGGTGCCCAATATGCCACTGGAGATCAGTGGAGAAATAACTCCAGAAAGAATGAAGGGATGGAGCCAAAGCAAAAACAATACCCAGTTGTGGATGTGACTGGTGATAGAAGCAAGATCCGATGCTGTAAAGAGCAATATTGCATAGGAACCTGGAATGTTAGGTCCATGAATCAAGGCAAATTGGAAGTGGTCAAACAGAAGATGGCAAGAGTGAACATCAACATTCTAGGAATCAGCAAACTAAAATGGACTGGAATGGGTGAATTTAACTAAGATGACCATTATATCTACTACTGTGGGCAGGAATCCCTTAGAAGAAATGGAGTAGCCATCATGGTCAACAAAAGAGTCCGAAATGCAGTACTTGGATGCAATCTCAAAAACGACAGAATGATCTCTGTTCATTTCCAAGGCAAACCATTCAATATCACAGTAATCCAAGCCTATGCCCCAAACAGTAATGCTGAAGAAGCTGAAGTTGAACAGTTCTATGAAGACCTGAGTTGACTCATTGGAAAAGACTCTGATGCTGGGAGGGATTGGGGGCAGGAGGAGAAGGGGACGACAGAGGATGAGATGGCTGGATGGCATCACTGACTTGATGGACGTGAGTCTGAGTGAACTCCGGGAGTTGGTGAGGGACAGGGAGGCCTGGCGTGCGATTCATGGAGTCGCAAAGAGTCAGACATGACTGAGCAACTGAACTGAGCTGAACTGATGAAGACCTACAAGACCTTTTAGAACTAACACCCAAAAAAAGATGTCCTTTTCATTATAGGGGATGGGAATGCAAAACTAGGAAGTGAAGAAATACCTGGAGTAACAGGCAAATTTGGCCTTGAAATACAGAATGAAGCAGGGCAAAGGCTAATAGAGTTTTGCCAAGAGAATGCACTGGTCATAGCAAACACCTTCTTCCAACAACATAAGAGAAGACTCTACACATGGACATCACCAGATGGTCAACACCGAAATCAGATTGATTATATTCTTTGCAGCCAAAGATGGAGAAGCTCTATACAGGCAGCAAAAACAAGACTGGGAGCTAACTGTGGCTCAGATCATGAACTCCTTCTTGCCAAATTCAGACTTAAACTGAGGAAAGTGGGGAAAACCACTAGACCATTCAGGTATGACCTAAATCAAATCCCTTATGATTATGCAGTGGACGTGAGAAATAGGTTTAAGGGACTAGATCTGATAGATAGAGTGCCTGATGAACTATGGACGGAGGTTCATGACATTGTACAGGAGACAGGGATCAAGACCATCCCCATGGAAAAGAAATGCAAAAAAGTAAAATGGCTGTCTGGGGAGGCCTTACAAATAGCTGTGAAAAGAAGAGAAGTGAAAAGCAAAGGAGAAAAGGAAAGATATAAGCATCTGAATGCAGAGTTCCAAAGAACAGCAAGGAGAGATAAGAAAGCCTTCCTCAGCGACCAATGCAAAGAAATAGAGGAAAACAACAGAATGGGAAAGACTAGAGATCTCTTCAAGAAAATTAGAGATACCAAGGGAACATTTCATGCAAAGATGGGCTCAATAAAGGACAGAAATGGTATGGACCTAAGAGAAGCAGAAGATATTAAGAAGAGGTGGCAAGAATACACAGAAGAACTGTACAAAAAAGATCTTCACAACCCAGATAATCATGATGGTGTGATCACTCACCTAGAGCCAGATATCCTGGAATGTGAAGTCAAGTGGGCCTTAGCATCACTACAAACAAAGCTAGTGGAGGTGATGGAATTCCAGTGGAGCTATTTCAAATCCTGAAAGATGATGCTGTGAAAGTGCTGCACTCAATATGCCAGCAAATTTGGAAAACTCAGCCATGGTCACAGGACTGGAAAAGGTCAGTTTTCATTCCAATTCCAAAGAAAGGCAATGCCAAAGAATGCTCAAAGTACCGCACAGTTGCACTCATCTCACACGCTAGTAAAGTAATGCTCAAAATTCTCCAAGACAGGCTTCAGCAATACGTGAACTGTGAACTTCCTGATGTTCAAGCTGGTTTTAGAAAAGGCAGAGGAACCAGAGATCAAATTGCCAACATCCGCTGGATCATGGAAAAAGCAAGAGAGTTCCAGAAAAACATCTCTTTCTGCTTGATTGATTATGCCAAAGCCTTTGACGGTGTGGATCACAATAAACTGTGGAAAATCCTGAAAGAGATGGGAATACCAGACCACCTGACCTGCCTCTTGAGAAACCTGTATGCAGGTCAGGAAGCAACAGTTAGAACTGAACATGGAATAACAGACTGGTTCCAAAGAGGAAAAGGAGTTCGTCAAGGCTGTATATTGTCACCCTGCTTATTTAACTTATATGCAGAGTACATTATGAGAAATGCTGGGCTGGAAGAAGCACAAGCTGGAATCAAGAATGCTGGGAGAAATATCAATAACCTCAGATATGCAGATGACACCACCCTTATGGCAGAAAGTGAAGAGGAACTCAAAAGCCTCTTGATGAAAGTGAAAGAGGAGAGTGAAACAGTTGGCTTAAAGCTCAACATTCAGTAAACGAAGATCATGGTATCCGGTCCCATCACTTCATGGGAAATAGATAGGGAAACAGTGGAAACAGTGTCAGACTTTATTTTGGGGGCTCCAGAATCACCACAGATGGTGATTGCAGCCATGGAATTAAAAGACGCTTACTCCTTGGAAGGAAAGTTATGACCAACCTAGATAGCATATTAAAAAGCAGAGACATTTCTTTGTCAACAAAGGTCTATCTAGTCAAGGCTATGGTTTTCCCAGTGGTCATGTATGGATGTGAGAATTGGACTGTGAAGAAAGCTGAGTGCCGAAGAACTGATGCTTTTGAACTGGAGTGTTGGAGAAGACTCTTGAAAGCCCCTTGGACTGCAAGGAGATCCAACCAGTCCATTCTGAAGGAGATCAGTCCTGGGTGTGTTTTTGCAAGGAATGATGCTAAAGCTGAAACTCCAGTACTTTGGCCACCTCATGCGAAAAGTTGACTCATTGGAAAAGACCCTGATGCTGGGAGGGATTGAGGGCAGGAGGAGAAGGGGACGACAGAGGATGAGATGGCTGGATGGCATCACCGACTCAATGGACGTGAGTTTGAGTGAACTCCAGAGTTGGTGATGGACAGGGAGGCCTGGAGTGTTGCAATTCATGAGGTCTCAAAGAGTTGGACACGACTGAGCGACTGAACTGAATAAAGCCATGATAAATAAGACAGTGTGGTGTTTTGACAAAAGAATAGATAAATAGGCTGGTCAGACACAATCTGGAGTGAAAAGGCAAACCACAGAATTGAAAAAGATATTTTTCATATCAATAATTGACAAAAAGCCTAGAATATAAGCCTAGAATATCAGAAAAAACAAATATACATAAGGAAAAAGACATAATTTTTAAAAGGGGGAAGAGAGATATAGACACCTCGCTAAAGAGAATATCTAAATAGTCAGTAGACATATGAAATGTACAACTTCTGTGGTTATCAGGGAAATGCAAATTGAAACTACAAAGAGACATCAGTTTATATACAAAAGAGTAATTTTTTTCAAAAAGATTATACCAAGTGTTAGTAAGGAGATAAGTAGGAATTCTCATTTACTACTGGTGGAAATATAAATTGGTGTGACCACTCTGGAAAATTCTTTGGCAATATTTTCTAGTACTAAACATATGCAAATCTTTTAACGCAGTAATTCCATTCCTATGGATTGCCCAACAGAAGAGATATAAACAAGAATTTCATATGTATATTTATAGCTGATTCATGTTGTTTTATAGCAGAAACCAACACATTATAAAGCAACTGTTACTGTTCAGTTGCTAAGTCATGTCTGACTCTTTGTGACCCCATGGACTGTAGCACACTAGGTTTCCCTGTACTTTACTATCTCCTAGAGTTTGCTCAAAGTCATGTCCATTGAGTTGGTGATGCTATCTGACCATCTCATCCTCCTTTGCCCCCTTCTCCTCCTGCCCTCAATCTTTCCCAACATCAGGGTCTTTTCCAATGAGTTGGCTCTTCAATTCAAGTGGCCAAAGTATTGGAGCTTCAGCTTCAGCATCAATCCTTCCAGTGAATATTCAGGGTTGATTTCCTTTAGGGTTGACTGGACTGATCTCATTGCAGTTCAAAGGACTCTCAAGAGTCTTCTCCAACACCACAATTCAAAAGCATCAATTCTTTGGCTCTCAAACTTCTTTATGGTCCAACTCTCACATCCGTATGTGACTACTGGAAAAAACCATAGCTTTGACTAGATAGACCTTTGTTAGCAAAATGATGTCTCTGCTTTTTAGTACACTGTCTAGGTTTGTCATACCTTGGAAAGCAATTATCCTCCAATTAAAAATAAAAAGCAACGCACCCAACACTATCCAAGGTAACTTCAGAGGAAAATTCACTTGTACAGAGGAAAATTCACTTGTACATCAAAAATAGCATTCCTTTGGATTATTTATATCAATTCAGTTACATAAATATTTCCAAACGTAGCAACCACAATGGTTTAGAGATGTCAAATGAAAGAGAAATTATTACTGGCTGGAAATCTTTTTATTGTAAAACTCTTCTTGTACTTGTACATTACACATTTCTATTGATATTTTTAAAAAATAATTTCATGGCAGCATTAATAGCTCAAAATTGAGAGCAATCCAAATGCCCATCAATAGTAAAATGAATCAATAAATTGTGACATGTTCACACAATGGAATAGTACACAGCAATAAAAAAGCACAGTATGGTTGAAGCTCACAAATTGTTGAGTGAAAGAAGCTAGACATAAATGAGTATTTACAGGATGACCCCATTAGTATAAATATAAATAATATATGGTGTTAAAGGTCAGGCTAGTGGTTACTTTCTGGGGGGTTTAGAGAATGGAAAAGGGTATGAGCACTGGTCAAATTGTACATATTTCTAAACATATGTTACACTTTAATGAAATTAGTTAATTAAAACAAAAATGAACAAAAGAGATAGGACCCACTCAAGTTTTTAGAGCATCCTGAGAGGGATTAGAATACTAAGAGAATTTGGGCTACCAGTGAGACTGTGAGAAAACCCAGCAGTAATGAAACAGGAGACTGCGAACTGAGGAGGAAAGACAGCCAACAAGAAATTCACAGTAGCTGAATTCCTCAAGTGTTTTTAAAGAATAGAGTATTTAATATTCATTTTTAAGTTGTTTTTTGTGCTATGATTTGCTCTAACCTCTCTATGACCCCAAATTTACTGCTCTCAAACCATGAGTAAAGTTTATAACATCTTTTAAAAATAGTAAAACAGGATAAAAAATAGTGATGAAGAGAGACGGAAGAGAGGCTCTGCTATTAAAGGATAAGAATCCCAAAGGAAGGCATCTCTGCAAAGGTAACGCTTAGAGAGAAAAGAAGTGAGAGAGAAGAGTGTTTCAGGCTGAGAAAATGCTGAGACTTCAAGGCAGGATGTGCTGGGCACATTCAAAAACTAGTAAAGGAACCAGTGTGTGTGGAGCCAAGAAAGACTGTAGGGGGTGATGTCAAAGAAACAGCCAGGAGCCAGATAATGCTGGTTTTCACGGGGCATGGATTTTACTAGGCTTTACTCTGAATGAGACAGGAAGCCATTGCACACAAAGTTTTGAGCAGAGAAATGACATATCCTGTTTTAAATCTATCAGTCCAGTTACCATGTGAAGAACAGAGATCTCGGCAAGGGTGGATGCCGAACCAGTTAGAAGGTTTTCTAAGGACAAGATAATGCTGGCTTAGAGGAACTGGTAGTGGTGGAGGTGGAGAAAATAAGATGACTCTGGATGTATTCGGAGTCAGCAGACTTGCAGACGGACTGGACATGGAACGTGAGAGAAAGAAAGGCACCACTAATGCCTCAGGAAAGAACTTCCCAGCCAAAGAGCTGACAACTGGTCGAGCTTTCCTTTGATGTAGTTATCCGAGTGGAAGCCATTATTCCTTCATGGGGACTTCTGAAAATTCTTCTTTCTCCAGCTTACCTGCCAAAGAATCTCCTAAGAGGATCTTTGCCCTTTGAGGTGATAGACCCAGGTGACCTCTAAGATAGGTCATGTGCAAAATATTCTAGAACTCTAGGGCAGTTGGAACATGGTCTGCACACTATAAATTTTAGGCTAAATGGCTGCAAAGCAAATTTCCTATACCAAAGTAATTTGTAAACTGCTATTGACCTTTTTCACTTCCCATGTATTTTTAAAAAAACTTTTTTATTTTGTATTGGGGTATAGCTGATTAACAAAGAATGTGATAGTTTCAGGTGAACAGTGAATGGACTCATCTATACTATGTATATGAGTATCCATTCTCCCCCAAACACTTGCTAATCTGTTCTAACAAAGAGAGAGCCTGCCTCAGGATCAACACTTTTGCCAGGCATCAGTTCTGAAGCAGAAATTAACATCATTCTTTCTTCCTTCTGATGCTGCTACTTTCTAATTGGTGTATGTTTTTCACTTACAGAGTGATGTAGTTTCCAATTTAGGTGAAATTACTTGGCTAAGAAAATTGGGTAATTTGAAAGGAAGATATTAAGGAGCTAAATGGACCAGTAGCATTTAGATATGGTAAAAAGGGCAGAACGTAGAGGTGGTACATAAGTGCCTGACATTTGGGAAATAATGCCTTATACTCTGTTATAATCAGTGGATGCAAGGTGTGATGAGGCAGGTTTCAGTTCAAACCAAATGAGAACCTTCTGACAATCAGAGCTGTCTAGGAAGGTTCAAAAGGGCTGCCTTAAGGGTGTTAACCACATCCCCCTCACTCTGCGGGTTGAAGCAGAGGTTAGATGCCTGTTTGTTATGAATAATACTGTGGGAAGTCAAACACCAAATAGGCTAGAAGCTGCCAACCAGAGAATATGAGATTTTTTAAATCAGAGCTTCCCAGAGATCTGGCCACTGAAGAGACTGGATTTTGAAGTTACATTAACTCCCTTTGAGTACAAATCCCAAAGAGCACCATTGAATGATACCTCTTTCTTAACATCTATCAGTCAGTTCAGTTGCTCAGTCGTGTCCGACTCTTTGCAACCCCATGGACTGCAGCACACCAGGCTTCCCTGTCCATCACCAACTCCCAGAGCTTGCTCAAACTCATGTCCATCGAGTTGGTGATGCCATCCAACCATCTCATCCTCTGTCATCCTCTGTCTTCATCTCCTCCTGCTTTCAATCTTCCCCAGCATCAGGGTCTTTTCCAATGAGTCAGTTCTTTTCATCAGGTGACCAAGGTATCGGAGTTTCAGTTTCAGCATCAGTCCTTCCAATGAATATCCAGGACTGATTTCCTTTAGGATTGACTGGTTGGATCTCCTTGCAGTCCAAGAGACTCTCAAGAGTCTTCTCCAACACCACAGTTCAAAAGCACCAATTCTTTTGCAGTAAGCTTTCTTTATAGTCCAACTTTCATATCCATACATGACTACTGGAAAAACCATAGCTTTGACAAGACAGACCTTTGTCAGCAAAGTCTTAACATCTATAGGTTCAACAGAATTGAAGACAGCATAACTTTTTTCACCATGTGATCCACTGTTATTTAACATCATTGTCTATGTACCACTCAAAATCATTGCCTGTACCTCTGATGGGAGGTGTACGGACGGGGACCCACTAGCAAAGCACCTGGACAGTGTTCACCCTGATCAGGTCACAGTTCTGGCACTTCCTAGCTGCCCAGTCCTAAACACCTTAACCAGTTTCTTCGTCTTTAAAGTGGAAGTAACTCTAGCTCTTCAGAGTGATTTTCTTAAGGATATTTGAACGTTTTGCTCTGGTTGTAAGTTGATGTCTGAAGAGTATAAATTCAGGCTAAGATTGCAGTGTCATTCGGCTTGGGGCTGAATTAATTCATCCTTTGGGCACTGACCAGACTGTGCTGGTAGTCAGCTAAAATGTCTAAGATATTTTGATGCAGACTGCTGCTGAGCCAAATCCCCCATTGTGAACTTGTACTGCTGGAGATGTGGGCCTGAGGCAGGACTTGGCATTTATTCTTATTAACTAGATTCTGCCTTTCACTTTAACCTGGTGCTTCCACATTTGTTCAACTCCTTCTCTTACCCTACATTTGAACGGAAGGAGGTCAAACCAACAGAACTGAGCTAGGATGACGATGTATTTGTGACTCTAGACGTGAGTGTCTGTCCCTTTGGAGCAGGAAAAAGAAAACTTTTTGCCGAGTATCAGGTTATTTTCTCCAATACCTCATTTAATGCGCCAAGAATCCCTTAAGGTAAGTGTTAACCCCAGTCTACTGAGAAAAAAATCTGCATTTTTCTTTACTTGACATTTTTAAGCATGGTAACTATGCAATTTTTTACTCTTTCAGCTTAATGTTATTTTGTAAACACTTTATCACATTGCTTCATATTTTCCTTTATTTTTTTGGCTTTATAAGTAAATAAATACTCCCTCCTTGTTCTAAAAACATTTTGAGGCACTCCTGCCTTGATGTTTATCATTTTAACGACTATATTATAGCTCATTAAGTTATCCCAAAATATGAAAATATTTTATTTTACCAATTTCCTACTGTTGACAGGTTGGCTTTGTTTCTTTGCTTTTGTGGTTTTTTTTAAAAATTATGACATTCTGTAAAAAAAAAACATCCTGCTATGAACATCTACACATAAGTATCTTTTGTTCTGGAAATTTCCCCAAGGATGGAATTAATGCATCCTCTGCATCAAAGAGGATAACAACTCTGGTGGCTCTTTATAAAGACAAGCAAATTGCTCACGTAAAACAGTATGTGTTATCTGAGGATAAAAGGAAATAACTGGCTTTCTACAAAAGAAATTAATTTTCCACTTACTCATAAAGTATTCGTGCCCCTGATAGGTGGCAGGTACCATGCCAGGGAATGGGGACAGGAATGAGCAGGGGCGGCCGGTCGCGGTCTCCTAGCAGCTCACAGTCTGGTCGGACAGAGGAAATTACACCCGACAGGTGTCTGCCTCTGCCTAGGGAGGACCGAAGTGCCCTTTTGCGCAAGAGAGTGGAAGGAGGGAGCTGCCTGCAAACACCGAGCAGTTTCTGCAGCTTAGAACCGAGTCCTGCAGAATGAGTAAGAATTTTGGTACGCGATTTGTATTTATTTTACCTTGACTCTCCGGCCTTTCATCGGAAAAAAAAAAAAAAGTTCCCCACTCCAGTACAGAGAAGGTTGGCAGAGTCGTAAGCCCCCAACCTCTTAAACTTCTTTGCATCTCCAAGGAGGAGGGAAGACGGGGTTCTTTCCGACCTGGGGAGCTGGGTCTGGGGTCCAAGAACCCCAAGGTAGCACCGGAAGGAACAGCAGAGGAGGCGAGCGCGTGGCCCGCCGCCGGGAGAACCAGACCCGACGCGCGGTCTCGGCGCCGGGGTCCAGGGGACTCAGCTCAGCACGACTGGGAAGCCGGCGAGGGAACCGGGGCTGCCGGGTGGAGGGTTAGCAAGCAGCCCGCCAGAGAAGTGGAGCGGAGCTGGACTCCGCAGTTGGGGACCCCGAGGGGGCGGGCGCCAGAGGGGCGGAGCTCCGAGGCAGAGGCCGCGGCGGCGGTCCAGAGGGTCTGCGGGGGCTGCTTCGGCAGGACCCGAGGACCGGCGCCTCTCCGAGCCAGTGACCTTGACATCGCGAGTGGGCCCCGCGCGCCGTCTTGAGCGCGCCTGGTGGAGACCCGCGGCCGACCGGCCGGCGCTGCCCGGGGTGAGGGAGCCCGGGCCGGGACGCCAGGTAGGACCCCCGGCCGCGAGGAGGGCGGGCAGAAAGGGCCCGGGTGGGGAGACGGAATGGAGGATCTGGGGGTCGCGGGCAGGGGGCTAAGCGAAGGGCGCAAGCTGGACCAGCTCAGCCCTGGCGACGCTGCGCGCAGGGCACGGGGGACGTCAGGGTCCAGCTTACAGGAGCGAAGGCTTGCGGCTCCTCAGAAGCGGCAGTGGGTCACCCTCTTAGATACACGGGAGGGCATGCGCACCAAAACGCGGCTCGTGGGGTGCCGTCTTCTGCCTCCGCCTTGTTTCCGCCTGTGACCATGGTCAGAAAGTATTCCCTGTCCGTGTGTCAACAGGGAGCAGGCAGTTTTCTGGAGTATATGCATATGGAAGGCTACTGTGTCAGAATCCGTCCTCATGGGCCATGAGTCCCCTCTCAGGATACTTGGCCCAAGCTTCCAGCTGCCTTGGGGACCTAGCCTCACTGACACCAAACTAAGGTGTCAGTCCCCAGGCCTTTTCACCATATACCATATTTCTTAGGAAGAAAAAAGAAGTACCAGTTTGATGGTCTTTTACTATTTATTTTTTAAAATTGTAGTTTCAATACATGGTTTATAAAAAATATAACTTCAAGAGATATTCTTATACTAGCATTTGTGTCTACTTATACCCCCTTGTTTTTTAACCCATATCTTTTTCTACCCTACTTCTTCCGTCCCCTCCTGTTGATTCTTTATCCCACCTCCTGCCTAAAAAAGTATCCAAAGAAAATGATGTCACCGCTACTGCCCGCATCCCTTAATCTCTAGGGTTCCTTGCTGGCCCCACCCCTGATCTCTTTAAACCTCTTTCACCAGAGTAGCCCTTGGGGTAGTGAGTCCACTGCCAAGAGGACATTTCTTTTACTTGCCTTAACTCTCCCAGAGATTCGAAGAAAGGAGCTTTGGGGAAGGGTCCCTGAAGAATTTTATACTACCAGTTATTTTCCTTAAACTGGACTTTCCAAACGCAATTTAAGTAGTCTGGTACTGATGAAAATTTATGAAGGAAATTTCCTGAAATGCTCTAGACTTCCAAAAGTTAACACTTCACTAGTTCCTGTTCCTAAAAGCAGAGCTTTGCCAATCACAACTCTCACTACCTCTGTTGCCTCCATCCAGGACCAGCAAAGAAACAGGCATAGGATTTTTCATCAGTAGGAACCTAATAGGGTGGATTTTTATATATGTGAAGGGGCTCAAGACATAGCTTTGTGGTAGTCAAGAGGAAAGGGGAAGGGATAGAAGAAGGCATTAGAAGGGGCTAGGGGATTAGAAGGGGGGAGCAGATCAAGACCCAGAAGAGGAGAATTCTGGAGGCAGGACCCTGTCATTTAGGAAGGACCCCCAGATGATGTGACTGGGAGACCACTCAGTCAGCTTGCCAACAACCAGCACAAGCAACTACTTTCCAAGGCTTTTTCTATGCAAGAACAAAAAATTCAGAAGTGGAAAAAAAATCAACAAATCAAGCCACTTTTGTCTTTGTGATAAAATAGAAGCAGTTTAAATTATTTTTACTGAATTAATGGGTTTTGTTTTTTAGGAGCTGTGTAGACTGTTTAAAATAACCTAATAGCTACTCCCGTCACGAAGTTTTCCTTTGCTGTGTTCATTTTTTCATGTTGCATGACCTTGACCCCACACAGTTCAGGAAGTTCAGGTTGGATAGAAACTGCCACTTTTAAAAACCTTTTTGAAGGGGGTATTGGGAGAGAAGATTAGAAAATAAGGACTGAGCCTTGTGGTAAGGTGGGGGAATAATGAAGAGGAATGGTTTGAGTACCACCTTGAGACTGGTAAGGAATCAGGTACAGTTCTTAGAACAAGGCAATAAATAAATAAGAGGTGAAGGAATCCATTCATCATTCATTTATGCATTCAAAATGTTTGCAGAGTGCCTGGCTATGTACCAGTCACTGAGGGAAAGATGATAAATGAAACCAGGCAAGGTCTCTGATCTCCTGGGGTTTATAGATGTTTCAGGGAGGCAACCAATATTAAGATAACTGAGTATTGAATATATGTAATTACAAACTAAGATAAGCTTTGTCAAGGAAAGAAATAAAGGTCTTTGAGGGTGTATATAGACTACCCTAGAGATCAGGGAAGGCTTTCTCAAGGAAGTTTCCCTTGAGCTGAGATTCGGGAGCAAGTGAAAATGTTGGGGGTGTAGGTGGCTTTGAGGCAGGATCAGAATCAGTTAGGAATTCCATTTGGTTGCCAGTAATCAAGAAGGCATTTTGTTATTTTGGTCTTCTGATGCAAACAGCCGACTCATTGGAAAAGTCCCTGATGCTGGGAAAGATTGGGGGCAGAAGGATAAAAGGGCGTCAGAGGATGAGATGGCTGGATGGCATCACTGATGCAATGGACATAAACTTGGGCAAACTTGGTGAGATGGTGAGGGACAGGGAGGCCTGGGCAGCGAGGAGGTCACAAAGAGTCGGATACAACTGGTCGACTGAACAGCAATAACCATCACGAAGGCAGATGTAGTGTTTGCAATACTGCATATGTACAGATGTAGAGTTGACATTTTTGGAATTTGGGAGAGATGCTTTGTTATCATAGCATCGTTTGTACTGCCCTGAGTTGGTCATGGTTTTCCATTGCTGATGGTCTTACTTTTAAATTTAATGTTTAGATTCATTTTAGTCTGTCAGTTTATTTTATTGTGCACAATAAAATGTATGCATTGTGCTTCAAATGTGAGTCATCACACTGCTGAGGTAGATATGTGCATAACTCGCATAAATTTGGCTTGTGTGGTGATAGCTCATTATTGTCACTGAATACTTTCCCAGGTGAAAACAGGTGTGGCAGGTCAGCTACAGTGTCTTCTCTCCACTCCTATCCACTGCTTTGATTTTAGTTGCCCTAAAGCTGCATGTATGTCTTCAAGTTTCATATACAGTTGTTAGGTAAAGAAAAAAATTACTAATTGCATTGATGCAATAAAGTAAAATTAATATAAATCTCACAATGTAATGGCATGGTGAGCTTTGACCAGGTATCATATTTCATGTGCAAACAAATATTTTTATTCATTCAACAACATTTATAGTGAACCTTCAATGTGCCTAGCACTCTGTGAGATACTGTGGGTAAGATGGATTAGTAAGATGATGAGACTTCATAGAAGTCTAAGAGGAGAGGGCATACTCATCTGTGCAAGGGTGGGAAAGTATTGTGGTTGCTGTAATGGAAGCATAAGTAGAGAACAGTGATGCACAAGGGAAAGGAGTGGTCATTTCTGCCAGAAAAGGTTCATGGAGGAGTTAATACTTGAGCTGAATCTTGAAAGATGAGACATTCCAAAAGACAGACAAAGGGAAGAGGGCATTCTAGAAGAGGAATTCATGTGCCAAAACAAACAGGCATGAAACAGAGTGTCAAGGTCCAGGACGTGCAACTGGCTCAAAGAGCTAAGGCATGAAGAACAAAGAGGGGCTCATTAAGAGATGAGGCCAGAGTGGCAGACATGCCAGGTCACAGAACCTGCATGCCATCACACTGATAGCATTGTGGTTAAAGTATGTGCTCTGAGGTCAGACAGTCCCAGGTATGCATCATGGTTCTGCCACTTGCCAGCCGTGGGGTAGTCACTTAGTAATAAATAAATAATAATTACAACTCCGGGAGTTGGTGATGGACAGGGAGGCCTGGCGTGCTGTGATTCATGGGGTCACAAAGAGTCGGACACAACTGAGCAACTGAACTGAACTGAACTGAACTGAATGGTAATGAAGTTGTATCTCTCTCATAAGATTGTTGCAGGAACTGAGGTTAAGTCATGGAGTACCTGGCACAGATTATGCACCCACTTGCTGCTGGCTGTTATTTTTTATCCTAGGGCGCTAAGAGTCAGATACAACTGAGTGACTTCACTTTCACTTTTCACTTTCATGCATTGGAGAAGGACATGGCAACCCACTCCAGTGTTCTTGCCTGGAGAATCTCAGGGACAGAGGAGCCTGGTGGGCTTCCGTCTACAGGGTCGCACAGAGTTGGACAAGGGAGCCACTGGAGGGTTTTACATAGAGAAGTGACTTAGGGAGCAGTTTTATTTAGAGCACAGTTATTCTGGCTGCATGTGGATGCTGGGTGAAAGGGGGTTAAGTTTGGAGCAGAGCAGTCATTTAAAGCTGGAGAAGGAAATGGCAACCCACTGCAGTGTTCTCGCCTGGAGAATTCCCATGGACAGAGGAGCCTGGCAGGCTACAGTCCAAGGGGTCGCAGGAGTCGGACACAGCTTAGCAACTCAACCAATCATTTAAAGAGATTATAGCTATTCAGATGATAGTGATGATGGCCTGAACCATGAAGAAAAGGAGATAAGTGCTTGAGACAACTGCAAGGTAGATGCCACAGAACTCAATTACTTACTAGTCGTGAGCAGTGGGATTCTGGTCTGTCATCCTTTGGTACTGTCATTCAGGTGTTCCTAGGATAAACAAAAGGAAGCCAGGTATCAAGCAGGACTGCGAATCAGATATTTAGTTTATATGCTGAGAGCTTAGTGATTGGCACCCCCCAAAAGCGGTCTTTTTGATTTAAGAGACCTTTTGACACCTTCTATCTCATAACTTTGAAGGATCGGGAAGGTCTAGTCCATCCATAGTGAATTTCACTTCTTCATTCTCCCTGTCTCTTTCCTTTTCTCTCTCTCTCTTTCTCTCATTTCTGGGAGGCCTTTAGTTCCAGGTGGATGAACATTAGACTTCATTCATTTGCCATTGTCATAAAGTGGCACATATAAAGGCTGCTTATGTTTGATACTTTTGGTGCGACTCTTGCCTGACTCTAGCATGACTGAGTTTTTCCTTCTCTTTTCTCAAGTGTCTGAGTGCAATCCAATAACCTCTGGCAGAGGCATGTTTATTAAAGCCAGGGAGAATTAGAGGATTTAAGTGGTCCCTATTGGCTTCCCTATTGGCTCAGACTGTAAAGAATCCACCTGCAATGCAGGAGGCCTAGACTCGATCCCTGAGTTGGGAAGATCCCCTGGAGAAGGGAATGACAACCGACTCCAGTATTCTTGCCTGGAGAGTTCTATGGACAGAGGAGCTGGGTGGGCTACAGCCCATGGGGTTGCAAAGAGTCTGAGTGACTAACACACACACACAGAAACACACACACACACACACACATACTTTATAATACAGTGTAGTTTGGGTAGCCACATCATCCATTCATAAGACTGAAAATAATCCAGATGTATATGATAGTGTTTACTGAAAAGTTGCTAGGAGCTTTATGCCTGTTCCCTCCAAATGTGGATCCTGGGGAATGCTGATTGAATTCTTTTCTTTTGGATTCAGCTGCTTGAACAACTGTCTGATTACTTGAAGACAGAGAGATGAACCGACTTTAAATTAGGCAGGGCCAAGGAATAAGGTTAGAAAGTGAAGAGGAACTAAAAAGCCTCTTGATGAAAGTGAAAGAGGAAAGTGAAAAAGTTGGCTTAAAGCTCAACATTCAGAAAACGAAGATCATGGCATCTGGCCCCATCACTTCATGGGAAATAAATGGGGAAACAGTGGAAACAGTGTCAGATTTTATTTTGGGGGGCTCCAGAATCACTGCAGATGGTGACTGCAGCCATGAAATTAAAAGATGTTTATTCCTTGGAAGGAAAGTTATGACCAACCTAGATAGCAAATTCAAAAGCAGAGACATTACTGTGCCAACAAAGGTCCATCTAGTCAAGGCTATGGTTTTTCCAGTGGTCATATATGGATGTGAGAATTGGACTGTGAAGAAAGGTGAGCACTGAAGAACTGATGCTTTTGAACTGTGGTGTTGGAGAAGACTCTTGAGAGTCCCTTGGACTGCAAGGAGATCCAACCAGTCCATCCTAAAGGAGACCAGTCCTGAATGTTCATTGGAAGGACTGACGCTGAAGCTGAAACTCCAGTACTTTAGCCACCTCATGCGAAGAGTTGACTCACTGGAAAAGACCCTGATCCTGGGAGGGATTGGGGGCAGGAGGAGAAGGGGACGGCAGAGGATGAGATGGCTGGATGGTATCACCTACTTGATGCACATGAGTTTGGGTGAACTCCAGGAGTTGGTGATGGACAGGGAGGCCTGGCGTGCTGCGATTCATGGGGTCACAAAGAGTTGGACACGACTGAGCGACTGAACTGAACTGAAGGAATAAGGTGCTTCCCTGATAGCTCAGCTGGTAAAGAATCTGCCTGCAATGCAGGAGACCCCAGTTTGATTCCTGGGTTGGGAAGATCCCCTGGAGGAGAGAACAGCTACCCACTCTGGTATTCTGGCCTGGAGAATTCCATGGACTATCCCATGGGGTCACAAAGAGTCGGACAGGGCCGAATGACTTTCACTTTCAAGGAGTAAGGTGGCAAAATGTGAAATGAAGGGGAAAAAAGGTCTGCCTCTGCCATGGATGGTCTAGAATTTGGTTAAAAGTGGACTTCGTGTCTCTGTGACCTTGGGCAATATATCCAAGCTCTGTGAACCTCAGGTTTTACTGGTGGATATCCCAGGTGGCATAGTGGTAAAGAATCTGCCTGCCAATGCAGGAGACACAAGAGATGCAGGTTTGATCCCTGAGCTGGGGAGATTGCCTGGAATAGGAAATGACAACCCATTCCAGGATTCTTGCCTGGAAAATTCCATGGACAAAAGAGCCAGGTGGACTAGAGTCCATGGGATGGATACAACTTAGCGACTAAATATTAATAACAACAACAAATCCCTTTAATATCTGTAAAACTGAGGTAATATTTCCTTATGGACTAGATATGAAAAGTGGTTAATACAGTGCTTGGCATTTGGTAGCTGCTTACCTGGCCTGTATCCTTTGTCACAGCTCATCTCTGGGGCTTACATGGAAAAAGTAAGACGAATGAGGATTTCTTAGTTTAAGTAACCTAAATTAATTGACTTTTATGTATTTCTTATCTATGACTGATTCACACTTACACCACTCCTCCTCCCCGGGAACTGGTTGGAAACCTGTTTTCCTCCACCTTCAGGGAATGCTTATCAGTGATGGGGGCAAAGGTAATATGAGACCTGCTGAGAGGAAGCTAATTTTAGATATTCTTCTTTCAACAAATCTTTCAATACACACAAGCGAAATTACTATCAAATAGCAAAATGGAGTTACTTAACTTCTTTCATCCATGTTTTTGTTGCTGGAGTTCCTGACATGCATGTTTCTTATTTAAATTGTTTTTCATGTAGAAAAAAAGAAGCAAGCTCAAAGAGACTCTAATCGTTCCCCCTAATAATGGTGAACTGCTTGTACTGAGGGGGGGAAAGTTTTGTTTTTCTTCTTATAATAGAGACTGATGGTTGAAAGAATGATCATTTCTAAAGTCTTTCTAAATATTCTATAGTTTGACATAGTTTAGTTCAACAAGCTTCAGTTGAGTTCCAGTTGCGTGTCAGACATTGAGTTGGCACCATTCACTCAGAGAGGCCGGATGTGTTACCCAGATCTCCAGTCTGGTAGCCTTTGTGGAAGACGGTGCCCAGGGAGAGGAGGGGGTGCCAGCTGATCTGAGAGAGCTGGAAGGGAACACACAAGCCGAGGTTCTCCAGCACAGCTTCAGACCACAAGTCTGTCAGATCATGAGCACCTTGAGGCTCAGGATCCCAGTCTGCTCATCCCTACACCCACAGCCACTGCCCACAGGGACCCTTCTGTCAAGTGTTTCTCAGCTGAGAGACCAGGAGAAGAAGGTAGTGAGGAAGCCAGGTGTCCTTCTCTTTCTGCACACTTAAAAATGAAAATATCTCAACTAAAGTTTGGCTCTGTGCAATTGTCAGCCTATTTTCACCCTTGTCCTTGGAGAGGCAGTGCAGTACTTTGGTTAAAAGTCTGGGCTCTGTCGTTAGATTGCCTGAGTTATCTCCCAGTTCGACACCTTACTGACTGTGTGACTTTAGACAAGTTGTTCAACCTCTTTATGTCCCAGTTTCCTTATCTATAAACTGGGGTTATTAATATTGTCTACCTCGTTGATTATTAAAGCTCTTAATTGAGCTAATACACATTGTTCAAGGTCATCAAGCACAGAGAGTATGTCTTATTTAACACTGAAACCCCAGAATCCAGCATATTACCTGGTACACTGGAGAAGATTACTGAGTGAACAAGTCTAATATATAGGCTGGTGTAGTAGTCAGTGACTGACAAAGCACTCTTCCATCATTAACTCATTTGATCCTCAGAATATCTCACAAGATAAATAAGGGAGATGGGCAGGACAGGCGTCATCATCTCCATTTACAAATGAGAAAACCGGTGCACTGAAAGGTAGAGTGACTTGCCAGAGGAAGCACATAAATGCTGTTATAATGCTCATAATGTGCTATTATATATAGCACATAATGCTATAAATGACAGATTCTCCTGACTATTTCCAGCCCTCTCCTCTTCCCATTTTTTGGTTGTCTCTCAGTCCTATGCATGTTTAGTGGAACTCAAAGGAGGTCCAACTGAAAAAAAAAAAAAAGAACACACATGGCTTGTTTAGCTTTCTGAAAAAAAATTGAACTTCTTACTACTGTTACTGTGTTTCAGTTGCTAAGTCATGTCCAACCCTTTGCGACCCCCATGAACTGCAGCACTTCAGGTTCCCCTGTCCTCCACCATCTCCCGGAGTTTGCTCAAATTCATGTCCATTGAGACAGTGATGTTATCTAACCATCTAACTGTAAATATACTCAAAAGAGTAACAGGTTTGGAAAGTTTCTATTTTGGGAGGTGGGGAGGAAAGCAGAGGATATTTTACAAGAATTAGGAAGTTCTTTCAAAGTGAAAAAGTAACAGAATCATAAAGGAAAATTTTGTTAGATTTTATTACATAAACATTTAAAACACTTATATATAGAAAGTCATAATTAAAAGGAATAGAAACTAAAAACTATTGCAGCAAGTATGCCAGATGGTTAAAAGTTTCCATATTGAAAGAGCTCATAGAATTTAAAACCATGGATTCAAAAAAGTGGGCAAAGGATAGTAAGAGTTTTCAAATGAGGAAAAGCACATAGCAGGTGAACATATATAAATATTTTAACTTTACTTAATAAAAGAAGTAAGAATTATTTTAAAGTGATATACCAATTTGTTGATCAAGAATACCAAGACCGAGGACTCCCCTGGGGGTCCAGTGGTTAAGACTGTGTGCTTCCAGTGCAGGAGGCGCAGGTTCCAGCCCTTGTCAGAGAACTAATATCCCACATACTGCATGGTGCAGCCAAAAAAAAAAAAATACTAAGACTGTAAAGATAATGCTGGTGCAGTGAGGAAATGGCTATTCTTATAACATATTGTCTGTAAAATAACTCCCTTTAAATTGTTGATCACGGTTGACCAAGGATTTCAGTTTCTGAATTTCTATCCTAAAGAAATGATTGGAAATATGGTTAAACATTTATACCCAGAGGTGTTCTTCACAGTGTTTATTAATGAAAGTGAAACACTAGAAAAAACTTGTGTGTCCAATAATAATGTAGAGGTTAAATAAATTATGGTGGAGGTGAAGCAGCACAGACTAGCAGCTAGAAGCGTGGATTTAGAGTCTCATGACCTAGGTTCAAATCCTGACTCTGCCAGTTATTAGCCCTTTAGGCTAATACCTCTCCATGTCTCACTTTGCTCATCTATACACTGGGAATGACAAGAGTACCCACCACAAAAGGGTTGTTTTGTGACTTGAATGAATCATTATATGTTTATAATTCTCAAATCTTCAAAACTCTAGAAACATAAAGGTTTTTTAGAATTTAATTATCACGATTAAATAACATAAACTGCCATAACTTTATTCCACTTACTGTGGCTGTTTTCTACTACTATAATTAAGATTGAGTATTAATTCTTTTCTATACTGTTACTTTCCTTATAGAATCTCTAGGATTCTTTTTATAAATTAATAACCCTCATACACAAGTGAAAAGATTAGTTTTGAGGACAAAACTAACTGAAATCAGGCATATCTACTTTGAGCTAACCTCTTCTTTCCAAAGTTTCTTTGGAAATAATATATTATATTGCGAAAGCTGGACTGTAAAGAAGGCAGAGTGACAAAGAATTGATACCTTCGAACTGTGGTGCTGGAGAAGACTCCTGAAAGTCCCTTTGACAGAAAGGAGATCAAACCAGTCAATCTTAAGAGAAATCAACCCTGAATACCGGTTTGAAGGGCTGATGCTGAAGCTGAAGCTCCAGTATTTTGGTCATCTGATTTGAACAGCCGACTCATTGGAAAAGTCCCTGATGCTGGGAAAGATTGAGGACAGAAGTAGAAGAGGGCGTCAGTGGATCAGATGCCTGGATGGCATCACTGATACAATGGACATGAACTTGGACAAACTTCGGGAGATGGTGAAGGACAGGGAGGCCTGGCATGCTACAGTCCATGGGGCCACAAAGAGTTGGACACACCTGGGCGACTGAACAGCAAAAACAATATTATTAACATGCAGATTATTGAGCTCCACCCTTAGAAGTTCTGAGTTAGTAAGTCTGGGGAGAAGACAAATGTCCACCTTTTACAGCTCCCAAAGTGATGCTGGTGATGCTGATCCATGGACCACACACATTAAGTAGTCCTACTGTAATCCATGCCTTAATTTTTAACACCCCTTATACTGCATCTTTTTAATGTGAACATTTTCATTTCTGGATATCTTCAGCTTGCTTTTTAGATTTTCATTCTCCTGTCCCTTTATTTCTATGCTGTGTAGTTATGTCCAGGAGTAGTAATATAATAAACTAATCTATCACTTTTAAAACACTTTTCAGGTGCCAGTAATGGTTTTAGTACTCTATTCATATTATTTTTTCATTCCGCAACAACCCTGAAAGGAGGACATTGTTATCTTGACTTTAGAAGTGAGAAAACTGAGGTGCTAGGACTCCCAGTGAGTGAGAGGAACAAGTTACTTTCCATTTTACTCTCCTACCTCTTTCATACAGTGGCACACGTCACCAAGTCTCCCATGACATGCTTTCTCAGTCCTGCCCCAGCTGCTTAGTTCCCCAGTATAGAACACCCCTCTTCTCATCACCCATCCAGATCCCATCCAGGCCTTCTACACCAGGAAGCTTTCCTAGCTTTGTCCTGCCACACCCCACACCCCTCTACATCTTTTATTCTTATCTGGCCATTCAGCCTATGTGTTTGCCTTTTCATACCAAGGGATTTTTGTCTAACTGGACTTGGAGCTCCTTAAAGGAAGGGCCCGTCTCTTACATCTCTGGGTCCCCCTTGGAACAGCTGTGATAGGGACTGATTGCCTGCCTTACCCCCACTTCCTGCTCTCCTCCTTTCCTATCCTCCCAGTCTCCTCCTGTCCCTGCCTGCTGCTGCTGCTGCTGCTGCTGCTGCTGCTAAGTCGCTTCAGTCATGTCCGACTCTGTGTGATCCCATAGACAGCAGCCCACCTCTGTCCCTGGGATTCTCCAGGCAAGAACACTGGAATGGGTTGCCATTTTCTTCTCCGGGTCCCTGCCTAATTTGGTAAAATCAAGCCACATCAGTGAGAAGGTGGAAAATAAGTGAGGTTGAACCCTTCTTAATGCCCTTCCCTGCAGTGCAGTTGTGGGTGGTTTGCTAATGTCCACAGTGCCATGAGAAGGCACTTTTCCATGGGGCTCTGCACTGGGCAGCCAAGTACCTGCAGTGCCCTTTAGCCCTTGGATCTTCTTGGGGGTTTCTAGACATCTTCCTCTCCCTTCATAGTTCTTCAAATCTCACGTCCTTTGTTTTACTTCCCAATTTCACTGTGCATCCTTGTCTTCATTCAAGTGTCTGTCAAGAGATGTCACCTGCCCACTCCTAACTTGTACATCTTTGGGACCACTTCCCCCTTAACAAGACCTCCTGGGGCCAGTACAGTGGGACACATTCATCTGGTCTGTATACTTTGGTTCTTTTTTGCCCTCCGCTCCCTTCCCCCTCCTCTTCCTCCTCTTTCCTTCCTTTGCTTTCTCCCTCCCTCTTTCTTCTGAGGTCATTATTCCTGATATTGTATGGGTGGCATTATAAAGTGACTCTGATAGCTTACACGTCTCAGGTCCTTTTGTAATTTCCCCCAAATTTGTAAAGGGTCTGCCGAGCAGCTGGGCCTCGTAGCGAAGGGTGAGATTTCTGTGATGCTTTCATTTCCTCCCTGTCCATTAGTATGAAAGTGCTGGGTGTGTCTGCCTCATGGAGCTGCATGGCTAAACTGACACCTGCATTAGTCCATGATTTTAGATTCAGTTAGGTTTCTCATTCAGAAGGCTTTTTGTGACCCTGGTTATGAGCCAGCTCTGGGGTGATCCTGACACCCTCCTTCAGTGTCTCCTGGGACCTCCATTCCTTCACCTTGGAGCCTCATTCCATATTCTTGGAAGATTTCCGAGTGAAACCCTAGAATAAAAGTCATTCTGAGGACTGCCCTTTGCTGTTTCCTCAGGGTTTACAATGTTATTGGTCGTGGCACTAAGCATTTTTATATTGAATATATTGTTTTGTTTAAGCCTGTCAAAAACTTTAGTTAGGTTTTATCACAATACAGTGGGGAAACTGAGGTTTAGGAGGTTAAGTGACTTGCCTGAGGTCTCATGGCCAGCAAGTGGAACAGGCTAGATTCAAAAGCTCATAGTCAAAATTTAGTTTCTGGGAACTTTCTTCCATCCTTCAGAAAATATGACTTTGCCAAAAGCTTTCATATACATGGTTGTAACAGTATCAATGGGTACACCCTTTCTGGAGGGCAATTTGGCAATGCATATTAAAAGTTTTAAAAATGTTCTTACACTTTAACAACTTCCATGCCTGAAGTTATGCTAAGGAAATGATTGTTAGTACGTGTAAAGATTTAACCCTAAGGAAGCTCTGCTGTGCTGTACTTCAGTTGTGTTTGACTCTTTGCAACCCCATGGACTGTAGCCTGCCAGGGTCCTCTGTCCATGGAATTTTCCAGGCTAGAATACTGGAGTGGGTTGCCATTTCCTACTTTCAGGGGATCTTCCTGACCCAGGGATCAAACGGGCTTCTCCTGAGTCTCCTGCATTGGCCACTGAGCCGCCTGGGGTATCAAAGAAGTTCAGGGCAGCGATTTTCATAATATGAAAAATTTGAAACAGACTCCATGTCCAACAGAAAGGAATTGGCTAAATTAAGAATCATACATAGAGACAGTGAAATACCAAGCAGTCGTTATAAATTATTTGAAAAAAAAGAACATTTGGTGGCATAGAAATGTGTTCATTATGTAATAAATAACATACTATAGGATTTCAGATATGTAGTATATATAAAAACTATGAAGAGTTTGTGAGATTAAAGGGATAGAATTAAGACTGATTTTTTATTTTCTTGTATCTCTTTTTTTCATATGTAATAATTACTTTTTAAATTGACATTGAGGTTTTTAAATTTTGTATTTATTTGTTTATTTTTTAATTAGGAAAATGGCTGCTCGTTGTTTGAACGTGTGGTCTTTGTTCATATTTACCAGTGCTCCCACTTTATATTTACAATTTTCTCCACAAACAAGCATTTTTCCAGACACCGAATTCTATCTTCTCGGTTGTTGTTGTTGTTGTTTTAGGGTTTTTTTGGGGGGTGGGAGGGGGGTTGGCTAGTGCAGTGTTCGTTCACTTTTTCTCACTGGCCCGTTGTGCTTTGGTGCTCTGACCAAGTCGCTTCCAAACCGCCTGTGCTGTTGACTCACTGCTCTCCTGCACTCATCACGCTGCCTCCGCTTCCATCAGGCCGCAAGGCGTCTTTGCAAAGAGCCCTCACTCTTGCCTCAGCTTTTCTTTCTTCTCTCACCACTCTCACCATCTGTCTGCTGCTTCCTTCACCAGACCCTTTGCATTCCCCGTTTCTGTTTCAGCAGGGCCCACCTGTCTGTCTCTCAACTATTCATAGTCTCCATTTAGCTGGTAATCCTTGGTCTGATCATTTCAGCTTCTGTTTTGGGGCTCCCGGAAGCGTTGTTTCACGTAATTTAAAAGCAATCCCCCACAAAAGGAATTCAGTTCTTTTATGAAAAAAACAAACAAATCAGTTTTACCACACACTCTTCTGAGAGGGGTGTGGAGTTTTCTGACATGTGCCTTTTTCTCTAGGACCTAAGCTGTAGATGGAACAGTTTAACCTCAGAAAAACAAAATACTAAACAAAATACTAATTAGCATTTCCTCTATAAAATATATATATATATATTATCCCTGACTACCCCCAAAAATAGTTTGTGACACATCATTTCCACTTCTGAGAATGAATCCAAAGAGATCTCTGTCATGTGTTAAAAAGAAGTATTTAAAACTAGGTTGATTGAAATGTTGTTTGTAAAAGTAAAAAATAAGAAATATCTTAAATGCCCAGCAGTACATCATTAGCTATGTACATTTTGATTCATATATTCCATAAACTACTATAAAGACATTTAATATGATTATTCTGTATTTATGGCAATAAATAAATGAGGTTGCAGACTGGAATATATGAGGATCCCATTTCTGTAAAATTATGCATCTATGTCTGTATAGAGTCACCAAAGGGAAGTTTCTTGATAATGGACTTTTTGGGTAATTTTAATTTTCATTTTCTTCTCTACATTTTTTTATATTGCTTGCCAGTTTTACAGTTAGCAAATTCTGTTTTTAAACAAAAAGTCTTAAGTTTTTTTCTTAGTAAATTATATAACTAACTTCAATTTTTTATTTTGCTTACTAATGTTTACTATGAAAGCATCAAACATCCTTTGCTTGGCTTCTTATTATGAAATTTGTTATTCATAGTAGAGATAATTTACATGATAGTTTCAGTCAGTTCAGTTCAGTCGCTCAGTCATGTCCGACTCTTTGCGACCCCATGAATCATAGCACACCAGGCCTCCCTGTCCATCACCAACTCCCAGAGTTTACCCAAACTCATGTCCATCGAGTCAGTGATGCCATCCAGCCATCTCATCCTCTGTCGTCCCCTTCTCCTCCTGCCCCCAATCCCACCCAGCATCAGGGCCTTTTCCAATAAGTCAACTCTTTGGCATGAGGTGGCCAAAGTATTGGAGTTTCAGCTTCAGCATCAGTCCTTCCAATGAACACCCAGGACTGATCTCCTTTAGGATGGACTGGTTGGACCTCCTTGCAGTCCAAGGGACTCTCAAGAGTCTTCTCCAACACCACAGTTCAAAACTATCAATTCTTAAGCACTCAGCTTTCTTCACAGTCCAACTCTCACATCCATACATGACCATTGGAAAAACCATAGCCTTGACTAGACGGACCTTTGTTGACAAAGTAATGTCTCTGCTTTTGAATATGCTGTCTAGGTTGGTCATAACTTTCCTTCCAAGGAGTAAGCGTCTTTTAATTTCATGGCTGCAATCACCATCTGCAGTGATTTTGGAGCCCCCCAAAATAAAGTTGGATACTGTTTCCACTGTTTCCCCATCTATTTCCCATAAAGTAATGGGACCAGATGCCATGATCTTCGTTTTCTGAATGTTGAGCTTTAAGCCAACTTTTTCACTCTCCTCTTTCACTTTCATCAAGAGGCTTTTTAGTTCCTCTTCACTTTCTGCCATAAGGGTGGTGTCATCTGCATATCTGAGGTTATTGGTATTTCTCCCGGCAATCTTGATTCCAGCTTGTGCTTCTTCCAGCCCAGTGTTTCTCATGATATACTCTGCATAGAAGTTAAATAAACAGGGTGACAATACACAGCCTTGACATACTGCTTTTCCTATTTGGAACCAGTCTGTTGTTCCATGCCCAGTTCTAACTGTTGCTTCCTGACGTGCATAAAGGTTTCTCAAGAGGCAGGTCAGGTGGTCTGGTATTCCCATCTCTTTCTGAATTTTCCACAGTTTATTGTGATCCACACAGTCAAAGGCTTTGGCATAGTCAATCAAGCAGAAATAGATGTTTTTCTGGAACTTTCTTGCTTTTTCCATGATCCAGTGGATGTTGGCAATTTGATCTCTGGAACCTCTGCCTTTTCTAAAACCAGCTTGAACATCTGAAGGTTCACAGTTCACATATTGCTGAAGGCTGGCTTGGAGAATTTTGAGCATTACTTTACTAGCATGTGAGATGAGTGCAATTGTGTGGTAGTTTGAGTATTCTTTGGCATTGCCTTTCTTTGGGATTGGAATGAAAACTGACCTTTTCCAGTCCTGTGACCATGGCTGAGTTTTCCAAATTTGCTGGCATATTGAGTGCAGCACTTTCACAGCATCATCTTTCAGGATTTGAAATAGCTCCACTGGAATTCCATCACCTCCACTAGCTTTGTTCGTAGTGATGCTTTCTAAGGCCCACTTGACTTCACATTCCAGGATGTCTGGCTCTAGGTGAGTGATAATACCATCATGATTATCTGGGTTGTGAAGATCATTTTTGTACAGTTCTTCTGTGTGTGTTCTTGCCACCTCTTCTTAATATCTTCTGCTTCTGTTAGGTCCATACATTTCTGTCCTTTATTGAGCCCATCTTTGCATGAAATGTTCCCTTGGTATCTCTAATCTTCTTGAAGAGATCTCTAGTCTTTCCCATTCTGTTGTTTTCCTCTATTTCTTTGCATTGATCGCTGAGGAAGGCTTTCTTATCTCTCCTTGCTATTCTTTGGAACTCTGCATTCAGATGCTTATATCGTTCCTTTTCTCCTTTGCTTTTCGCTTCTCTTCCTTTCACAGCTATTTGTAAGGCCTCCCCAGACAGCCATTTTGCTTTTTTGCATTTCTTTTCCATGGGGATGGTCCTGATCCCTGTCTCCTGTACAATGTCACGAACCTCATTCCATAGTTCATCAGGCACTCTATCTATCAGATCTAGTCCCTTAAATCTATTTCTCACTTTCACTGTATAATCATAAGGGATTTGATTTAGGTCATACCTGAATGGTCTAGTGGTTTTCTCTTTCTTTAGTTTAAGTCTGAATTTGGCAATAAGGAGTTCATGATCTGAGCCACAACGAGCTCCTGGTCTTGTTTTTGCTGCGGCGGCTGCGATGGACCATGTAGCTGAGAGGAGCAACCACACGTCCAAGGTGTGGCAGCTGCACGGGTGCAGGAGAGCTGAGAGGAGCTACTCCACGTTCAAGGTCAGGAGGGACAACCTCGCCAAGGTAAGGAGCAGCAGCTGTGCTTTGCTGGAGCAGCTGTGAAGAGATATCCCAAGTCCAAGGTAAGAGAAACCCAAGTAAGATGGTAGGTGTTGTGAGAGGGCCTCAGAGGACAGACACACTGAAACCATAATCACAGAAAACTAGTCCGTCTGATCACATGGAACACAGCCTTGTCTAACTCAATGAAACTAAGACATGCCATGTGGGGCCACCCAAGATGGACGGGTCATGGTGGAGAAGTCTGACAGAATGTGGTCCACTGAAGAAGGGAATGGCAAACCACTTCAGTATTCTTGCCTTGAGAACCCTATGAACAGTATGAAAAGGCAAAATGATAGGATACTGAAAGAGGAATTCCCCAGGTTGGTAGGTGCCCAATATGCTACTGGAGATCAGTGGAGAAATAACTCCAGAAAGAATAAAGGGATGGAGCCAAAGCAAAAACAATACCCAGTTGTGGATTGGAATAGTGATAGAAGAAAGGTCCAATGCTGTGAGGAGCAATACTGCGTAGGAACCTGGAATGTTAGGTCCATGAATCAAGGCAAATTGGAAGTGGTCAAACAGGAGATGGCAAGAGTGAACATCGACATTCTAGGAATCAGCAAACTAAAATGGACTTGAATGGGTGAATTGAACTCAGATGACCATTATATCTACTACCGTGGGCAGGAATCCCTTAGAAGAAATGGAGTAGCCATCATGGTCAACAAAAGAGTCCAAAATGCAGTACTTGGATGCAATCTCAAAAACAACAAAATGATCTCTGTTCGTTTCCAAGGCAAACCATTCAATATCATGGTAATCCAAGCCTATGCCCCAACCAGTAACACTGAAGAAGCTGAAGTTGAATGGTTCTATGAAGACCTACAAGACCTTTTAGAACTAACACCCAAAAAAGATGTCCTTTTCATTATAGGGGACTGGAATGCAAAAGTAGGAAGTCAAGAAACATCTGGAGTACCAGGCAAATTTGACCTTGGAGTACAGAATGAAGCAGGGCAAAGGCTAATAGAGTTTTGCCAAGAGAACACACTGGTCATAGCAAACACCATGTTCCAACAACACAAGAGAAGACTCCACACATGGACATCACCAGACGGTCAACACCGAAATCAGATTGATTATATTCTTTGCAGCCAAAGATGGAGAAGCTCTATACAGTCAGCAAAAACATGATAGTTTAAAAAATAATAATGGAATGGATTCCTGATTATTTAAAATCCAGCTTAAGAAAATTATTTTGGGGGGGGCCCATATGTGCCTCTAATGAAGTCCTACTCATTTTTCCTCTCCCAAATTTGTATTTCACATTCCCTTACCTTATAGTTTTATGGGATACACATGTTCAGTTGTTCATTATGCTACAACTTAGTGTTATTGTAATGAACCTTGGCTCATATGCAATCAGTAAATAAATATTTAATAAACAAATAGTAAATATTTACATTGCAATAAATAAGGAAATTGTGTCAATATACACAGATGTCACATTGTTTGTACATATTTTTACCCACATATAAACGTTCTGTATCACCAAGAATCAGCAACTGACCACAGAGTGTATTAACACAGCTGGATGCAGCGTGCCCTGAATCTCTGCTCACCAGGCTCATCCACGCCAAGTTCTCTTCTTGGCTAACTTTGCCATCATATCTTGTATGGAAAGTGCTTGTTACACATGCCCTGATCTTCAGGCATTTTGTCCTGAGGCAGTTTTCTCAACCTTTTTAAACCTTCTCGTAAAAAGCTGTCTTTCTCTTCTCTCATATTTGCAGCATGCACGCATGCTAAGTCACTTCACTCATGTCCTGACTCTTTTTTGACCCCATGGACTGTAGCCCACCAGACTCCTCTGTCCATGGGATTCTCCAGGCAAGAATACTGGAGTGAGTAGCCATTTCCTCCTCCCAGGGATGCTCCCAGGGATCGAACCTGAATCTCTTATATCTCCTGCATTGTCAGGAGAGTTCTTTACCACTAGTGCCACCTGGGAAGCCCAGAATTTGCAGTAGTATTTTTTAAGTAAGAATATAATGTGTGTTGTGATTATGTTAATGTTTTTATTAGGATTTCTATTGGTTTTATTAATATTCTATTTACAACATGATGTAGGGGTTTTTTTTCTGTTTTTTTCCATACGAAAACAGTCCATAATCTCTGGTTTACTGTTAATGCTGGTTTTTTAGGATGAGAGATTTGTGTTTTAAAAAATACATATTTTATCTTTTATGAGAAACACCTGTGTTTCCCTAAACAATCCCTAAATTGTTTAATTTGCATTGTTTTAAACTTTGTACAAATGGAGTCATGCTCTTTGCATTCTTCCTCAGTGTACATTTTATTTATTTATTTTTTTACTTTTACCTTACAATATTGTATTGATTTTGCCATACATCAACATGAATCTGCCATGGGTGTACACGTGTTCCCAATCCTGAACCCCCCTCCCACCTTCCTCCCCATACCATCCCTCTGGGTCATCCCAGTCACCAGCCCCAAGCATCCTGTATCCTGCATCGAACCTGGATTGGCAATTTGTTTCTTATATGATATTATACATGTTTCACTGCCATTCTCCCAAATCATCCCCCCCTCCCTCTCTCACAGAGTCCAAAAAACTGTTCTATACATCTGTGTCTCTTGCTGTCTCACATACAGGGTTATCATTACCTGCCGGAGTCCAGCCCCGGTGGATCCAGGGAAATTGAAGGGTGGACGGCGTTGGCGTGGAAAGACTTGTTTATTGATTGATATAAGATTAGATTAAAAAACTATAGTGTAGTAAGAAGATTAAGTGGAGGAAGAGGGCTGAATAGCTTGGTTTACACGGAAGACCAATAAAATTCCAGACAAGGAATTTGCACCATCTACGTTGGGCCACCGGCGCTCGCTTGAATATCTAAGGGTGCCTCACCTTAGGCTCCCTTTTGCGCGGGTCTTAACAGCCAGGGCAAGTAAGTAGACTTGGCGGGCCTCCACGCCCCAGGTGGAGATTCAGCCTGAAATTAAAGTAAAGAGCAGAGGGAGGGAAAGAGAGAAAAGAAGAGAGAGAGACATGGGGGGAGCCAGATTCCCAAAAAACCAGGCCGAGAGACTAGTCCAAGAAACTGGTCCGAGAAGCTGGTCCCATCCTTTATTGTTCAGAAGGCCTTTTATACTTTTGATAAAACATGGAGATCAATGGGTAACACAAAATTATGTAGCGTTCGCAACCCAGATTCTTTCCGTATATCATTTTGTATACAAAAGGTCTCAGGTGATTTACATTATCTTCTGGCCAAGAGGCTTGTTAACACTTTTTGGCTCTCTTCCTTAATGAATGTTAATTTTGTTTCCCCTGAAGTGTTTTTCTTTAATCTACATTTCCTTAAAGCGCTAAAGTTACATCTCTATAGAACAAAGGCACAGTGGGTTATAACAAAGAAGGTACTTAACTCAGAGATCTAATGTTGCTAATACAAGGTCTACTACTTGTTTTTCTATACACCAACTATATCTAAAAATAAAGGATATGAAAATTCAGCAGCAAGCATTGACTCAACAAATGAAACCTTTAATCAGTCCTATTCTAAAAATTTTGACTCCTCGGAAGCTCCTACATTCCTAGGATGTTTTAGCTTCCTGTGCCTCCTGCGGTCAGGAGGCCTCAAACAATCACATGAGCAGCTATATGAGTCCTGCAGGCAGGCTAGAAAGCCATCAGAGGGGTTTTTGGATTGAAACACTCTTTCAAATGCAGAAGACTAAAGCCCTGAATTGACTTTTTCCAGAAAATGTCAGAAGAGTGAAAAAGCAGAGCACAAAACCCAGCAGATTTTTGTTGGGGTACATGCTTAGGAATTTCCAGAGGGGTCCCTGAAGTCTGAGCATGCCTTGCATATGTCAGCTTCCTTCCCCATGACCTTGTCACGGGCGGGATTCCTCACACTGGCTTCCGGCAGTTACCATCTTTCTAAATTCCATATATATGCGTTAGTATACTGTATTGGTGTTTTTCTTTCTGGCTTACTTCACTCTGTATAATCGGCTCCAGTTTCATCCACCTCATTAGAACTGATTCAAATGTATTCTTTTTAATGGCTGAGTAATACTCCATTGTGTATATATACCACAGCTTTCTTATCCATTCATCTGCTGATGGACATCTAGGTTGCTTCCATGTCCTGGCTATTATAAACAGTGCTGGGATGAACATTGGGGTACACATGTCTCTTTCAATTCTGGCTTCCTCAGTGTGTATGCCCAGCAGTGGGATTGCTGGGTCATACGGCAATTCTATTTCCATTTTTTTAAGGAATCTCCACACTGTTCTCCATAGTGGCTGTACCAGTTTGCATTCCCACCAACAGTGTAAGAGGGTTCCCTTTTCTCCACTCCCTCTCCAGCATTTATTGCTTGTAAACTTTTGAATCGCAGCCATTCTGACTGGCGTGAAATGGTACCTCATTGTGGTTTTGATTTGCATTTCTCTGATAATGAGTGATGTTGAGCATCTTTTCATGTGTTTGTTAGCCATCTGTATGTCTTCTTTGGAGAAATGTCTATTTAGTTCTTTGGCCCGTTTTTTGATTGAGTCATTTATTTTTCTGGAATTGAGCTGCAGGAGTTGCTTGTATATTTTTGAGATTAGTTGTTTGTCAGTTGCTTCATTTGCTATTATTTTCTCCCATTCCAAAGGGTGTCTTTTCACCTTGCTTATAGTTTCCTTTGTTGTGCAGAAGCTTTTAATTTTAATTAGGTCCCATTTGTTTATTTTTGCTTTTATTTCCAATATTCTGGGAGGTGGGTCATAGAGGATCCTGCTGTGATTTATGTCAAAGAGTGTTTTGCCTATGTTCTCCTCTAGGAGTTTTATAGTTTCTGGTCTTACGTTTAGATCTTTAATCCATTTTGAGTTTATTTTTGTGTATGGTATTAGAAAGTGTTCTAGTTTCATTCTTTTACAAGTGGTTGACCAGTTTTCCCAGCACCACTTGTTAAAGAGATTGTCTTTTCTCCATCGTATATTCTTGCCTCCTTTGTCAAAGATAAGATGTCCATAGGTGCATGGGTTTATCTCTGGGCTTTCTATTTTGTTCCATTGTTCTATATTTCTGTCTTTGTGCCAGTACCATACTGTCCTGATGACTGTGGCTTTGTAGTAGAGCCTGAAGTCAGGTAGGTTGATTCCTCCAGTTCCATTCTTCTTTCTCAAGATTGCTTTGGGTATTTGAGGTTTTTTGTATTTCCATACAAATTGTGAAATTATTTGTTCTAGCTCTGTGAAAAATACCGTTGGTAGCTTGATAGGGATTGCATTGAATCTATACATTGCTTTTGGTAGTATACTCATTTTCACTATATTGATTCTTCTGATCCATGAACATGGTATATTTCTCCATTTTTATTTCTTTCACCAGTGTTTCATAGTTTTCTATATATAGGTCTTTAGTTTCTTTAGGTAGATATATTCCTAAGTATTTTATTCTTTTCATTGCAATGGTGAATGGGATTGTTTCCTTAATTTCTCTTTCTATTTTCTCGTTATTAGTGTATAGGAATGCAAGGGATTTCTGTGTGTTGATTTTATATCCTGCAACTTTACTATATTCACTGATTGGCTCTAGTAATTTTCTGGTGGAGTCTTTAGGGTTTTCTATGTAGAGGATCATGTCATCTGCAAATGAGAGTTTTACTTCTTTTCCAATTTGGATTCCTTTTATTTCTTTTTCTGCTCTGATTGCTGTGGCCAAAACTTCCAAAACTATGTTGAATAGTAGTGGTCAGAGTGGGCACCCTTGTCTTTTTCCTGACTTTAGGGGAAATGCTTTCAATTTTTCACCACTGAGGATAATGTTTGCTGTGGGTTTGTCATAGATAGCTTTTATTATGTTGAGGTATGTTCCTTCTATTCCTGCTTTCTGGAGAGTTTTTATCATAAATGGATGTTGAATTTTGTCAAAGGCATTCTCTGCATCTATTGAGATAATCATGTGGCTTTTATTTTTCGATTTGTTAATGTGGTGTATTACATTGATTGATTTGCGGATATTGAAGAATCCTTGCATCCCTGGGATAAAGCCCACTTGGTCATGGTGTATGATCTTTTTAATGTGTTGTTGGATTCTGATTGCTAGACTTTTGTTAAGGATTTTTGCATCTATGTTCATCAGTGATATTGGCCTGTAGTTTTATTTTTTTGTGGCATCTTTGTCAGGTTTTAATATTAGGTGATGGTGGCCTCATAGAATGAGTTTGAAAGTTTACCTTCCTCTGCAATTTTCTGGAAGAGTTTGAGTAGGATAGGTGTTAGCTCTTCTCTAAATTTTTGGTAGAATTCAGCTGTGAAGCCATCTGGACCTGGGCTTTTGTTTGCTGGAAGATTTCTGATTACAGTTTCAATTTCCGTGCTTGTGATGGGTCTGTTAAGATTTTCTATTTCTTCCTGGTTCAGTTTTGGAAAGTTGCACTTTTCTAAGAATTTGTCCATTTCTTCCAGTTGTCCATTTTATTGGCATATAACTGCTGATAGTAGTCTCTTATGATCCTTTGTATTTCTGTGTTGTCTGTTGTGATCTCTCCATTTTCATTTCTAATTTTATTGATTTGATTTTTCTCCCTTTGTTTTTTGATGAGTCTGGCCAATGATTTGTCAATTTTATTTATCCTTTCAAAGAACCAGCTTTTGGCTTTGTTGATTTTTGCTGTGGTCTCCTTTGTTTCTTTTGCATTTATTTCTGCCCTAATTTTTAAGATTTCTTTCCTTCTACTAACCCTGGGGTTCTTCATTTCTTCCTTTTCTAATTGCTTTAGGTGTAGAGTTAGGTTATTTATTTGACTTTTTTCTTGTTTCTTGAGGTATGCCTGTATTGCTATCAACTTTCCCCTTAGCACTGCTTTTACAATGTCCCACAGGTTTTGGGTTGTTGTGTTTTCATTTTAATTCGTTTCTATGCATGTTTTGATTTCTTTTTTGATTTCTTCCATGATTTGTTGGTTATTCAGCAGTGTATTGTTCTGCCTCCATATGTTGGAATTTTTAATAGTTTTTCTCCTGTAATTGAGATCTAATCTTATTGCATTGTGGTCAGAAAAGATGCTTGGAATGATTTCAATTTTTTTGAATTTACCAAGGCTAGATTTATGGCCCAGGATGTGATCTATCCTGGAGAAGGTTCTGTGTGCACTTGAGAAAAAGGTGAAATTCATTGTTTTGTGGTGAAACGTCCTATAGATATCAATTAGGTCTAACTGGTCTATTTTTCAGTGTACATTTAAAAAAATATATTTTATTTGTGAGAGTAATACATGTTAATGGCAATAGCTATGGTTCATTCATTTTCACTGCTGTATGGAACTTTATTGTTCATGTGTACTAAAATTTATATATCCTACTGTCAACCAGCAACTAATATTTGTAGTTTCCTGCTGTTGTTTTTTTTTTAAGTCGTTATAAACATTTTTGTACATGACTCCTTGACATATTGTGCAAAAATCTCTAGTGTATTTTACCTAAGTGTAGAAGTGCTGGGCTTAAGGTATGCACATTTTCATGTTTACTAGATAATGTGAAATGAATTTGCAAAGTGATTTTACCAATTCAGACTTCCACCATTAGTGTATGAGACTTCTCATTTATTCACATCATTGCCAACAGTTGAGTTGCTGCCAAATTGTTGTGATTTTAATTTGATTATAAATGTGTATATGTTTCTTTCCTTGTCGACTGAGTTTTTCCTCTATGAAATGTCTGTTGATGTCTTTTGCCCACTGTTTTCCTATTGGGAGGTTTCTATTTTTCTTACATTAGGAATGTTGTATATTCTGGATACCACTTTTTTTCAGTTACATTGCTGCAACTATCCTCTGACTACTTGCAGCTTACCTTTTCACTTTATAGGACTTTTATATGAATGGTAGTTCTTAGTTTAATATGGTTGAATTTATCATTTTTCTTTTGTTGTTTGTGCTTTTTTTACTTGTTTAAGAAATCTTTCTATATTTAAGGTTATAAAGACATTCTATATTTTATCCTAAATTAAAATTTTTTTTGTCTATCACATTTAAATCTTCAAGCCATTTGCAATTGATTTTTGTGTATAATCTGAGTACGTATCCAGGTGATTTCTTTTCCCACAGGTTAACCAGTTGTCCCAATACTCTTATTGCATAGTCTGCCCTTTCTCCTACTAGTACAAATGCTGCCAGTTATTCATGTATCATCCATGTACGCGTGAATCTGCTTTTGGGCTCTCTGTTCTGTAATATTTGTCTTCTCTGCCATTATCAATTGTCTCAATTATTCCAGCATAATATTGTTTTGGCAACTGGTAGGGTGAGTCTTCCTTCTATATTCTTCTTCGGGAGTATTGACTATTCTCAGCCCATTGCTCATCTGTATAATTTTCAGAAATTTGTCAAGTTGTGCACATGCAACAGACATACCTACTATCAAGTACACACATGCACACATATACCTGTTGAGATTTTTATCAGAATTGCAGTGAATTTATAGTTCTATTTGGGTGGGAAGAATTGACATCATAACAATATTGATATCATAACATACCCATGAACACAAAAGAGATCTCCTTTTATTTAAATTTTCTTCAAAGTTTTTCAGTAATGTTTGAAATTTTCCATGAAGTTCTTGTACATCTATAATTCATTCTATTTTTGAGAAACTTACTTTTTTCTATTATAAATAATATCTGCTTATAAAGTATATATTTCTGTTACTGATGATTAATAGAAATGCAATTGACTTTTTTGTATTATAGTATGTCTAGTAACTTTGTTAATTTCTCTTAGTAATTCCAATTATTTGAACACAGATTCTAAGATTATCATGTTGTCTAAATTATCATGTTAATGATAATTTTATTTTTTTTCTAAACCTTACACTTATATCTTTTCACTAAGTTACTAAACTGTCTAAAACTTCTGGGAAAATGTTAAATGTTAATGTCTTGTTTCTGATTTTAAAGGGAAGGCTTTTAACATTTTATCATTACATGCTGTGTTCAGCACCTCTAGCACCAAGTTTCTGTGTATTTTGGAGTCTACTTTTCTCGTACTTGATTGGAAAGAACTCAACTCAAAGTTAACCTCGGACAAAGAGGCAGGATTGCTTGCCTTAGTCTACATTGCTTAGGCTAACATAGTGGAGAAAGAGGATCCTCTGTGTGGGCCACCTTTCAGTCACTAGAGTTTGACATTGGGGTTGAGTGGCAAAGCCCAGCTAATATTCTCTGCATATATGTTTTCCTCTGAAACCTTGAGGGAAAGATTTGAGTAGTTGTGAGTCCCCAACCAAAGCCATGTCATAATGCAATGCATGGGTACCAGCATCACACATTGTTGGGTCCCACTCCAGAGTTTATAACTCAAACACTGTCCTAATACTCTCTCTCTCTTTCGGAGAAGGCAATGGCACCCCACTCCAGTACTCTTGCCTGGAAAATCCCATGGATGGAGGAGCCTGGTAGGCTGCAGTCCATAGGGTCGCTAGGAGTCGGACACCACTGAGTGACTTCACTTTCACTTTTCACTTTCATGCATTGGAGAAGGAAATGGCAACCCACTCCAGTGTTCTTGCCTGGAGAATCCCAGGGACGGGGGAGCCTGGTGGGCTGCCGTCTATGGGATCACATAGAGTCGGACATGACTGAAGTGACTTAGCAGTAGCAGTAGCAATACTCTCTTTAAAACATCCTAACAGTGGGCAGAACAGAGACAAGGCAACAAAATTATTAAAGTGCCTGAGAAGGAAGGAGGAAAACTCCAAAGAGCGACAGCAGCTAACCATGAGTATCATCCCTGGAGGATGACAGTCAGCTACTTCAAACATGGGAGAATGGAAAAAGAGGGAAATGCAGGTGATTCGAGACAATGAACAATATAAGGTATTCACAGAAAAGTATGACGGGAGCCATGAGTAAACAAACACATCAGGTGGGGCTGATCATTTAGTTTGCATCCCACAGAGAACACTGAGGGGAAGGATAACAGACCCATGTAGCTTTGGGAAGGAGAAGTGGCAGCATGGCCATTTAAACCACAGTTCCTTGTGAAGGTCTGTTCCACACAGTGATGGGTCTCTGCCAGGTAAGACAGTAAGTGCTGTATAAACCAGAAACCCAAGCTCCAAGAAGTGACAGGCTTAATGCAAGTTTCCTATGAAGCAGATAAACTGGATTTAGTCTTAAAGTAGAAAAGAAAGGGGGAAGTATTATAAGCAAACAAAGCTCAAAGTCACCTTCCTCACTTCAGGAGCTGCAACTCCAGAAGTCAGAGGCTTTGACTTGGGCTCAGGCCTGCAAGGTGGCAGGGGTGGGACAGGGAGAGTCACTGGAGGAGGAGGAGGTTGGGGCTTTGCCATGCTGGAGGGAAGGCAATACCAGAAGTGCCAAAGAGCCAAAGAGTTACTCTACACATAGGACTGGAATCATATGATGCTTTCGAATTGGGGTTTTTACTCATCAACAGTGTGAATAAGCAACTGATAAAAATAAAGGGTGTGAGTTCTTTTCTCCCCTTCCATACCTGCTGCAACCACCTCCCAGTCAAGGGGTAGCTGGCTCTCTGGGGTGTCACATCTTAAAGCTGCCTCTAGCTTTGATAGTGTACAACATATCAGAGCTGGAAAGATCTGCAGAGGTGATCTTCACTGTCCAGCAGGGCCCAGACAGCAGGAGTGACTTGCCAAAGGTCGACCAGAGTAACTGAATTCATTCATTTATTTTATTTCACAAACTTGTCATTAGGACTGCTTGATTCAATTTATTGACAGACGAAAACATAAAAATCAATATCCCCATATTTACTGTACAAAATCTGAAAAACTTGTCTTAGATTTATATAGTATCTTGCCTCTGGGTAAACTCAAGTAGCTTCATAGGTGTAAGTGCATAGAAACCGTGGAGAATTATATTCCTAGGAAGGGTTTGGGTGTTTTTGTTGTTGTTGTTTTGTCTTCAGCATTTTTTAATGATGAAGCTTCATTTTAATAATAAAGCTTGGCTTCTCAGACTGATACATCTGATCCCACCAGCTCGCTGGAGCCCTGATCGCAGAGTAAATGACATTATGCCCAATGTTTCAAGAGAAACGGAAATAGTATCATGTGTCAAAGGGAACATCTCACAGCTTGTATATTTTTAAGGCATTAAGGGAAAAAATGCAAGCATTAAAAAAGCAATCCAAAAACTCTTTTAAACTAAATGTTTTTCAGCTATTCAAAAGTAAAAGTGAAAGTGAAGTCGCTCAGTCATGTCTGACTCTTTGCGACCCCATAGACTGTAGCCTACCAGGTTCTTCCGTCCATGGGATTTTCCAGGTAAGAGTACTGGAGTGGGTTGCCATTTCCTTCTCCAGGGGATCTTCCTGACTCAGGATCGAACCTGGGTCTCCCACACTATAGGCAGATGCTTTACCATCTGAGCCACCAGAGAAATCCATTCAAAAGCTATACCTTAAAAAAAATTTAAATCACTCTCCTTCAATGTTATTTGCATTGTCAAAGTAAATGTTATGATTTCTAAACTAAGAATATTAAACCTACTTTTGCAAAGGATGACTTCTGTCACCCCCACTAACAACAATATAACTCATTGCTTTAACTTGCAATAGGTTAAACCCTTTGAAACCACTGATGCTTCTCAGAGACCCAGAGCCCACTGGCTGCCAATTGACAAGCGCACAGAAAGGCTCTGCTGCCCCGTGGACAGCATCACTGTTGGGGCTCATGAGAGGTTCAAACTGGGAGCTCCTGGGAAGGTTTTCTTTGTTTTATTTTGTTTTTGTTTGATGGCACTAGGTCTTCCATTGCTTTGCAAGGGCTTTCTCTAGTCGCAGTGAGCGGGGGCTACTCTTCATTGCAGTGGGCGGGCTTCTCATTGCAGTGGCTTCTCTTGCTGTGGAGCACAGGCTCTAGGGTGTGTGGCCTTCAGTAACTGCAGCTCGTGGGCTCAGTAGTTATGGCACATGGGCTTAGTTGCTCAGAGGCATGTGGAATCTTCCCAGACCAGAGAGCCAACCCATGTCCTATGTATTGTCAGGTGGATTCTTAACCACTGGACCATGAAGGAAGTCCCTAGGAAGAGTTTTAATCCGAATTGCCTGCAAACAATTTTTAAGCAAGTTGCCTAACACTGTCTGTGATTCACTGAATCTTGTGAGACTAGAGGTAAAAGAACTACAAGTTTCAAAAGAGAAAAATGCTCAGTGTAAATTTGAGATGGTTCTTAGAGTTGCAAGTTCTTCTAGTTGGACATGCAACTAATGTCCACACTCAGTCTTGTGCCAGTGACCTCTGTTTCCCTCTCACCTGATCATCTAGCCTCTTTCTGACTTTTTCACCTTCACTTTGGGAGGTATTATTTCCATTGTTGAATAGTCCTTCTTGTTGTAATGAGAGACTTTACTTCTGTTGGAAACCTAGTGCATTGCTCTACAATTCTGATGGTTAGAATATTCTTCCTTACATCACACCAATATCTGCCTCCCTGGAATTTTTGCCTGTCTGTCCAGCCCTATTCCCCATACTCATCTAGAAAAAAAGTCTAAGACTTCTCTTAGCACCCTGAAGATCCCAATCATGGTCCAAGTGAGAATTGTTTTCTCCAGGCAAATTCTCAGCATTCCCACAGTTGTTTCTTCCCCATGGTTTCCAAGCTTTCATTGTCCTGCTTGCCTTCTCTGAACATAAGCCAGCTTGTCTGGGTCCCCTTCTCTAAGAGTGAAGTACATATACTTGGACACCATACCACAGATGAAGTCTAGGCCAAGACGAGGCTGATAAGGTTCTTGGTTCCCTTGGTCCTTGCCAATGATCCATTGCTTTAGCAATCACCTGACCCTGAGGCTCATATATTGTCTTTATGAGGCATTATAGACTCTTCTTCTTTTTTTTTCCTATTTATGTACTTCTACTAAACCAATGTCCAAAACACCTATCTGGGACTTCCCTGGTGATCCGCTGGATATGACTTCACCTTCCAGTGAAGGAGGTGAGGGTTCAATCCCAAGTCAGGGAGCAAGACCCCACATGCCTCGAGGTCAAAGAACCAAAACATAAAATAGAAGCAATATTGTAACAAATTCAATAATGACTTTTTAAAAAATACTTGAAAAAAATCACCTGTCTGAGCTACTGAAATCATTGATTATCTATCTGCCATTTTGACGACCTCAGCAAGAATAGGTCAAGGATACTCTAGGATGACTTGCTCAGGGTGGCACCTGACTATTTCACTATGGTTTCTAAGAGGCACAAGCTTCCACTTGAAGATGCCTTTCTCATTTCTCCCATGTGGTTGCTGCTCTCAACCATATTCTGCCTGTTGTCCCGGACCTGTATCAGGGCATTGTCTGCCCACATTTAGCTCAACACTTGATCTTGTGTCATCCCCTCTTCTGGAAAACTCCAACGTGACGTTTAGAAGGGCCTGCATTTTTGCATTTTTGTTATTTTATATACTGTTTCCTTATC
Source organism: Capricornis sumatraensis (assembly GCF_032405125.1). Classification (NCBI taxonomy): domain Eukaryota; kingdom Metazoa; phylum Chordata; class Mammalia; order Artiodactyla; family Bovidae; genus Capricornis; species Capricornis sumatraensis. The sequence goes on from NC_091069.1 coordinate 173,067,748, forward strand.
TCTTTGTCCCTCTGATCACTGAGCCAGAGTCGATCATTTTCTCTTTTAGGTTTGTTGAGTCTACTCTACTCTACCCTACTATGACTGTGTCCTTTTTCTCTACCTACAGTATCCATTTGAAGATTCTTTAATGGGAGAGTATACATTTTACCCATTAAAATCTTTATTTTGTGCTGTCTTCTAAAAAGGGGGGGAAAAAGCTTTCTTCAGATCTTCTCTAAAATATGCCATAGTAGTTTTATGGTGTCTTAAATGGGAGAGGAAGTGGTAGACAAGCAGTATCAGAGGTAGAAGAGAACCCAGTTCTCCTGTTTCTCATTTGTGTGTCACGGACAAGAGGATAGAGACACAGCCTTATTGTTCCCTCTTCGTTAAGAATGTTTATAAACCTCTGGGAGATAGTGGGCTGGGTGGGAGTTGGGAATGCTGGGCTGGAAACATCAGGATCATCTAATGCCACATCTGAGTCCCAGCTCTAGACCAGCAGGGAACAGTGACCAACTGTTCAAGTAAGCTCAGTTGTCATTCACTTTGAACTTGGACTATATAGGAACACTTTACAGGTTAGACTCTAACGGCTAAAATTTAGCCGAATAAAATCTCTCTTGGCTGCTAAGGAGTCCTTGGAATGAAAATGACCAAAAAAGAACGTGTCCCCTAACTGGACACGTGGCAATGGGTCAGTGGGGCCAAAGCCTTGTTTGAAAGTGCCCATAGCACATTATTTTTTCATGGACTGGACTGAGGGTCACACAGAAGCCCATGATAAATGACTTTCTTTTCTTTAGAGTCATTTATTAACCTCAGCAGTGTGGAATGCATCACCAAGAGACTAATCTGTATCACTGAAAGGACATGAACCAGAGTTTTCTGGACCTGTAAGGGGGAGGGTAGAAGAAAGGAGGAAGTAGTTTTAGCCTTGCCTTTGCTACTTTCTCAAACATGGAAGCTGCACCATCTAACAAATGGAGAAAGAGCCTTGCCTGCACATATGTGTGAGCTGGACCTTGTTATGATTACAGCCCTCTGCCTCCTGGTGGGAACCAAGGGTGTAGCTGACGGTTGGACTACGAATGAAGTATAAAATAACTTACTGATTTTCTACCAACATGCTGTTGGGTGCACAGCCATATGAGTGTCCTTTTAAGAAAAGACTTTTGAAAGGCTTTCCACTTATTCCATGATGCTTCTGTTGCTCAAAAGATTTTTGGGGAATTGGGTTAAGGAAAACATACACAAATGACAACCAACTATATCTACAACTCAGAATTAGCTGCTGTTAATATTTTGGCATATTTGCTTGTCATTTTTCTTCATTTAAGAAATTCCTTTCTATTTTTCTCATTAAAATGAAACATGGTTTATTATAGTGATTTCAAGTAATATAGAAAAAGAAACAAAAATTAAAAGTTTGCTTATAAATACCTAAAAGTTTATCAGTAATTATTTGGTAAACATGATTCCAGGCATTTCTCTGTATTTGCCATTCTTTGAATATGAGTTTTGGCAAAATTTCCACCTTTGAAAGAGGATTTGATTTTCAGAAATGGGTCCAAGTTGCCAGGAACCAGCTAAGTCTGGTGAAGGTAATGATTAAGCTAAGTAACAAGATTTTATTGCCAAGTCAGGTGTAATTGGTTTTCTTGGACAGCTCAGAAATTAGCTCCAAGAGGGACACCCATATCAGAATTGTTCTGAGCATCAACAAGAGCTGCCCTGTGAGGGCTGTCTCTGAAGGCCGTGTGCACAGAGTGGCAGAAGCCTAGGGAACCATAAACTCTGGAACCGAGCCAGGCTTGTGCCCTGACTTGAGGGTGTGACCTCAGTGAAGGTCCTTACCCTTGTGGAGCCTCTGTTTGCTCATCTTTAATGAGATGTTCATAATGTCCACTTTTCATGAGCTGTTATGAGAATCAAATTAAGTCATGGATGTGACAGCTATTTTACAAACTGGCAAGCCCTGTACAAATATAAGGCACTATTACTTAAGTATGTTTGTCAAATTAATCTTGTTTTTTGATAGGCACACTTCCTACAAACACTGTCACTCTGTGATCACATCATCAAAGCATAAGTGGGTAGGTCCATTCTCTTCCCTTCCGCTCTCCTCAGGTTGCAGGTTTATTATCCCTTCAAGGCTGCTTTGCCCTTGGCCTTATGCTCATTTTACTTGACTTTCCAATACCTGAGCATGGACAAGGAAAATCAAAGAAGGCCAGTGGGACACTGTTTGACTCACTACCCCTGGAATTTCTAGCTTTCAGCAGCCAGTGAGGGCAGGCGGTGAAGGTAAAGGTGTGAGTGACCTCAGTCTGGAGTGTCTATCTTGGAATTTTAAAAGGATCTGGTCAATTTACTATCTACCTGAAAGTTCTTTGGACATTTGAAACTCATCAAATCACTTTGCTCAGAACAAGGGAATCTGAATTCCCATGATGCATTTAAAAACGGAAGATTTAAAACTACCAATTTTCTCATCTATAAAAATGGGAGTAATAAATGTACCATCCTAATAGGTGGTTGCTGCTGCTGCTAAGTCGCTTCAGTCATGTCCGACTCTGTGCGACCCCAGAGACAGCAGCCCACCAGGCTCCCCCATCCCTGGGATTCTCTAGGCAAGAACACTGGAGTGGGTTGCCATTGCCTTCTCCAATGCAGGAAGGTGAAAAGTGAAAGTGAAGTTGCTCAGTCATGTCCGACTCCTAGTGACCCCATGGACTGCAGCCCACCAGGCTCCTCCATCCATGGGATTTGCCAGGCAAGAGTACTGGCTTGAGTTGGGCTAAATTTTAGGTATTGGTACAGTCTGGCACATCAGGAGTGCTCAGTAAATGCTAGCTATTACTTTTGGTATTATTATTAACAAAAGATTGGACTCTATTGACTCTCTAAGAAGGGTGTCATTGTATACGTCATCAGTAACTTTGATACATGAAAGAGTACCTCAGCAGTAATGATCTACTATTACTCAAATGTAATTTATGGATATAATTTGACCATTTGGAATGTCTGCTTTTTTATTTGTATTCTACTTTTAATTCTTTTTTATTTTATGTATGTATTTATTTTTGGCTGTGCTGGGTCTTCATTGCTGCTCAAAGGTTTCCCTAGTTGTGGAGATCAGGGGCTGCTCTCTAGTTGCAGCGTGCGGGCTTCTCATTGCAGTGACTGCTCTCATTACAGAGCACAGGCCCCAGAGTGCGTGAGCTTCAGTAGTTTCAGCATATGGACTCAGTAATTTCAACTTCCTGGTTCTAGAGCACAGATTCAGTAGCTTTGGTGCACAGGCTTAGTGGCCGGCCCTGTGGCACGTGGAATCTTCTCAGACCAGGTATAGAGCTCATGTCCCCTGCATTGGCTGGAAGATTCCTAACCATTTCATCACCAGGGAAGTCCTTATTGGTGTTCATTCGTCATATATTTATTGAGCGTTTACTATATGTAAGGCATTGTGTGTCCACTGGAGATACAACAGAGAACCAAACAGCCCTCATCCCCATGGAGCTTACTGTCTAGCGAAGGAGACGAGCAGTAAACAATTACAGAAATGAATATTCTGTTAGAACTTAAATGCAATGATGGGAAAATATAATTCTATGAGATCAAGTAGCTGAGGGGACCTAATCTTGTGTGGGTAGATAGGGAGCAGGTAGGGAAGATTCAGGGGAGTTTTCCTGAAGTAAATGATAGATGTGCTGAGATCCAAATAATGAGCAGGACAAACATAGCCAAGGATAAGGAGAAGCAGATTCCCAGGGGAAGGAATGACAGAAGCAAAGGCCCAGCGGCTGGAAGAACAGGACATAGTCATGGCTGGAGGAATGAGAGTGATGGGCTGTGGAGCAGAAAATGAGGTTGGGAGCTGGCAGGGACTGAAACAGGCAGGGCCCTGTAGACCATGATAACAACTGTGGTCTTGACCTTCATAGCAAAGGAAGCCATTGAAGTGACTTAAACAAGAACATGAAATGACCAAATTCCTGTATTCCAAGATTACTCCCACTGCACAGAGTAGCGTGGATTGGAGGAAGCTTAGAATTTATTAATCTTTCATTTGACAAAAATGAAGAATGAATCCAGTTGGTATGGCAGAGACTCTAATTCTGCAGTTTTTATTAAGTCACCCAAAGTCAAGTCTTTTGTTAAAGACATAGAATCTTTACTGATTTGTTACAGCTAGAAAGATGTAACAATTGTTTTTGTTGTTCAGTGGCTAAGTCATGTCCCACTGTTTGTGGCCCCATAGACTGCAGCATGCCAGCTCCCCATCCTTCACTGTCTCCTGGAGTTTGCTCAGATTTGTGTCCATTGAGTCAGTGATGCTATCCAATCATCCCATCCTCTGTTGCCCTCTTCTCCTCCTGCCCTCAATCTTTCCCAGCATAAGGGTCTTTTCCAATGAGTTGGCTCTTTGCCTCAAGTGGCCAGAGCAACAATAAAAACAGCAAAAATCTCCAGTATACTGGTGAAGTCTTCTGGGAACAATCCACTCTAGGTTTAAATTCTTTCTCCATCGTTTGTTACAGTGTGACTTGGCCAAGTTGCTTCACCTCTCTGAGTCTCACAAAATTTGTCTGAGTGAGGAAAACATTTGTGGAGATTGTTAAGAGGATTTAATGAACAGCTTTGGCAAATACCTTTTACTTACCTCTCTCTTGTTTGTCTATTTAGCTTCTAAACATTTTGAGATCCAGTAAGCTAGCACATTCTCCACCCAAAATATCTGCATCCACATCTATTAAACCCCTTCTCTCTGACCCAAGGGGCTTCATGGGTTGCTCAAGTGGTAAAGAATCTGCCTGCCAATGCAGGTTCAACTCAAGTTCAGTCTCTGGGTCAGGAAGATACCCTGGAGAAGAAAATGCCAGCCCACTCCAGTATTCTTGCCAGGATAATCCCATAGACAGAGAAGCCTAGTGGGCTACAAGTACGTGAGGTCCTAACCCAAGCACATCAACTGAGAATTCTATCAAAAAAAGGAGAATTGCCTGGCCTCTTTCTTCCAAGTTTAAGGTGGGGTTGTTCTTCTGCGATAGCCTCAAAAGACAACAGCGTTATTTCGGAGTAGATTCTACAAAGTGAGGTAATGGGGACTCGAAGAGGCCCTTGGGAGTGCCCATTCCAGCTAGGGGTAAACACTATTCACTTTATTTTGACCTTTGGTTTTCTCATTTGCTAAGCAGTTCTCAAGGTCCCCACCAGCTCTGAGAGGCGAGGTGCAGAGAGTGTGTGCATAAAGTGCCTGGCAGCTTGCCAACACCACTTGCCCATGAGAGATTCAGGAAGCCAGGAGGATGGCACCTAAATGACCCCGTGGCCATGTCAATATGGCTACATGAAAGGAACATGCCCTTCCTGAAATGTATATACTTAAGA